>NC_053495.1:67264320-67947820 GCF_905171775.1 Rana temporaria | reverse complement strand
TCATTTCAGCTAAAAATTTTTTTTCCTTTAGTGACCCTTTAAAGAAAAAAATGTTATTGAAAAACAAAAAACAGACAACAACCAACAAAAACAAAAAAGTTATACTGCAAAAAAGCATATGTAAAATAATGATCTCAAGCAACAGGCACTGCTTATATAGTTATATTGTATATCTAAAGCAAAAAAAGGAGAAAATAAATAAATTTGATATAAATAAATATATCCCATGCAGCGCTTATGCATATATATTCATACACACATATATAGTATAGTATTCCACGGGTTAATAGTTGTCCTTGTTGTGAAATTAAAGTTGCACACACAAATGATGAAAGAACAAAAGATGCAACTAAAAAGCATAAAAGAGTCCGCTTAATCCCAGAAGATGAAAAACAGTCTTGATGTAGACAGCCGGTATCACCTCCACACATATGGGTAAAAGTTGGGGGGCGCCAATAATTAATAAAAACAACAACAATGAAAATCATAGGACTGCACTCCTGAAGTCACTAATCCTTATCAAATAAACAAATGTGCACAAAACATTATTAAACATATGATTAAAAAATATTGTGAAATATCATTTAGTGCAAATAATATTTAGTCCCAATCTTAAAAATATTATAATAAATCAAAGTCCATAAAACACCAAACGTCCATTCCGTGCTTTCTGCGATATACTGATAGAGAAGTGATCCTTCACCAAACTTGAATAAACACCCAAAGTGACTGGATAAGTAATCTGCTTACCAGAGCACATTCACTCCTTTACTCAAAAAGAGAGTCAATGAGAGCTTATGCAGGATAATGCCTGCTCACATAGGCTGAAATGGTCTCAGCCGGATATGAAACAACAATGGAAACATCCATAGCGTAATCTCGTTTATTAAAAAATGAGCAAAGATAAAACTTAGCCAAATGGCTACTCACATTTAAAAGTGCTTATCCCGGCACTGGGGCTGCTGGCTCTAATCGGTAGTCTGGGAGTCTGCCGTGCTCCCACCTCACAGGAAGCAACAAACAGTTTGGAGTTGGGTGTATGGGATTGTACTGTGTTTTTTATTTTGTTTGTTTATTTTTTGTGGTTGAACTGGATGGACTTGTGTCTTTTTTCAGCCTGACTAACTATGTAACTATGTAACTATGTAACAGCAGGGCCGGAAATGATGTACGTAGCGTGACCAGGTACCGCTTCGACGTATGTTTTGTAATAACGTCCTCAGGAAGCGATCACGCTTCCTGAGGACGTTATTACAAAACGTACGTTAAGTAAAGGAGTCAATGTGCTCTGGTAAGCAGATTACCAATCCAGTCACTTTGGGTGTTTATTCAAGTTTGGTGAAGGATCACTTCTCTATCAGTATATCACAGCAAGCATGGAATGGACGTTTGGTGTTTTATGGACTTTGATTTATTATCATAATATTTTTTTGTGCTTAAGATTGGGACTGAATATTATTTGCACTAATTGATATTTCACAATATTTTTTAATCATATGTTTGACAACATTTTGTGCATGTTTATTTGATAAGGATTAGTGACTTCAGGAGTGCAGTCCTATGATTTTCATTGTTATTTTTATTAATTATTAGCGCCCCCCCCATCTTTTACCCATAACACTAGGAGCATTCACTCTTTGAGGGGAGCAGCTTATTTTATTTACTACTATATATTTATTCACTTGGCGCAGCATTTTCACCTTTTATCACCTCCACACATGTGCTCATAGAGAAAGAAAGGGGGTTTGTGTAGATAGGAACCCTCTCCTGTCTAAACTCTTACCCCAAGGTAGTCAAATCACAGCATGTAGTAATCTGTAAAACGGCAATTGCTGCAGGCGTCTCCTAATCAGCCAGGCTGGTTACTCAGTGATTAGCATATAAGAGAGAAGGAGCAGACATAGCATGACTCCGTTTAAAACTTTTATTCATAAGACACTAAAAACATCAAGATGTGCACTCACATGGAAACATTATTCAATCAGCTTTGGTCACAATCTTTAGACATCAGCACAATGTCAGAGAACCGTAGACTCTCCTACCGCACGCTGCTTCCCCTGTTGCTGAGGTTCGTGAGGATGGATGTCCCTGCTCCTGACAGCGTCTGACGTCACCACTTACGTTACTTGGCTCCACCGTGACTAGTTTTGTCGTATAGACATCATCTGAGGGTGGAGACCAGCAACACTCGCACTTATTTTATACCGAGCGAACGCCCGTAGTGAATACCAATTGGCTGCATCTTCCCAGCTGACTATTTCCATGGTGACAAAGAAACAAAACTATTCACCCCTTGGAATCGCTTCGGTCTCTAAGAGATGCACTTAAATTATAGTGCAATCATCTTCCATGAAACTGCGCCTGCCAGTGTAGAAAAAAACAATCCTTTCTTAGTCGGAATTGACAATCCCGGCAACAGACAATCAAACTATCTGTTACACAGAACCGCCCGATATTTGTACAGGCCGGCTGCTTCACAGTCATTGGTATAAAAATTATACACTCCCAACAGTGGGAAATTGAATCTCATCATAACTATACATTAAAATACTAATAAAACCATTAATACCGTCATGCCAGATTCTTTAAGGAAAAAAACAAATCTAAAAACAGTATACCGTCATACAAATCAATTCTGTATACATATACAAAAAAATATCATATACAAAATGTACATTTATAAAATATATATGTAATATATTAAAAAAATACTGTATATAAAGCTATGAAAGGAAACAAATAACAATAAATCGTAATCGCTATCCTTGGAAAGTTGCTAAAAAAGCATATCTCTATATAACCAATACCGTTCCTCCATTGGATCAGTAATTCCCAATGGGGACAGCGCAGCAAAACTCACTATGGACACCCTTCATATTAAAGCGGAGGTTCACCCAAATAACACCTATATCAGACCAACTTCGTTATACTTCTAACATGTACAGTCCGCATTTTTTTTTCTACTCTGTACATACAGTATAATCTTTATTTGCAATCTGGCTTCCGGGTACTTCTCCCCGCGGGAGTAGGCGTTTCCAAGTCGAGGAGGAATGTCCTCTGGGAGGTCGCCCAGATGATTGACGTCCTTTCAGAAAAATTTCCCCCTGGCGTATAAGGCCCCGCCCCCCGCATTGCGTAGGTGCGTCATGAGTCACGGTGTTTCCGAAAGAAGCCGAACATGCAGAGCTGCGAGTCAGCTCTAGACGGCGCCTGCGCACCGACTAGGAGCCGTGTAGAGCTGACTGCGCAGGTGCCGTATAGAGCTTTTTCATGTTCGGCTTCTTTCGGAAACTGACTTGTGACGCGCCTACGCAATGCGGGGCCTTAGCCACCGGGGGGGACCTTTTCTGAAAGGACGTCAATCATCTGGGTGACCTCCCAGAGGACATTCCTCCTCAGCTTGGAAACGCCTACTCCCGCGGGGAGAAGTACCGAAAGCCAGATTGCAAATAAAGATTATACGGTATGTACAGCGTAAAAAAAATAAAAAATGCGGACTGTACATGTTCGAAGTATAAAGAAGTTGGTCTGATATAGATGTTATTTGGGTGAACCTCCGCTTTAAATGTGATAGAATAGACGCTAATAGTTCATTGGATTTTCTATGTTCAGGGAGGAAATTAACCCTATCATCTATAGACACCACGTTAGAAATACTAAATAATTCAGCGCTACAAGTCCAGTCAATGGGCTAGGGCATTCCACCAGAACCCATCTCCTGATCATTCCATCGGGTCCAGAAACGTTTTATATATTAATCACATGAGTAATCCAATGTTGAGATCCACCAAAAAAGGATACATGTATATATATATTAAAATGTTCAAAAAAACTAACTAGGAATCTAAAATATTAAATTGTATTTAATTTAGAAAAACTGTGGTTTTAGTGGTCGCTGATGAAGCAATTAACATCTAATTCAATATTTAAGCCTGCAGGTGTCAAAGTATTCATCAAATGTATCGAGTGGGTCTCACTTTTTGATATTTCCCTAACCATATTTGAACCTCTCCAATCTGGGAGAATTTTGTCTATACCCCAGAACTTCAAACCGGATGGATCCTGCTAGTGATATTTCTTAAAGTGAAGAGACACCCCGTGGTATTTGTAACCAATTTTCTTTTGTAAATGTCTTCCGAAACTCTTTTAAGGGTCCTTTTTGTGCGACCCAAGTACATTAAGTTGCACGGACACTAAGACGTAGACCACATGTGTGGTACTACATGTAATAAACTCTTTAATCCTAAAATTCAAATTATTGCCAGTCGAGGTGAAGTCAGTCAAGCCACGAATTGGTGAAGTCACCTTAGCACATGTTTTGCACTTTCTGCAGGCGAAAAAACCTACACAGTCCCAGAACATAGTTGGTCTCACTGGTGGGTCCAGAACTTTCTTAACCACCTTCTATAAATAAAAGACGGATTAGGTAGAGATTGATTCAGGGCCTTGTCCATACTTAATATGTGCCAATGTTGCTTGAAGATATTCTCTATATCTTTATATTGCTCATGAAAGTTAGAAATAAAACCCTATTCGTGTGTGGAGTTCCTTTCACGTACTTTATTTTCCAAGCAAACTTCTTGCGGTATTTGGCCAACTTCCATTATGGTTTTGGTCAGATAACTCATAGCCTTTTTGCATAAACCGTGTTTTAATAACCTCGGATTGGGATTGAAAATCTGCATCTAACGTAGTTTCTTCTAATTCTCATCACTTGGCCCTTTGGGATATTTTTGAGCCAATGTGGATGGTGGCCACTCGTGACTGGGAGGTAGCCGTTCCTGTCCGTAGGTTTAAAGTAGACGGTGGTAATTAAACTGCCTCCTTGTCTTATATTTACATTTAAACAGTGAATTTGGTCTTTACTATACTCATAATCCAACACAATATTATTGTTATTGGTATTTAATTTGATCATAAAGCTCTGTAATGAACTTTTGGTGCCTTCCCAAAAGAACACAAGGTCATCAATATACCTTCTGTAAAAAAGTAATTGATCTCTTTTCTGTGAAAAGACAACTGTCTTCCCACTCCCCCATGAACAAATTTGCCAAACTCGGAGCGAATTTGGGCCCCATAGCAACTCCTTTGCGTTGCGAATAAAACTGCTGATCGTACCAAAAATAATGAGACAGGCAGAAATCCAAAGCCTGTCTGCAAAACATGTGCTAAGGTGACCTCACCAATTCGTGGCTTGACTGACTTCACCTCGACTGGCAATAATTAGAATTTTAAGATTAAAGAGTTTATTACATGTAGTACCACACATGTGGTCTACGTGTTACAGTGTCCGTGCAACTTAATGTACGTGGGTCGCACAAAAAGGACCCTTAAGAAAAGACTTTCGGAACACATTAACAATATAGAAATTGGTTACAAATACCACAGGGTGTAGCTTCACTTTAAGAAATATCACCAGCAGGATCCATCCAGTTTGAAGTTCTGGGGTATAGACAAAATGCTCCTGAATTGGAGAGGTTCAAATATGGTTAGGGAAATCTCAAAAAGTGAGACTGGATATATTTGATGAATACTTTGACACCTGCAGGCCTAAATGTCGAATTAGACAGTTAATTGCTTCATCAGCGACCACTAAAACCCCAGTTTTTCTAAATTAAATTTAATATTTTTATATTTTATATTCGTTAGTTCGTTTTTTTGAACATTTTAATTGTATATACACACACACACACACACACACACACACATATATTATATATATATATATATATATTATACACACACACACACACACATGTATCCTTTTTTTGGTGGATCTCAAAATTTGATTACTCATGTGATTAATATAGAATACGTTTCTGGACCCGATGGAAAAATCAGGAGATGGGTTCTGGTGGAATGCCCTAGCCCATTGACTGGATTTATAGCGCTTAATTAGTATTTTTAACGTGGTGTCTATAGATGATAGGGTTCATTTCCTCCCTGAACATAGAAAATCCAATGAACTATTAGCGTCTATTCTATAACATTGAATATGTAGGGTGTCCATAGTGAGTTTTACTGCGCTGTCCCCATTGGGAATTACTGATCCAATGGAGGAACAGTATTTGTTATATAGAGATATGCTTTTTTAGCAACTTTCCAAGGATATCGATTACGATTTATTTATTGTACTCGCTTTGTTTCCTTTCATAGTTTTTATACAGTAACTTTTTAATATATTACATATATATTTTTTATACATTTACATTTTGTATATGATAGTTTTTTGTATATGTATACGGAAATGATTTGTATGACGGGATACCGTTTTTATATTTATGTTTTTTTCCTTAAAGAATCTGGCATGACAGTATTAATGGTTTTATTAGCATTTGAATGTATAGTTATTAAAAAGATTCTATTACCCACTGTTGGGAGTGTATAATTATTTTTTATACCAATGACTGAAGCAGCCGGCCTGTACAAATAACGGGCGGTTATGTGCAACAGATAGTTCGATTGTCTGTAGCCGGGATTGTCAATTCCGACAAAGAAAGGACTGTTTTTTTCTACACTGGCAGGCGCAGTCTCATGGAAGATGATTGCACTATAATTTAAGTGCATCTCTTAGAGACCAAAGCAATTCCAAGGGGTGAATAGTTTTGTTTCTTTGTCACCATGGAAATAGCCAGCTGGGAAGATGCAGCCAATTGGTATTCACTACGGGCATTCACTCGGTAAAAAATAAGTGTGAGTGTTACTTGTCTCCAACCTCAGATGATGTCTATACGACGAAACTAGTCAGGGTGGAGCCAAGTAACGCAAGTGGTGATGTCAGACGCTGTCAGGAGCAGGGACATCCATCCTCGCGAACCTCAGCAACAGGGGAAGCAGCGTGCGGTAGTAGAGTCTACGGTTCTCGGACATTGTGCTGATTTCTAAAGATTGTGACCAAAGCTGATTGATTAATGTAAATGTAAATTCACATCTTGATGTTTTTTGTGTCTTATGATTAAAAGTCACTCTATGTCCGCTTCTTCTCTCTTATATGCTAAATCGCTGAGTAACCAGCCTGGCTGATTAGGAGACACCTACAGAGATTGCCGTTTTACAGATTACTATATGCTGTGATTTGACTACCTTGGGGAAAGAGTTTATACAGGAGGGGGTTCCTATCTACACAAACCCCCTTTCTCTCTCTATAAAAACATGTGTGGAGGCAATACCGGCTGTCTACATCAAGACAGCCAGTTGCATCTTTTATTCTTTCATCATTTGTGTGTGCAACTGTGATTTCACAACAAGGACAACTATTAACCAGTGGAATACTTTACTAAATGTATGTGTGTATGAATATATATATGCATAAGCGCTGTCTGGGATATATTTAAATGTATTTATATCAAATTTATTTTCTCCTTTTTTTGCTACATTTTGACATAGTTTGTTGAAAACTTGTCTTTGAGGCAGCAGCTGTAGCCACCAATTGTGGCAACACGTTGGATCTGGTCTTTTGTGCCAAGAGCGCTTGTTTGATTTGGTTTTGAGATTGGGCGCACGTCTCAAACCTATTTCTTTGTTTTAGCTATTTTTATATCTAATGACAATACTATTTTACATATTACAAAAAATAGACATTTATAGAAAAGCCACGTGAAATACTTCTATTTATATTGGAGGGGGAGATGCGAGCAGAAATGACTTCTGAATCCCACCTCCCTCATCCTAATCCATTGATTGATGGTTGACATAGGGCCACACAAAGGGGACAACCAGCCCATGTGGCCAGAGGAAAGGGAGTGCACAGCGGTCATCTATGGTGCAAGGCTTGTAGCTAATGCCTTCATTTAGGCCTAGATATCTGGTGGCCTGTAAGAGATAGATCCACCTAGCTTCCAATTGTTGCCGCCTTACACACCTGTGAGACAGACTCTGATGTTAGAAAGCACAGGAAGCACCAATTGCCCTCGTCGAATGTGCCGTGACCGGAAAGGGGGGGGGGGTCGCCCGCCCCTTAAGAGCATAAGCCTGTATGAAGGTCTGCCTGATCCACCGAGAAATGGTGGCCGACGAGACCGCCAGGCCCTTTTGTGGACCAGACACTGACACAAAAAGTGAGTCAGACCTCCGAAACGGAGCCGTAGCAGACAGGTACACCCACAAAGTGCGTACCACGTCTAAAGTATGTAGCACAACCTCCTTAGGATGTGCCGACCGAGGACACAAGGACGGAAGTACAATGTCCTCGTTAAGGTGAAAGGCCGAAACCACCTTCAGAAGAAAGGAAGGTTGCGGGCGCAACACCGCCTTATCCTTATGGAGGACCAAGTATGGCAACTTGCAAGACAAGGCTGCCAACTCCGAAACACGTCTGACAGATGTAACGGCCACTAAAAAGGTCACCTTCTGAGATAGTGTCAAGAGAGGAATCTCTCTGATGTTTTCAAAAGGAGGTTCCTGAAGAATCGAGAGCACCAGATTCAAATCCCATGGGGGAAGAGTTGGTTTAAGAGGGGGAAGTATATGAAGAACTCCCTGCACAAAGGTACCCACCAGAGAATGGGCCGCTGAAAGAACACAGTCAAGGCTGAAATCTGTCCCTTAATAGGTACCAAGGACGCTGAGGCCAGTCTGGAGCGATTAAAATCATCGGGATCCCGTCGGCCTCCACTCTGCGGAGCAGCCGAGGAAGCAACTTCAATGGAGGGGGAAGGCATAAATTAGCAGATACTGACTCTGCAGGGCCACCAAAGCGTCTGCCCAGGGATCTCTGGACCTGGCCACGAACCTTGACACCTTGCGATTGAGACAAGAGGCCAGGAGATCCACTTCCGGTGTGCCCCAACTCCTGCAAAGGAGTTGAAACACCTCTGGATGCAATGGCCATTCTCCCTAGTCCAGCATCTGGCGACTCAGGTAGTCTGCCTGCCAGTATTCTACGCCCGGAATGTAGATGGCCGACAGAGCCGGTATGCTTCTTTTCGCCCAACTGTAGAATGTGAGCAAACTTGGATGCTGCAGCCGAGCTCCGTGTTCCACCCGATGGTTGTGGCGTTGTCCGACTGAATCCTGATTGGGCGACCTTGCAACCTTCATGAGGAGAGGCATAGCCTGATCGCCCGAAGTTCCAGGACATTGATCGGCAGACGGGATTCTTCTAGAGACCAGCGACCCTGGGCTGACTGCACCCCTCAGACGTCGTCCCCCCAACCTGTGAGGCTGGCGTCCGTCGTAATCACCATCCACTGGAAGGGAAGAAACGACTTACATAGATAGTCAGGTTGAAAAAAGCACAAGTCCATCCAGTTCAACCACAAAAAAATAAAGAAACAAAATAAAAAACATAGTACAATCCCATACACACAACTCCATACCCACAGTTAATGCAGAGGAAGGCAAAAAAAAAACAGCAGAGCAGGATCAAATTTGCTACAGCAGGGGAAAAAAAAATCTTTCCTGATCCCCCGAGAGGCAATCGAATTTACCCTGGATCAACTTTACCTACAAATCTTAGTACTCAGTTATATTATGTACATTTAGGAAAGTATCCAAGCCTTTCTTAAAGCAATATACTGAGCTGGCCAGAACCACTTCTGGAGGGAGTCTGTTCCACATTTTCACAGCTCTTACTGTGAAGAAACCTTTCCGTATTTGGAGATGAAATCTCTTTTCCTCTAGACGTAAAGAGTGCCCCCTTGTCCTCAGTGTTGACCGTAAAGTGAATAACTCCACACCAAGTTCATTATATGGACCCCTTATATTTGTACATGTTAATCATATCCCCCCTTATTCTCCTCTTCTCAAGAGTGAATAAATTCAGTTCTTCTAATCTTTCCTCATAGATGAGCTCCTCCATGCGTCTCATCAATTTGGTTGCCCTTCTCTGCACTTTCTCCAGTTCCCCGATATCCTTTTTGAAAACTGGTGCCCAAAACTGAACTGCATATTCCAGATGAGGTCTTACTAATGATTTGTACAGGGGCAAAATGATATCTCTCTCCCTCTATGGAGTCCATACCTCTTCTTAATACAAGGGAGGACTTTGCTCGCTTTGGAAACCGCAGCTTGGCATTGCATGCCATTATTGAGCTTATGATCTACCAAAACCCCCAGATCCTTCACTACGGATCCCCCCAGTTGTACTCCTAGTATGTATGATGCATGCATATTCTTATCCCCTGAGTGCATAACTTTACATTTATCAACATTAAACCTCATCTGCCACATAGTCGCCCAATTAGACAGAGCATGGAGGTCGGCTTGTAAATTGGAGACATCCTGTAAGGACGTTATTCCACTGCATAGCTTGGTGTCATCTGCAAAGATAGAAATGTTACTTTTGATCTCAGACCCAATATCATTTATAAAGATATTAAAAAGTAAGGGTCCCAACACTGAACCTTGGGGTACACCACTGATAACCTTCGATCATTCATGAATCAATAACCACTATTCTCCAAATTCTGTCTTTCAGCCAGTTCTCTATCCTTTTACAAACTGATATTTCCAATCCTGTAGACCTGGCATATGCAATTAGCGGACCTCCAGCTGTTGCAAAACTACAAGTCCCATCATGCCTCCGCCTCTGGGTGTCATGCTTGTGGCTGTCAGTGTCTTGCTAAGCCTCATGGGACTTGTAGTTCTGCCACAGCTGGAGGTCCGCTAATTGCTTATGCCTGCAGTGTAGACTTTACCTTACACATGAGCCGTGTGTGCGGAACTGTATTGAACGCTTTTGCAAAATCCAAGTATACCACGTCCACAGCCACGCCTCTGTCCAAGGTTTTACTTACCTCTTCATAAAAAGAAATCAGGTTTGTCTTACAACTTCTGTCTTTCATGAATCCATGATGTCTGTTGCTTAAATATTTTTTTTTCCAGTAAGAACTCATGTGGCCTTTTATTAAACGCTCCAGTATCTTTCCAAATATAGAAGTTAAACTAACAGGTCTATAGTTACTTGGTAAAGACTTTGTTCCCTTTTTAAATATAGGCACCACAATGGCCCTGCGCCAATCCAGTGGTACTATTCCCGTCATTAATGAGTCCCTAAAAATTAGATACAATGGCTTTGAAATAAAAGAGCTCAATTCTTTTAGGATCGGTGGGTGTATGCCATCTGGTCCAGGTGCTTTATCCACCTTTATTCTGTCTAAATATTTCTGGACCATATCACTTTTGAGCCATTGTGGATTTGGGGCTCCATTGTATACACAGATCTGAAGAAAGCATTTAATGAATTAGCCTTCTCTGTGTCCCCAGTCACCCACTCTAGATTATTTTGTAAGCGGACTACATGCTAAGAGCCGGGGATCTCAGCCACCAATTCAGAGAGGCTCTGACTAGGTGGCTTACCTGAATCTGGCGATCCAGAGACAATGGAGATTTGTTCCATTTGGACAGGATCTCCTTCTGCAATACTTGTAGAACTGGGCATATGGTACTGCCTCGAAGGAGGCTACCATCAAACCCAGGACTCGTATGCAAAAACGGAGAGACGATCATTTGCGGGATGCCAACAGCTTCACCGCAGACTGAAGTCTGCAATTTTTCCAGGGGAAGAAAGACTCTCGCCTCCGAGGAGTCCAGAATCAACCCTAAGTACTCCAAACGCTGAGAAGGTACCAGGACTGACTTTTGAATGTTTAAACACCCACCCGAATTCTCGGAGGGTCTGGCTGGCTATAGACACAGCCACCTCTAATTCTGAGCCAGAAGCTGCTCTCAGAAGAAGGTTGTCCAAGTAGCCCATGATGGCAATGCCTCGCCGTCTTAGCAAAGCAAGGATTGGTGCGAGCACCTTGGTGAAAACTCTTGGTGCCGACGCTAGTCCAAAAGGAAGGGCCACAAACTGATAGAGGTCTTCCCCTAACGCAAAGCGCAGAAACCTCTGGTGACTTGCGCAAATTGGGACATTCAAGTATGCGTCCTTGGACGCCAGAAAGTCCCCCGGATGGAGCGCAGCCACCTCAGAGCAAATGGATTCCATGCGGAACTTCCTTACTCTCAAAGGCATTTAGGTCTTTGAGGTCCAAGATTGGACGGACCCTGTTGTTCTTTCGGGACCACAAACAGATTAGAATAAAATCCATGAAACCTCTCATCCTGCGGAACGGGCAAAATTTCCCCGCAACTTAGCAAGTCTTTAACTGCCCCCAATAGGGCAGACCGATGAGCCGGAAGGAGAGGGAGACTTGAGGGAAAGAATCTGTTCGGTAAAAAGGAAAGAAACCATCTTGTACCCAGAAGAGGGACCACCTCGCAGACCCACTGGTCGGAGAGCAGGGAGATCCACCGAGCTGTGCACCTGCAAACCCGCCCCCCTTACCCATGAGTCGGGCGGGGGCAAGACTTCATTCAGTGGCGTGTTAGGATGCCGGTTTGTTCGGCGTACGCACCCAGGGACGTTTCTGTCCCCTGGCTGAGCCTTTGTCGGCCTGGGAGGGTTTACCCGTGGGCCCTGACTGATGAAAATACCTCTTCTGAGCGGGAAAGGAAGGACCCGGCTTACGGCGTGGCTCCTTCCCCTTGGTGGACTGAGGGAGGAGAGTGCTCTTACACCCAGTGACATCCTTAATGTCATCCAGCGAGGTACCAAAAAGCCTCCCACCCTTGAAGGGTAAAGCTGCCAGGGCTTTTTTGGATACTTGGTCAGCAGACCAGCATTTCAGCCAAATCATGTGGCGCAAAACCACTGCCGAAACAGAGGCCCTGGATATCGAGGGGGCAGCATCCAATGTAGCATTACAGACATATACAAAGCCCTGGACCAACTGGTCGGCCAGTCTAATAAATTTGGGAGGGAGCTGGTGCTCCTCCACAGCCTGGTGCAAAACCTTAGCCCATGCAGTGTCTAAAACACCAAGGTTGCAGCTACAATAGGCAGCAATGCAGACCCCAGCATGGTAAACATGGAGCGGGTCAATATGGTCCTTGAAGGCAGGGGTCCCTTCTATAGGGAGAGTGGTCACCTTATTTAACCTGGCAACCGGGGGGTCAACTACCGGAGAAGCCCATTTTTTCAAAAGGCTGTCCTCAAAAGGGTAATGGACCACCAGGCGCTGAGGAACCACAAAGGACTTCTGCGGCTTTTCCCATTCCTTATCAATGAACCTTACCCCCCTTACGCCCGCACGCCGCTTCCACCCTGGCAACAAATGTTTCCAAGTGTTCATGGGAACCGCAACTGCAGGAGCACTAGCTGCCACCTCTGGCATGTTTGGGGAAGAAGGGCCAGATACTGACTCCATAACCACAGATGGCTCTCAGGGACCTATTCAAGACCTGAAAAAGCCCACCCTCCATGCTGCGCTGACCAGGGGGTTACCCAGGGGACTGACTAACCCAGAAAGAGACTGCTTAGCGCCGCTGCCCGCCCTCTGTACACAGCGTGTGCTGTGAGGAGAAAGCTGTAAGGTAAAGCTGTGAGGTAAAAATCAGAGATATGTGCTGCGCTCCGTATGGAAAGCCAGCACTAGAGGCCAAAACCCCACACAAAATGGCCTCCGGACACCTCAGTTAACAGGGCACGGTCACAGTAAAATAGCCGACCGCAATAACAAGCTGTGCCATAGCGCGGCCACAATAAAATGGCCACCAATGGGAATTTTAAATGCAAACAACAGACTACAAAACAATTGCGCCGGGAAAACGCTGTAATGTGGATGAGAAGGCCAAATGGGGCTTCCCTAAGGCAAAGCACACCCCCCTAAAAATGGGCCCAGACACCCACAGTCCCCCAGTGGGAAAAGGAGCCCCCCCCACAGGTCCACCCCGGTGGCAGCGGTAGAACAGCAGAGGGAAATGTGACAGAGCAGGGAAAGGGAGGATAGAAGGACCCCCCTAATCCCAGCCGTACCGGCTCGTCGAGGCAGGAAGGACTGTACTTACCCGTCCATGAGAGGACCCGCTGGCGCATTTCTGACAGGCATATAACCGCGTTGGAGTAGCTGTCGGCCCGGTCCACTGTGAGCGAGACAACACCACTGCCCAGTCATGTGTGGACCCTGGAGCAAAAAGCCCACCGGCCACCCCAGGAGTCATGGGGTATGTCGTGGCAGACCCAGCCCTTAGCTACGGTGTGCTCACGCTCGCTAGCCGGACTGAGGAGACTACAAGGATCTATATATCCAGCCTGTCACCCAGCTGGCAGTTGAGAGAAGATTCTCAAATATAGAAAATCAAAAATAAAAGAAAATAAAACATTTCTTCAGGGCGCTAGGCCCAAAAGGGAGCCACGTCGTCCTTTGCTGGCCAGAAAAAAAACGAGGCTGCATGCTGCAGGGAGGAGGGTAATGTCCGGCGGAGGGAACGCCCCCTGGGCGGGGCTGTTCAACTCTGTTAAAGTAACATGTATTTAAATATCTAACATGTTCTGCCTAGTCTTCTCCTATGAACAGGAACATAACCCACTTGTCAAGACTTGAAACACCATTTTCGGACGATATGTTTCGGCGGCTAAAATGTTGGTGCATCCCTAACCACAAGGATCAGATGTAATCATCTTGGTCTCAGCATCGAACAGTAGGATACTGTTTGCAGGCCTATCAGACTCCGTAATAGAGTCCATAGATTCTGGCAAGAGTCCATCTACCTACTGGTGATGGTCCATGTGGTGATTATAGAAGCCTTCTGACACTCTTCATTACACCGTGGTTCTGACACTCTTCATTACACCGTGGTGGATGTCACTTTCGATTGGGACCGTTTTCAACTATGCACATTTTAACCACTTAACCCCCGGACCATATTGCTGGTCAAAGACCAGAGCACTTTTTGTGATTCGGCACTGCGACGCTTTAACTGACAATTGCGAGGACATGCGGCGTGGCTCCCAAACAAAATTAGCGTCCTTTTCCCCCCACAAATAGAGCTTTCTTTTGGTGGTATTTGATCACCTCTGCGGTTTTTAGTTTTTGCGCTATAAACAAAAATAGAGCGACAATTTTGAAAAAAAAAAAATTTTTACTTTTTGCTATAATAAATCCCCCAAAAATATATAAAAAAACTTTTTTTCCTCAGTTTAGGCCGATACGTTTTCTTCTACATATTTTCCTAAAAAAATAAAAAAAAAATGGCATTAAGCCATGGTTTGCGCAAAAGTTACAGCGTTTACAAAAGAGGGGGTATTTTTATGGCATTTTTATTAATATTTTTTTTTCACTAGTAATGGCGGCGATCAGCGATTTTTTTTTTCGGTACTGCGACATTATGGCAGACACATTTGACACATTTTTCTGACCATTGGCATTTTTATAGCGATCATTGGATTACTATAAAAATGCCACTGGCAGTGAAGGGGTTAACACTAGGGGGCAGGGAAGGGGTCAAGTATGTTCCCTGGGTGTGTTCTAACTGTAGGTGGGGTGGCCTCACTAGGGGAAATGACTGATCTTCTGTTCATACATTGTATGAACAGAAGATCAGCATTTTTCTCCCTGACAGGACCGGGAGCTGTGTGTTTACACACCCAGCTCCCGATCCCCGCTCTGTAACGAGCGATCGCGTGTGCCCCGGCCGCAATCGCGCCCGCCGGGCACTCGCATGGGAGCGCGCGCACACCTCCAGCGGCGCCCACGCGCCTTTAGTGGCCTGTGCGAGAGCCGTCATATAGCTATGGGCTCTCGCGCAGGGGAGCCGACCTGCCGCCGTAAAATGACGGCGGCTGGTCGGCAAGTAGTTGAACGGATTAAAAATGTATATATTTTTTTTCCCAAATACGTTTTTCACTCTATTAATGTGGTTTATATTATTAGGCAGCAGAATATTTGTTTAGTTTGAAGGAACTAATCGGTGAAATAAATGCCCTGGGTTTGTAGAAGAGACAGAAGGGCAAGCTCTTTTGTGAACACTTGGGATGCAGAGGAGAGCTTAAATGCTAGTACAAATTGGAAATGTTGGCCTTCGACCGTAAAATTTAGAAAATGTTGGCATGGGGGAAAATGGGAATGTGTAGATAGGCATTTTGTATGTCTACTGATGCCAGGGAATCAATGACAAAGCTTGTCGATTCCATCCAGAATTTTGGTACACAAAAGAAAAGTTTCGAGATTTTAACTCCAGTATTGGGCAGATACCCCCATTTGGTTCTGGGACCCCGTTCCTTGTCAAATACTGCAGTCACCCTCTGGCTCTAGCCTACACACCAACTCTTATCTTCTACCTCTTCATCTCTACTGGCATCTTCCTTAACACTCTAAAACATGCGCTGGTCACGCCTATACCAAAAAAGGCCTCACCAGACTCCACCCATCTTAACAACCTAAGACCCATCTCATTACTCCCTATTGCCTCCAAACTACTTGAACGTTTAGTCTAACAACTGAGTGACCACCTCATTGAGAATAACCTTCTTGATCTCCTTCAGTCTGGATTTCGCCTACAGCACTCCACAGAAACAGCCCCCCTAAAAAACTCTCACAAAACAACTTGCTTACAGCCAAAACCAACAGTCATTATTCCATACTCTAAAGCCATCAGTATGATTGGTGGCCAACCAAGCATCTGATATTTTTTTTTGTCAAAAGGGCATGTGCCAGGATCTTGCCTTGCATACCAACGGTACACAAGTGTCGTGCCACAAACATGAACGAGGAATTTCAGCTCTTGAGCGCCACCCTTTGGGCCACTCCTGCTAATTTCGTGTTTGGGTAGCATGGATTCCAAACTTGCGTGTTTGTAGTTTCAACTTTTGTGTGACGGATTTGTGTACGGACCATACGAAAATCAGACGTCAAACCGTTGTCTGCCAAAAATTTACTAGCCTGTTATACAACATTCGTTGGCCAAAAGTTGGACAACAATTGTCAAAAGGAGTATACTAACGGTAAGATTTAAGGACAACAGTCTGTCAACAGACAATTCCCTGCCAACAATCGTATCGTGTACCTTTGCGCTGCCTTTGATACAGTTGACCACCCACTCCTCCTCAAAAAACTCAACTTGCTTGGTCTCCATGGCTGCACTCTGTTGGTTTGAATCTTACCTATCTCACCGCACCTTCAGTGTCACTTACCATTTCTTCCTCTCACCATTCGGGTCCCCCAAGGCTCTGTCCTTGGACCTCTACTATTCTCGATTAACACGTCCTCCCTGGGTCAGCTACCATTTATATGCCGATGACACCAAAATCTCTCTGCACCTCAGCTCATCCAATCAGTCTCATCACGCATCACTAATTTACTAACAGACATATCAGCCTGGATGTCACACCACTTCCTCAAACTGAATCGATCTAAAACTGAGCTCTTAATATTTGCTCCACCATGTGCCCCTTCCCCTGACTTCTCTGTCAAGATCAATGGCACATCTATCAGTCCGTCCGTACATGCCAGGGTGCTAGGGTTAACCTTAGACTCTGAACTGTCCTTTCAGACCCACATTCAATCCTTGTCCAAATCATGCCACCTTAGCCTCCACAACATTTTTAGAATACGGCCCTTTTTAACTAATGACACCACCAAGCTTCTAAATCACTCGCAGGTTATCTCTCTCCTCGACTACTGCAGCTCCCTCCTCATTGGATTACCTTTACATAGACTATCCACCCTTCAGTCCATAATGAATGCTGCAAGACTCATCCACCTTACCAACCATTGAGTGTCCTCCACCCCTCTCTGCCAATCCCTCCACTGGCTTCCACTCACCCAACTAATCAAATTCAAAGTACTAACAATAATTTACAAAGCCATCCTCCGCTCTGCCCCCAGCTACATCATTAACCTAGTCCCAAAATACCAAACTAAGCCGCTCTCTTCGGCCCTCCCAAGACCTCCTGCTCTAGCTCCCTTGTCAACTCCTCCCATGCTCGCCTCCAGGATTTCTCCAGAGCTTCTCCCATCCTTTGGAACTCCCTACCCCACTATGTCCAACTGTCCCCAAATCGATCCATATTTAAACAATCCCTGAAAACCTCTCTCTTTAAAGAAGCCTAAGCCTTTCTAAAACTGTTTTACTTTCTCCATTAGCTCATCCCCCACAGCTATTACCATTTGTATCAATTGATCCTCCCTTTTAGATTGTAAGCTCTAATAAGCATGGCCTTCTAATTCCTCTTGTACCAAATTGTAATGTAACTAATGTCGGTCTTCATTTTGTTAAGCGCTGCACAAACTGTTGGCGCTATATAAATCCAGTATAATACTAATCGATAACTTAAACATTTTTTCAAAAGAACTGGTGCAACCACTTCTTGTGCCTGAAGTTGGTGCAAGGCGGCCAATAAATTAACTTTTTGGTCTGAACCTGGATATTGGAAGCCAAAAAGCAAAGAGGGGCAGAGATAGAAACTCTATTTGTACCCCTTTCAAAACAGATGAGACCCAGAGATTGGGAACGTCTTGGATCCAGACTGGTGCAAACAAAAAGAGAACGCCCAACTCCTAGGAGTGTGGCCACCCCTTCATTGAGAGAAGGGCGTCTGGGCAGGCCTGGCAGAATTAGGAGGCCAGGGCTTGCAAAGAAAAGAGATGTTAAGCCTTGGTTTGGAAGTACCTACCTAGGGAGAGTGAAAAGAACTCTTTAACCAAGTAGTAGTAGTAGCCATATGAATAGGAGATAAAAGCTGGCCATAGAGGAGTATTTTGTTCAGCCAGCAGGCAGACTTCATCTACACAAACAAGGTGGAATCTCCTCCTCTGCTGATCGCCTTCTGTCAAACAGGGACAGTCACACACTGATCCAAATTCAACCAGTACTTGCTGAAGCAGTTGAATTTTGATCAATCTATGGCCAGCTTTATGCTTCTTCTTATGAAGTAAAGACATCCTTAATTTATCAAAGGATTTCCCAGATAAGATTTTGCCATCAAAAGTTGTGCATAGAAGATGCTTTTAACCACTTAAGACCCCCACAAATAGAGCTTTCTTTTGGTGGTATTTTATCACCTCTGAAGTTTTTGCACCATAAACAAAAAGAGCAACAATTTAGAAAAAATGCAATATTTTTCATTTTTTTGCTATCAATATCCCCAAAAAATATATATAAAAACATGTTCTTTTCCTCAGTTTAGGCCTATACGCAATCTTCTACATATTTTTGGAAAAAATCGCAATAAAGCGTTTGATTGGCTTGCGCAAAAGTTATAGCGTTTACAAAAATAGGGGATAGTTTTATGGCATTATTATTAATACTAGTAATGGCTGCGATCAGCGATTTTTTTTGTTACTGTGACATTATGGCAGACACCTGTCACATTTTTAGGACCATTGTAATTTTCACAGCAAAAAGTGCTATAAAAATGCACCGATTACAGTGAAAATGACAATGGCAGTGAAGGGGTTAACCGCTAGGGGGCGCTAAGGGGTTAAGTGTGCCCTAAGGGAGTGATTCTTACTGTAGGGGGGTGTGGCTGGACGTGTGACGTCACTGATCGTCGTTCCCTACAACAGAGAACAGACGATCAGTGACAAGCCACACAGAAGAACGGGGAAGGTTTGTTTACACTCTCCTCTCCCCGATCTTCAGCTCCTGTGACCTGATCGCGAGACACCGGCGGCGATCAGGTCCGCGGGCGTGATCACGGAGCTTCGGACCGGGTCGTAAGGGCGGTGCGCGCGACCCATGGCTGGGCACTTAAAGGGCAACGTACCTGTACGTGCCTGTGCCCAGCCATGCCATTCTGCTGACGTATATATTGGCGTTAGGCGGTCCTCAAGTGGTTAAGGACCAAGCTTTTGGCCACAAAATCCAGTGCATATGCACAGAGATAAGGTACATTCTAGAGACCTAGCGAATTACATTCTCTAGAGTGTTAACATAAAACAACAACAAGCTTTATGGCATCAGCTGTAATTGTTCTCAAGAAGAAGGGTCCTCAAAGGCAGGTTCATGTTCTCTATTCATATAACAAAAAATAATCTTGAGCACAAGGTATGTTCGGAAAAAAAAATCAATTTGCAAGTGTTAAGTGCAAATTCGAATATACAAATCAACACCTAAAATCAAAGGAACGTGTTGTGCTAAACATACATATAAAAATCATAAAATATTGTGAATAGTAAACAAAATCCTGTGCATACACAATAATGAATCGGTGCACAACTGTATCAAACTTTTTGACAGTGTTTATAAAGTCTGTGAAAAAACATTCTATTGTTTCAAATACAATCATGAATGTGAAACTATAGCATAATCCTTCTTTGTAATCAACGCACAAAGTCTGTGAACCACCAGATTGCTGTGTCCCATATATACAGGATCATGTTCCGTTAAATCATTTATTGATTGGTCACTGCAAAGCTTGATCTTAACTCAAAAAGACAAAAAAAATAAAACGTATTGCTTGCCTCAATCAAACATATTTGTTGGCTTGTTTTCTAAGGCTTTATAAATACGGTTATATATGTTTTATACAGTTGTGTACAGATTCATTATTATTGTATATGCACAGGGTGTTGCTGTTTATGAATTATCACATGATTTATATGCATGTTTAGCACAGCATGTTATTTCTCTATTTATATGTCGTCTCCAGTTAGCAATAGTCTGGGAAATTGACAGCAGCAAAAGCTGGCTGCAAGGCAGGAGCTAAAAAGGTCAAAGAAGGTCTTTAAGGTGGCTTTAAGGCACCTATCAACAGAGTCCTTAAAGTGTTACTAAAGCCAAAACCATTTTATTGTTCATTTTGGATAGAGTAAGGGGTGGGGCTCCCCTCTATTACTCTTCTGGTGTCAACCATAAAAGCTGAGATTTTCTTTCACTTTCGATTATAATAGTAAACATGACAAATGGATTGGGTGAATCTCCCCTACAGGAGCACAGAAAGCAAAAAACCTGACAGGTGTTCTAATCCTTCTCCGTTCTATCCAAAACAAAAAAAGAAAAGTTTGGCTTTGAGGTACACTTTACATAAAAAACATCCTCAACTGAAACTATGAAGGGTTTGTCGAGTACCAAAATAGCAGATCCACCATCAGGACAGTCTATTTCTATTAAACCACTTGGCAACTGCCCTAAAGCAGTTTTACTACATGCATCCCACGCGATCCTGCACTTCTGGGTAGGGCGTGCAAATTGGCACCACCGGCGGCTCGCTCCTGCTGCGATTACACACAGCGGGAGCCAATCAGTGTGTACCGCAGACTCCGTCTTCCAGCACCCACTGATCATCAGCCAGAGACACAGAACTGCAATCTGCCTATGTAAAACAAGGCAGATTGTCGTTCTAACAGGAGGGAAGGCATGGATCCTGGGTCTCTGCAAAACAGGGAATAGGATCCATGTCTTCTCGTAGTAAAAGCACCTCCCACAGTTTAGAAAAACACTGGCCAGGCACATTTAACCCTTTGATCGCCCCTGATGTTAACCCCTTCCCAGCCAGCGCCATTAGTACAGTGACAGTGTCACTGGTTCCCAAAAAGCATCAAAATTGATGGCTGCCATTCCTAATAAAAAATAAATAAAAATATCCAGTAGTTGACCCATCTTATTTTGTGCAGCAGTTTTTTTTTTTTTTCTCTTTTCTAATTTAGAGACTTATACGGTTTCAATATTTGCCGTATGGTGTTTTTGAAAGCATTAGTGACCTACGTCAGCTGGCCGGTGGGTTATGAAGATGCTGAGCTATTTATTTTTTTAAGTCCCCTGCGTGTTTCTTCCCCAAGCACCCCTATAGGGTGGTTTAGCTTGTGTCTAACCATTGATTGTAGTTGATATGACGATACATTTTTCTGGTAATGCCCGTTTTTGATATACTGATATCACCCACCTGCGTTGTGGAACTTTAGCTTATCTCCATCTTGATATTATTTGGATACGAGTTGTATACTCTCCCTTTTTCCATACAGCCTTAATAAAAACATTGAAATAGAAAATATCCCATAGTTTGTAGATGCTATAACTTTTGAGCACCCATCAATATACGCACATTGGGTAATTTTACCAAAAATGTATAGCAGAAGACATAAAAATTCGATTTTTTATTTAAATTTTTTTATTGAATATGTTTTATAGCAGAAAGTAAAATGAATGTTGTGTTTTTTTCAAAATTATTGTTCTTTTTTTGTTTATAGCGCAAATAAAAACAGAGGCGGTCAAAAACCACCAAAACAAAGCCATTTGTGGGAAAAAGGGACAATTTTATTTGAGTACAGTGTCGCACAACTGTGCAATTGTCAGTCAAAGTAACAGTGCTTTATCGAACAGTGTGGTCATGAAGGGGGGTAAATCTTTCAGAGCTAAAGTTGTAAAAATCCTTTTCCATAGGATAAACATGAGAAAAAAGGATTGGGACAGTGCTGTACAGTGGAAAATCAATCAGTGCACGTTTTGAAAAAGTCTTTCTGGGCTTAGCCAGTTTTTTTTAGCATCCATTGGGACTTGTTTAGGTTGTGAAGTATCTGGTGGTGTTAGACAAAGAATAGTCCGCTCTGCATCGTGTATACACTGGTGGGAGCATTTGGCGTGAAGCTGCAGCTTACATATCAAAAAAATGCAGGAGAGAAAATAATCAGCAGTCAGGGTCCTCAGTAACTTCTTTCATAATAGTCTTAAGAAAAGGAAATTCTGCTCCTGAATCCTGAACAGTCAGAGGACATAATGGGGGAAATTTACTAAAACTGGTGCACACAGAATCTGGTGCAGCCGTGCATAGTAACCAGTCAGCTTCAAACTTCAGATTGTTCAATTAGTCTTAAAAGGAATGTAAAGGTTATTTTTTTATTTTCTAAATAGGTTCCTTTAAGCTAGTGCATTGTTGGTTCTCTTACCTTTTCCTTCCATTTCCCTTCTAAATGTTTGTTTTCTTTGTTTCCTTTGTCTGAATTTCTCACTTCCTGTTCCTCCTCAGTAAGGTGTTCAGTAAACTGTTCTGACTGACTTTCCACCGCTCGGATAATGGTGGAAAGCTTACTGAGGAGAAACAGGAAGTGAGAAATTCAAACAAAGAAAAAAAACATTTAGAAGGGAAATCAAAAGGAAAAGGAAAGTGAACCAACAATGCACTAGCTTAAAGGAACCTATTTAGAAAATAAAAAACAAACCTTTACAACCCCTTTAAGGCTACTTTCACATTAAGGCATGGCGGTAAAGCACCACAATTTTTAGAGGTGCTTTACCGTTCTTGCGGCGCTATTTGGCTAGCAGGACTTTTTTTTACCATCATGCCAGCGCACAGCTTCAGTGTGAAAGCCCTTGGGCTTTCACACTGGAGTGAAAGGAGAGGCTCTTTCAGGGCTCTTTGCAGGCGCTATTTTTAGCGCTATAGCGCCTGCAAAGCACCTCAGTGTGAAAGTAGCCTTACCAATACAACCCAGAAGATGATTGTTACTATGTACAGCTGCACCAGATTCTGTGTGCACCAGTTTTAGTAAATCTCCCCCATAGTGTTTTTGACCTTTTATAATTCAGACATAGCTGCAGAGAAAATGTTTTTTTTTTATCAGACAGGTCATATGTTGCATGCATGAGAGGGAACAAGATTCAGATATTAGGAACAGCATCATAATAGACTATTGCTCCAGGGCAAGGGAAAAGCTATCATCCTGAGTGGTGGTTAGAGTTTCCTGCAGGCCATCTGCAGAATGCATGCTATTTGGCCTTTTAGTCCAAGCTCCCTTTCAACTTTAATCTACCATTGCTTAGTTAGGTCACCCCCGAAGGGGTACTAACATTTATGGAGTGTGGAGAAGATCGTGTGCGTTTGGATATAGAAGCTGCTATAAGCCAGCACTGAGTCTCTGTAGAAGACGGCAGCAGCAGTGCTGCAACATGCTGTGTGCATCATTGGCAAAAAAAAAAAAGGCAATGAAGCACCATCCAGGAGGCTCGACTCTGGTGCCTCATTGTCCTGAACCTGGACAGGGGGAGGAGAATTTGGATTGCGATTTTGAGGTCCAAGCTTTGCCTGTCACATTGAACATACCACTGAAGAGGTCTTCAGGATCTGGGAAGGACAGAAATGGGATATGGCCTTGGACCTGTATGGCACCCTGCAGCTAACTACAGATTTTGCACTTTGTGCCAAGGTGAATACTGAACGTAGGATCCAGTGCCCAAAGCAAACATTGCAGGCTGGCCCTACGCAGTGGGTCCAGGTACATTCCCTAAAGGGTATACATCAAAGTGAACTGATCCGAAAACTGCTAGAAAGGGCAGTAAGCAGTCAGATCTTGATAGAAGCGTCAAAACAACTGAATGGTTAGAGCAATGGTAAATCCATCACCAAAGGACACTAGCAAAACATTGGAGTCTCACAGAACAGGTAGGGTTGTATGGTGCATTCTGGGGGCAGCCCTAGCAGGTTTTGAGTATCCAATAACCTGTAGGTAGCTGAATATAACCCATTGTCTAAGAATACAAGTCCTGTGTCTTGTAATATACAATTCAAGTATACGTTCACCTTAGCAGGTCACATGTTACAATTGTATTTAGGGTGTAACATGCAACACCCCCACAAATGCCTCCCCCCTACAAATACTGTCTTGCATAATGGCAGACGGCTTACAGTTCTCAATAAACTACCATGGAACTCATCACCACCTTTTAACAAAAAGTAAACTTGGCCTTTAACCACTTCAGCTCTGAAAGATTTACCCCCAGGCCATTTTATGCAATGCGTCACGGCAATACTTTGACAATTGTGCGGTCGTGCAATACTGTACCCAAATAAAATAGATTTATTTTTTCCCCACAAATGGAGCTTTTTGGTGCTATTTGATCACCTGTTTGTTTTACTTTCCGCTCTAAAACAATATATATATATATATATATATATATATATATATATATATATATATATATATATATATAGAGCGAGAGAGAAAGAACCGGTGACACCAATACAGTGATCAGCGCTAAAAATATGCACTGTCACTCTACTGACACTGGCTGGGAAAGGGTCATCATCAGGGGCGATCAAAGAGTTAACTGTGTGAATAGCTGGTGTTTCAGCGTAGTGGGGGGGAGGTGCTTTTACTAATGGAAGGCATGGATCTGTGTTCAAACTTTACAGGAACACAGGATCCATGCCTTCTGTACTGACAGAAAGGCAATCTGCCTTGTTTACATAGGCAGATTGCAGTTTTGCCTGTGTACAGAATGATCAGCGGGTGCCAGTGGATATCGTCTCCACAGGACCAACTATGATCTCAAGCTGTAAATTTACAGCAGGAGCGAGCAGTCGGCTGCACACATTCACGCCCAATACCTGGAAGTGCAGGATCACTTACACACACACACACACACACACACACACACACACACACATATATATATATATATATATATATATACACACACACACACACACACACACGACACACACGATCCTGCGCAGCTGTCCCGTAAAATATTCAACAAAAAAAATCAGCTTCAGTCCAGATATTATTCTAGCAATACTTTCTTTTAGGTGTTAAATGTCATCAGTCTGATGTTCAGCATTATTCAAACCACTTTATCAGATTGCAGGTCATCCTGGACCTGCCCCAGCCTATTAGCCAGTAAGGGGAGTAGTGGTGCAGTGATGAGCTCATTTTTGTATCGCTCTGCTTTCTCTTCTCATCTAGCCACTTCCTATCCACACATCAACCAACTGGCTCCTTGTACTGCCTCTTCCTCACTCCAGCCCTGCTGTACAGCTGTTACCAGGTCAAATTTGGGTACATTCAAAAATGCATTCTGTAACTAACTGGCAACCACATCAGACAGGAATAACAGATAGCCTAAATTGAATGAAAAGACGGCCTGCTGGGTTACATTCTTTTACAGAGATGTTTTGAATTATTACATACCGCTCCAGTGTTTTGCTGCCGAGTATCCAGGGCTCCTGCAAGACCATCTGCAGCCTGTGGATCTTCATACTTCACACTGATTGAGATAAATTTGTCAAGAAATATACAGTTACAAGGAAGTGAAAATAGATCAATGTGAAAAGTATAGAAAAATATATGATATAAAAATAGAGACAGAATGTAAGCATAAAAATGTATATGACTGTTAACTTCGCAAATAAGGACAAAAGGAACAGCTGTGGGAGAAGGCCACAAGTGTCATCTTTCAATATATCGATGTGCAAAAAAAACAGAACATTTCAGCGAAAAGCAACCTTGAATTTTTATCATAACTGCATATTTTTTTTATCATACTAGTAGTGCAAAACAGCACTTGTTTTTCTGTTAGACAAGCTGTCAAGGTTCTTTGGCAGAATGGGGTTAAATCAAGCAGTGGTCTATAGGAGGAAAGTTTTACCACAAAAAGCAAAACTGTCCTGAAGTGACAACCCCAATTAAACTAATGTTCCAAGCCAAATGTAAATTTCTGTGTAGGATTAATGTCAGTAGGCAACCTGAGGCTGCTGTATACAGTTGGATTCAGTCCATGGTATGAAGGAATTTTAGGTTGCTGAAGGTCAATCCGATCATAGAAATGCGCATCAGAGAGAGGTCCGCTGTTCACAATGGCCTCCAGGATAAAGTAGATCCCCACCACCATGCCACTAATCAGAAAGAATGGCACAAAAGCTCTTAAGTGCTTGCACCAGCCACAAAGCTCAGAAAGGTGCATGGTTAGCAGAGGCAGATACAAGTCCAAATAGAGAACCAGACAGTGGCAAAACAAGGTTTAGAAAGAACAAATGGCTGGATGAAAATAAATGTGTGCATGAGAGTGACAGAAAAAAAAAAAAAAAAAAAGGCAGAAATAATTTAGGTTCAGATTTAAGTTCTAATCCTTGAAGCTACAGACGATCAATACAGCCAGAAAAAGCAGGAGACCTGTGGAAGATGTGTGGGCGCGCCAGCGAGGAGTCAGAAATAGAATACAGACCAAGAGGAGAGTAATTTGATGTCACCCAAAAGGAGCTCTCACTCCGTCAATGACCAATGTTCATATTCTAACAAGGGGTCAACTTTCACCTTCAGCTATGTCACATGACTGATCTTCTCAGTTCACAGAACCTTGATTTACAACACCAAGCACTACTTCTAAATTTCATGAGCCTAACTGAACAGGTTGGATATCTTTGCTTGTCATGAACAGAATGCAATGATTTGCAAATTTCATTAACCCATATTATATTCACAATAGAAAATAGAAGACATATCAAATGTTTAAACTGAGAAAATTTATCAATTTAAGAAAAAAAAAAAATAAGGTAATCTTGAAATTAATGGCAGCAACAAGTTTTAAAAAAGTTGGCACAGGGCAACAAAAAGCTGGCAATGTAAAAGGTACCAACAAGGAAGATCTTAAAGAACATTTTGCAACAGGTAACGTGATTGGGTATAACGAGAGCATCTTGGAGAGTCTGAGTGTTTCAGAAGTACAGTAAAACTTTGATTTGCGAGCATAATTTGTTCCAGAAACATGCTTGTAATCCAAAGCACTTGTATATTAAAGCATTTATTTACTGGATATAAAAGAGAAGATAAGAGAGGCACCTCTATGTGTAGCAATAAGTTGCTAAATGTTGTACCGTCAATAAATGTAACCATATTGCTACACTTAGAGGCTCCTCTGCTTTTTTTTATACTCAGTTGTGACATGACACTACTCTTATATCAAGACATTGCTTGTATATCAAGGCAAAATTTATTAAAAAACATTTTGCTTGTCTTGCAAAATGCTCTCAAACCAAGTTACTCTCAAACCAAGGTTTTACTGTAATTATGGGCCCTAAGGGCTTAACAATCCATGAAAATCTGTGTCTAAATTTTTTAACAATCTGAGAATAATGTTCCTTAATGTAAAAATACAAAGACTTTAAATATCATCATCTACAGTACATATTATGAGGGGTGAAAAAGGAGAAAAAGGAACACCTATTTGTTCACATAGGACTTTAAAGTATGTAGAATTGTCAGGAGAGGCAAAGTGAGATGATTGTATTAAAGCTAAATTTGATTTTATTACAAATTTATAAAAGCATAAGTCCAGTCAAAAAATGACCACAGACTCCAGCAGTGTCACATTGTACATATATGACAGAACATAATTATTATATTGATAAGTTGATTATGGAGTGGAGAGAAAAGGTTTTAGCAGGCTTAGGCAATCGAAGGGACCTTGGGGTCAGCAGACTCAAGCTACTGTAATGCTAAAATCCAGAGTTAGACTTATGCCCCTTTCACATGGGGCAGTGGAGGTGCGGTGACGGTATAGCGGTGCCGATATACCGTCGTATTTACCGTGACATTCGGTCGCTAGCGGTGCGGTTTTAACCCCCGCTAGTGGCCGAAAACGGGTTAATACCGCCCGCAATGCGCCTCTGTAGGCATTACAGCGGTTTGATTTCAATGGGAAGGAGCGGTATCGGAGCGGTAAACACCCCGCTCCTATACCGCTCCAAAGATGCGGCTAGCAGGACTTTTGGAGCGGTCCTGCTAGCGCACCGCTTCAGTGTGAAAGCCTTCGGGGCTTTCACATTGAAGCCTGCAGGGCACGATTTTTTCAGGTGGTATAGCAGCGCTATTTTTAGCGCTGAACCGCCTGAAAAATGTGTCAGTATGAAAGGGGTCTTACTGGCAAATTATCCAACACTGCATATTAAAGTTGCACAATTCTAACTAAAACGATAATTCATTTTTTGCATGATTCTTGTGGTGTAACATCCTTAACATTATACAAAAATAATTGGGCTAACTTTATGGTTTCGTTTAAAAAAAAAAAAAATTAAAAGTGTATTTTTTCCCCAAAAATCTGCATTTGAAAGACCGCTGCGCAAATGCCATGTAACCCCAAGGCCCCTTTCACACTATTGCGACTTCAAAGTCATGCTATTTTGCTGCGATTTCAGGGCATGCCTGTGTAAGTGGCATCAAAAATAGGATTTTTATAACAGCTTACCTGTAAAATCCTTTTCTTGGAGTACATCACGGGACACAGAGCTGCATAGCCATTACATGTGGGTTATAGAGTCTACCTTCAGGTGATGGACACTGGTGTAATCAATTAAACAGGAAGTTCCCTCCCTATATAACCCCTCCCCTACTGGGAGTACCTCAGTTTTTGTAGCAAAGCAATAAGTGTCCCAATATCCCCAGACAAGAGGGGTGGGAGCTCTGTGTCCCGTGATGTACTCCAAGAAAAGGATTTTACAGGTAAGCTGTTATAAAAATCCTATTTTCTTTATCGTACATCACGGGACACAGAGCTGCATAGCCATTACATGTGGGATGTCCCAAAGCAATGCTTACTGAGGGGAGGGAGACACCAACAACGCAGACCGCCATCAGACGTGAGGACCTATAATGCTGCCTGCAGCATACTGCGCCAAAAAGCTGCATCCTCTTGCCGTCTTATGTTCACCTGATAGGAGTTAGTGAACGTAAGCACAGATGACCAAGTTGCGGCCTTGAAAATCTGCGTCATAAAGGCTTGGAAATGCATTGCGCATAAAGCGCTTACCATCCTGGTAGGGAGCACCCCCACAAAAAAACAGGGGGAATCCTACTCTAACCACAAGCCTGAATAATAACCTGATGAATCAACCTTAAAAACAGTTGATTTTAGACGCTGCCTGCCCTTTCCTGGGGCCTCCTGGTAGCACAACAACATCAGTTTTCCGTATCCGAGCAGCCGCTTCAGATAGGCCTAGACCCTTCTTACTCCAACGAGAGAGAGAGTGTAACCATTTTAATAGCTGACCTGAACACTGCCTGCCCATCTAGGGTCTTCTGGCAGTCCAATAAAAACGTCAGCTTTCTATATCTGAAACCTTCAGATAGGTATTTAACTGCTCTCATCTCAATTGAGAGAAAAGCAATAACCTTTCCTTCCGTGAAAAAAGGTTTTGAAAAAAAGGGAAGGTAAGAATATCTAGATTCAAATGAATACTAGATCCTTCTAGTAAATAAGGTTGGGTGAGGATGAAAATCACTCTACTTGTAAGAATAATTGAGTATGGCTCTATACCAAGAAAGTTGCCAATACTGAAACTCTCTTGGAGGCTACCACAACCAAGAACACCAATTCCTTGTTAAAGGATGAAGAGAAATATGGTGCATCGGCCCCAGGAGCTGACCCTGTAAGCCGACAAAACTAGAGCCAATCCTCCGAGCACAAGGGCGACCCAACTGGTGGACTTATACAAGGGGTGACGTGCATAACAGCCCGGACCAAAGAGTGTGAAGTAATCGACCTTTGGAAGCAAGGCCGAGATCGGATCCTTGATATAACTTAAGGCTAGCTCCGTCTCCTTTCCAAATGTAGGAAGGCAGGAATTTTACCTTTGACAAACTTCCACGGATGCCACCATCTGGTTTCACACCAGGAACATGGGCCTTCCAGACCGTAGGATATCTGGTCCTGGAGGCCAGCTCTCTTGTATGAATCAAGGGAATTGCCGCTGATTCTGAAAGCCCCGATCCTCGAGAATGTGGTCTATAATAGCCAGACCATTAATTCACCTGTTGCAAGGCAGAATGTAATACCCCCTGCAAAGTAGGCCTGGACAAGATGTAAGGGACTGTGGGTCCTCTACTACCACCCTTACTGTTCCTGCACCGAGAGGTCGTCAGGGTTATGCCGGAGTAATCAGGCCAGCTTCCGTTCTCCTCTAAATGTTGCATAGAAGCCACAAAAGTCGCGGCACTGGGGGGAGAGACACAACCAGCGACAACTGGTCCCCCCCCTCGGATTACAAACACATCTGCCCCGCATGCGGGTGGATCCTTTATCCTTGACCCCAAGCTGTTCAATCTCTTGTTGAGCCTGGACGCCAATACATCTTATGTACAGGGTACTATTTCTGTGACATTTGGTCAGGAAAACAGTCAGGGTGTAGAGGTCATTCTCCCGGAGACACTTGTTGACGGCTCCAGCGAATCGCCTGCCAATTCTGCATTTCATGAAATGACGAATGTCAATAGGCAAGGCACAAGCTCCTCCTTGGTAAATTAAGTAAATCACTAGTATGGCATAGTCTGATTGTACTCTGACAGAACCAACCTGCCACCTGAACGTTCAGGCCCCTAAGCCAGATGCTCCATCGGTAGCTCTAGCTGACAGATAAGGCTCCCTTGGAGCTTGACTACTTCCCCTGGGCCATGGTCTCTTCCTGACCTGGCAAACCCTTTTAGTTAAGAATCACCAAGAGGAATTCCAGCATATCTCTGGGACCGGGTTCTTTGGATAATGCTAGGTCAAGATCCACTCTTTCTAGGCCGACAAAATACTGTTTATAACAGCCCTGAATAAAAGTTAGTATAGGGAACTGTCTTGAATGAAGCCAGCATCTTCCCTAGTGCCTTAATCAAAAGGCCAAAAGTAAGGAACTGTTCCTTGCCGTGACCACATAGACCAGTTTTCTTATAGCGATGGTCTTGTCTGAGGCCAAAAAAACTCTCCTTTTTGGACTGTGCCAAACATACCCAGCTTCTTGTCAAATGAAAGAATGTATCTTTAGAGTTCCAGATACTTGACCATGCTGGACACCCTTAGGTCCAGCCATGCTACTGACTGACCCATCAGCAGGAGTTTGCTTCGGTATGCCATTACTGCTATACCCTGGGCCTACAGACCTGCTAGAGGCGGGCCCTAGCACCCTGACAACCCAGGCACGGAGGCTAACCCAAAAGGGCAAGACCACCAACTGGAGATAGTGCTGTTCCCCTGCGAAATGCAGACAACCTCTGCAGACCCAAGTAAATAAACACATATGCAATTGGCTCCCCATGTGTGTATGTGGCAAGTGTTAAAGCCATATGCCTCAATGGAAGTGTGTGTACATGGCAGTGTGTGTTCCTGGAAGCATGAATTCATATAAATATGTTTTAAGCAAAACATGCATATAGCATGTGTGCTCTGGAACAAGCATCTTGCAAGCAAGCATGCGATATAAACGTGTTATGCAACAATGTGCAACATGAACCCATGCAGACACGTATTTCTATGCAAAAAAAGGAATCCTGTATTGCTTAATTAGGCCGCCATGTGCAACTTTAAAGTAATCATGCATCCTTATGCGATTCAGCATCTTCCATGCGATCAACATCTTATGCATTTTAAGCACTACTGTGCGGACAAGAACCCTTGTGTGACCAAGCACCCCTGTGCGATCCAGCATCCTTATGCACTCAAGCATCTTAATGCGACTTTAGGCATTTCTGTGAAACAAGCCTCTCTATGTGATCAAGTATCCTTGGGTAATCCAGGACGCTGTTGATCCAACAACCATGTGTGATCCAGCTTATTTTTGCATTCAAGCATCTTTAGGCATTCTTGTAGAAACAAGCCTCTCTGTGCGACCAAAATATCCTTGAGTAATCAAGGACTTGGGTGATCGGGTAATCATGTGTGATTCAGCATTTTTATGCCTTCAAGCCTCTTTATGCGATTCTAGGCATTTCTGTGGAAACAAGCCTCTTTGTGCGACCAAAATATCCTCGAGTAATCAAGGACTTGGGTGATCGGGTAATCATGTGTGATTCAGCATTTTTATGCCTTCAAGCCTCTTTATGCGATTCTAGGCATTTCTGTGGAAACAAGCCTCTTTGTGTGACCAAATATCCTTGGGGAATCAAGGACTTGGGTGATCAAGTAATCATGTGTGATTCCAGCATTTTTATGCATACAAGCATCTTTATGCGAACTTAGGCACTTCTGTGGAAACAAGCCTCTCTGTGTGACCAAATATCCTTGGGTAATCCAGGACGCGGATGATCAGGTAACCATGTGTGATGCAGCATCTTTTTTGCATCCAAGCAACTTTATGCGATTTTAGGCATTTCTGTGGAAACAAACCACTTCTGTGTGACCAAACATCCTTGGGTAATCAAGGATTTGGGTGATCAGGTAACCATGTGTGTGTGATCCAGCATTTTTATACATACAAACGTCTTTATGCGATTTTAGGCCTTTCTGTGGAAACAAGTCTCTCTGTGTGACCAAATATCCTTGGGTAATCCAGGACTTGAGTGATCAGGTAACTAGCATCTTTATGCACTCAAGCATTTCTATGCAACTCTAACAAACATGCAACACCATACAGACAGAAACATGTATCCTTATGCGATCCACAATAAAACATGCTTTGTTACTTGTTTTTATCCCACATGCATTCCAAACTCATGTATCTTATGCAACATGCGGACTGGTAAAGAGGAAGTTATCCTCTGTAGATGTGCGTTTCCTCAATTAAGAGACGTTAGCAATGTGTACCAGCAACTGTGCATCCCTCAGATGTGCATTTGGTTAGCCTGAAGCCGACACCAGGCTGAGGACCATATGGAGGTCTTACTAGCCACCTATAGGAAAACCTCTCTTTACACTCTAAGGAGAAGCTAGAGGCTTTGGCCGAGTAGGCAGAGGGAAATTATATGCAGCATGAATCTCTGAAAAGACTGCAGGTGCAATCAGAACCTGTAGGGCTATTGATAGCTTCTCCTCGTTAGGCTGCAGCTCCTGTCTCCTGTCCTCTGACAGTGAACCTTCATCCCCAGCTCTTCTAATCCCTTTGTTTAAGGATTAAAGCAGGAAAAGGGACACACCCTGCGTTTTTTTTTCCTTCTTGTGAGGATGCTGCGAACATAGCAGTTAACCTCTTGTAGAACAACAAATGTGATGCAAAAAACAAAACACATGCAGAGTGGCTGCAATGTTGGGGGAGGCTGCATTGATTGCCTGACAGGTCTGATGGCTCAATCTGTGAGCTGTCTCTACAGGGGAGAATAAGGGGCCACCAGGTTCAGGTGGCGATTCCTTTTTATATTCCTACCCCTGACCTTATTCAATGGGGAGACCAAAGTCCTAAGCTAAAAGCAGAGGAGCTAAACCCAGGTGCATCAACAGCTGAACATAGTCTGGCAGCAACAATGCCTGCTAATCTGCACAGCTAGATGCGGAGTAGGCGTCTTAGATGAATCTGTATCCAACTCACACAAGGTGCTTGCGTTTGTGTCCCCCTAGCTTTACAGAGCTCTGACGTCTGGGCCTTTTTGAAGAGCCCTCTCTGCGACTGCACTGAGCCGGTGAGCACGTGCGACATGGTAGAGCCTGAAGCTGAGGAAGTGGGACGCACAATAGACCAGCTAACACTTAAGCTTCAGTCTTTGGAAAGCATGGTAAGCGAAAACATCAGGCATGTCTTTTACTGCCCATAGTAGTGGAAAAACAGATAAGACTTGCAGCTACTCATGGAAGACAATGCTTTGCATATGATTAAGGGCATTTTTTTTTTTTATGTACCAGCCCCTTCAAGGGGAGATATATGGGTACTACAGCCATCCTGTCTGAACAGACATAGTGGCCCAGGCTACATGCCGGCTAGGGGAGGTATATGGGTGCCCTGAGCCATCCCGTCTCAAAAGACATCGTGGTTTACATTGCCCATGCATAAAAACATAATATAGGCGAGACCCATAGTCCCCTACAGAAGACCTACTGTCGAACCAAGTCCCGTAGGTCCCTCTCTTACCTTTCCACGCTGCAGGGTATTGCCAAGCAAGAGGCCCAATCTTCCCCCTTCACCGTGGGTATAGTCCTAGACCTTCAGGGACCGGGGTCCATGGCAGGAACACCACACCCCTGGACCTATATAGCACCCTGGCAGCAGAAAAAACATTTGGTCCTTAGAAGGCACAAAGTTCTGGAACCCAGGATCCAGCCCTCCGCAGAGAGGCATTATAGGCTAAACCTCGTTCTTCGTACCGAGGCCCGGGTACCGTCCACTTTGGCTATGAAGCACCTTGGACGGATCCGGATTTATGGAGGCTTTTTACATCCAGCATGGATCCCTCCAGTGGAGCTCCTAAGAGCACATGTTAACTCGTGACCAACACCTTAGACACTGATGAAAAAACTGAGGTACTCCCAGTAGGGGAGGGGTTATATAGGGAGGGAACTTCCTGTTTAATTGATTACACCAGTGTCCATCACCTGAAGGTAGACTCTATAACCCACATGTAATGGCTATGCAGCTCTGTGTCCCGTGATGTACGATAAAGAAATCGGACCACAGTAAAGCAGGGACTTCTTTGAAGTTGGAACAACTTGAAGTCGTACCAATATGAATGGTTGTCATTGTAAATCGTGGGAAACGACTTGTCATGCTACTTTGCCATCACAAATCGTGGGACAAGTCGCATAAGTGTGAAAAGGGCCTTATGCCGCGTACACATGGTCGTTTTTTGTGATGAAATAAAACAACGTTTTTCATCATGAAAAAAAAAAACTACGTTTTTCTAACTTCATCATAAAAAACGACGTTGCCCACACACCATCATTTTCTGAAAATGCTCTAGCAAAGCGCGGTTACGTACAACACGTATGACGGCACTCTGTTCCATTCAAGCTCCCGTCTCATAACTTGCTTCTGAGCATGCGCGGGTTTAAAACGTTGTTTAAAACGTCGTTTTAGCCCACACACGGTCATTTTTTATGACACATAAAACGACATTTTGAAAAACATAAAAAATTGAAGCATGTTCGAATTTATTTTTGGTCGTTTTTTAGAAGACAAAAAACGATGTGAAGCCCACATACAATCATTTTAAATGCAGTTTTTAAAAACGTTGTTTTATTTCATCACAAAAAACGACCGTGTGTACGCGGCATTAGTCTAAGTGCTTAAACTGACCTGATTTACAGAGCAAAGTTCATTCCTTTGATCCAAGAACAAAATATTACAATGTATCTATATCACTGATGTTGACATAAACCTGGCAGGCTGCCTGGATTTATTTTTTTTGGGCAGCTGTCAGAAGCAAGCAGACAACTCTCCTCAATTGTTACATAGAATCAGGGAAATGCCGTTTTAAGATCGGGAGGGGGAAGAATCGGGATTTTGATTCTTTACAGATTAATCGTGCAGCTAAACAGTATACGAGTTCTAGAGTCTCCTCCAACAGGAACAGAAAACAGGTAACCAAATACACTTTAACAGGAAATCCTTCTGCTGAACTGGTCAGTTCTAAACAAGAACTGAAGGATGAAACTGGAACAAAACACATACAAAACAGAAAAAAACATAACACAAGGTTGGGAATCCAGTTGTCCTGGAAAGACTCATGAAAATCGTGTTACTGATAAGTCACTTGGGATTTCCCAAATCATCATCCAGGAAAGCATTAGAGATGTTTAGCAAGAACTTACCAGATTAGGGAGGGGCATTAAAAAAAAATGGAGACCTCTCCTCCCACGGGGTGACAATCAAAGACCCTGTTATATTAACCACTTCCATACCAGGCCTATTCTGGCACTCCTCTCCTACATGTAAAAATATTTTTTTGCTAGAAAATTATTAAGAACCCCTAACATTATATATGTTATTTTAGCAGACACCCCAGGGAATAAAATGGCTGCCTTTGCAACTTTTCATCACGCACAGTAAAAAAAAAATTGTATAATGTGAAAGATGTAAATCGATACCCAACATGTCCGCTTTAAAATTGCGCATACTCATTGCGGTGCCATACTTAATCTCCACAGGTGATTTTTTTTTTTTTTTACAGGTTACCAGTTTACAGCGGCGGGCTAGTGCTAGAATTGTTGCAAACGCACACGGCGATACCTCACATGTGTGGTTTAAACAGCGTTTACATATGTGGACAGGACTTGCGTGTGCGTTCGCTTCTGAGCGCAAGCTACCAGAGACAGGGGCGTTTTACATTCATTTCTATTTTTTATTGTTTATTTTACTTTATTTTTTTTACACTTTCTCTTTTACATTTTTTTTATCACTTTTATTCCTATTACGAGGAATGTAAACATCCCTTGTAAAAGGAACGGTGCGTGACAGGTCCTCTTTATGGAGAGATGCATGGTAATTAAAACCCTACATCTCTACTCCAGGCTCTACCAGCCGCAATCGCAGCTTTGTTTACAATCACGGCCCGTAGGTGACATCATAATGCAATACTGTGTGGGGGGGTATATGTGATGGGGCAATACTGTGTGGGGGGATATGTGATGGAGCAATACTGTGTGGGGGGATATGTGATGGGGCAATACTGTGTGGGGGTGATATGTGAAGGGGGACAGGGCTGTGGTGGGGAAGATGTGAAGTGGGGAAGATGTGAAGGGGACAAGCAGCTGCGCACAAAATGAGGTGCTGCACAGAAAACGTGAAGGGGTACCATTGACTCTTAAATGCACTAAGGTGCAATTTTCTGCACATGGAAATTGCATGGTACAAACGCATCATGCATTTTCCATGTGGCTGCATTTTTAAAAAGATGCCAGGACCTTTTCTCAGCAGAAAACACAGGCACAGCAGCCCATTCAAACGAATGGTGTGTCGTGCCTGCACCCCTGGGCTGTGATGTAAAGAATCGGAGTAATCGCACAAAAATGCGATGCGGACCTCGGCTGGAATTTTTTTTTACTAATCGGACCTCCATGAATTTTAATTCAATACCCCTGATCTATTGCATTCTCATACTCCTCATGGCTCCTGACCTGCACTGGGCGAGGACGTGGTACCGAGGTGAAGCAGTTGCACACCAAAAGGTTTCAATAAGGAGATATGAAAAGCATTTGAAATACGCATGTTAGACAGAAGGTCTAATGCGCAAGCCACTGGGTTGATCCTACGTAGAATACAAAAGGGCCCAATAAATCGTGGTGCCAGTTTCAGTGAGGGAAAATGGAGTTGGAGGTTAAAAGATGACAGCCAGACCCTCCTACCAACCTGGTAGAAAGGTGCGGGTAAGCATCAGTGGTCAGCATGGAGTCTGTACCTCTCACTGGCATGTAAAGACTCCTGGACCTGTACCCAAATGGAGCGAAGACTGGAGATGCTCTGCTAATGCAGGAATTTTTTGTGGAACAAATGAGTCAAGCAACATGAATGGTTGGAAACCATGGGGAAGTGGTATTGACGGCACTATGGTGAGAAAACTTGGCCCCAGGTAGGAGGTCTGACCAGTTGTTACGGTGGTCAGAAATATAGCAGCCTAGAAACTGCTCCAAGACTTGGTTGGCTCATTCTGCTGCCCCACTGGACTGCGGATGATACGCAGAGGTGAAGGAAAGCTGAATTCCTAACTGTGCACAAAAGGCTTGCCAAAACCTGGATACAAACTGGTTACCCATGTCAGAGACGATAACCTTGGGTAGCCCATGTAATTGGATCTCCCGTGCAAAAAAGCATGCTAGTTCTTTGGATGTAGGCAACTTTTTAAGTGGAATGCGTGAAAATGTGTGACATTTTCGATAACCGGTCAACCAGCACAAGGATAACTGTTGCCCTGGGAGTTGCGTATCTCTACAATAAAATCCATGGACAGGTTGGTCCAAGGCCTCTCTCCATTGGGTATGGGTTGTAAGGAGGCACAACGCTAGGTGTCGTGGTGACTTACTCACAGCACAGACAGAACAGGTAGCTACGAAGGCGGCTACATCAGTGCGAAGACTAGGCCACCAGAATTGCTGGAAAAGGTGTCCCCTTACCTTACCGTTGTAAGGCAACAGCGTATGAGTGTGTCTATCAATTTCCTGGTGGCTCCCGACGTCTCAGGCTCCGCTGGTATGTATCTTTACTTTGGCATCAAAGTCCCCTTTAAGTGTCCCTGGTGTGTCTGTATCAAATAGCCTTACATTGGGGCATGGGGGATGTAAAAGAGGGATGCTCGATAGTGTAGTATTTATAACATTTATTGGAATCAGCAGCAATAATAAAAACAGGTACTCACAATGTGAAGTATCAAACAGGCATATCAAAAACGAGTCGCAAACTTGTCCAATATCACTTCCGGTGCCCTGCGTTCCCACACGTGTTTGTTACAGTCACATAACTTCCTCAGGGGATAACTGGAGGCCTTTAGGAAGTGGCTTTATATATGGTTGTGAATGCAGGTAATTACTGGTGTCCATTTTCTTGAAGCTCTGGTCACCGGAAGTAATGCGGCGGCCATTTTTGGGTGGTTTTGGTCACCGGAAGTCAGCGGCCATTTTGTTGGTTGTCTATGGTCAAAAACAAGATTAATTATCTACAGCGGCCATTTTTTGCAGCACCGATCGCCAGCCGTAGTACGGCGGCCATTTTTGGATGGTTTTTGCTGCCGAAAGTAGGTCGGCAGCAATTTCCATGGTCATTTATGGGAAAAACAATGGGATATCTACGGCGGACATTTTCTTGTAGCTACGGTATACGTAGTTGCAACGGCGGCCATGTTTGGGTGGATTTGGTCACAGTAAATGCAGTGGCTTTAACTGAAAGCACAATCTAGTAAAATAGATACACATCAGTTTAATGGCTAGCCACAAGAGTTGTTTTTCCATAAATGATGGTTGACATAAGCCACCGCCGTGGCGTTGTCTGACTGGATCTTGATTGGATGCCCTTGTAGCCTCTGCGACCACGAGGAGAGGCACAGCCTGATCGCTTATAATTCTAGTACATCGATCGGCAGGCGGTATTCGTCCGGAGACCAGCGACCCTGGGCCGACTGGACCCCCCAGACTCCCCCCCCCCAACCTGTGAGGCTGGCGTCCGTCATGATCACAGTCCAGTGAAAGGGAAGAAACGACCTCCCGGACTGAAGAGCCAGGGATCTTGGCCACCAACTCAGAGAAGCCCTGACCAGGTGAATTACCTGAATTTGACGATCCAGAGACAATGGAGATTTTTTTCCTATTTGGACAGGATCTCCTTCTGCAGGACTCGAGTGTGGAATTTGGCATACGGTACTGCCTCGAAGGAGGCTACCATGAGGGCCAGGACTCGCATGCAAAAACAGAGAGACGTCCATTTGCGGGATGTCAACAATTTCACCACCAACTGGAGTGTCTGCAACTTCTCCAACGGAAGACTCTCGCCTCCGAGGAGTCCAGAATCAATCCTAGGTACTCTAGACGCTGAGTCGGTACCAAGACCGAAATCTGCATGTTTAACACCCAACCAAATTCCCAGAGGGTCCGACTGGCTATAGACATGTCCTCCTCTAATTCTGAGCCAGAAGCAGCTCTCAGAAGAAGATTGTCCAAGTAGCCCCAGATAGCAATGCCTCGCTGTCTCAGCAAAGCCAGAATCGGGGCGAGCACCTTGGTAAGAACTCTTGGTGCTGACGCTAGGCCAAAGGGAAGAGCCACAAATTTATAGTGGTCTTTGCCCATCGAAAAGTGCAGAAACCTCTGATGCCTGGTGCAGATGGGGACATGCAAGTACGCGTCCTTGATGTCCAAGAATGCCGGAAAATCCCCCGGATGGAGTGCAGCAACCACCGAACGAATTGATTCCATCCGGAACTTTCGAACCCTTACAAAGGCATTGAGATCCAAGATTGGACGGACGCCGTTCTTCTTTGGGACCACAAACAGATTTGAATAGAATCCCTGAATCCTTTCCTTCAGTGGTACAGGTAAAATAACGCTGCACCTCAGCAAGTTTTGTACCGACCCCATTAAGGCAGACGAGTCGGAAGAAGAGGAAGATTTGAGGGAAACAATCTGTTTGGTGGACAGGAAAGAAACTCGATCTTGTACCCCCAAGTGACCACCTTGCAGACCCACTAGTCAGAGAGCAGGGAGATCCACCGATCTGCAAACCCGCAAACAGTCTCCCCACCCATGAGTTGGACAGGGGCAAAACTTCATGCGGTAGCAAGCTTGTTTGTCGGCTTGCGCACCCAGGGACGCTTCTGTCCCCCAGCTGAACCTTTGTCTGCTTGGGAGGATCTGCCCGCGGGCCCTGACTGACAAATACCGCTTGGAAAAAAAGTTTGAGAGAGTCTCTCACAGCATTAATAAGCACACACACAAGTGCCCTGTCTTGCGCTGACCCGGACGAGGGATCCTCCTCAACGGGAAGGTCCTGGTCCGCATCCTCTGACAGTCCATAACCAGGGTCCTGTGCCCCAGCCAGGCCCGAATCAGAGCATTCCCCGGAAGATGGCGGGAGAAGGGGGCACGTGTTACCCCCCTTACGCCCGCACGCCACTTCTAGGCTGGCAACAAATGACTCTAGGACTGCCGACAGAGTGCAGGGGCACTGGTTGCTGCCTCAGGAATGTTTGGGGAAGAAAGGTCAGCCACTGACTCCATGTTGCCCACCGACAGCCCTTAGGGATCTAGTCAAGATACTTGAACGAAAAAACTTCCACCCTCCTAAGCTGCACCGACCGGGGGGTTTTACCCAGGGGACTCACCACCCAGCCACAAACTGTTCAGCGCCGCTGCCTGCTCTTTCACCCACAGCATGTCTGAGGAAACTGTGCAAGGTGAATTGTGCTGCTCGTGCCATTCAGGAAGCTAATCCAGCACCAGAGGCCAAAAATCCACTCCAAAAAGGCCGCCGAATGCCTCAGAGAAAAAGGGCGCGGACCACAAGAAAATAGCCGCCAATGGGAATTCCAATGATGAACACAGGCAACAGAAAAATGTCGCCCAAACAAAGCAAGGTGGACGAGAAGGCAGCGGTGGAGGCTTCCAGAGAAAAAAAAAAAAAAAAAAGACTACCCCCCCCCCCCCCACAGAGAGCGGGCCTGGACACCCCCACAGCCCCCTAACCGGGACCAGGAGTCCCACAAAAGGTATACCCTGGTCGCAGCGAGCCCCGCAAGGAAAGGAGGAAAAAGGGTGACAGAGGGAGAGGAAGAGGAAGACAGGAGAACCCCCTTCCTAGGAATGCCCAGTTGTTCCATCCTGCCGAGGCAGGAGGAACCGTACTTACCCATCCCTGCGAGGACCTGCTGGCGCGTTCCTGACAGACCTTCAACCGAGTAGCTGTCGGCCCGGTCCACTGTGACTGAGACAGCAAGCAGCCCAGTCATACGTGAACCCCCCGGAGCATATAGCTCACCCGCCACCCCTGGAACCATGGGGTATGTCACGGCCGACCCAGGACGTAGCCAAGGCCTGCTCACGCTCGATGGCCGGACTGGGGGGACTACAAGGATCTACATTATCCAGCCTGTCACCCAGCCGGCAGTTGATAGAAGATTCTCAAAATAAAATCATAAAATGAACCCTGAGCCCAAAAGGGAGCCAGGTCCTACTCCTCTACTAGGCAGAAAAAAATGAGCTGCTGACTGCAGGGCGGAGGGTTATGTCTGGAAGACATAGTAAAGTTAACAGCAAAGTTGTCCCATTTTTTTTTTTTTATTGTGAAAGATAATGTTTTACCCTTAAAAATCTCAATAGGCGATGTTTAAAAAAATTCTACAGGTTGCATGTTTTGAGTTACAGAAGTCTAGGGCTAGAAATTTTCATATGCGGGCGCTCGTCGGGACGGGTCGCTTTAAAAAAAAAAATCAATTTTTCTTATTTATTTTACTTGATCTTTTTTTTTTATTTGACACTTTTAAAAAATATATACATTTTGGTTCACTTTTATTCCTATTACAAGGAATGTAAACATCCCTTGTAATAGAAAAAAGTATGCCAGGTCCTCAAATATGAGATCTGAGCTCAAAAAGACCTTACATCTCATATTTAGACTAAAATGCAATAAAAAAGTCCTTCTGCCCTGCAATGATATGGAGACGGGTGGTGGCCATCTTCCCCTCACTCGTCTCCATACCCAGGCAGGGACAATATCCGATCGCCTCCGCTGCTGCCAACAGCTCCGGTAAGAGTCGGAGGGCACTGGAGAGCGGTGGGGGAGGGCACTGGAGAGCGGTGGGGGAGGGCACTGGAGAGCGGTGGGGGAGGGCACTGGAGAGCGGTGGGGGAGGGCACTGGAGAGCGGTGGGGGAGGGCACTGGAGAGCGGTGGGGGAGGGCACTGGAGAGCGGTGGGGGAGGGCACTGGAGAGCGGTGGGGGAGGGCACTGGAGAGCGGTGGGGGAGGGCACTGGAGAGCGGTGGGGGGGTGCCCTCTCCCGCTGCCGATAGAAGTGATCTTGCGGTGTATCTGCTGCAGAGACCACTTTTATCTGAAAGCGGACCGCCGCTCTTAACCACTTGCCGCCCGCCAATGACATTTTGACGTCGGCAAAGTGGTTGTAGAATCCTGACTGGACGTCATATGACGTCCTCAGGATTCTGAGCCGCTGCGTGCCCCCGGTGGCGCGCATCGCGGCGATCGTTGTTGCAGGGTGTCAGTCTGACACCCCGCAACACCGATCAAGGTAAAGAGTCTCTTCCACTATGTAAACAGGAAGAGCCGTTGATGGCTCTTCCTCACTCGCGTCTGACAGACGCGAGTAGAGGAGAGCCGATTGGTGGCTCTCCTGACGGGGGGTTCGCGCTGATTGTTCATCAGCGCAGGCCCCCCTCGGATCGCCACACTGGACCACAAGGGAAGGCAAACAAAAAAAAAGGGGGCAAAAAAAAAAAAGTCTGGAAAAAAAGCATTAAACAATAAAGATGCCAATCAGTGCCCACAAATGGGCACTGACTGGCAACATGTGTAAATCAGTGCCGCCCCACAGTGCCCACCAGTGCCACCAGTGCCGCCCCACAGTGCCCACCAGTGCCGCCCCACAGTGCCCACCAGTGCCCACCTATCAGTGCCCATCCGTGCCCACCTATCAGTGCCCATCCGTACCCACCTATCAGTGCCCATCCGTGCCCACCTATCAGTGCCCATCCGTGCCCAGTGCCCATCAGTGCCCACCTATCAGTGCCCATCCGTGCCCACCTATCAGTGCCCACCCAGTGCCCACCTATCAGTGCCCACCCAGTGCCCATCCGTGCCCACCTATCAGTGCCCATCCGTGCCCAGTGCCCACCTATCAGTGCCCATTCGTGCCGCCCACGAGTGCCCATCCGTGCCGCCCACGAGTGCCCATCCGTGCCGCCCACGAGTGCCCATCCGTGCCGCCGAGTGCCCATCCGTGCCCAGTGCCGCCCATGTGTGCCCATCAGTGCCGCCTATGTGTGCCCATCAGTGCCGCATACCAGCGCCGCCAATCAGTGCCACCTCATCTGTGCCCGTCAGTACTACCTCATCGATGTCCATCAGCGCCATATCAGTGCCCGTAATTGAAAGAGAAAACGTACTTATTTACAAAAAAAACGTATTTTTTTTTCAAAATGTTCAGTCTTTTTTTAGTAGTTGCGCAAAAAAAAAAAAACAATCGCAGATGTGATCAAATACCACCAAAAGAAAGCTCTATTCGTGGGGAAAAAATGACGCCAATTTTGTTGGGGTACAGTGTAGCATGACCACGCAATTGCCATTCAAAGTGCGGCAGTGCTGAAAGCTGAAAATTGGCCTGGGCGGGAAGTTGCGTAAGTGCCTGGTATGGAAGTGGTTAAAGAGGGTGATGGGGGTTTGGGAGCCAACTGCTACCATAACGGTATTCCTCTTCTAATTAGCGATGTATTCCTGTGGCAAACCGTCCCTAAGTGGTTAATTGGCGCAACCTCATCTTTAATAAAAACATTTTTTAAAGAAATATATTGCATTTGTGTGCCCTAAAATTAACGTTGGTGTATTTTTACTGCAATTTTGCATTTCCTGAACCGTTGGCTAATATTGTGCAACATAAACAAACCTGGAACTATTTGATTCTCTACAGAATTTGCTTTAAAAAAAAAAAAAAGAAATAGAATGTATAGGCATTTTATGTAATCTTCAGGGATAAAATTATTTTCTAAAATTTGTGCAAAAATGCTCTGGGAGCTAAAGTGTTAAAAAAGAAACTGAAGGATCTTTTTTGGTGCATATGTCCAAAACATCGATAAGTTTGTGGTGTTTTATAATGTATGGAAAATGTTCTCAATGCTTCTGTAACAAGCCAGTACGGTCAGAGAGGAAGTGCAATATATAGAGTAGAAATGTTCTAATTGGGACACTATTTATGGTGACCTGGGGGTCTCCAAGGACCCTGGGGGTTCCGTTTGGCTATGGGACAGGAAGTGAAAAAAAAACCCTCCTTTCATCTATCCAAAGTTTTGCCTATAGTTCAACTTTAATCATTTTCATGTCCGTATTAGTAGCAGAGGCAGTGTTTTTTATACACCGACAGTGCCTTTGGTCTTGCTTTACTTGTCACACTCAATAAAAGGCATTGAAGATATTAACCACTTAAGCCCCGGGCCTGTTTTTCAGATTCGGTGTTTAGGAGACTAAAACATTTTTTTTTGCTAGAAAATTACTTAAAACCCCCAAACATTATATATTTTTTTTCTAACACCCTAGAGAATAAAATGGCAGTCATTGCAATACTTTTTGTCACCCAGTATTTGCGCAGCGGTCTTACTAGCGCACTTTTTTTGGAAAAAATTCACTTTTTTAAATTAAAAAATAAGACAACAATAAATTTGGCCCAATTTTTTTATATATTGTGAAAGATAATGTTACGCCGAGTAAAATGATACCCAACATGTCACGCTTAAAAATTGCGCCCGCTCGTGGCATGGCGTCAAACTTTTACCCTTAAAAATCTCGATAGGCGACGTTTAAAAAATTCTACAGGTTGCATTTTTTGAGTTACAGAGTAGGCCTAAGGCTAAAATTATTGCTCTCGCTCCAACGATCGCGGCGATACCTCACTTGTGTGGTTTGAACACCGTTTTCATATGCGGGCGCTACTCGCGTATACGTCCGCTTCTACGCGCGAGCTCGACGGGGCGCTTCAAAAATTTTTTTTTTTTTGCTTTTCGTATTTCTTATTATTTATTTTACAATTTTTACACTGAAATAAAAAAAAATAAAATTATCACTTTTATTCCTATTACAAGGAATGTAAACATCCCTTGTAATAGAAAAAAGCATGACAGGTCCTCTTAAATATGAGATCTGGGGTCAAAAAGACCTCAGATCTCATATTTGGGCTTAAATGCAAAAAAAAAAAAAAAAAATTTAAAACTGTCATTTTTTCAAATGACAAAAAAAAAAAATGTTGCTTTAAGACGCTGGGCGGGACTGACGTTTTGACGTCACATCCGCCCAGCAGAGCTATGGGGCCAGGTGAAGGAGATTTTTCCTTCACTCTCAACCCCGCACAGCTGCCGAACAGTCCTGATCGCCTACGCCGCTACCGACGGCTACGGTAAGCGGCGGAGGGCGCGGGAGAGCGGCAGGAGGGGGGGGCCCCTCTTCCGCCACCGATAACGGCGATTCGCCGCGGAGACCGCCGTTATCGCTGACAGGACCGCCCACTGAAGGGATGAATATCTCGGTTGTGGCAGCAGCTGCTGCCGTTACCGAGATATTCATCTTCAAAGTGATGACGTATAACGACGGTGGGCGGTCGGCAAGTAGTTAAGTAAAAATCACTAACAACATCGTTTTCATAGGGGCTGCAGCGGTAGGTCAGAGTTCAGTATTTGCCTTAGACTAGAGCTGCACAATTCTGGCTAAAATGAGAATCACTTTATTTGCCTAGAATAAAGATCATGATTCTCTCACGGTTCTCGCGACGCAACATCATCTTTCACATTATATACAAAAACAAAAAGGCTACCTTTATGGTTTTGTTGTTTTTTTTTATTCATTAAAGTGTATTTTGTCCCCCAAAAATTAAAGGGGTTGTAAAGGTTCATGTTTTTTCACCTTAATGCATCCTATGCATTAAGCTTGAAAAACATCCGATGCTTACTGGCCCCCTCCTGTCTATTTACCTAAGCCCTCAATAGTTGCGTTGAGAACGCAGTGGATTTCGTCTGGTCTTCTTGGCTCTTCATTGGATAGATTGATAGCAGCGCAGCCATCGGTTCGCGCTGCTGGCAATCAAATCCAATGACGCGGGGCGCTGATCCGAGTTCGACATTTGTGTCTATGAATGGAAATGCTGGACTCGGGAGCACGCCCGTACAGTAACCCCCTTGGAAAAGCACTTCCCAGGGGGGTTAGCTGATGCAGGGAGGAGCCGAGACAGCTGCCGAGGGACCCCAGAAGACCAATATAGGGGCCGCTCTGTGCAAAACGAACTGCACAGAGGAGGCAAGTATGAAATGTTTTTTTTTAAATACCTGAACCTTTAGTACCACTAAGTTTGAAAGACTGCTGCGCAAATACAGTTCGACATAAAATGTTGCAACAGCTGCCACTTTATTCTCTAGGATCTCTGCTGAAAAAAAAAAATTATAATATTAATAGAGATTATATATATATATATATATATATATATATATATATATATATATATATATATATATATATATATATATATATATATATATATATAAATAAATAAATAAAATGTTTGTCGGTTTTAAGTAATTTTCTAGCAAAAAATACTGGTTTTAACTTGTACCAAGTGTCAGAAAAAGGTTTAGCCTTAACGTGGTTAAACTGACCTTGTTTACAGACCGAAGTTTATCCCTTTGATCTAAAAGAACTAAATGTTACAATGCTTCTCTATCTCGCCTGAGCGATGTTGTGATAAACTTGACAGGCTATAGGGGATGATTAGAGGATAGTGACATGCACCCGAGTCTCACCTGGCGAGGTGGTGATCTGTATTGTACTAAAAGCGCATTACATCTTTGTTCTAGTAAGTGTTTCTGTATAGTGGGTGTTATATTAAATATACCTACGCGGAACAATTATATTTTGGCTTTTTATATGATCCAACGAGAGTTGCGAGCATCAGATTATCTACTAAAAAATATGTGCGATAAGGATTGGAGCCATTTATTATGGCGAGACACCAGCCTGCTACTTCTATTTTCCATATGAAGCGAGGAGAGGATAAGATTCATTATATCATGTAATTAAAGGATAAAGGAGTATAGCTGCCTGGTCTGGATGGGAGGAGAGATTGGCCTTTTTACACAGAGGTGAGGAGGCAATTTAACAATATAGGATTGACACATTGCTTTCACTGGTTGCTGAATTATCTACTGCAGAACCATTTTTTCAGAGGAATTTATTTACTTTTTAATGTTGATTGTTTTTGCTGTAGATACAATCGATTTATATTTTTATGTTACTAGCGCCGAGTTTGATCAAATCCCCTAATCCCTCACACTCACCTCCTGCGTTGATCAGCCAGATTGCTCCCTCGGGTAAGTGCAAACATATCAAAGTCATCCGCAGGCTTTTTTGTTTGTTCGAGAGACTGAAGAGTTACACTCACAGACCCAGAGGCAACATCTGAAAAAAAAAAAAAAATCCATATGTTACTTTGGCATTGAGGGAGAAAAAACATCCATCAAGTTATACTAGAGCTGGACTCCTAAAAAAAATATCATAATTAAAATTAACTCCAGCTTTTGATACACTTTACATTGTTAATTTGGCCCAAGCTCGTCGGAACACTAACATGTGAGGCTGCTGGATGTGCTGTAAAAACTATGTAGCTGTTGCTACATACAGCATTCTGCACTGTGTTCCAGGATCGAGCCAAGACTTCCTGTCTCATACCCAAAGCACAAGAGTATCTGATCGGCGCTCAGCAATTCAGAGAAAGCTATGTATTCTAGCAATGAATACAAAGATCCCTATGATTGGCTGAGTCAGAGGCGGGCAGATGTCACAACCTCTGATTTAGCCAGAGAAAGCTTTGTATTCCTTGCTAGAATAAATCGCTTTCTCTGAATGGCTGAGCGCCTCCTGTTGACATATCCCCCTCCACCCCCAGCTCTGCAAGTATAATATACACACACACACACACACACACACACACACACACACACATATATATATATATATACATATATATACATATATACACACACACACATACACACATATATACATATGCACACACACACCGGCCACTTTATAATGTACACCTGTTCAATTGCTTGGCAACACAAATTGCTAATCAGCCAATCACATGGCAGCAACTTAATGCATTTAGGCATCTAGACATGGTGAAGATGACTTGCTGAAGTTCAATCCAAGCATCATAATGGGGAAGAAAGAGGATTTAAGTGACTTTTAGTATGGTTGTTGGTGCCAGATGGGCTGGTCTGAGTTTTTTTAATACCTTCTGATCTGAGATTTTCACGCACAACCATCTCTAGGGTTTACAGAGAACGGTCCGAAAAAGGAGAAAATATCTAATGAGCAGTAGTTGTGTGGACAAAAATGCCTTTTTGATGTCAGAGGTTACTCAGGTCAAGAGGAGAATGGGCAGACTGGTTCAAGATGATAGAAAGACAACCGTAACAAAAATAACCACTCATTAGAACCAAGGTATGCAGAATACCATCTCTGAACGCACAACACATTGAACCTTAAAGCAGATGGGCTACAGAAGCAGAAGACCACACCGGGTGCCACTCCTGTCAGCCAATAGGAAACAGACTACAATTCGCACAGGCTTGCCAAAATTGGACAATATTGAAAATAGAGGAGCGAACTGGGGGCAAGTCATGGACTTTTATAGCTGTTTTGATATATACTTTTTGTAATAAAATATACTTTTTAGAAAAAAAAAACCTTTGTGACTATTATCTTGACCATTCGATAGTGCCCATAAAGTCCACGACTTGCCCCCAGTTCGCTCCTCTATTTTCAATATATCCAGGACGTGGCACACGTACTACTACCCTGTATCCACATGCTCACTACATGTGAGGATACTGTACATCCCCCCTTCTTTTTCTGAAAATTGGACAATAGAAGTTTGGAAAAACATTGGCTGGTCTGACAAGTCTCGATTTCAGCCACGACATTCAGGTGGTAGAGTCAGAATTTTGCGTAAACATGAAAGCATGCTGCCTTGTAGCAATGGTTCAGGCTGGTGGTGGTGTAATGGTGTGGGGATATTTTTTCTTGGTACACCTTGGGCCCCTTAGTACCAACTTAGCATTGTTTAAATTCCACAATCTAGCTGAATATTGTTGCTGACCATATCTATACAGCGCTTTGTTCACCATTTTGTATGGAGATCTGATATTCAGTAAACAGGTATTCAAATCCTCCATATCCTGCTATACCCAGGAACAATTTTTTCAACTCTCCCATTGGTACAGGGACCCTCAATCTCTAAACATATTTCATCCGTACCTCCCTCATGTTGGAGATGGGGCTCGGCAGAGGGAAGCCATCTACACATTTGGTGGAACTGTAAGGCCATACAGTGCCTCTGGTCGCACCTTCGACAAATTTACCTTGAACTCCATGATATTGTTACCCCCATTATCAACTCAGACACACCTCCTGATTCCATCATACAGATTTGTTGTGCCAGGGTCTACTCAATTCCCCTCTAACCCTTGTCTCTCCCACACCACGTCTGCACATTACTACCCCCCCCCCCCTCTCTTTTTACTCCTTTCTACTTCTCCCCACATCTATGTCTCTTCAACCCACACCCAGATGTTTTACTCCCCAACTATAGTAGTTATCCCTGTACCGGTTTTAACCGCCTGATCCTGAAAGACAGCTGTAAGTTGGTACTTGACCTGGGATTGTATCCTAGTGTTCTAGATAAGTGACTTGCATTGTAATCAGTGGTGGCCCGTCCATAGGGGGCGCCCGGGTGCCGCCCCCCCCCCCCCCTCCTGTAGTCACCAAAAAAAATGAAAAAAAAATTGTTTTTTTTTTTTAAACGGCACCTTTAAGAAAAAAATAAAATTCAATTTTTTTTTCTTTAAGTTCACTTGGGTGCTGGTCACCAGTGCCCTATGGGAAGCACCACGTCAATGCAATCACGAGATTGCAGACGTGGCGTTTCATTTGCGGGCTTTTAACCCGCCTTCGCGCGCAATGCAAACTGCCGATTAGCTTCCGCCCATATAATCACTATGGGCGCTGGGCAGGAGCATTGTTGTTTGCATTGTAGCTGTTACTTCTGGGTTTTGTGGAATAGACAAACCGGAAGTGATGTCACTTCGGCAGATCAGTTCTTTGCATGGCCCGAGCGGAGCTGAAAGCAAGGTAAGAAGACAGAGAGCCACACTTACCATGCTAAGATAGTTTGTCCTTGCTAGATCGACCCCACATCCCACACTGATCACCAATGACTGTCTGTGCAGTTTTCTGTACAATAGTCCTCCGGCTCCAGGCTGTCCACTCCTGATTCAGATGTATTTAGTATTATTTGTGCAAGGCAAGGGGTGCGTGCATGTTCCTGACCTGTATAACCAAAACATGCTTTTTGGGCCAACTCTCAGCAGGCTGGTGCTGTGCAATGCATTCACCTGATATCCCCAGGAAAGGATGGAGAACTACAAATACCAGCATGTTATTGTATATGGCTCCAAGGTGGATGGGTGTCTAGGTGTTTTCCTAGCACTGCAGGGACTTGTAGTCCCATACATGGGAGATTGCATAAACCAGAGTCCTAGCAGAAGATGAAGAACTACAAGTCCCAGCATAGGGCTCCAAGTAAATAAGTGGTCATGCGATGCTGGGACTTGTAGTCCCTTAAGTAAGAAAATTGCATGAACCGGAGTCTTAGGAGGGAGAGGCTGGAGAACTACAAATCCCAGCAGGCTGGTGTGCAATGTATGATCCTGATCTCCCCAGGAGAGGGTGGAGAACTACAAGTCCCAGCAAGAAATAGTATAGGGTTCCAACATAGATGGGTACACATGTGATGCTGGGACTTGTAGTCCCATACATGGGCTATAGCATGAACCTGCAGAACCTAGCAGAGGATGAAGAACTACAAGTCCCAGCAGGTTATAGCATATTGCTCCAAAGTGGCAGAGTTTCCATGCGATGCTGGGACTTGTAGTCCCTTGCCTAAGAGAATGGCATGAACCAGAGTCTTAGGAGGGAGAGAATGGAGAACTACAAATCTTAGCAGGCTGGTGTGCAATAGGTTAACCTGATCTCTCCAGGAGAGGGTGGAGAACTACAAGTCCAGGCAGGTTATAGTATAGGGCTCCAAGGAGGATGGGTGCCTGTGCGATGCTGGCACTTGTAGTCCCATAATTGGGAATTGCATGCACCAGATTTCTATGATGCTAGTATTGTAGTCCCACACATACATAGGGAACTAAATCAGCCGGGGACCTAGCAGATTGTAACTTAAAACTCGAAGGATGATGAGTGGTCATGGCTTTTTTTTTCCCAATGCTGGAACTTGTAGTAGTGTTGCAAGACAAAGAGGCTGTTGTCTGGAGGAGCGTGTCTGTCTGCCCTGCCACCCTGTGCTGGTCTGAGGGGGGGTGATTGCTGTGTCCACCACCCCCCTGCCATGTGTATAGTGTAGCACTGTAGCTGACCTGATTGGGGGGGTTGCAGAATGCAGATATGTGCTATATACAGGTTGCAGATATGTGCGATCTACAGGTTGTAGAATACAGATATGTGATTTACTAACATTTTTTTCATTTGTTTGCGCGATCTGTAAGGCTGCACTATATACCATGATCTGTGATGCTTGGGCTGTATACTCGGTCCTGTGATTCTGGGGCTGTATACTCTGTCCTGCGATTCTGGGGCTGTATACTCTGTCCTGCGATTCTGGGGCTGTATACTCTGTCCTGTGATTCTGGGGCTGTATACTCTGTCCTGTGATTCTGGGGCTGTATACTCTGTCCTGTGATTCTGGGGCTGTATACTCCTGACACTGAGTGGAATAAGGGGAAGGAGTGGGTGGATTCTAAAGGGGTGTGGCTTATGAGAAGTGGGAGGGGCCAAACATGGAGGGACGGGGTCTTGCGCCCCCTCATCCTAAATCTTCACCAGCCGCCACTGATTGTAATGCCTTCTCTATGGAACTTCTGGTCATTACTTACATTATTTTATTAAACATAATAAAAACATATTTTACTCTAAAACTGCTTATCCTTAGGAGTGGGAGGCGATGTGACCAGCCGACAGGTCCGCCGGCTGGCTGAAGACTCGCACTCAGAAGAGATGTCATGACATCACTTCTCGTTGACTCGGCTGCCAATTGCACAGATTTTTTAAAAATCCCTAGTACTCCAAAAATGCAGATTTTTGGCGTTTTGAATACTGACCAACCCAGGGAGTACTTGTGCTACACACCACTTCCAGGGAGGGAACAAGGGTCATCTATTTACTCATCTAACGACACTTGTGGGTAAGGTAAGTTGCACAATGCTTTGTATAGTTTTTTATTTTTTTTATAGATAAACTTGTGTCTTTTCAACCCGACCAGCTATTAACTATAGGTCAGTAGAAAACACTAATGGCCAGAAAAATGTTCATAACAAAACTCATGTAACCCCAATTCATACAAGCAAATAATTAGGTAATTATTAAAAAATACTGCACAGAAATAATTTATATTTCGCACTTTCAGGATGCATGTGGCGAGTGACAAGCAAAAGCAGAAGCTATTTACAGGCTTGTAAACCTGGAGTTGGGAGATCTAATAAACACACCACAAATGTATAACACAAGTGTATTGTTAATATTAAACTTGGAAACCCAAGGTTTGTCCATGTCTTTCCTGCACAACATCTTTATGCAGAGCAATGAACACCACATTCACATTAAATTTATTACAGGGTGATTCATGCAATAAGATCCAAGTCATCAATATGCATGATGATACAGAGAAATGTCTTCACACTGAGATGGTGTGGGATTCTCTGACAATAATCTGTCAATAAACTGTTGAAATAGAGGAAAAACATGTTGGGCGACAGATGAGTGATGGGGATAAATGATATTCTATGTCACAATCTCGGCCATCACAGGAAAAACATTACGAGTAGGAGGATGATGGATTTCATACAAAGTAAGAAAACACTGGACGTTAACCTGACACTAACTGCACTAGGTAGCCAAGGTTATACTATTGTTTGCAACAATCATGTAAATCATGGAATAAGAAAAAAAAGTGCTGCAAGACCCTTATTGTATACATTCTGCATAAAGTAGAAGATGTGGATTGCTGCTTACTGTCAACACATCTAAACACTACAAACATACAGCAGCAGCCTGTAGCATAAATAAATGCAATACTCTTTCCTATCCTTACAACCCAATTGGCATGCTTTATAAATCTACAGTAGGTGCACGCGATATTGTGTCAATCTCGCTCCCTTTCTCGGCGAGATTGAGCACCTACGAGCCCCATCGCGGGAGCCAGCGCCGAGCTGGCTTGCCGCGATGGAGAGAAAGCCGTCATAGAAGCGACGGGAGATCCGACTTGGATTCCCGCCAATTCTACACGTGTGCAGCGTTTGTTATGAATCCTGAGGGGGAAGTCGCCGCCGGATTTTAAATAAAAATTTGGCATGGGTTCCCCCCTCAGGAGCATACCGGGCCCTTAGGTCTGTTATGGGTTGTAAGGAGAGCCCCCCTACGCCGAAAAAACGGCGTAGGGGGTCCCCCTACAATCCATACCAGACCCGTATCCAAAGCACGCTACCCGGCCGGTCAGGAAAGGAGTGGGGACGAGCGAGCGCCCCCCCCCCTCCTGAGCCGTACCAGGCTGCATGCCCTCAACATGGGGGGGTTGGGTGCTCTGGGGCAGGGGGGCGCACTGCGGGGCCCCCCCCACCCCAGAGCACCCTGTCCCCATGTTGATGAGGACAGGGCCCCTTCCCGACAACCCTGGCCGTTGGTTGTCGGGGTATGCGGGCGGGAGGCTTATCGGAATCTGGGAGCCCCCTTTAATAAGGGGGCCTCCAGATACCGGCCCCCCACCCTAAGTGAATGGATATGGGGTACATCGTACCCCTACCCATTCACCTGGAGGAAAAGTGGTAAAAACACAAATAAAAAACACAGGGTATTAAAATATTTTATTAGTCTGCTCCGGAGGCTCCCCCTGTCTTCTTTAGCTCTTTTACCAGGGGGAGCTTCTTCTTCCGATTTCCGGGGGTCTTCTCCTGCTCTCCGGGGTCTTCACCGCTCTTCTGTGACGTCTTCTCCGCTCCGGGGGGTCGTCTTCTATGTTCGCCGCTCTCCGCTCTTGACTCGGCGCACCCTGGTTCTTCCTCCCGCTGTCCGGTGCCTTCTCCTTCTTCCGCTGTTCTGTGACGTCTTCTCCTCTTCTTCCGCTGTTCTGTGACGACTTCTACTTCTCCCTTCAGGCCGCTGTGCTGTGACGTCTTCTCTTCTTCTCTTCTCCCGATGCTGATTGAGCTTTACCAAAAACACACCATGAAGATTCTGAGGCCACATTAAAAAAGGTGGTATGGTCAGACAAGACTAAAATTTAATTATTTGGCCTCAACACCAAACAATATGTCTGGCAGAAATCCAGTACAGCTCACCATCCAAATAACACGATTCTTACAGTAAAGCATGGAGGTGGGTAACATCCTGTTATAGGGGTGTTTCTCTGCAGCAGGGAGTGGAGCACTTGTCAGGATAGAAGGAAAAATGGATGGGGCAAAATACCATCAAATTCTTAAGGGAAGTCTGCTGCTCTTTGCAAGAAAGTTGCCAATGGAAAGAATGTTTACCATCCAACATAATGACCCAAAAAACAAACGCAAAAATTACCACACAGTGGTTGAAGGAGAAGAGGGTGAATGTCCTTGCATAGCCAAGTCAGAGACCAGACTTAAACCCCATTGAAAATCTGTGAAATGACTTGAAGACTGCAGTCCACAAACTGTCAACATCAAATTTAACGGAACTTGAGCAATTCTGAAAATAAGACAGGGCAAATATTGCAAAGTCTAGATTTGCAAAGTTAGTAAAGACATATCCCAACAGACTAATTAAAGCAAAGGGTGGTTCAACAAAATACTGACACAAGGGGGTGATGCTTTTTCCAACTCAGTGATTCGGTTTTTGATTATTTTTTGTGTGTGGTGTTCGATCTTTCACTTGGATGTTATAACTTGCACTGAGCAAGTACAGCTGGATAAAACAAAAACCATGCCTGTATTTCAGACCGCAAAACAAAATGTGATTTTAAAAGGGGATCGATTTACTTCCATTGCCACTGTATACAGACTGGAATTCCAAACTACACACAGAAGCAAATTTTTAAACAATTATCCTGCACTGATAAGTTTATTTACTAGTTGATCTACTTTTACATATACAATAGATCTAAAAATCAGTGAAGAGACTAGAAACACCATTTAACATGTGTTTAAAGTATTTAAATCCTAACAAACTGTGACCTACACCTTGGAGAGGAGGATGCGGGGGTATATGTATTCCAGAGAGAGGGTACCCCCCACACCATCTTTCATTTATTCTTTGCTCATTTTAAACTCCTTCTTCCTTATTTTTCTATTTTCCTCTACTTTTTTATCTTCTCCTTTATTGTCCATCTTTTCTCCTGATTAACTTGAACTGCTCTGACATCTTTGTGTAATTTCTATATTATGCAGAGCTAACATTTTCACAATTTCTTTATATCCCAATAGGATATTCTTATTGCTAATTGCATAAAATGTTCCCATCATATATACTCACTGGTCAATATCTCATGTTTAAAATGTCTGGATCGGATATGAGATACTGGACAATTGGTAAATTTTTGCCGTTAGATGCCAGAGGTTCTTCGCATATGTTGATATGTGGATTTTTGTGTACACCGTTGAATGTGGTCTTCATATTTTCTTGACACTCTGGCTATATGCGGATATGACCTACTCTCTGACAATGTCTTTTTGTCTCATACTTTGCCCACTATGTAAGAGGTTTCCACATGATTTGTATTGCTTTTTATGAATTTTAATAAAAGGTTAAACATAAATGCCAAACATTTTTTTTTATTTGCTCCTTTTTGGTGTGTTAAATATAGAAAATCAAGGGAGTTTTGTTAGATCTGTTCAAAAAGTGGAAAACATGCCTGTTAATCCTGCCAGAAATCTAGTTAGCTTGGAGCTTTGTGTATGCTCTGCTTCTGCGATTATCAGAGTTACAAGCAATGCACAGTTCTCTTCCTATACTACAAAACATTTCCTCCATAATGGAGATGAGGTCTAAGGGAAAATTTCTGTAGACCAAACGTACTTCCAATCCTGAGGGGACAATCATCCTCTATAGATACAGTATTCTGAATAAATAAATGTCATTACTGTTGGACAGAAATTGTGTTACTGGCAGGATCACTAGGTCAAACACAAAGGTGGAAAAAGGAATAACTAGTGCAGCCAGCACATCTAAGCTATAATATATATCACACACACACATTATATATATATAATAGTGTGTGTGCGCGCGTGTGTGTGTGTGTGTGTGTGTGTGTGTGTGTGTGTGTGTGTGTGTGTGTGTATAATATATATATATATATATATATATATATATATATATATATATATATATATATATATATATATATATATATATATATATTATACACACACACACACACACACACACACACACACACACACACACACACACACATATATATATATATCACACCACACACACACAAAATTACAAGGAAAATTCTTGCAAAGTTTCACTTTGCAAGAACTTAGTAAAAGGAAAAAAAAAAAACACTCTGCCGACTTCCTTTCTCCAATCAAGTGCAAGAAAGTGAAACTTCACCACATTCTTTAAGCTCTTCATCAAGTTATCAAGCATAATTTCCCTTGAGAAGTGAACAGCCTAATGTCCTTTAGCAAATCGACTACACTGAGTGAGAGTGTTGGCAAATTCTGGTTGTCCGCCAAAGCAGTACATGCTTCACAGGCCAAGAAATAAAGAGGACTACCAGTGTAGTCTATCAGAAGGTTCAATCCGAAAAGCATGCTCAGGAACAGTGCCCAAGAGGGCTTGTTTTAAAGTTATTTTATGGATTATTAAGAATATGTAAATACTTTAATGTTCACAGTCTGGGCACATACATTAGTGTTGTCGCATGAACATAAAGGGAACTTACTGAGGCCAGATAGCTGTGAAGAGAGTGTGACATCAGGAGCTTGGGCAGCAGGTGGAGATGTCTCAAGGTCAATTAGAGAAGGGGAGGCATCTCTGCTACTTGGCACCTTTAAAAAAGAAAAACAAAAATTTCAGAGTTCGGTTTCAAATCCCCATTAGCATTTACTATCAATGTTGAAGCTATCTGCTTCAACAGGGTTTGATTTTTTTCTGAACACTGCTTTGGTTAAAAAGCCAAACACTGATTAAGAAGCTTTTAGATTAAAGTGAATCAGCTACGATAGACCATTAAAAGATTTGTATCGTATGAACATTTCATGCAAAGAGACATTATGAATCTAGGTACAAAAAAAAGGTACAAGATACAGGCAAGGCAACAGATCATTTGTTATCAAAAGCCATGAGAAATTAATCCACTGCTTGGGATTCTACACATCAGCACAGACGATGTTACACGTAAACACCATGTTAGCATGCAGTGGCACTGCTAAATCAATTATAGGCAAGTGTTTCCAATAGTGATACATCTTAACTACACAGTCATACAATGGGCTCTGCACAAGTTGCTTATTAACTCCCACAGGGGAAGCATGGAAATTAGGCTTATGCTTTTTCCTTAAAACAATAAAATACCAAACATAATCCTGTAGCAATTTAGGATATCTATGACTGTTAACCCAGACTATGCCAATAGGAGCATGGTTAGACTGAAATTAGCCACAGACTCGCAATCTGGCATTTTCCAGAAGGTTGATGTGAACTGTGGGCTACACTCCCACTTGTTTCCGTAAAACAAAGGTCTACTGCAACCTTCATATAATGCGGACATCACTGGATGAACTAGGCCGAGTTCTTACCAGTCACTGATGTAGTTCCAGTCCATAATTAATGTTGGCATTTATGTAGTCAAAACATTTCAAAAGAAAGGAACACCACAGATGTACCATTTGGATGTACCTATATCTGTATATTTCAGCTTGTCATTGATTTTGACAGGCTGCTGCCAGTTTGTTTTTCAATGTGCTTAACACCCCTGGGCAGAGAATTACACCTAAATGTGCAGGTACAGCTCTTGCAGCTGTGTCCATGTACCCTTGAATATTTAATTCCAAAATTCTGTCAAAACTTTCACATTTTTGTTTTGTATAGAGCAGGAAAAAAAGTTAAAACCTTCCTTTGAATGTTATAGCTGTCCAAACAATAAATTAAGACTTGGTTTACCTAACAGGCATGTTGTCTTTGAGCCATGCAGGACATTCATAGATTATAATGCAAGACTATTTGTTATGCAGTTTCCCTTTTCGGCCACAAGATGGCGATAGGGAGATGCTGACCTTTCCTTCCTGAACATGACACTTAGAAGTTAAAGGGGTTGTAAAGGTAAAACCTTTTTTTCCCTAAATAGCTTCCTTTACCTTAGTGCAGTCCTCCTCCACTTACCTCATCCTTCGATTTAAAAATGTCCTTATTTCTTCTGAGAAATCCTCACTTCCTGTTCTTCTGTCTAACTACACGCAGTAATGGGAGGCTCTCCCTGGTGTGGACAAAGCCTCCTGAGGGGGGAGGGTGCGAGCAGGGGTGTCAGGACGCCCACTAACACACAGCTCCTTTCTCTATCTGCAAAATAGAGAGTGTCCTGCCTTGCCTGCTCGCCCCCTCCCCCCTCAAGAGGCTTTCTCCACACCAGGGAGAAAGTCTTGCATTACTGCGTGTAGTTACAGACAGAAGAACAGGAAGTAAGAATTTCTAAGAAGAAATAAGGACATTTAAAAGCAAAATCAAAGGATGAAGTAAATGAAGGAGGACTGCAAAAGGATTATTTAGGGAAAAACATTTTTACCTTTACAACCCCTTTAAGTTTCAAGAAGTGCTGCCCAGGGCTGTGGAGAACAGTTTGGTGGAAGGACTGTGCTTACACGAAAAACCACACAGCCCAGAGGGAGAGAGAAGCTGGGAGCCTGGGGGGAAAGGTGAGCTTTGCTACCAAGAGAGGACGGCTGCCCATGACCGTTCAGCACAGTGATTCAGCTCAGCAATCAAGTGCCGTGTACATCACAGCAATTCAGCCCAGTGACACAGTTCAGCGCAGCGGTGACACCGATCGCCTCCCCACACAAGGTCAGCCACTGCCCGGTCCATTCACAGACACGTTGCTCACCACGCTGTCAGGCCAACATGCGGTAACCTCTGCACACCTCTGCAACAGCCAGGAGCTTGAACAAGGACATTTGTACCTGGGAGGACATGACATCCAAAAGATTGGTGAGCTGGTGGATGCATAACCCCTTTCAGTCATTACTAGACACTATATGCAGACACCATTTCCATTTCCAACTCAGCAGTCAGAAGGCACTGGTTTGAAAGCCTCACAACCAACTTGTTCCCCACTTTAAAACTGCCATTGGAGGAACCACCTACATAAAATTAACGGTGTTCCCCCGATAACAAGGCCCCACCTCCCATTGCTAGCAAAAGACAGCAGGGATTTGCACATCAAATAGCATTAATGTCGGGGGGCGTGGCTTGGACATGGCAGAGTGAAGGCGCTCATGGCAAGAGCTCCCGACCCACCTAACCAAGCCGATATGCCCTTTCCCAGCCGTTTCTTCTCCAGCCATGAGCTACAGTAAGAGGACCAGGGGGATCAACCAAGGCTGCACCAGCGACCACGATCAGATGGCGCCAGTTGGCTTTAAGCCATCGATGGCAGCCCCACAACATTCAATACCCCACTCCCTGGTGGGATTACCGACTCTCTTGGATCCCTCACCCAGCACTCCGTGAAGCACCAGGCTCTCTGCACAACCTTCACAGGAGGATGCCAACATCAGAGCCCTGCTGTGAGCCCTCCCCTACTAAAACAGACATGGTAGCTTTGGTGATGAGAGTGGAGGAGCAACATCGCCGGGACTTTCAGCAGCTACACTTGAAGGTCCCTGGTTTGGATGACAGACTGACTAGGAGAGAATCATCGGCGAGTGCTTTGGAGGTTCGGGTTACCCAGCAGCGGGCCCACTCTCTCCACCAAGACCAGCTAGCATAGGTACAGCTCCACGCAGAGGATCTGGAAAACTGGAGCCACTGTAACAATCTGCGGCTCCGGGGGTTTGCCGGAGGCGACTGGCCCAGAAAATTTGGTAAACACAGTCCGGGCAAACCCACACAATCTTTGACTTTAATCCGCCAGCCAGCTTGGCATTCGACAGGGTACACAGGGCACTGGGTCCAAGGCCGGTGAAACAGGACCGGCCCAGGGATGCGATTTGTCGCCAGAAGGAGCTGATCCTGCGAGCCGTTTGGCTTAAGGGCCCAGTTAATTTTGATGGAGCGCTCATTGCCATCTTCCCGGATGCATCTCGGGCAACCTTGCAAAGGAGGGAAATGCTGAAGCCCCTGCTGGAGACATTCTGCCATGCTGAATTGCCATATCGCTGGGTGTTCCCTCTCCAGCTGATCAACTTTATGCGAGTAGTCTACTTTCTGTACTGCTGTCACTTGACACTGATAGTTTGCCTACCCGATGGATTCCGGGCCCCTCTTCCCTTTCCTCATCTTTGGACATTGACTGTCCCCTCTGGTGCCCCCCCTCCCCGGATGTCATGATGCTTCAGGGTCTTCTCCCGACGTATGCACTGTACGATAATGGCTATGCTCTTATGTCTGCTTTAACAACTTAAGACTGTAGCTACCACTTAACCGACTTGGCCATGCTCTGATTGATGGCCAGTGCTGTGGCAATCCCTGTGTACTGTATGCGATTGCAGATGTTTGGATCCAGGTGGGGTACAATTTTATCTCAGCGCATGGTGGTTGTGGAGGGCTGGGGTCTTCCGGGTAACCATGTGGGATTGGATTATGTTCAAACTGAGGGGTGTGTTTGTATAGCTTGCATTACCAACCCCCCCCCCCCCAATGATTAATTCCATAAGACTTGGTTTGGCGTATCTCATTGGTTGTCCCCTTACTGTCCGCTTCTTTAAGCAGGTGAGGTTTTGCTAACAGGCCAGACTACACTGAGCACCTGAACATCTGTTTCAGGACCGCGGTGTCTTCTGGACCGGGCATATTAGCCACTTGTTTACTCCTTGTTATGGTGGCTTGGGTCAGGATAGGAAGAGTCTGATCACAGCTATATTTAACCATGTTCCCCACATAGGGCTGCATCCCATGTGTGGTTCACTTAGTGAGCTATTGATGTCTGCATTAGGTTTACATATTTACCTGTTTATATGTATGCACGTTTTATTTTCTTATTGTATATGTGTACCCACTGGCCCAGAAACTTTCAAGTTGTATTGTTGCTCATTATTTTCATCTGTGTTGTGTACGTTGGCTATTATGCCGGGTAACTCACAATCATTGTTTCCACGCCGTTACATAACACCTTGAAACAAATAAATTGTTCGCTGTGAACATTGGCTAAACCTCTCTCACTTCATTCAAAGTCCCAGGGCTACCTCTTGTCTTTTTGCATGATAATCTGGACCAGTGATTCAAATTACTCAAACCTCCATGGATAAACAAATAAGCACATGGTGGAGCAGTATTGTCACTATGGAGCAGTATTAGTGACAATATAACACAGGGAAGTCTCAGGTGGGATCTAGGGCCCAATGATGAGATGACTGAGCAACATTTGACTGAGGAATGGTTGGAATTCTTCAGTCAATGTGAACAAACACTGATGGGGATAATTATCTACAGAAGAAAAATGTAAACTTAAAGCGGGAGTTCACCCATTTATTAAAATTTTTTTGTTCTCCCCCTAGATTCCTGCTCATTCGGTCTAGGGGAATCGGCTATTTGTATTAAAATATGAGCAGTACTTACCCGTTTTCGAGATGCATCATCTTCCGTCGCTTCCGGGTATGGGTCTTCGGGAGCAGGCGTTCCTTCTTGATTGACAGGCTTCCGAGAGGCTTCCGACGGTCGCATCCATCGCGTCACTCGTAGCCGAAAGAAGCCGAACGTCGGTGCGGCTCTATACTGCGCCTGCGCACCGACGTTCGGCTTCTTTCGGAAAATCGTGACACGATGGATGCGACCGTCGGAAGCCTCTCGGAAGACTGTCAATCAAGAAGGAACGCCCATTCCCGCAGCCCATACCCGGAAGCGACGGAGAGGATGCATCTCGTAAACGGGTAAGTACTGCACATATTTTAAAACAAATAGCCGATTCCCCTAGAGAAAACGAGCAGGAATCTAAGGGGAAAAAGTGCCCTCTAAGGGTGAACCCCCTCTTTAAGACTAAAGAACAGAAGAGACTCTTGTCCCCGTTCATGAACCAAGTTACAAGAAGCAGTCCAAAAAATAGACAACGACACCAAAAAAAACAATTTAAGAAATACTCTAGGGACAAAGATTATGCCACCAACAAAATGTACAGGTGGCAGGAGAATGTAAATGGGGAAAAAATTAGCAACTCTGTGGAAAACAGAAAAACATTCAATACAGAAGAGTTTCTCCAGATCTCCAATTCCTAGGACCCGTACCCCACCACGCCAGCCTATCTCTCCCCAAATGGGAAAAAATGGCTCCCCACAGTACACTGTCCCAATACAGAACAAATATGAACCTTTACAACCAGTACAGAACTATTCACCTGACCCCTACAGAGGCCCACTCTAGACCATGGAGAGGTAGGGGAAAAAAATCCACAATAAACTCTGGACCCGCAATGGGAAGGGGGGGGGTGAGGAGAGCCCTACATACCTTACCCCCAAGACTCCCAACACCCCATTGGGAACCCATATAATGGAATGTACAAAACGAAGGAGGCGTGGGTGCAGAGGGGGAAAATCACATAAAAGGAAAAAAAAAAAAAAAGAGAAGGAGTGTTCAATCTCAGCAATGTAGCACTTACAGAACAAGAGCCTTTTGTGCTCAGGGGTCAGGGTCCTAAATATGCACCGATAAAAAACCTAGATAAATTTGAGGCATATATAAAAAAGTACAAAAATGTGGTAGAACATTGGGAATTAAGAAATAGTTATCTATGAAAAATGGTAGTGCTACTTCAACATAGCCACAGAGATATACTCATAGTGGACATATATACATTTAACCCCAAAACACCAGCCCATCAGTATATATAGGTTTTCAAGGAAATGGTCGAAGCAGACTTATTTTGGGTTTATATCTTTTTTTGTTCACCTGGTACAGGGTGTATCAACACATCAATTTTTTCATCACTTTATGGTTTTGATATAACATTATTTCACTCACTTGCGATTGCACATTTAAATGTTTGGAGTTGCGCGCTTATTTCTTTTTTGTAAGGATGAACACCTTGTCTCGGCTTTACTAAAAAAGCCAAAATTTGCCTATAGAAAGGCCCCCAACATAAAAAGGTAAAGTGGCACCAAGTTAAAAGAAAAACCCTTACCGCCAGGGTATTCTATCCCTACATTTTTAGCTATCTCAGGCATGTATCAGTGCCGAAAACCCCTTTGTAAAAACCTGTAGGTTTGTCAAGCATGGCCAGAGGGACTTTTGTGTAAAAGGAAAAACGTATCCCATCAAAGGTTTCCACACTTGTTCCTCTGACCATGTAGTCTATTGCTTGACATGTCCTTGTGGTTTGTTCTATGTAGGACGAAGCATTAGACCACTGCGCAAACCGTTTGATGAACACCGCCGTTTTATTACTGCTGGTCTAGACAACCATAGTGTCCCTAAGCACTACCTTGAACATCACCAAAAATCTACTGAAGGTCTTTCGGTTTGGGTGATTGAGGCGATGCCTAGAGACCTACCATCAGCTGAGCGTTTTCGCAAGCTTTGTCGTAGGGAAATGTTTTGGATTTTTTCTTTAAGTGTTTTGGCCCCTGGAGGGTTAAATGAGGATTTTGAAATTAGTGCCATTGTATAAAGCAATCCTCTATGATGTTCATCCTCCTCTATCTGGTGTACTATGCGTTTTTTTAATGCGTTTTTATGTATGCATACATACATACATACATACATGTGTATGCATATTCTTATTCCCCCTGATAAATATTCCCCTGTTTTTAACTTCCTCTAGGTCTGGTGTTTTTCATATGTTTTTTTATGTATGCATACATATGTGTATACATATCCTTATTTTCCCTGATAGTAATTCCCCTGTTTTAACTGTAATTTATTTATTGGATTTTAATATTGTCAAAAATAGATTATGTTGTATGTTTAATATTTATGCCATACAACATTTTTTCCCCAACAAAAATCAGTATGCAGACTGAGCAAAAAGTAGTATGCAGATTCTGTCCTATTATGCTGTCCCGTTATGGTCCTCCTTTCCATTTTAGTATTTATTTATTTAATGTGTGTGTAAACAGTGTATAGTCATTTGGCAGCGTTCTGCTACTAAAACACGGTGTAGCTTTCTATTCTATTCTCAGCACTTCAAGCTAAACTAGTTTTGTATTCTGGGGTATAGCCACTAAAGAGTTGTGCCTCGTTTGATTCGCAGAAGCCTTCCATAGGTTGGAACTATAACCACACATTTACACAAAGTCCTGTGTCCTCCAATGGAAAAAATCTATTTTTCTCAAGTTGCATTTTTCAGTTGACGAATTCATGAAACAAAAGAGTTTCTAGAATCCATTGTCATTAGTTCCGGAATTGTTTTATTACCTGTGCTTCTGGAATTCGTCCAGCCTGTCCAGAAAACATCCTCTCAAACCTGAAAATAAAATCACATCTAAATGATATACTGACTTTAAACAAGGCATTTAACACAGACACATTAGAGATGCCATTTTTATACTCTTATTTGTTCCTCTTAATTAAAGCTTTGAATCTTACTCAAGTACCTCAAACACCATAAGACAAAGTATAAAGAAATTATATATATTCTAAAAAGCATACGTTTAATGCATTCTACACATGAAGATAAAAAAAAACACGTCTGTACGGCAGCCTGTCCAAGCCGGGACTCCCCCTCCTGATTGGCTGACACAACAGCGGAGCACCATTAGCTCCCGCTGCTGTCAAAGTCAGTGAGCCAATAAGAGTGAGGGGCGGGGCCAAGCCGCGGCTCTGTCTAAATTGACACACAGAGCAGCCGCTCGGCTCAAGTGTCCCCATATCAAGCTGCTTGCTGTGGAGCCAATTGGCAGGAGGGAGGGGCAAGGAGCACCAAAGCGGGACCCGAGAAGAGGAGGATCAGGGCTGCTCTGTGCAAAACCACTGCACACAGCAGCTAAGTATGATGTTTTGTTATTTTTAAATGAAAGAAAACGAGACGTTAAGACTCATTGTAGTGCTTTATGAGGCATTAAAGCGATACTAAAGTATTAAAGTGGTATTAAAGTGATACTTTTGACTCTCTAGCCTCTTTAGTCTTTCTATGCCTCCTCTATTAAGGTTGGACAACCCTGTGACTTTGAGCGCCGACAATGAGAACGTTTAGAAATAGGGCAGTGTACAGGTTGTACAAATGCCAACACTGTCAATGGGAATACAAAAAATTCATCAATTCAGTTAGCAAAGGCAGGTCCAAATCTGCATCTTCCTATGAAAAATGTAATCTTGGAGAAGTAGTATTGTAGTTTGGGGATAGTCTTTTAAAATACAAAATATTTTATTTACAGTGAATCCAGAATGTATACACAGTGCTTCACTTTTTTCCCCACATTGTTATGTTGCAGCCTTATACCAAAATGGATTAAATTTAATTATTTTCCTCAAAATTATACAACCAATACCGCATAATGACAAAGTGAAAGGTTTGTTTGTTTGAAATGTTCGCAAATTTATTAAAAAAAAATAAAAAAAATAGAAATCACGTTTACGTATTCACAATCTTTGCTCAATAATCTGTTGAAGCACCTTTGGCACCAAATACAGCCTCAAGTCTTTGAGTATGATGCTACAAGCTTATTTTTGGGCAGTTTCTCCAATTCTTCTTTGCAGGACCTCTCAAGATCCATTAGGTTGGATGGGGAGTGTCGGTGCACAGACATTTTCAGATCTTTCCAGAGATGTTCAAGTCTGGGCCACGCAAGGACAGTCATAGAGTTGCCTCGTAGTCAATCCTTTGTTATCTTGGTTGTGTGCTTGGGGTCCTTGTCCTGTTGGAAGATGAACCTTTGCCCCCAGTCTCGGACTCAGGTCCAGAGAGCACTGGAGAAAGTTTTCATCAAGAAAGTCTCTAAGCATTGCTGCATTCATTTTTCCCCTCAAACCCGATTAGTCTCCCAGTTTCTGATGCTGAAATACATCCTCACAGCATGATGTTGCCACCACCATACTTCACTGTAGGGATAGTATTGGCCAGTTGATGAGCAGTGCCTGGTTTCCTCCAGACATGACGCTTGTCATTCAATCTTTTTTTTCCCCATCAGACCAGAGAATTTTGTTTCTCATGGTCAGAGTTCTTCAGGTGCCTTTTGGTAAACTCCATGCAGGCTGTGCCTTTTACTGAGGAGTGGCTTCCGTCTGGCCACTCTACCATACAGCCCTGATTGGTGGAGTGCTGCAGAGATGGTTGTTCTTCTGGAAGGTTCTCCTCTCTCCACAGAAAGATGCTGGAGCTCTGTCAGAGTGACCATCGTGTTCTTGGTCACCTCCCTGACCAAGGCCCTTCTCCCCGATTGCTCAGTTTGGTTGGGCGCCTGCTCCAAGAGGAGTCCTGGTGGTTCTAAACTTCTCAGAAACACAGACAGTCTCCTGCGCTCAAGAGCTCAGTCACTTGGTGGCACAACCAGAGCCTTCCGTTGGAATAGGGAATGTCCACAAGTCTTGCTGCCCTCCTCAGAATAATGGGTATTCTTGAGACAAACGTAGAAAAAAGGAAAAGGGTGCACCGACCTAGTGCATTCACCAATGGTAAGATTTAATTAAAATAAGTACAAAGATCATAAATACTCACAAAGCAAGCAAAAAAAAAAAAAAGCGTTTACAAAACTCCATCAGCAGGGATAGATGCCACCAGAGGACCTCCTACTGGAACCAGATGGCCAGAGAGTCCAAACGTCATAGTGCGACTTGCACGTTACTAGGGCGAACCCTCAAAGTCAAAGCAATGGTAGTATCCAGACCACCTCTCTCCAGTCCCCTCTATATGTGTGTGTGTGTGTGTGTGTGTGTGCGTGCGTAAGCGCCCACCAGGCCCGGACTGGCCATAGGGCAAACCGGGCATATGCCCGGTGGGCCGATTGCGGCCCGCGAACGGCCCTTCGGGGGCCGCATGCCACATCTCCCCAGGGGTGTACCTAGGGTTGCCACCTGTGCGGTTTTCACCCGGACACACTGCTGTCAGTTGGGAGGGGAGATGGGGGAAGTGTCATTCAGAGGGAGGTGGGATGAGCTGCTGGATGATGAAGGGTGGGTGAGAATTGAGAGGTTTGTATGGGTGGTGCTTTTCTATACTCTGTAAGCGCTTCAGCCTATATGATACTTGCTTGCAGCATATTCTCTCCACACTGCCCCTCTCCGCACAGAGCAGCTCCGCCTTCCATCTACACCCCTGACTTCGGCCCCGCGCTTTAGCCATGCTGCTCCTGTCTGCTAGACTGCGCCTCGCATCTTCTGCACCTCTGTGCAAAGCAGCTCAGCCATGCTGGTTCTGTCAAGCTTGCAAGGTAAGAGTCCCCTCCCCCGGCTGCTCTTCTACACAGTGCCCAGTTAGTGTATAGTATAGTGCATATACTCTGCTCCCCTCCTCTCACACTGGGATACTGATGTAAAGAAGACTACTAATGTAAAGGGAGATTTGAAAGAGGGACTCATGGTGTAAAGGGGCCCTTGATATTAGAGGAGTTACTGATATAAAGGGCCCCTGCTGATGTGAGGGAGAACTCTGATGTGAAGGGGGGAGCTCCTGATGTAAAGGGGGACTCTGGTCTAATAAGGGAACCATTGATGCTCAGTACAGAGCTTCTGAATGTAAATGGTGACTCCTGATGTATAGGGGAATCCTAATGTGAATGGGGACTCCAATTGTAAGGTGGGGGATACTGATGTAATTGTGGATCCTGATGTAAATGGGGAAACCTGATGAAGGGGGACTCCTGATGTGATGAGTCGACTTCTAATCTAAAAGGGGACTTTGATGTGAAAGGAGGGACTCCTATCTATCTATCTATCTATCTATTGTATCTATCCACCTTCCTTTCTTTCTATCTTTATCGTTCCATCTATATCTATTTTTCTTTGTATCTATTTTTCTTTCTTTCTCTATTTCTTTATCTCACCCCACATCCCATCATTAACCCTGCCGCCCCCCCCCCCCCCCCCCGGGGCTGCTCAGTCTAAAATGCCCGGGCCTATTTTTTGTCCCAGTCCGGGCCTGGCGCCCACACACACGAAGGCTGTAGTCACATGCCTGTGGCACCACCTTCCACGCAGGCCATTCCCCTCACTGCATAAGTGCACATGATAATCCCCTTTATCCTTACTGAATCATGGGCAAATGATCTAATTAAACCATTGCCCCAACAATATTCACTCTCAAGATGGACCAGATTGCCTACACAAAATGGGCTTACCAACTTCTAGCGATCTCTTGCTGTATATAGTCGCCGAATCTTCTCTATGCTGACACCCTGAAGTGCCATCCCATCACTCGGGACGCACGCTGGCCGTACATCCGGAAGCAGCGGCGGATATGCATTCCACCAGCAACTTCCGGTGTCGGCAGACCTCACTTCCGCTCTAGTGGTGCATTGTAAACATCCCAGTGGATGACCTGGAAGCGGCGGTGGACAACCTCCCTCCCACCGCCCCCAGTGTCAGCGATACCGTCATCCACCCTAACAGGATGTTTGTAGTGAATAGGATAAAAAAAAAAAAAACGCAAGAAAAATAATTTCAGAAATGTTTCCACCTTTAAAATGTGACCAACTGTACAACTTTGTTGAACAACAAACTGAAATCTTTTCGGCGGCGGAAAGTAAGAATAAAAAAATAAAATATGGTGTGCACACTCTTAAAACTAATACTTTGTTGAAGCTTGTTTTTTTTTTACAGCACTCAGTCTTTTTGGGTATTAGTCTATTCGCATGGCACATCTTGACATGCAATATTTACCCACTCTTAGCAAAAAACACTCCAATTCTATGAGATTGCGAGGGTATCTCCTGTGCACAGCCCTCTTCAGATCACCCCACAGATTTTCAATCGGACTCAGGTCTGGCTGGGCCAATCCAAAACTTTAATCTTCTGGTGAAGCCATTCCTTTGTTGATTTGGATGTATGATTTGGGTTGTTGTCATGCTGAAATAAGTTGCTCTTCATGTTCAGCTTTTTAACAGAAGCCTAAAGGTTTTGTGACAATATTGACTGGTATTTGGAACTGTTCATAATTCCCTATACCTTGACTAAGCTGTTCCAGCTTAAGAAAAACAGCCCCAAAGCCTGTTCTGCAACCACCATGCTTCACTGTGGGTATGGAGTTATTTTGGTGATGTGCAGGGTTGTTTCTGCACCAAACATCTTTTGGAATAATGGCCAAAAAGTTCCACCTTGGTTTTATCAGACCAGAACACATTTTTCCACATGCTTTTGGGAGACTTCAGATGTGTGTTTGCAAAAATCAGCTGTGCTTGGATATTTTTCTAAAATATGAAAAAGGCTTCCGTCTTGCCACTCTACCCCATAGTTCAGACATATGAATACGGGAGATTGTTGCCACATGTACCACACAGCCAGTACTTGCCAGATATTCCTGCAGCTCCTTTAATGTTGCTGTAGGCATCTTAACAGCATCCCTGACCATCCTTGTTTTTCCATCAATTTGAGGGACGTTCAGTTCTTGGTAATGTCACTGTTGTGCCATATTTTCTCCACTTGTTGACCATCTTCACTGTGTTCTATGGTAAATCTAATGCCTTGTAAATGTTGTACCCTTCTCCTAAAACCTTTTAACAATGAGAGTCCTCTGATGCTTTGGAAGCTCTTTGCGGACCATGGCTTTTGCTGTAGGATGCAAGAAAAATGTCAGGAAAGGCCTACTAGAACAGTTGGAATTAATCAGAGGCACCGCGGTTCCCAAACAAAATTGACGTCCTTTTTTCCCCCACAAATAGCGCTTTCCTTTGATGGTATTTGATCGCCCGTGCGGTTTTTATTTTTTGTGCTATAAACAAAGAGCGACAATTTTGAAAAAATAAACATATTTTTTATACTTTTTGCTATAATAAATATCCCATTTCTTTTTTAAAAATATTTTTTTTTTTCTCAGTTTAGGCTGATACGTATTCTACATATTTTGGGTAAAAAAAAAAAAAATCGCAATAAGCCTATAGTGATTGGTTTGCGCAAAAGTTATAGCGCCTACCAAATATGATTTTTTTTTTTTTACTAGTAATGGCGGCGATCTGCGATTTTTGTTGGGACTGCGACATTATGGTGGAGACATCGGATACTTGACACATTTTTGGGACCATTCACATTTATACAGTGAACAGTGCTATAAATATGCACTGATTACTGTATAAATGTGACTGGCAGGGAAGAGGTTAACACTAGGGGGCAAGGAAGGGGTTAAATGTGTATCCTGGGAGTGTGACCGATCTGTGTACCTATGTGCAAGGGACACAGCATCGGTCTCCTCTCCCTGACAGGACGTGGATCTCTGCGTTTACACACAGAGATCAAGTGACATAAAAATAAAGTGACTAATTCTGAAGAGTCTATATCTGCAGCAGTCTCTTGGATTGTGTTATATTTTGACCGCATCCTCATATTATTATGGTCCCCGACTCTGCTCCCGGCCCAAAAATTGGGATACCCGTCGGGGCGCCTCCCAACCCTAAAAAATGGGCCGGGATTCACAGTGTCTATATATTAACCGTCACACAAAACTAAAACACATAGCGCATCACGGTAGAGCAAGACAACATAGCATCAAGAATATTGTTCTGGACTGTTCCACAAGCCGAGCCTTACATACATTGTACACTCCGTGACCCTTTCTGTCAGTTAGTCAGCCACCTACTTGGCGGACTGAGGGACTAGGTCCTGCCACCCAATACTTTATTCTGGACCAGCTGGAAGGGGGCCAAACCAGGGACCCCAAATATTTTCAAATTTGTTTGTGCTGCCCCGGTGTTTATGTTAGCTTTTCTCTTAACAAGGTGTCATTTATGGCACTAACCCATTCTGCGTGTGTAGGTGGAAGAGCAGAGAGCCATTTTCCTGGCAATAAACAGGACCCTGAGACTGGCTGTGTAGATATAAGGTGCGTACAACTCATCTAACCATGCCAGTAGGCACAGATTAGGGTCCATCAGAAGTGTGAGCTTCCATATGCTAATAATAGAAGCAATCACTTTGCAGTGACCAATATCTTTGCAGTTTTGGGCGTTTCCCAAGCATATGCACCAGTGTACTATTGTCCACCAGACAACAAGGACAGAGTGGGTCATCCCTTCTATGCCATTTGTGTAATTTATATGGGGTATGGTAAGATCGGTGCACAATGAACAATTGTGTGAGCTTTTGGGAAAAAGAAAGGGATAACTTGGGCACATTTTCCAGTATGTTCGACCATTCCTCATCTGTTATATGACCTATATCCTCCCCCCATTGGGTTCAGCAATTCAATGACATAGCTTTGGATACCTGTGATATTAAAGGAGCCATATAGGGAGGAAATCTGTCCCTTCCAGGACGAAGACGTCGCCAGTCTGGCAAGTAATGTGGGCCTAGTCAACTCCCATGTAGTCAGCACAGCCTGTGCAAAGAGCGCATGTCTGAGCTGCAAGTACTGGAAAAACAAGGTATTTGGTAAACTGTATTCCCCTCTCAGGGACTGAAAATCCCTCAAGAGGTTACCATGATATAGCTGTGAAATGCGACACACCACATCTAGACCACGCAGAAAAACCCTGTAGTTTATAATCAGAGGCACTTTAAAATGATAGCAGATGTGTACCCTAAAAGACTTCAGTTTGTTTTTCAATTGAGTTGTACAGTTTATAGGTCACATTAAAAAAGGTGATAAGTTCTGAAAGGATTCATCTTTGTATCAATTTTTTACATCACAGAAACCTGACATTTTAACAGGGGTGTGTAGACTTTTCTATATCCACTGTATGCATGTGTGATTTTTTTCATTTCTATTTTTAATAAATTTGCACAGAGTTCCAACAAACTTTTTTCACGTTGTCATTATGGGGTATTTGTAGAATCTTGAGGAAAAGAATACACAACAAAATGTAGAAAAAGTGAAGCACTGGGAATACTTTCCGGATGCACTGTAAAATATACACTACAGCCATCATTTCCAACTACCATCATTGGCAACAGTGCATGATATATAGCAGAGCACAGCCTAATAGAACAGTGCTTTTTATTACAACTTACATATACAAACAAAATAGGATTGAACAGGAACAGTTACATTTTTTAATGAAGGAAGATACTAAAGAAATAAAGATTTTTAAAAGAGAATTGCTATAAACTATGTGCTGACAAGATGTTAACTTTAGTATATTGGTGACCTCAGTCTGTTGCTACTTTGCTGCTATTTCAATGCCCAATGTGAGAATAAAAACATTTGGCCTATATCCATAAATTGATTACATAAAATATACAGTATATTATGTTTTCTGGTCGAGCTTTCCATATATATATACACAAGAACTTGGAGCGAATACCAGGTTATTGGGAAGGACGTTATACAGGAACATCTTAGCTGTGGACTACAGTGATGTAATTACCTCTCATGGCGCAGAAAAACATTGTTGAGGTTGTCATTTACAATAAGAAGTTCTTCTATCAGCTGTTCATTGGTCATTTGAGGTATAAGCTCCAGGATTCTTTGCTGCATGGATCGGCATGTACGGTTTAATTCCTTAGAACAAAAACAAGCAACAGTCAGGACAGTGAGAATTACAGGGCTGGAGATGATGCAGAAAAACAGCTGCACAACAAAGCATGCAACCTGAAAACAGTGAAACATCATATTAAAAAGGTAAATATTAAAAGATACTGTCAGAATATCACACATCGTTCATACAGTCTCATCCTGAGAGTTAATACATACAATCAACTCTCATTTCTGATAAAATTCAATGTTAAAGATTTTTTTTTTATATCACACACACACACACACACACACACACTTATAACTTCACACTGAATGGATCAGTTCAATACACCAATTCAAATGAATGCACACCTCTGGGGGACAACCACCGTCACGCCTAGCTTATCAACGTTAATAAAAAATAAAGCTGCTATACATCAAATTTTTCTGGAATTCATAGCCAAGCAACCCTCCATGGCAGCCCCTGTTGCATCTTGGCTGTTTCCCACTGCTTAATAGACCAGTCATGTTGCCACAACTAGAGGTTGAAAGGCTTGGAAAAAAAAAAACAAGTGTGGACTATGTTCTTCTACAATGATAAACAATATATCTATGACATGGTATTCAAACTTTACAACATGAAGACCTTAATGAAAGATTTCCGAGACATTACGTAAAGTCTTAAACTATTGCAAGTTCTCTCAGCTGAAGACAAGCAAATCCTGGAATAGAATTCAAGTAACACTATTTCTCATTGCAGTTTAGTTTGTAGGAGGTACAAGATGGAGCCCACAAACAGATGGGTGATTGTTGGGATACAATAGATAGTTTGTCCTCTCAGGCCTTGACAGGTAAGGAGGGTAAATTTGTCTGGACAAATTAGGAATCATTTAAATGTTAAAAAAAGATTAACCATCAATGTTCTTCACCATCACCGCATAATGTTTACCTACAGTTTGGCAAGTACACTTTTTTTTTCTTTTCCTGCTCCTAGTAAAATGGTGAGAAAAACATCTAGGAGTTCAGAAACCTTTCCACTGTGCAATTTCTGCTGAGAGCAAAGCTGCAATTTGCAAATATTGTGAGAAGATTTTTTTTCCCCAAATGCTAAAAGGATGGCAAAACATATGCTTCCATTTCAGCAGTGCCCTAATGACATTAAAAAATATTTTATGGATTGAAATGACGAGGAGCAAATGAAAGTGTAAGTAGCTCTTTACTCCCAAATTCTCATTTCAGAAACGCTTTCTGCTGCTTCTGGCTCAAAGTGTTTCTTCAACACTTTCAGCAAGTTTTAAAAACCACTGCCTCACTAAAAACACACAATATCTTCATTCAGGCACCTTTTCGCCCCTGTCTGTTTTACAGGCGGACCAGATCAGATGACCCACTGTTCACTATGGAGCGGTGGATGTCAGCAGATATGCATCTGCTGACACCCGCCGGCATCCGGTCTGCTGAAAATAGACAGCTAGGGATCTGTTCCAACAGGGCTATGCCTGCATCTTTAATATCTATCATAGTAGTCAAGTACTGCATACACTCTAGTAAAAGCCAAGGTTTTCAGCACATTTTTTGTGCCGAAAAAGCCTCCCTCGGCTTATACTCGAGTCTCTTCGCTGAGTCATGTAGTCGGTCGGCAGCCATTCAGTGTAATAAAGCCCCGTCTCCTCCTCGTCCGTGATAGTGGAACACTGACTCACTGCTGGAAATTAATGTTCCGCCATCACGGACAAGCAGCAGATCGGCAAAGCGAGGCTAAAAATGGGCACAGCGAGGCTGCAAATAAGCACCCTAGGCTTATACTCGAGTCAATAAGTTTTCCCATTTTTTTGTGGTAAAATTGGGTACCTCGGCTTATATTCAGGTCATTTTATACTAGAGTATATACAGTTGTGCTCATAAGTTTACACAGTCTGGCAGAATTTATGATTTCTTCAGAGAATATTACACAAAAACATTATTCACTCATGGTTAGTGTTTTGCCAAAGCCATTTACTATCAACTGTTTACGCTTTAAATCATATTCACAACAGAAACTACCCAAATGACCCTGGTCAAATGTTTAAATACCCTGGTGATTTTGGCTTGATAACATGCACACAAGTTGACACAAATGGGTTTGAATGGCTATTAAAATATTAATAGATGACCATCCTCACCTGTGATTGGTTTGCTTGTAATTAGTGTGTGTATGTGTATAAAGATCAATGAGTTTCTGGACTCCTGACAGACCCTTGCATCTGTCATCCAGTGCTGCACTGACATTTCTGGATTCTGAGTCATGGGGAAAGCAAAAGAATTGTCAAAGGATCTGCGGGAAAGGGTAGTTAAATGGATATAAAAATTATATCCAAAGAATTGAGAATGTCCATTAGCAGTGTTCAAACTCTAATCAAAAAGTGGAAAATGAGGGGTTCTGTGGAAACAAAACCATGGTCAAGGCAGACCAACTAAAATTTCAGCCACAACTGCAAGGAAAATTGCTCGGGATGCAAAGAAAAACCCACAAATAACTTCAGGTGAAATACAGGACTCTCTGAAAACATGGTTTGGTTGTTTCAAGGTGCACAATAAGGAGGCACTTGTAGAAAGATGGGCCTGCATGGTCACCAGAAGAAAGCCATCACTACGCAAATGCCACAAAGTATCCCACTTACAAAACGTCAAACCATCTGGCACAAAGTCATTTGGAGTGATGAGACCAAAATTTTGCTTTTAGGCCATAAACACTACATTTGGAAGAGGCCCAAGATAAAAAAGGTACACCATTCCTACTTTGAAACACAAAAGTGGATCACTGATGTTTTGGGGATGTGAGAGTTACAAAAAGACACAGGAAATTTGGTCAAAATTGATGGCAAGATGAATGCAGTACGTTATCAAAAATACTGGCGGAACATTTGCAGTCACTAGCCACGAAGCTGCGCATGGCACGCATTTGGACATTTCAACATGACAATGATCCAAAACCCAAGGCCAAGTCGACCAGTCATTGGCTACAGAAGAATAAAGTGAAGGTTCTGGAGTGACCATCTCAGTCTCCTGACCTCAATATCATTGAGCCACTTTGGGGAGATCTCAAATGTGCAGTTCATGCGAGACAGCCCAAGAATTTACAAAAACTGGAGGCTTTTTGCCAAGAGAAATGGGCAGCTTTACCATCTGAGAGGATAAAGCGCCTCATCCACAAGCTGTCATTGATGTTAAAAGGGGCAATACACAGTATTAAGAACTGGTGTATGTAAACTTTTCATCAAGGTAATTTGGGTAGTTTATGTTATGATTTAAAAAGAGTAAAAACAGTTGACTGATAATAAATGACTTCAGCCAAACACTAACCATGAGTGAAAGGAAAAGTTTTTGTATTATTCATATTATCTGAAAAATGGCCAAGAAATCATAAATTCTGCCAGGGTATGTAAACTAATGAGCACAAATTGTATATATATCTCCCCCATCTATCTATATATACACACACACACACACACCTAGTTGTGTAAAATAACTAGTAAGGAAGTAGGCCTCAAAAATCTCACATTTGAGAGTTAAGACAGAAGGAAATTGTCCCCTAAAAAAGGTTAGTCAACTATCCAAGTAATTGAAGATTTTCTTGATTTTTGCTGACTGGACCAAAATAGGTGATAACGGTCTATCCATCGAATTTGAAGACTTGAATGTTGAGGAATCACGGGATAGGATGCCCAAATGCAATAAGATGTTTTCTCCTTCCTTGAATAGAGTATGGCAGTGGCGGCTGGTGCTCAATTTTTGGGGGGGCGCAAACAAATTAAAAAAAAAAAATAGTTGCCTCACTGTGCCCATCAAAAGGCAGCCACTGTGCCCATCAATTGTCACCACTATGCCCATCAATTGTCACCACTATGCCCTGTAAAATGCTGCCATCCTCCTTCCACCGTCCCTCGATGTCGCTTCAGCCAATCAGGTTACCGGTAACCAGAACCGGTGAACCTGATTGGCTGAGCCGCGTGTCAGTGTTAACCAGGGAACGCACACCCCGTGCGTCCCATGATTAACTATTTGGAAGCCGATTAAAGCCCAAGGGCTGTAATCGGAAAGCATATCAGAGCACTTCCAAAGCCAACCAGCTGCCGTTATTCAGATGGCCGCCGCTCACCAGGGCGGCAGTGACAATACATCGATTCATGCAATGCATGAATTGATGTATTGTATTCAGTGGCGGTGCAGGAGCGAGAGGGGGCAGCGCTTCTGCGTTCTCTATGGACACACCGCCACTGGAGCATGGTTTGCCTGTAAGATCAAAGACTAAATGGAAAAGACATAACAATATTTAATTTGTTGATGTATTCGGTTTTGTAGTAGTGGTTATTTCAGGTCTGAATCGTGCAACAGTCATAATTTTTTCCTTTATGCGGAAACAATGAGGTTTAGCAATAACATTGCATGGTAGATCAGATCTAGGAGGAGTTCAGGCCTGGTGAATCAGGTCCATTTCCAACTGATGGGGTAAAACATCTGGAAAGAGGTCTTTCATTAGTGTATGAACCGCTTTTCTAGATCAATGATGGTTTCTGGCTGACTGCGTATGCGAACGTTATGACGGGAAGCGCTTTCTAAAGCCTCAATTTTGGTTTAAGCGCCTTCCAATCTTGTATGAAGTTCTGAAATTAAGGAAGAATTTTGATTCACTTTAGAGACGGTTCCATCCATCTTGGATTTGATCGCATCCAATCTATTTCCAATATTTTGAAAATCCTGTTTAATGTTTTCAGTTATATTACAAGCTTTAGAAAATTCTTGTTGTAATAACGTAGAAAACCTTGGTTATGAGATTTGCTTTTTCTGAATAATGTATGGATTGTAAGTCTGGTTTGTCAAAAACAATAGAATTGTGGATAGCTGGTAAATCTGCCATCAAAGCCATATCGCTGCTGAGAGCATACTGAAGGCCTAGCTGATTGGTTGCTATGGATGTAAATAGGGGAGGAAAGAAAAAGATGAATCACTTTGAGGTAAACAATCCTGCTTCTTTGCCATCTGTGGCAATCTATAAGCACGGTCTGTAATAAGGAATGGTGTGTGAGGAGACTTCAGTCACGGATATTAGCGCAGGAGTCGTTGGAGGTGTGCGGAGCTCTGTCAGATCATGCCTGACTCAGAGACTGCACGCATGCGCACTTCCCAGTGTAATTTTTTAATAAAAACTTTAAGGCCACGGTTACCTCTGTCACATGGTCAGGGAGGGTTACCCCATCTTGCACTGACTACTTTGCAGCTACCACTCACTCTGTCACTTTTAAATTTCCTCCTCTACTATTGGGCGGCATTTCTTGTGAAAGTGTGATGGTGGTTCTCTTAGCCCAGAGATAACCCTGCGGTGACCCTGGATGTGGTTTATGGGCTCATATGCCACCTTAGGTAACTTAGTGTTGCAGGGTGTGAAATTCCAGCCTGGTAGTACAGGCTTAATGCACACAACTATAATCATTTGGCACTGAGCTAGAGCGGTTTATCGTTCCCCAGAAAAATTCCCCCCCCCCCCCCCGTGGGGTAAGCCGTCCCTCCCACACTTGCGTAGTATTCCTGATCCTCAGCTATGGGTAACAAGGGGAATTGTGGGTTTGAAGCATCTGGTGGTGGGTGGCAAGTTGCGTACCATTGCAGACCTTAACCACTTGACTGCTGGGCACTTAAACCCCCTTCCTGCCCAGAGAAAGGGGGCTTAAGTGCCCAGTGTGTTCTAAAATTTTGAAAACAGGCAATTTTTCTCATTCATTGATATGTGCTGATGAGGCTGCACTGATGGGCTGAACTGATAAGGTGGCACTGGTAGGTGACACTGATGGGCATTGATTGTCAGCACTGGTGGGCATTGATGGGTGGCACTGGGCACTGATCCACATAAGTTTAAGAGGCTTAAAATAAAACCTATTGCCCATGGGAATATACTTTGCAGTGAGTTTGCATACAGTCTTTGAGGAATTCCCATTTCTGTTCTGTGTTCATCAATATTCCCTCCCAGTCCAAGTCTTGGGGAGCAGTCCTTATGCTTGGAGTATTTGGGCTCTTAAAGCGGAGGTTCCGCCGATATATTTTTTCAAAAACCAGCAGCTACAAATATGGCAGCTGCCGACTTACCTAGGTGTCCAGCATGCCCGCGATGTCAGCAGCCGAGGCTGAGCAATCGCTCGGTCCTTGGCTGCTTCCGCGCCATCCTCACTGAGGGAATTTAGGAAGTGCGGCTTCACTACCCGATTCCCTACTGCGCATGCGCGAGGATCGCGGCGTGCCGTTACTGGTTCCCGCTCTCTCCTGGGAACAGTGTTTCCCAGAAGACAGCGGGACGGTGACATGACAAGGCTGGATTCCCCGCAGGAGTCAGAACCCAGAAGTGGTGCAAATACCTGTCTCAGACAGGTATCTGCACCCCCCTCCCCCCTGAAAGGTGCCAAATGTGACACCGGAGGGGGGGGATCCAAAAAGCGGAGGTTCACTTTTTGTGTGAACCTCCGCTTTAAAGTTAGGCGTTTTTTTATATTTTCAGTATGAGCTTGCTGCTTACAACCAACGTTAAAATTAAATCATGATGTTTATCATGTTGCACAGAACGGCTTTGATCCTCCTCTTCTGGGGTCCCCTTGCTCCTTCTCTTCTTGGTGTTCCGACATAGGAAGCAGAGTCCTGTAATGGCACACTTGTGGGCTTGATCCCAAGTGGCACACTGCCTGTGTCCATAGACACCGACAGCGGGACCAAGCCCTGCCTCCCGCCCCTTCACCACAGGTAAGTAAATACTATGTGTGGGTGAGTTGGGGACAGCCCTTGATTGAGTAAGGGCTTAGGTAAGCATTTTTACCTTAATGTAGGGAATGCATGCAAGGAAAAAACGTTTAGCCTTTAGAATCACTTCAACTTACTGTATATGGATTAGAAAAAGTACCATCTCCAATTTATTCAGTAATGGCAACATCATGTTACTGCTAACAAGTCCTTTATGTGATAGCATTAAGCAGGTGATATTTAACCCCCTAAAGTGTACCCTGCCCTCTGCTCCAGCCAACTGAGCACATACCTGTGCTCAGTGAACCGTTTACCCAGCTTTTTAGCTGGCATTTTGAAAGCTGTGAAGCTTAAGTGCTCAGAGCAGAACATTTCTGGGTTCACACTCTACAGGGGAGAACGGGGAAAAGATGTTCTTTGACCTTCCACTGCTTGCCATCCTTGTATCATTTGTTGTGGTCCTGGGATCCTAAGAAGAGAAAGCCCAGAAGCCACCAAGGTGGAGCGACACCATGCGAGTCACAAGAGAGTGATTGGGTGGCTCCACAGCCACCCAGGATTTTCACAGATTTTGCACAAAACAAAAACAAGCTCAAGTGAGCTTGTTTACCTCTTCAGACTACAATCTTGTCCAAATTGCTGAGGAGGTTAAGCAGTCATTGTCCACTAGCAGAAAACTGCCCCTGAGAAATGCTATGCAGCCATCACTGGAGTGCATGTAAACAGAAGTGGCTGCTCAGAAAAGCAACAAATTTCTGAAAGAAAACATGCCGATTATGATTGACAGTTTAGAAAACTAAAAGCCATCCAAATTTTGTCATCTACATTAATTTTACTTACCTGCAGCAATTCTAAATCTGACTGATTTGCTTTCTGTGGAACCAATTCAGTTAACATCTCAGACATGACTTTCACATTCCCATTTACAACTTCCAGTTCACTGCGAAGTTTTCCCATCTGTCACATAAACAAGTGGAAGATAAATTGAAATATGAGTTGAATAACAAAACTAGAGAAAATTTGAAATCCAAAATGATAATTGCTTTTAAAATAATAAGAAAGTGATTCAATTCTACAATTGGTCTATAAAAATAAAAACAAACAGTTGTTCCCCCTAGGGTGGGACTTTAAAAGCCATACACTGCTGTATACATAGAAACAATGTTTATGTGGAAAATGGCAATAGAAATATGTACAAAAGTTTAAAAACATGCACAGAGGTGAATGTAGTTCAAGTATGTAACATTGCAAACATCAACAAAACATATAGCAAGAGACACAATAATGACACTACAACTCGCCTATGAGCGATGTTCCCTGGTACCTGAAGCATTTCTGGTACACAACCTTCATCAGGGGTAACGGCACAAGGGAGAATACGGTCAAATTCTTTACTCAATACGAGAGGTTCCATATGAAAAAAACGAATGAAAACGAATGGTGGATTCAGGTCCTAGGTACCCTATATGCCAGGCACCACAAGGAGGGGAAACGCCAATTACGCAAACTGATTGCTATATGGGGATATTTAGGAGCCCATACAGCGGAACACAGGAACCACGTTGGAGCCATTCATTGAGTCGGGGATTGTCTTATTAAGGTCCCCTGAGCGCCATATCGCCTCATACTGTATCAGTGGAGTTTGGATATCATTGCATATAGGGTACTCCTAGGACCTGAATCCACCAGTTCCAAATTTACATTGGGGTTCGGATTGATGCCTCTGTGTATTCCCATCTCCACAATTAGTTTCCATTCGTTTTTTTCATATGGAACCACTCATATTGAGTAAAGAATTTTGACCGTACTTACCCCTGTTCGTTACCCCGGATGAATGTTGTATACAGGAAATGTGTTGGGTACCAGGCATCGTCATCCATAGGAGCGATTTAGTGTCATTATTGTGTCTTTTTTTGGTTGTCTCTTGCTATATGTTTTGTTGATGTTTGCAATGTTACATACTTGAACTACATTCACCTCGGAGGGAGAGCGAGGGCGGGGGAGGGGTGGGTGAACCATGGGCCTGGGGAATGGAAGGGTATACAGACAAAAAGGCAGGGACCTAAACGGTGATAAATAGGTACAGTCTTAACTGAACTGTATTACAGTAAACACGGTGAAAATACTACAGTGAAAAAACATATATATATATATATATATATATATATATAAAAATAATTAATATAGTCCCGGATTGATTCAAACAAGGAAAAGACCACAGTTGCAAATGAAGTTGATGCAGAGGTGAATGGGTGAATGATTGAAAGTGAAAAAGTTCCAAAATCAAAATAGGTGAAGGTGTGCAGCCTAATCGAATCCACAAGCCGTGCAGCCCACACCGTTAGTGATCCTAGCAGCTTACCTCCCAGCTGTCACTCAGAGCCAAATAAGTTACCAATGCTCCAGCCTCCTATTAGGTGGATGTCTTCCTGTCAGGTCTCAATGATTGGCCATACATGTGGGAAGAATGAAAAAATATATATTGTAGCCTTGTCCTCCTGCCACACATAAAAGAGGGGTTTTCAAATGGGTGGGTAAGTATACACTTAAACAACTTACACAGTGTGTAAGGAAGGAGTGCCTATCTCCACGAGCGCCGAGCTCGTCTCTTTAACTTCTCACTGCCACAGCTCTGTCCCTCAGTATCCGTAGAGCCGATATCGAGGTGGAAGAGACAGGGGAGGGAGAACAAAAAGAGGGGGGCACATCGCATAAAACCGTACAACTAAAGTTTAATAAATGATAAAACTATCGATCAAAACTCACATAGGGCAATCTATCGGCGGTCGCATATCCACGAGCACCGCGCTCGTCCATCGTCCGTTAGGTGCTGCTCCCGGTTAGTGCTCTGAGTCCCGACGCGTGTTCGTCACATCACGTGACTTCATCAGGGGATGTTTACTAGAGCACTGAGTTGACTTTAAATATGGTCTGGATAATAGAACACCACGGCGGCCATTTTGTTGAAGTCAGCATAGTAAGCTGACGGATGCCGTATCTGCGCCATCTTCCCTGGGTCATTCGGAAATGTTAAACACTGCTAGACAGAGCGAGCAGGACAGGGAATGGACACAAATACAGGGACTTGGGCGATACGGACACCATATGACCTATGCTGGGAGCGAGTAAATGTAAGGAAGTATTTAAAAACTGATGGGGCCGAGCATGTAGTAATTTAGCCAAGATGGCTAAATATCAGAGACTACATACAGATCCCGTGGGGGAGATATACCTCCGGTCTGATCCTGGAGACACAGCGGACCATCACCCTACATATGATACAGAGATGTAGCCATAGCATAAAGACAATGTACACTACATTGCCTAATATTGCGATGGTCAGTGAGACTTTGTGAGATGACACAATATAAAATAAAAATAAAACATATTGATATAAAAGAGACATAAAAACAAATGGTAAAAAACAGGGAGGTGCAAGACACCCCTGTGGGAAGAGACATCCGGGTGTCAAAAAAGATAATGGTATTGATATTGAACACCTGGTGTAAGGAACCTAACGAGGCACTATGCAGAGCAACACCCAACGCACGGCGGATATACACAAGTGGGGGTCCTACATTGAGTGTTATACATATTACACATACTACAAGCATGATGTTGAGATGGAATGGGCGGGACAGGGGAAGGTGTGGCATACTGTCTAAAAGTCACTCAGGAAACAGTTCAAATCGAACTCGATGTTGAGGCCTCTGGGTGTGAGTGTCCATATTAAAAATGTATTTAGATTCTAAGTGCCTAGACGACTTAAGTGGGATGTACCCCCTAATGATGGGCTAGGAGACCAGGAATCTAATGAGGAATGGTTTAGATTCTTTAATGGTAAAGGCACTGAGCTTTTGCACTTCCTGATTAAAAGGAAACAGAAAAAACTTTAAAAAAATTGAACAGGCCCTAGCCGAACTGAAGATAAGATTGGACATACACAAAGACACTGAGGAATTCAAACACCTCACTGCCCTACTAAATAAAGACCTTGTCAAAAAGGACGCTGAAGTACAGCAAAGAAAAAGTAAGAAGTATGCCAGAGACATTGGTGACTATAAAAATGATGTAGTGTACAAATGGCAGGCCAATAAAGGACCCACCGACCCCATTTCCACATTCTCGACACCAGAGAAAGTGGTTTGCCATGGTCCATCACCAACAGAGGGTATGGCAACAAGCACTCCCCCAAGAATGGCTGACACACACAGAGAAGCCAGGGAAGATGCTCCAAGACAAGACCAATATAGGAATGGCCATCGAGAAGATAAGTACATCCTAATACATCCTAATAGCCAAACCCCACAAAATTCATGGAGGAAACACTCAAACACAGCACCTACTCCCCAGCAAGGCTGGAAAAAAACGAAAAATCGAAAAAATAAAAAAAAACACATAATAACTGGAACAAAGCTAACCAAGGACACAAAGACACAAGAGGCCCACAATACGAGCGAGAAAAAAGCCCAGAATATTCTACAAGAAACTATGACAATAGAGAATATAGAGGGGACCAACCATATGATCATAGATCATATAGAAGAAGCCCAGGACCGGACCCATACTATGAACAAAGAGATAGACATGGCCCACCACCTCTACTCCCTAGACCGAGAGAAAGGAGCCCAGGGTATTTCTATAGCCAATATATTCCTCCAAGAGATCCACGGGATTGGTACAGAGAAAGAAAGAGTACCCGAGTATCGATACGAGGAAGGATATAGTAGGTCTTTTTTAGACCGGGACACGATCTACCATCCCCCGAGGAAGACAGAGGAAACAAAGCAGAGAAGCCCCCCAAGAAAAGAGGATGTAGGGCAGGCAAAAAAAAACAAAAAAGAAAAAGAGAAACTAAGAACAATAGGAGAAGGAATTTTTAACCTTACTGACACACCACTGACCCAAGAAGAAATCCTAGTACTAGATAAGGGACTTAAATATGCACCGGCCAGGAACATGGACACATTTCAGACCTACATAAGTATAGAAAAATACGCTAGGAAATTGAATATCAAAAAATACATGACTGGCAGGTCCTTCAAGTCTGCTAGGGGGGAGAATGATGCAGTGGTATCAAGAAGCTTAGAACAAACAAAGATCTTGTGATCAGACCCTCAGATAAGGGGGGGGGGGGGGATTGTATTAATGACCACGGAACAATACCATAAAGGCATGTTGAGACTCCTTGATGACCCCGAGACTTATAGTCCACTGTCAAAAAATCCAATATTCAAATGGAGAAAGGAACTCGAACAAGTCGTGCACCTAGGCCTCAAAAAAGGAGTCCTAGACAAAAAAGAGGCAAGGTATCTGATTCCAGAAGCCTGCAGGACCCCTATCATCTACGCATTGCCCAAGATCCATAAAGATAAAGAAAATCCTCCCTTTAGACCCATTGTCAATGGGATAGATTCCATAACAGCCAGGCTTGGCCAATACATAGACCGCTTTCTTCAACCGGCCGTTCAACACACACGCACATACCTTAAAGACACAAAGGAAATGCTGCAACTGTTAACTGAGCTGAATGAAGATGGGCCTCTTTTGATGGCCACAGCGGATGTTTCATCATTATATAGCATCATCCCCCATTACTTAGCCTGCGATGCCACTAAGTGGGGACTTCGGAACTTCACCAATCTCCCGTGTACAAAGGAAGTACATAATCAAGTGTTTAGATTTTTGCCTAAAACACAGCCATCTATGGTATAAAGATCAGTACTACCAGCAACGGACCGGAGTGGCGATGGGGGCTAAATTTGCGCCGAGCATGGCAGGACTATTCATGTCCCAATGGGAAGAAGCGGTATTTAATCATCAACCTATGGATCTTATGTTATACAAAAGATACATTGATGATATCTTTATCTTGTGGAAAGGGGACCATCAGTCAGAGACTTTCCTGGAAAATTTTAACATCAATTCTAGAAACATTAAACTTACCTGGCAGATAGAAGAACACAAGATAGCGTTCCTAGATCTAGAAATCTCCAGGAATGATGCGACTTTTGACACTAGGACTTTCTTTAAAAACGTGGACAGAAACAGTTATCTCCCCCTCACCAGCTGTCACCATAGGAACTGGCTCTTTAATATACCTTAAGGCCAACTTATGCACCTACGACTCAATTGCACAAAGCTGGATGCATTCCAAGTACAAGCCAAACAAATAGGCGATAGATTTGTACAGAAGGGATACGATGACACATACATCAAGCAAAAGATAGAAGAAGTATCTAAGATACCAAGAGGGAAGCTCCTGGAAAACAAAATACCAACAGTTAGGGAAGATCTGGTTCCTGTAGTACTGGACTATAACGCACAATACAGGAAAATTGAAAAGGTCATTCAAAGACATTGGCACATTTTGAAATGTGACAAAGACTTTCGGGACCTATTACCAGACAAACCGAGGATTATATATATAAGAGCCCCTACACTGCGGGATCAACTGGTGAAAAGCGTAATAAACCCTCCGAAGAAACAATTTACATTCTTTACCGGAAATGGATTTTACCCTTGCAAGAGATGTTACTCTTGCACACACACCAAACGACCGAACAAAAAAGTGTCCATATTCAAGTCCAACAGTAATGATACTGAATATGAAATAAGGGACTTTATTGGCTGCAACACGGAAGGTGCAGTTTATGCCCTTGAATGTAGTTGCGGACTGCAATATATTGGTCGCACAAAGAGATTGTTATGGCTACGCATTAAAGAACATGTCAAAAATATCGAAAGTGGTTTTCCCAATCACAGTGTATCACGCCACTTTGCCAAAGTCCATCACAAGGACCCTTCACATTTGAAGTTCTGGGGGATAGTTCCGTATTCTAGACCATGGCGGGGTGGCCACAAGGTTAGGGCCCTTAGCCAATTAGAATCTAAATACATTTTTAATATGGACACTCTCACACCCAGAGGCCTCAACATCGAGTTCGATTTGAACTGTTTCTTGAGTGACTTTTAGACAGTATGCCACACCTTCCCCTGTCCCGCCCATTCCATCTCAACATCATGCTTGTAATATGTGTAATATGTGTAACACTCAATGTAGGACCCCCACTTGTGTATATCCGCCGTGCGTTGGGTGTTGCTCTGCATAGTGCCTCGTTGGGTTCCTTACACCAGGTGTTCAATATCAATACCATTATCTTTTTTGACACCTGGATGTCTCTTCCCTCAGGGGTGTCTTGCACCTCCCTGTTTTTTACCATTTGTTTTTATGTCTTTTATATCAATATGTTTTATTTTTATTTTATTTTGTGTCATCTCACAGAGTCTCACTGACCATCGCAATATTAGGCAATGTAGTGTACATTGTCTTTATGCTATGGCTACATCTCTGTATCATATGTGGGGTGATGGTCCGCTGTGTCTCCAGGATCAGACCGGTGGTATATCTCCCCCACGGGATCTGTATGTAGTCTCTGATATTTAGCCATCTTAGCTAAATTACTACATGCTCGGCCCCATCAGTTTTTAAATACTTCCTTACATTTACTCGCTCCCAGCATAGGTCATATGGTGTCCGTATCGCCCAAGTCCCTGTATTTTTGTCCATTCCCTGTCCTGCTCGTTCTGTCTAGCAGTGTTTAACATTTCCGAATGACCCAGGGAAGATGGCGCAGATACGGCATCCGTCAGCTTACTATGCTGACTTCAACAAAATGGCTGCCGTGGTGTTCTATTATCCAGACCATATTTAAAGTCAACACAGTGCTCTAGTAAACATCCCCTGATGAAGTCACGTGATGTGACGAACACGCGTCGGGACTCAGAGCACTAACCGGGAGCAGCACCTAACGGACGATAGACGAGCGCGGTGCTCGTGGATATGCGACCGCCGATAGACTGCCCTATGTGAGTTTTGATCGCTAGTTTTATGCTTTATTAAACTTTTATGCTTTATTAAACTTTTGTTGTACGGTTTTATGCGATGTGCCCCCCCTCTTTTTGTTCTCCCTCCCCTGTCTCTTCTACCTCGATATGAGCGATCGGCTCTACGGATACTGAGGGACAGAGCTGTGGCAGTGAGAAGTTAAAGAGACGAGCTTGGCGCTCGTGGAGATAGGCACTCCTTCCTTACACACTGTGTAAGTTGTTTAAGTGTATACTTACCCACCCATTTGAAAACCCCTCCTTTATGTGTGGCAGGAGGACAAGGCTACAATATATATTTTTTCATTCTTCCCACATGTATGGCCAATCATTGAGACCTGACAGGAAGACATCCACCTAATAGGAGGCTGGAGCATTGGTAACTTATTTGGCTCCGAGTGACAGCTGGGAGGTAAGCTGATAGGATCACCAACGGTGTGGGCTGCACGGCTTGTGGATTCGATTAGGCTGCACACCTTCACCTATTTTGATTTTGGAACTTTTTCACTTTCAATCATTCACCCATTCACCTCTGCATCAACTTCATTTGGAACTGTTGTCTTTTCCTTGTTTGAATCAATCCGGGACTATATTAATTATTTTTTTATATATATATATACTTTTTTATATATATGTTTTTTCACTGTAGTATTTTCACCGTGTTTACTGTAATACAGTTCAGTTAGGACTGTACCCATTTATCACCGTTTAGGTCCCTGCCTTTTTTTTCTGTATACCCTTCCATTCCCCAGGCCCATGGTTCACCCACCCCTCCCCCGCCCTCGCTCTCCCTCCATCCATTCATTAGTTTAATTCACAGCGCAGACACTCACACCTTTTGCATTATCACTTTTTGTCTTAATTGGACAGACCTCTTCTTTGTTTGCTGCAGTGCCCACAACCAGTTTCTCGCCTTCCCTCCCCCCCCCCTCTTTTCCATCCATCCAACACAGCGCAGGAGTTTCACCTAGTTTTACATTCACCTCGGTGCAGGTTTTTAAACTTTTGCACGTATATATGTCTATTGACATTTTCCACATAAACCTTGTTTCTATGTATACCACAGTGTCTGACTTTTAAAGTCCCACCCTAGGGGGAACAACTGTTTGTTCTATATCACAGGGATGTGGCCAGTACACTGGGTCCAATGATATGGTGATCACCCCTCCTCTTTTGCATATAAAAATAAAACCACTTAAGACTGCTAAACACTGCAAATTTGGCTAAACATTGCATGAACTGTAGCAGATTTCTGCTGAACCCACAAAAAAACTTGAGTGGTGGAATGCACTGTCAGTACCACCCAACTTGACAAAAGTCAATTTTTCTTTTTTTTTTTTTTTTTGCTGAAGCAGGAAAAATGGTTAGCGAATAGTGACTGTATTCAGTCAGATGCAGTCACGGTCTCGGGATTCAGGCAGTTTGGTAATTCCTGAGATGTGCCATCTAAAAAGTGTGAATATTTAGGACAGGTGCACTTTATGAAAGGCCTGTTTAAAAACACCTTGGCCAAAGAAAACAAAAAAAAAAAAGTCAAAGTATTCTAAATATAATCAGCAAAGCTCATGCTTCCTGCTGATTGGACACTCTGCAGAGAGACCACTACAACACAGAGAACAAGGGTATTTCTCTACAAGGGAAGGCAGAGGACAGGTGTTGCGTAAAGGCAGCCCAATATTTAATGGGCTACCAAATTAGCCACAACAGATATTAAAGCCTTACCAAAAAATAAAATAAAATGGATGCTGTTCCTATAAAGCATAGGATACAGCACAGTGCTTGTGCGGTGTAACTTGGCCCCTTGTATCACCTGAAATACCTGGTTGATTTTGCCTGGTTCTGACCTCCCCCTGTAAATCCCCCACAATCTGCTCTGTCCTCTATTTTCCTCTCCACCCCCCACTCCCCCCCCCCCCCCCCCTGGCTGTCAGCTAGTGACAGTGGCCACCCCTCCTGCTGCTGAAATTACTTTAAAATTTTCATATAATCCACTGTGGTTAATAATGTTATGCACCCCAGTCTGTTTTATCAACCACTTCTGGACTACTGCACAACAATATACGTCAGCTGTTTGAAAAGGGATATCTCTGTTATGGCAGCAGCTAGCTGCCATAACCCAGGCATACTCGTCTTCAACAAGCGGTCCGGTTTCCAATGATGGTGGTCTCTGCAGCGGGAGAAAGCCCACCCCCCTCCTGTGCTTACCAGAGCCATCGGCAGTGGCAGAGGCGATCTCGTTCTTCTGGTGGCTGGGTATGGAGACGAGTGAGGGGAAGATGGCTCTTAACCGTCTCCATACCATAGCAGGGCAGAAGCAATGTCAAAATGTCACTTCCGCACATTTTTTTTTATTGCATTTTAGTGTAAATATGAGATCTGAGGTGTTTTCGACCCCAGATCTCATATTTAAGAGGACATGTCATGCTTTTTTCGATTACAAGGGTTGTTTACAGGGGAGGGAGAGAGGGTGACCTGTGGACAAGGGAGGGAGAGAGGGTGACCTGTGGACAAGGGAGGGAGAGAGGGTGACCTGTGGACAAGGGAGGGAGAGAGGGTGACCTGTGGACAAGGGAGGGAGAGAGGGTGACCTGTGGACAAGGGAGGGAGAGAGGGTGACCTGTGGACAAGGGAGGGAGAGAGGGTGACCTGTGGACGGAGGGGGAAGATAAGGTGACCTGTAGACGGAGGGGGAAGATAAGGTGACCTGTGGACGGAGGGGGAAGAGAAAGTGACCTGTGGACGGAGGGGGAAGAGAAAGTGACCTGTACACAAGGGGGAGAGGGTGAGCTGTGGATGGGGAGGAAGGCAAGGTGTGGACGGGGGGAGACGGTGAGCTTCAGATAGGAATGGAAGGTGAGCTGTGGATGCGGGAGAGGGTGACCTATAGACAGGTGGGAGACAGTGAGCTTCAGATGGGGAGGGAAGGTGAGAGGGTGACCTCCCTGATTGGAGGGGGTGGGAGTTGAGCTGTGAATAGGGATGCCAATATTTTTTCTGCACACTTAGTGATACACACTCAACACTGCACAACTCTGTGTTACACTTTCCCGAACTTCGAATTGTGTGTAAAACACAGTTCTGAGCCTTGGCACAGCCATTATTTGGCATCATTTTACTTCTCTTCCCCAAGGAATGGAGATATTGGGGGCAGTAGGAGTGGGCTTGTGGGCAGGAGTGGGTGGGGCTGAGGGCAGGTTCCTGCACCTATTCTCTGAGGGGAAAAAAGCCCTGGTGCCATGACATATTGGCATGGGGCAGGGCCACCCGCTGACGTCATTCAGGGGCCCCGTCCATCAACATCAGAAGAGCGAAGAAGAACCAGCAAGAGAGCGGAGAAGAAAAAAAAAAAATCGGAAGAGATGCCAGTGCTGCCTTAATAAAATACTTTAAAAACCTGTGTACTGTGTTAATTTTTTACCCTTTTTGGGTGAATGAGTATGGGGTACATTGTACCCCTACCCATTCATGGGTGGGGGGCTAGGACCTGGGGCCCCCTTTCCTGACCTGCGTGCTCAGATAAGGGTCTGGTATGGATCTTGGGGGGGCACCCCATTTTTTGTCCATACCAGACCAAAGGGTCCAGGGCCATTTTTTTTCACATTTTGGCGGGGGTTCCCCTTCAAACTTCTCAGCACACAAGTCGCAACGCAAGTCGGATCATCAGGATTCTATTCAAATCAATCAATGGGCTCCCATATGGAATGGCTTTATTAGAAGATTAAAGTTTTGGAATGGCCCAGACAGAGCCCAGGCCTGAATCCAATTTTAAATCTGTTGGGTGATCTAAAGAGGGCTGTGCACAGGAGATGCCCTTGCAATATGAGAGATTTGGAGTGACCAATACGTTTTTATGCCATTGCCCGCTGCGCTGGCAGGATGTTTAAAAAACCAACTGACAGTGCATCCAGGAGCAACAGAGTTTTGTCAGAAAAATAAACTTTGGCGCTGCCAAAACGCGCCTAAATGCTAGGCGTGTTTAGCACATAAATTATTATTCTGGCAAATGACATCAACGCCCAAGCTCTTGATGCCTGTAAATGCTCTTAAAAGCTTTAGACACTTTTACAAGCATCAGGCTTGTTTGTCTAAACGCAACTGTGAGGAAAGGCTTCTAGGAGAGTTTGCAAAATGTCCTGGGTGCATGAGGCCAAAGGGTTCATAGATAAAAGCAATACTAAAGCAGCAAACTTTAGATTAGAAGGCCATCAGAAAATGATAGTTTACTGTTCAATCCAGCATATCACAATAGATCACAGTCCTGCTCGTTAGGTTGCTACCTAATTAGGACTGAGTGGGTTATTACCGTACATATAATTTAATGCTGGCACACAAGCAGTAATTACTGGTACATTAAAGGCCAAGTTTACATTTCCATAAAGAAGGTACATCTTGTTGCAGGTAAAGAAAATGTGCATTTTTTTTTTTTAAAAGGAGCCTGGAAAGCACTGCACCTGCGATCAGCAGATTGTGGGTGCATGTCAGACTCCTGCACACACACACAGCTTACAGCTCTGTTGCCCGAACCTTTGTATGAGTGGTTATTGCAGAGCTGTTGGCAATGTGAATGAACTACAAATGTGATGTTGAAGTCGTGCACAGTTCATTCAAACTACAAGTACATCTGCCGTGGTGGAACCAAAGGATTGGGAAAACAAGGTGTAGAAGTTTCAGGAATAGGCAACATGTTCCAAAGGTGAACTTATCAATAGCAACTCTTAATAGAGATGAATGTACCTGATCTGGTGTGGGATTGACAGCACCATCTGTGGGTCCTCCTGCTGGAGTGATGAAAGGAGAGGGCACAGAGTCACTTACTGAACCTCCTCTTTGTACCGGATCCAATGGAGGACAGTCTGGTCGCACAGCAGGTTCAGGCTTAGCGATACTCTGGTTGTGTAAAAGCATAAAAGTGTACATTAATTAGGATACATTACAAAACCATTACCCTATAAATACTGTATGTATGTGGAGAGAATTCTTGCAAGCTACAAAATGCAAATAAATAAAAAAAAACACTTTATAAATATTTTACAGTAAAACCATGCATTTGAGATAATAAAAAAATTATACAAATTAGGGGTGTTGAACATAAAATCGCTGAAGCCGTGTTTAGCGATGCAGCCTTGAACAATGTCATCCGGGCGCTCCCAGCCTCTCCTGGAAGAGCTCTGCCAGCATACCGTGTTAAAAATATCAACCCCCCAGGATCTGTAAAGACCACAATGCATCATGGTTACTCATAATTTTCATCAAAAAATTCAAGCAGTCAGAATTTTTTTTTTTTTTTTTTTAGCAGATAAAAACACACACACACACACACACACACACACACACACACACACACACACACACTGCATGTAGAAAAGTCTGAACACAGCAGACAACAGTATTTATTTAGAACAGTAAATCATGGCTGGTTACGTACCCTCTGGCCGCTCCCCTCCTCTGACTGTATCTATAGATCGGAGGACAAAAGCGGCCATGAAAGATTAACTTTGAGTATGCTAGCAAGGCTCTCCAAGAGACTGGGGATCTTCTGGGAGAGCAAAGGGGACTGTGGAATGTAAAGGGGGGCTGTGGAAGGTAAAGGGGACTGTGCCCATTTGGATTTATTGCTCTAAATAAATATACTGTTGTCTGCTGTGTTCAGACTTTGCTACATGCAGGGATTTTTTATTTTTTTTATTTTTTTAGAGCAGATAAAATAAAAATTTGTTCCGATTGCTTGAATTTTTTCATGAAAACTATGGGCAGTAATCATGATGCATTGTAGCCTTTACAGATCCTATCGGGTCGATATGCGGCTGAAGTATTGGTTACCCATTCCCACCACATAGCACCAAATTAATGTGTAGCTGCCCCGACTTATTTCCAGGGCTATTTTATGTGAGTTGTGTACAAATTGGCCCCAGTCTCTGTGAAATTGGTGTTGGCAGGGGATTTTAATAATATCCTGGATTATACATTGGATACCTCTAATCCACAAAGCACACAATCTAGAGTTGGTGCAGTGGGCCTCATTGATGGGTTTGACGGAACTGTTGGGGTGGAAGCATCCACATCTTAAAAGCTTCTCATTTGTGGTACATACTTCCTCCTCCAGAACTGATCTAGCCTTTTTTTCACCTGCTTTGCTGCCAATGGTACAGTAGGTCACCTATCGGGAGGCCTATCTGACCATACTCCAATCCAGGTTGTACTCCAATTAGCTGGCCATAGACCTCCTGGGTTTTGGTGGCTTTCGTCTGGGTGGGTGAGTGAATCATTGGTTCAGGAGGTCACCTAACCCTTTATACAGTCCTACTGGCAACTAAAAAAGAGGGCTTCTCCACGCCACAACTGAACTGGGATGCATTTAGGGCGACCACAAGAGAGGAATACATTTCACTCATTAGGCAACTAAAACTCAACATAATAATGCCACAGTGTTGCAGGACAAGGCTAAAGCCTGTGCCCAGACTCATGCCGACGCACCTGCACCTGACACACTAACAGGCAAAAAGGGACCTATATTTGCACTAAAAAGATCTTCCCCATAAAGCCATGACCCATACAGTAGAGAGGACATTTGAAAGTGGGGGGGGCAGAAAAGGGCGCCTGCTGACGATGTTAGCAGCTGATGCTCACTGCTCAACCATTATTCCCTGTATTTACTCTCCCTCGGGTTCACTGGTAACCTCCCATGAAGTGATACTTAATACTTTTGGATACGCTTCTCCACATTACCTTTGGTGGCCTGTGACCTACTGGATGCCCCTTTTAAAATCGGAGGAGCTTGCTGCAGTGATGGGTTAATTTACTAATCAGAAAGCGCCTGGTCCGGATGGGCTCCTGATTGAATGGTACCGGCACTATCTATAAATACTCTCCCCATGTGTTTTGACCCTATATCAGGAGTGCTTTAGGTTGTGCCTTCTTCCTCGCTCCTTTTAGGAGGCTTACATAGTTCTCATACCCAAAACAGACAAAGACCCTCTTCAATGTGCATAGTATAGACCGATCTCTTTATTAAACATGGATTTTAAAATTCTCACTAAAACCCTTGCTAATAAACCTATGCCGCTCTTCAGATCAAAACAAGGTTTCTGTCTGGCAATCCCAAAAGAGTTTATACCCATTTACAACTGGGCCCTGACATCTCAATTTGGGGAGCCCTGGTATTTTTAGATGCAAGAGATCTAGGTCTGTGTTTGGCCCAACTTTCCACAAATGGATCTCCGTATCCACTTGCCTACTGGGCACTTATACCCTCTTCCTGCCCAGGACAATTTTCAGCTTTCAGTGCTCTCTCACACTTTAGGCTCTTTCACACGGAGCGGATCCGTATTGATCCGCTCCGTTAGCCCGTTGGGCTCAGCGGTGATTTCTCCGTTAATCCTCGCTGAGCTGTCGGCGGACAGGGCGGTCCCTGCACACTGTGCAGAGACCGCCCTGTCTTTGCTCCGCTCTCCCCTATGGGGAATCGGATGAATACGGACCGTGTGTCCGTATTGATCCGATCCGCCAGATGGAAGAAAAATAGGGTTTTCTTCCGTCTGAAAAAGCGGAACTTTGCAGACGCGAATCGTTACGGACGTTAGCGGATGCACTTGTAATAAACGGTCCGTTCGTCCGCACGTGTGAAAGTGCCCTAAATGACAATTACTTATTTATGCAACACTGTACCCATCTGAAATTGTCACAATTTTCTCACACAAATAGAGATTTATTTTGGTGGCATTTAATCACCACTTTTTTTTTTTTAACTCTATAAATGGAAAAAAGACAAAGTATTTCCGAAGAGGCATGGTGATTTTTTTGAAGTTGTACTCTTCCAACCCCCCCCCCCCCCCCCAATTCTTTGGAAAAAGCTTTTTCCCCCGCAAAAACTGTCAGATTAACAAGTTATTTCTCACACACGGCATTGGCATACTTGCAACTACACCCATAAACACATTTTGCTACTCCTCCTGAGAATGGTGATACCACGTGTGAGACTTTGACAGCCTGACCCAACATAGGACCTGAGCACAGGGGTAGAGGCTTCTCCCACCCAAATCTCTGAAGCTTCCAGAGCCCAAATCTAGGAACTACAAAACATTCAGAAAAAATATTCTGAAGCCAATAACACGCGAGACCCCTGTGTCATCAAACATGGTCAAGAAATAGTCCAGGGTCAGTTCCAGGGCAGGCAGAGGTATGTTCAGATTAGGTGGCAGGCAGAAGCATGGTCAAATAACAGGCCAAAGTCAGTTCCAGAGCAAGCAGAGGTATGGAACGTTTAGATGGCAGGCAGTGGTGTGGTCAAATAACAGACTAGGGTCAGTTCAGTAACAGGCAGTGACATGAGGTTTGTGAAGGCAAACGGCAGGAATTCAAAGTCAAGTTACCATACTTCTCTACATTATTTGAAGTATGGTTAACAGTCATCTATGAAGAGGCCTGGTTGGGAAGGACACTGGGGATAATAAAAACCTGTAATTTTTGGCCTCTTTCTTTAGGAGTGACTTTTTTGGGAAAAGGACGTTCATGGAGTCCGATGTTGTAATTTCATTATTGAACTACAGCGCTCTCGTTTAATCTAAAATGTTAATAAACCTCAAACCTGAATATTTAATAAAGTAAAAGTGAGGTTGTGCCTCTCAGGAGAATATCTCTGTACAATTAATGGGCAACTATTAGTGTGCTGAATTATTATGCAACTAAATGAAATTTTTCCCATCTTACGTGTTTATTTTCATCTGTTAAAGTCGGCATAATAAAACAAAAAACTTTGTGCAGCAGCAAGCAGGGCCTCCTAGACTGTTCAGAGGTGTAAATCTCCCATTTTAAGAAGGTCCCACAAGTTCTCAATAGGGTTTAGGTCAGATGAGGAAGGGGGCCATGTCATCATTATTTCATCTTTAAAGAGAAGGTCCAAATACTGTAGCTGCTGACTTTTAATATTAGGACATTTACCTGTGCTAGAACCCTGTGATGTCGGCACCCCAGATGATTTCATTGGCTCCTGTAGCCGCCATTGCCTGTAAGGGAAACTAGCAATGAAACCTTCCGGCTCCACAGCTGGTTCCCTACTGCGCATGGGAAAAGCGGATTTTTCCTGTTCAGAGGATGCAGCTGGCCGCCCTTTTCTTTGTACACAAGGAAGGCATAGGTGTACCCCATGGCTCTGTCACATAACTTGTAGCGTTAAACCCCACACCGGGCCCTTTTCCTGGGGATAAACTGCTTGAAACTCAGCCTGCCAGCAATTTTTTTTATTTTTTTTTAGAAGTGGCCGAATTTTATACAATTTATCATATGCTGGGTAATTTTTGGGAAGTGCACTGGGTGTTATCGTAATTGGGGAACCTCATAATTAGGTTCCCCAATAGTAACTTGCTCTTTGCACAACTGATGAGTAGATTGGCATGTCATGGATAGGGTGGGTGGACCAGTATGATTTTTTTTTTAAAGTCCCATACTGAATAACAGTCCCAAATTAAAATGTGAGGCCCAAAAAGATTCAAAATTTGTCCACTGTTAATTATATTCCTATGAATGGAAGCAGTTAACTTGAAGTTGGGTTGTTGGCTATAAATTGTTGGGCAACAAATGGAAAAAGAAAATATGGACAGCCACACTCCAAAAAAACCTTGATGATTGTCTTTATTTAAAAAAGGTAAAATGCTCTACAAATCACAACACACAATACGGGAGTAAAACAACTGACGCGTTTCGCACTATAAATTAGTGCTTAATCATAGCTACCAATTATAATACTAATAATAGTGCGAAACTGTCAGCTGTTTTACTCTAGTGTTGTGCTGTGATTTGTAGTGTAGTGATTTGTAGTGCATTTTTCCTTTTTTAAATAAAGACAACCATCAAGGTTTTTTGGAGTGCGGCTGTCCATATTTTCTTTTTCCATTCGTTGCCTTGTGCATTGCCAGCACCCTTGAGCTTCTGAGACCATACTGATCATCCTAACACAATCCACCTGGAGCGGTAACTTTCATTCTATAAATTGTTGGGCACAGAGGTTGCACTGAGCCACAATTGAATGTTAAGTCATCCGTAAAAAATAAAACCCAAAAAATCAATAAAGGCACAATTTTCTGTGTTCCTCTGGACACCTGGCTGGGCAGTAAAAAAGGGGGGGGGGGGGGTGTTAGCTGCACCTGAGTTATGGAGAAGCCATAGAGGGTTGAAGGGCATATGGAAGGCTGGCATAGGTCCTAACCCTTTGGGGCTGAGGTGACACCCCACTAGTGCCTTGCCTTTCTTGCAAAGATGCTCAATTTCTGGAGGATGCCACTGTGCTACTGGTGAATGTCACTCTACTTCTGGTAGCCTACTCCTAGCCAGAACACCTTCGTTTGGTGGGCAGACTTTCCTCCTCCTCTTCTGTAGCAGACCCACTGCTTAAAAGAAGTTCACAATCCGAACCAGACACATAGAGCGCTCCCCGCTGCGCTTGTCGGTCATGCTTAGAATTTGGTATGCCTCACTGTGGAAAAAAAAAATGTTTAGTCAGTCATACTGAGGACTGTGGTGAAACTGCTGGGATGGGGACACTGGGACAGATGTGGCTGCACTGAGGCCACGCCGACGGGCGCTGGTTTTCAGACTATGAATAGGTTTGAACAGAAACCCCAAAACCAATCTTCTGAAGTGGCAGATCGGAAGGTAAAAAGGTAAGAGGGGGCAGATTCTACCAGAGTATCCATTTCTCATTAAAATCCATTATCAAAGTTAAATCAATGCAAAAAGTCTAGGAGTGAATACCCTCTCAGGGTTGAGCCAATAATCAATTTGTGGTTTGTACAGGATGTCGAAAGTATGTTTCGCCGTTGTTTGAGTTTAATGGGGGGCGACTTGTAAGCCGTTTGAGTATTCATGGGTTCTTATCCATGTGGCATGAGGAGTTCTGGGGTAGTCCAGTTGAACTGGAGAGGACCGATTTTAGTACTTTCTGGATTGGTAGCCCTCATTTGGAAACAAGAATTAGAAGGTTCAGAGACACTTTGGGGGTGGGAAATTTTCAAAACCCTGAATACATGGATTTTGGTCCTTAAGGAGTTAAGCCACCTGTATGGGAGTCTTGAAAAGTGGTTCACAGCTGTGAACAAGTGTGGACTCTGGATGGGACGGAGACTATTGATGAGCTCCTGTGGCCTGAAGCAGGTGGAAACCCTAAAACCCTGTGTGGGACGGAGATATTGCCGGTGAGCTGTATTATGAATTCTTGTTTATAGCTCAGAAGGAGGAGTCTGAGCATACGCAGTTGAGTTCCATAGTGGATTGTTTCAAGAGGAAGGTTAGCCCAAGCAACCCAGTGCCAGTGAGAGCCAACCACTTCCTGTAAAGCTTACTCCCCATGGTGACATGGATGCCTTCCTGATTATGTTTGACCACATGGCCGAGTGAGAGGAGGCCTCAGGGCCAGTTTCATTTAGGGAAACAGCAGGTGGTCTACAATGACCTGCCACCTTTTGACACCAAGGACTATAAAAGACTCAATGGGGAGACCCTAGCATGACCTGTTGCAGCCAGACAAGTTGGCTGGACCACAAATCATGGAACGGGTTGTCAAGGACCGTTCCTTAAGGGCGCCAACTAGTGAGCTGCAGCACTGGGTCAGTCACTGGGAGACACAAACAATGAAATGGCTGATGGAGGATCTACTTAGACCTGCCAAGCGCAGAGGGCCCCTGCCAGCACGGAGAGCCAAGCGACCTCTAAAGCAAGGAACCAGCACTCAGGAGAGTCAGGAAGTTCTACTCCTGCATGAATGAATAAATGAACTTAAAGGGTCACTAAAGGAATTTTTTTTTTTAGCTAAATAGCTTCCTTTACCTTACTGCAGTCCTTGTTTCATGTCCTCATTGTTCGTTTTTGCTTTCATGTTGCTGTAAATCCTCTCTGTTCTGGACACTTCCTGGTTGCCTGTTTCCTGATAACCACAGTGCTGGGAGATTTCTCACGGTGGTCACTAATCAAGGAGGTGTGTGTAAAACGAAACTGGATTGGTGCTGAGGAGTTTTAGACAAAGTATCACTGCTCTCTATTGGCTGACTGCCCTCTAGTGGCTCTCTGTACATCAGAGAACCAGGAAACAACAGCAAAAACGAAACTACACTGCAGGCACATTATATGATTGTTTTTTTATCTATTTTTAATCATTTTTAAAAGGAATCAGTTAACTATTATGTCTCTATGCCCTGTAAACAGTCATTTCAGCTAAAAAAAAAAATTCCTTTAGTGACCCTTTAAGTGTGTAGCGAGTATACACAGGGACACTAAATACATGCTGGTGCCAGTGATTTACTACTGCCTGTGACATGGTTACATAGAAGGATGAGGTGGTATCCAACAGAATACATGATATTATGGGGCAGGACAGTACTCGCTTTGTAGAACTATGGGAGAAATGTGAGCAGAGGGGTGACTGCTCTGTTCTCTTTGAAGGGCTGGACAGTCTGATACTAGAAAGTGCCGATGAGGTTGTACCTGTGGCAGCAGGGATCCTCAAAATACTGCCATCCAGCTGTTGAACTACACATCCTATGAGGCATTGTAAAACACAGACATTCACAGACATGACTAGGCATTAGAGCTGCACGATTAATCGCGGAGAGAATTGCGATCTTGATTCTCCCCACCCGCGATCTCCCCGCGGGATGACCCGCGATTCTTCTGTTTCACGGCCGGTTCCACGTAACCAGCGTGGAACGAAAATGGCGCCGATATCGGAACGACATCAGCAGCCTGCGCCGCTGGATGGATGCCTGGGCTTCTCTTGCAGATCTGTAAAACTGTAGTGTGTATCCATGCGCCACCCAGTGGTTGCCGGCGGTACTGCTTCTGATGCATTAATCTCACAGTTCTGTACAACTGTGTATCCATGCGCCACCCAATGGTTGCTGGCGGTACTGCTTCTGATGTATAAAAAAAAAAAAAAAAGAGACCAGTGATATGTCTATAATGTTAAAGACCATATAACTCCTATGAAAAAAGCAGAATTGTGCTTTTTTCATAGGAGTTATATGGTCTTTAACATTATAGACATATCACTGGTCTGTTTTTTATATATTCATATTTTCAGATAAATCACAGATTTATTTATTTATTTATTTGGGGGGGGGGGGGGGGGTTCTGGCATTCAGTTTTTGAGAATCATGAGAGAATTGTGATCTTTAGTCCAAGCAAAAGAATCGTGATTCTCATTTTGAACAAGAATCGTGCAGCTCTACTAGGCATGATGGGAATTGTAGTTCCTGAACTGGAGGGTCGTAGTTTGAAGACCCATGGTCTACAGGCCAAGAAAACCCCTGGGTTGTAGGGGGAAGCTATACTTAATGCAGGTCATGTTTGGGGGAGACCATTTACAGGGAGTGCAGAATTATTAGGCAAATGAGTATTTTGACCACATCATCCTCTTTATGCATGTTGTCTTACTCCAAGCTGTATAGGCTCGAAAGCCTACTACCAATTAAGCATATTAGGTGATGTGCATCTCTGTAATGAGAAGGTGTGTGGTCTAATGACATCAACACCCGATATAAGGTGTGCATAATTATTAGTCAACTTCCTTTCCTTTGGCAAAATGGGTCAAAAGAAGGACTTGACAGGCTCAGAAAAGTCAAAAATAGTGAGATATCTTGCAGAGGGATGCAGCACTCTTAAAATTGCAAAGCTTCTGAAGCGTGATCATCGAACAATCAAGCGTTTCATTCAAAATAGTCAACAGGGTCGCAAGAAGCGTGTGGAAAAACCAAGGCGCAAAATAACTGCCCATGAACTGAGAAAAGTCAAGCGTGCAGCTGCCAAGATGCCACTTGCCACCAGTTTGGCCATATTTCAGAGCTGCAACATCACTGGAGTGCCCAAAAGCACAAGGTGTGCAATACTCAGAGACATGGCCAAGGTAAGAAAGGCTGAAAGACGACCACCACTGAACAAGACACACAAGCTGAAACGTCAAGACTGGGCCAAGAAATATCTCAAGACTGATTTTTCTTAGGTTTTATGGACTGATGAAATGAGAGTGAGTCTTGATCGGCCAGATGGATGGGCCCGTGCCTGGATTGGTAAAGGGCAGAGAGCTCCAGTCCGACTCAGACACCAGCAAGGTGGAGGTGGAGTACTGGTTTGGGCTGGTATCAAAGATGAGCTTGTGGGGCCTTTTCGGGTTGAGGATGGAGTCAAGCTCAACTCCCAGTCCTACTGCCAGTTTCTGGAAGACACCTTCTTCAAGCAGTGGTACAGGAAGAAGTCTGCATCCTTCAAGAAAAACATGATTTTCATGCAGGACAATGCTCCATCACACGCGTCCAAGTACTCCACAGCGTGGCTGGCAAGAAAGGGTATAAAAGAAGAAAAACTAATGACATGGCCTCCTTGTTCACCTGATCTGAACCCCATTGAGAACCTGTGGTCCATCATCAAATGTGAGATTTACAAGGAGGGAAAACAGTACACCTCTCTGAACAGTGTCTGGGAGGCTGTGGTTGCTGCCGCACGCAATGTTGATGGTGAACAGATCAAAACACTGACAGAATCCATGGATGGCAGGCTTTTGAGTGTCCTTGCAAAGAAAGCTGGCTATATTGGTCACTGATTTGTTTTTGTTTTGTTTTTGAATGTCAGAAATGTATATTTGAGAATGTTGAGATTTTATATTGGTTTTACTGGTAAAAATAAATAATTGAAATGGGTATATATTTTTTTTTTGTTAAGTTGCCTAATAATTATGCACAGTAATAGTCACCTGCACACACAGATATCCCCCTAAAATAGCTAAAACTAAAAACAAACTAAAAACTACTTCCAAAAATATTCAGCTTTGATATTAATGAGTTTTTTGGGTTCATTGAGAACATGGTTGTTGTTCAATAATAAAATTAATCCTCAAAAATACAATTTGCCTAATAATTCTGCACTCCCTGTATGTCTGAGTAGGATGAGGAGGATGTTTTCTACAATACTAGGCATCCTAACCCGGAAATGTCACAGGAAGCATTTGGTGCCTCTCAAATGCAGAACCCCGCAATAAAAATGCCTGGGAACAGGTCACAGTGATTAATGGGGCATCACAAAAACCTGAAATTGAAAAAAGTTTCCCCACTATGTAGTCAATGGTAAGTTGCTATAAAAGGTCACAGAAGTCGAGTTGGTCAACCAGCCCCTCTAACCCTAAATTGGGGGAGGGGGTCCCCGCTCAAGATTCATACAAGACTCAAAGGGCCTGGTACTGTCAGATCAAAGTCAGATTCCCTTCACTGAAGTGATATTGAAGTCAGACCGGAAGTCAGCCAACTTCCATGTCGGAGCAGTGTGAACCTGGCCTTGTCCTGTAAAGGCTGCTTTAAAGGTTATAGATGGCCATACAAGGTTAGATTTTCATTTGAAGGTTCATACGAAATTCATTGTGCTCATCAGAGCATTAGTTGATGTCATCTTGGGGACAATAAATTTCTTTCAAAAGCCCTTAAAAACTTGGTTTAACTATCATGGCAATGTATAGAAAAGTAATGTTCCATTTTCAATCGTTACGATAGCAAATAGACTTACAAAGATGGAATCTGTGGCATGAGGTCAGTTTCTGCATCCGGAATCGGAAGCCATCTTTGTAAGTGCTTTCTGCTATTTATGATGAGATTGCTCCTGGAGCTATACTGTTGTAATATTAGAGGTGCACCGAATGGGAATTATGGTGCAGAAAACGGTCAAATATTTATATATACAATTGTATTATATTTCGACTTTCTCAATATTATCAATTTAAATTAATATGAATTTATCGTCGGACATTGGCACCTTTATTACAAGAACTCAAGAAAAAAATGTATCCCTTTAAAATCTATGTCAACTGGTCTGTTGGGCTTCCATTGTGGTGTTTAAAAGAAAAAAAATTATATTATATCTATATCTATCTATCTATCTATCTATATATATCTATACACACACACACACACACACACACACACAGTTGTGTTCAAAATTATTCAACCCCCCAATGCTGTAAAGGGTTTTAGAGAATTTAGTGTACATTTGTAATTGTATTCAGAATGAAATACTGCAAGGACTTCTTAAAGAACCATATGCAACTAAAATGACATCAATTGGTTTTGTAATACAGTAGTAAATGTTTCTTTTGTGAATTCTTCATTTACACAATTATTCAACCCCTTAAAGACTACCACTCTGAAGAACAGAGGTTCATTAAAGTGTTTTCAATCAGGTATTGAAAACACCTGTGGATGTCAGGGAGCAGCAATAAAGCCTAATAAGCACCAATTAGGCAGCTTTAAAATGACTGATACTCAGCTCCTTCTAGACATTTACTGGTGTGGTTACAAACATGGTGAAGTCAAGAGAATGGTCCAGGAAGACAAGAGAAGAGGTGACTACTCTTCACAGGAAGGTCAATGGCTATAATAAGATTGCAAAGATGTTAAACATACCAAGAGACACCATAGGAAGCATCATTCGCAAATTCAAGGCAAAGGGCACTGTTGAAACGCTACCTGGTCGTGGCAGAAAGAAGATGCTGACTTCGACTGCTGTGCGCTACCTGAAGCGTAGAGTGGAGAAAAGTCCCTGTGTGACTGCTGAGGAACTGAGAAAAGATTTGTCAGATGTGGGTACTGAAGTTTCTGCTCAGACAATACGGTGCACACTGCGTAATGAAGGCCTCCATGCCAGAACTCCCAGGCGCACCCCCTTGCTGTCTCCAAAGAATAAGAAGAGTCGACTGCAGTATGCCAAAAGTCATGTGGGCAAACCACAGAAGTTTTGAGATTGTGTTCTGTGGACTGATGAAACAAAATTAGAACTGTTTGGGCCCATGAATCAACGCTATGTTTGGAGGAAGAACAAGTTCTATGATGAAAAGAACACCTTGCCTACTGTGAAGCACGGCGGGGGGTCAATCATGCTTTGGGGCTGTTTTGCTTCTGCAGGTACAGGGAAGCTTCAGCGTGTGCTAGGTACCATGAATTCTCTTCAGTACCAGGAGATATTGGATGACAATGTGATGCAGTCCGTCACAAACCTGAGGCTTGGGAGAAGTTGGACCTTTCAACAGGACAATGATCCCAAGAATACCTCCAAGTCCACTAGAGCATGGTTGCAGATTAAAGGCTGGAACATTTTGGAGTGGCCATCACAGTCACCAGGCTTAAATCCGATTGAGAACCTCTGGTGGGACTTAAAGAAAGCAGCTGCAGTGCGCAAGCCTAAGAATGTGACTGAACTGGAGGCTTTTGCCCATGACGAATGGGCGAAGATACCCGTAGATCGCTGCAAGACACTTGTGTCAAGCTATGCTTCACGTTTAAAAGCTGTTATAACTGTAAAAGGATGTTGTACCAAGTACTAAGATTGAATGTCACTTGGGGGTTGAATAAAACTGATAATGTGAGCACAGAAAAGACATTTGTGGTTATTTCATTATAAATGTTATGTTATATTTGTCGGACCTACACGTGCCTCTTTGATTTAATTGTAAGCAGGATGACTGAATGATCAAAATCAATGTCAAACTGGCCAAAACAATAAATTTCAGTGGGAGTTGAATAATTTTGAATACAACTGTATATATATATATATATACATACATACATACATACATACATACATACATACATATATACACACACACACACACACACACACACACACACACACACACACACATATACACACTTTTTGGTTAGGGGGGGAGAAACCTCCCAGTTCAAATGCATTGAAAACGCAGCTAGAATGCATCAATAACGCACCAGTTTTAAATTTTTGATGCAGTTTTTGAGTCACGTTACCTATAAAAAACACGCCATAAGCACAGTAGATTGTGGCAAAATAGCCACAAATTTGTGGCGAAATCGTGTGCGTTTTTGGTGTCATTATCAGCACCCTTTTCTTTTATCGGCCAAAATGTTTCTGTAGAAACAGAGCGGCTGTGCACATCCCCCACCCCCCTGCCCATCCTCTCATAGGGATACTGCAGGGCAGTTAGGGCTGTGTGTATCACTAGGAGAGGAGAGCCAAAAATGATAAAAAAAAAAAAGCCCTAGATATAGTGCATGATTTTTTTTTTATTTTCCCCCTCACGTACACAAACTGACTAAAGCTGACCATGCAAACATTTGTATGAAAATTGTCAGCACATTCAATGACTTGATGAATTTCCTTTAAAAGTACTTACATTGTGTGCTTTTGAAATTTGATTTGAGTCAATGTTATTTGCCAAAAAAATCCCACTTGTACAAAAATGTGTTAATTTGAAAAAAAGATTTCATTACTACAGCCAAAAACAACCATTGATTTTATTCCACTAACAAATTAGAAGAGCTAACAAGCATTCTTAAATTAAAACTTTGCTAAATAAATTCTACCAGTTTATGGACAGATTAACTGACACATGATTTTTTTTTTTTTTTATTATTATTATTATTCATAAAAAAATGGAAGGATCAGTGACGAATTATTGGTCAATTTTCCATCACATGGCAATAATCTCTAAAAATAAAAACGTAAATCTACAAAGCTCTCAATATCCTTCAGACAATATTTAAAGGGGTTGTAAAAAATGTTTTCCCTAAATTGCTTCCTTTACCTTAGTGCAGTCGTCCTTCACTTACCTCATCCTTTGATTTTGCCTTTAAATGTCATTATTTCTTCCGAGAAATCCTCACTTCCAGTTCTGTCTAACTACAGGCAGTAATGCAAGGCTTTCTCCCTGGTGTGGAGAAAGCCTCCTGAGGGGGGAGGGGGCGAGCAGGACTGTCAGGACGCCCACTAACACACAGCTCCTTTCTCTATCTGCAAAAGTAGAGTGTCCTGACTTGCCTGCTCGCCCCCTCAAGAGGCTTTCTTCACACCAGGGAGAAAGCGTTGCATTACTGCGTGTAGTTACAGACACAAGAACAGGAAGTGAGGATTTCTCTGAAGAAATAAGGACATTTAAAAGCAAAATCGAAGGACGAGGTAAGTGAAGGACTGCACTAGGGTAAAGAAAGCTATTTAGGGATTTTTTTTTTACCTTTACAACCCCTTTAATAAAGAGAATAGTGAATGAAATGACCATGTTCTCCCTGGGCCTGCATGGTTTTCCTCCAGTTATCTTGCACCCAACATCCACAAAAAGAGCCCAAAAAAAAAGTGTGTATGGATTAACGATCCCCAAATCCAAACCAACTCTAGAGTGTCTGTGTGATAGTGCCAGATATTGGCTTGGAAGCTTCTATGGGGCAGTAGGATACATACTGTACAACACATGCAACTTATTCTGTAAAGAGCGCTATAAACATTTTCAGATATACATTAGAAAAATTGCAGTTTTGAAAGGAAATCTTTGAATATATATGAATGCCACCAAAATATTTAAACGGTTAGCACTGCTCATATCACCTTACCGGCTGAGGGGTGTGAATAGGAGAGAGAGTGTCTAAATCAGTCATTGGAAACTCTAGTCCCTTTCGTCTGAGGTCCTCATACACACTGACGACCCCTGTTAAGTCTGGAGAACTCCGAAAGGCATCTGCCCAGGCCTATATAAAGAAACAACCAAAAATGCACATACATGAATAAGAAATTAACATGAAGAAAAAAAAAAAATGTTTATTAGTTGAACTCAATAGACTCGAGTTTTTTGGGTCAAAATTTTATTAAGACATTTATCAGTTTACAAACATACATGAGAATGTAAAAGGAGGCAATATTCCAAAATTAACACATTTAACAAGGTACCACGTATAAATATACTATAACTATGCTATAGATAGTGAACATTTACAGTACCCGATACAAACCAATAAACAAGATCAGAGAATAAAATAAAAGTGCTTATGTGTTACTGTATTGAAAGGGCAGGGTAAGCAGAAAATTTCAAATAAACTTTTCATTTTGTCATTATGGGGCATGGTTTGTAGAATTTTGAGGAAAAAGAATTTAATGAATTTTGGAATAAGGCTGTAACATAAATTGTGGAAAAAGTGAAGCGATGTGAATACATTTTCCGGATGCACTATACACCCCCCCCCCCCCCCCGGTAAAAGCAGTATTGAACACGTCACCATATTTCTAGGTAAATCCATTTCTAAAAGGTGCAATTGACATGAAATTTTCACCACATGTTGTGAACACCACATGCCACCCATACATACAAAGAAATCAAAACAAATAAGTTCAGCAATTAAGTTGTATGTAATAAAATGGAACGACACCGGGAAAAAGCCTTGAACACAAGAAAGGTAGGTGCAAAAGGTACATACACACACACACACACACACACACACACACACACACACACACACATACACATATATATCTATATCTATCAGAAAAGTCAGTGCTACTACCCATATAGAGCTCCCAGGTGCTTGATCCACAGTCGCTGGCTGAGTAGAGTAATGTGGGAAAAATTATCGGCACTCAGGATGTTGCTCTTAAACAGTTTTAATTTTATTGAAAAACCACAGTGAACAAAACGCAGATGAAGTCAGTTGACAAATTTCAGCCTATAAGCCTTAATCATAACCCAATTGCAACTCAGGTTATGACTAAGGCCTTATAGGCTGAAATGCGTCAACCGACCTGCTCTGCATTTGTCCACTGCGGCAACCAGAGTTCGGATAATTTCTCCCACTATATTGAAAAAAGTGTCTTATTACCAAAGTGTCATACAAGAAACATCTCATGATGGGTAAAAGCAACGCGCTCTCTCAAGACCTTCACAACCTTATTGTTGCAAAACATACTGATGATTACAAAAGGATTTCTAAACTTCTGAATGTTCCAGTGAGCACTGTTGGGGCCATAATCTCGAAGTGGAAACATCATGATTTCACCATAAATTGGCCACGACCAGGTGATCTTTGCAAGATTTGACAGGGGAGTAAAAAATAATTATCAGAAGAGTTGTCCAAGAGCCAAGGACCACTTGTGGAGAGCTTCAGAAAGACCTGGAATTAGCAGGTACAATTGCTTTAAAGAAAACAATAAGTAATGCACTCAACCACCATGGCCTGTATGCAAGCTCACCCACACAAAACACCATTGCTTAAGAAATAGCATGTTGAATCTCCTTTTTGCACAACATATAGACAAGCCTGTGAAATACTGAGAGAATATAGTTTCGTCAGATGAGACCAAAATGTAACTCTTTGGATGCCATAATACACAGCCTGTTTGGAGGTTAAATGGCATTGCACATCACCCCAAAAACACCCCAATACCACTGTGCATGCATTTTTAGTGCAGAAAAAATGCGGACGAAACTGAACGGAACTGCATCTGGTGTGAACTGGCCCTTAATTATTTTTCCCGAAAATTTGATAGAAACATAAAATCGGGTTACTGTTGAGTGTCATGGATATGTAGTATGTCTGGCAGCTTACCTTTCTCTCCATGTGTTCATTAGAGGCCAGACTCTTATCTGGCTGCCTTTATCATCTCTCCTCCCTGTATGGCTCCACCCCAGGAACTCTATATTAACCACTGCACTGCAGGTCTGCTTTGCTGATCAACGTTGTTTGTTAGTATTGTGTTCCTGCTTGCCGTGTGCTACGTTATCTCTGTGTACTGATTTTGGCTGGTCTCAGACTACTCCTGTTTGCCTGTGACCCTGACCCTTCATCTGTCCCTTGGTTATCCTCATCTGCTTGTTGCCCCCGACCTCGGCCTACCCTTCACTATCTATTGTGTCCCGAGTGGCTGCTTCCCCTCCCTCCCTACGGAGCGTGACCTAGTGGACTCCGGGGGCGCGACCTGGATCCAGTTGCAGCGAAGGCCAACCTCACCACTAGAGGCTCTGGTGAATACCAGCTGGATCTTAGACTCCGCGCCCTGGGCTCAAGCTTCCTATAGGAACCCTGTTTGTGCCTCAGCGAATCTCTCCATATCCACTCTGTGGTCCATCCACAGCAGTCTGCTATAGGGTTCACTACCTTGTGGTGCACCCCTGACTCCAAACGGGGTGCACTTGTCATCTGGCCACAGATGACCTGACATTGAGTTTGTTTGAGAATGCTCCTCAAACTAATGCCTTGGTAACAAGTACACAGGCTGTCCTCAAACAATGGGAACGGTTTACCTTAACAACCCACTGTTCAAACTGTCAACAACTTTTTATCCGTTGTCAACAAAAGCCCAAATAAAAGCAAGCAGCAGAGATTGATAGTGGAGGATTTATCATGCCCTAAACACCAAGGACAGTGTGTAACCGGCCCAAAGATACAAAAATATGCTTGCGCCTGATTCTCCAGCAACTGTTAAGAAGCCTGAGTCCTCGTTAACGGAGAGAACAAACACAGTAAGCGGATTTTTAGCTCCATAAGACACACCCGACCATAAGACACACCTAGGTTTTAGAGGAGGAAAACAAGAAAAAGTTAAATAAAAAACTCTGAACCAAATGATGGTAGCTACCACAGACAATTCAATCATGCACATACATGCCATTTAAGATAAAGATAGATGATAGGACTTACTATGGAGGGAAAAAAAAAAAAAAAAAAGTTAATAGGTTCCAACTTTAAGATTTAAAAAGACGGTGTGGAAGAATGGGCCAAAACCTGAGCAATGCATGCAACTAGTTTCGCCATGCAGGAGGTATCTTGAAGCTGTAATTAAGATGCAAAAGGATTTTGTAACAGGCATTAAATAAATTTCAGTTAGCGCGTTCAATATTTTTTTCATTCCATTTTATTACACATAAAAAAAAAAGTAAAATTCCTTAAACTTCTTTGAATGTATGGATTGCATGGGTTGTTACTGACACGTAGAGAAAATTTCATGTCAATAGCACTTTTAGAAATATATTTATAGGCGACTTGTTCAATACACACACACACACACTAATTTGTATGTATATATATTATATATATATATATATATAATATATATACATATACATACACACACACACACACACACATACATATATACACATATATATACATATATACATATACATACACACACACACACACACATATACATATACACACATTATATATATATATATATATATATATATATATATATATATATATACACATATATATATATACACATATATATATATACACACACACACATACACACACACACACACACACACACACACACACACACATATATACATACATACATACATACATACATTGTGAGGGATTAGCTCGTGGGGATCACCTTTTCTGAAATCACAGTCTGTAAGCAGGCACTTTCTTTTAAGTCTGGCGGATGCCAGATTTTATTTATAAACGGTTTGCAGATTAAAATAAACAAAACAATAAATTAAATCCTTGCCGTCCGGCGCTAAACTAAACAAACAGGATCTCCTCTCTATACAGTGTGGGGCTAGTCCCTGACACCCACAAAACATGTAGTAAAGCAAACCTTTTCAGTCCAGCACTCAGCGCTCCCCTCACTCAGGTCCCTTCCTGAGTTTCAAGCTAGAGCCCTGTTGTGCTCTCTTCCTGGACATTTAAAGTCCAGCTGATTGTGGACTCCAGTGGACCCAAACATCCGGACCGGAATCCTAGCCAGGCACAGAGGCTGTAAAACCCGGAATGGATTCCGGTTCAGTCTCTCATGATAGAACGTATGCGAGGTGAAATGTACCTATGATCATGTATCGCACCTCGCATAGCGTCACATATCCTCCCCCTCTGCTCAAGCCCCTGCGGCTGAGCACTTGACCCAACCATACAGTGCACACGGGAGAGGGCATCTGCATTATTTTGGAGTTTCCCTGGCCTGTGCTCCACCGCAAATTTAAAAGGCTGTAGAGCCAGGAACCACCTTGTCACACGAGCATTTTTCTCCCTGTTATCACACATCCACTTCAAGGGAGCATGGTCTGTGACCAGCTTAAATGACCTCCCCAGTAGGTAATACCTCAGGGAGTCTAAGGCCCACTTAATGGCGAGACACTCCTTTTCTACGATGGCATAATTTTTCTCGTGCTTGTTCAGCTTCCTGCTCAGGTATACCACTGGGTGCTCCTCACCATCCCTGATCTGTGACAGTACGGCCCCTAGTCCCACCTCAGAGGCATCCGTCTGTATAACAAACTCCTGGCTAAAATCCGGGGTTACTAGTACGGGTACCATACAAAGAGCCTGTTTTAACTTCTGAAATGCCCCCTCGGCTTCGGGGTTCCATTTGACCATGACCGACCCCTTACCCTTCGTTAGATCGGTCAAGGGGGCGGCAATGGTGGCAAAATTGGGTATAAAACGCCTGTAATACCCCGTAATGCCCAGGAAGGCCCTCACTTGTTTTTTATTGACTGGTTGGGGCCATTTTTGAATTGCCTCAATCTTATTGGTCTGCGGCTTGACCATTCCCCGGCCAATAATGTACCCAAGGTATTTGGCCTCCTCCAGGCCTATGGCACATTTCTTTGGATTGGCCGTGAGATGTGCTTCCCTAAGGGAATCTACGACCGCTTGTACACGGAGCAGGTGCGATTCCCAATCTGGGCTGTGGATGACCACATCGTCCAAGTACGCTGCTGCATACGAGCGATGTGGTCTCAAAATGTTGTCCATCATTCGCTGGAATGATGCAGGGGCTCCGTGCAGACCAAACGGCATCCGCTTATACTGAAACGAGCCCTCAGGAGTGGAAAAGGCAGTCTTCTCCTTGGCCGATTCAGTAAGCGGTATCTGCCAATAACCTTTCGTTAGGTCTAGGGTCGTTATGTAGCGAGCCTGTCCCAACCTGTCCACAAGTTCGTCGACCCGGGGCATCGGGTAGGCGTCAAATTTGGACACACTGTTAAGTTTTCTAAAATCATTACAAAACCTAATACTGCCATCAGGTTTTGGGACCAGCACTATGGGACTTGACCACTCACTGTGAGACTCCTCGATCACATCCAACTCTAACATATTTTTTATTTCTTCTGCAACTGCCTCTCTCGCCGGGCCTCTGGAATTCTATATGGTTTTACATTTACCCGAACCCCTGGTTCCGTCACTATGTCATGTTGGATCGTGTTGGTCAGTCCGGGTAAGGGGGAGAAAAAGTCTCTATTTTTCTGCACGAATGCCCTAACGTCACTTTGCTGTGCTACAGACAGGGAATCCGTGATGGGAACGTCAGGTATCACGGGTATCCGGTCTGTTGGAAGTGGGGACGTGGCCAGTAAAGTCTCTCGGTCCTTCCAGGGCTTTAAGAGATTTACATGGTAAATTTGGTGTGGTTTCCTTTTCCCTGGCTGGTAGACTTTGTAGTTTACCTCCCCCACCCTTTGGACAACCTCAAAGGGACCCTGCCACTTGGCTAAAAACTTGCTTTCTACCGTGGGAACCAGTACCAACACTCTGTCCCCCGGGTTGAAAGTACGGACCTTGGCACCCCGGTTATAGACCCTCCTTTGGGCCTCCTGGGCTCGCTCCATATGTTCCCGTACTAGGGGCAGAACGGCTGCGATTCGGTCCTGCATCAAGGAGACATGCTCTATGATGCTCCTATATGGGCTGACCTCTCCTTCCCACGTTTCTTTAGCAATATCTAGCAGGCCCCTGGGATGCCTACCATACAAGAGCTCAAAGGGGGAATAGCCTGTGGAGGCCTGTGGAACCTCTCGTATGGCAAACATGAGATATGGTAGCAAAAAATCCCAGTCTCTCCCATCCTTGTCGACCACCTTTTTCAACATACTCTTCAAGGTTTTATTAAACCTTTCGACCAGACCATCTGTCTGGGGGTGGTAGACAGAAGTACGGAGATGGGAGATTTTGTACAATCTACACAATTCCTTGGTAACCCTTGACACAAAAGGGGTGCCTTGATCGGTCAAGATCTCTTTTGGGATCCCTACTCGACTAAACACCTGGACTAATTCCTTGGCAATAACCTTGGCGGAGGTGTTACGCAAGGGTATGGCCTCAGGATAGCGAGTCGCATAGTCCAGGATCACCAGAATATGCTGGTGACCTCGGGCAGATTTCACGACCGGCCCCACCAGGTCCATGCCAATCCTTTCAAAGGGGACCTCAATTATTGGTAGAGGAACAAGGGGGCTGCGAAAATGGGGCGATGGTGCTGACATTTGGCACTCGGGGCACGATTCACAGTACTCCTTGACCTCTGCATGCAAACCGGGCCAGAAGAATCTTTGGGTGATTCTCTCCCTGGTTTTTTCGACCCCGAGATGTCCCCCCATTACGTGACCATGAGCCAGGTCTAGCACCACCCTGCGAAAGGGTTTGGGAACCAGTAGCTGTTCTACCTCTTCCTCTCCATGTTTTATCACCCGATATAACAAAAGGTTTTTAATTGCCATGTAGGGAAAGGACACCACCCAATTAGGATCCACCGGTTCCCCATCCAACACCTTAACATTTTCCCTGGCATTCATGAGGGTGGGCTCTCGCAGCTGCTCGGTACAGAAATCCTCCCTCCTGACCTCCAAGTCGGGTACCACATTTTGGCTACTCTCCATGTCAGGGTCAGGCGAGGTTTCCTGTTCGTTACCCTCAGGCTGGGTGCTAGCTTCTAAGTCCTCCGGTTCCCCAGCCATGGCAGGGAATGGTGGAGGATCTCCGGCCTCCTCGATTCCCACCAACAGCATGCCCTTCCCTTTTGGCAAAACGGGTCTGGTGAGAGTTCTCGAGTTTCCCCAGGAGGGGGAGCGCTATCTACGGGCCTCCCTTCACTCTCCCATAACTTCCAAAAATGAGGAAAGTCCCTTCCCACTAAGGCTTCATGGAGCAGTGAAGGTAACACCCCCACTGAATGTGTTACACAGCCCCAGGGGGTATCAACCTCAACCACCGCTGTCTGGTAGTCCCGAGTGTCCCCATGGATGCATATTACCCCAATACAACTGGGGTGTAGTTTTGCGGGGTCTACACACACACTCCTGACTAAGGTCACCACACTACCAGAGTCTAGCAGGGCTGTAAGAGGCTTGCCATCTACTGAAATAACGCACATTTGTTTTTCCAGGCGACGCTGACCTGTCGCAACACATGCGACCTGTGCAAAAAGAGAAAGGCGTCTTACCCTATCAACATAATCACATTGCATAGGTTCATCATTTAGAGGGCAGTTTGCAGCAATATGGCCTAATGCATGGCAACGAAAACACCGTATTTGCCCTACCCCCAGTCCTCTTACCGGTCCCAAAAACCTTCCTGGCTTTTTTGGCCAGTCTCCAGGTCTAGGACCTACAGTCTCATCTGCTGTAACAACAGTCTTATCCACTCTCCCCAAACTCTTGAACCCCGGAACAGTCTTACCCGAACCGTTGGGAGATCTTGCACCCCGAGACACTCCGAAGTGGGGCGTGGGTGGGTTTATTAAGTCCTCGGTAGCACTGTACCTCTCCACTAGGTCCACCATTTGGGCTGCAGTGTTGGGGTCCCCCTGTCCGACCCACTTTCTCAGGGTAGCAGGGAGCGCACGCAGGTACCGGTCCATTACCACACGCTCCACAATCTGAGGGCTGGTCAGAGTCTCTGGCTGCAACCACTTCCTGGTGAGGTGGACCAGGTCAAACATTTGTGACCGGGGTGGCTTGTTGCTGAAATAGGACCACTGATGCACGCGCTGGGCCCGGACTGCCATGGTGACACCCAAGCGTGCGAGTATTTCTGTCTTTAGAGTCACATAGTCCTGGGCCTTATCTGGTTCTAGGTCAAAATAGGCCTTTTGGGGTTCTCCTGTTAGGAATGGGGCCAATAGTCCCGCCCACTGCTCTTTTGGCCATCCTTCGCGGTCAGCGACTCTCTCGAAAGTCGCCATGTACGCCTCAACATCATCCGCCGGTGTCATCTTTTGCAGGTGGTAGGAAGCACGTACAATCTTTGGTTCCGCTAACACCGGAGGTGCGGACCCCTTTTTCAGTTCCACCAGAGCTTCGGCGAACTGTCGGTTCATCTCCTGCTGGGCAGCGTGTTGTGCTGCAACGGCCTCTGCGACTTGGCGGTGTTGTGCTGCAGCGGCCTCTGCGACTTGGCGGTTTATCTCCTGCTGGGCAGCCTGTTGTGCTGCAGCGGCCTCTGCGACTTGGCGGTTGGTTTCCCGCTGGGCTGCATTGGCCTGTAGCAGGGCCTTTAACATTTCTTCCATTTTCAGAAAAGTGCCCGCTGAATCCACCACGTGTGAGGGATTAGCTCGTGGGGATCACCTTTTCTGAAATCACAGTCTGTAAGCAGGCACTTTCTTTTAAGTCTGGCGGATGCCAGATTTTATTTATAAACGGTTTGCAGATTAAAATAAACAAAACAAACAATAAATTAAATCCTTGCCGTCCGGCGCTAAACTAAACAAACAGGATCTCCTCTCTATACAGTGTGGGGCTAGTCCCTGACACCCACAAAACATGTCGTAAAGCAAACCTTTTCAGTCCAGCACTCAGCGCTCCCCTCACTCAGGTCCCTTCCTGAGTTTCAAGCTAGAGCCCTGTTGTGCTCTCTTCCTGGACATTTAAAGTCCAGCTGATTGTGGACTCCAGTGGACCCAAACATCCGGACCGGAATCCTAGCCAGGCACAGAGGCTGTAAAACCCGGAATGGATTCCGGTTCAGTCTCTCATGATAGAACGTATGCGAGGTGAAATGTACCTATGATCATGTATCGCACCTCGCATAGCGTCACAACATACATACACACACAATATATATATATATATATATATATATATATATATACATACATATATATATATATATATATATATATATATATATATATATATATATATATATATATATATATATATATATACACACACACACACACACACACACATACAACCCCTATGCAGGGGTTGTTTTTCAGGGGTTCGGTTTGGCCCCTTCATTTCAGTGAAGGGGAACTTGTAAAGCGTCAGCATACCTAAAGATTTTGGACAATTTCATGCTCCCAACTTTGTGGCAATAGCTTGGGGATAGCCCCTTCCTGTTCCAACATGACTGTGCACTAGTGTACAAAGAGCACAAAGCGTGTACACACACGTACACACACACACTTTATTTAGGTACACCTTGCCAACACCGGGTTGGACCCCATTTTGCCTTCAGAACTGCCTTAAAGAGGTTATAACCATTTAAAAAAAAAAAAAATCATGTTCCCTTAATAAAGTTAAACTGCACAGTGCATGTGCCTTCTAATCTGTCCCTTTCTATGCTGTAAACAACTGGTTAATCCTGCCTGTTAACACGTTTCCTTTTTTTAGTGTACTGACCACGGTAATCATGGCTGTTGATCCATGATAATGTGGTCAGCCAACGTGCCTCCATCAGCTCGTGTGTGAGACGATCTCTTTCCCAATCTTTCCGTTCTGCAGTTATTAGTAGCTGGCAGTAAAGGTAAAGCATTTGTTACCCCAACACTTCATATTCTTGATATGCGCTTGCGGTGCCATCTACTTATATGAGAAAGTAGCCTGTTCTCATTGTATTGTTAACTTTATGTGAAATCCCTGGTGTTCCTGCCAGTCTCTCTGCTTTCCTATTAAAAACTGACCACACCAAGCAGGAGAGAAAACCGTGATCACTTCTCTAGCTGTGCTGGGAGCTCAGTGTACTCTCCTCCAAATGATCAGACTTAGGCACACATGCCCCCATTCACTGGCAAGCTCTTCTCCTCCCCAGCTCGTATGCAGCTGAGAACAGAGGGAATGGGGTCATTTATAAAAAATAAAAGAAAGTAATGTTTTTTTTAAATCTGTACAAAAATGTTTTACCTTTCATTTTCATTTAAACTGAATAGGTTGTTTTACAAATTGATCCTTTACAAATACTTTAAATAATTACTACCAGACCCCCTGTTCTACCAAGCCATACTACATGGAGTACACGTTTGTATAAAATTGTGCCTGTAAATACCTTCAGTTCATTTTCTGGCATGTGATCTCCGGCTGCTCTCCTTCCCCAATCTCACGGCTACAGCAGGGGAGTGGCTGAGCAGACAACAAAAGCAGTCACGTGACCTCCTGGCTGACATCAGAGGGGGATCTCAGCACTTAGATCGGGGAAGGTGCTCTATGCGATCGAGATCTGGTGACTGCGGAGGCCACTGGAGTACAGTGAACTCATTGTCATGTTCAAAAAAAGTTTGAGCTGATTTGAGCTTTGTGACCTGGTAAATTATCGTGCTGGAAATCACAGCTGGAGGCATCATTATCTTAATCAGATTTACTCTGCAAGCCAACAAAAGACACTGTTTGGACCAAACCATCACACAATCTCGAAATTTGGAGAGGGGTAAAATATTTAGCTTGCAAAAAAAGCCTCTGCAGGCAATAATCCCCAGATATTTAAATGTGGAGATAACTGGAACAAGACAAAATTATGCTGATCGGTGGTTACATTTATAATCCTTCTGAAACCGAGCAGATTTAGTCCAATTAATGTGAAGACCGGATTTTTCTTGTCATAATCTTGTATAAAATGCATAACTTCACTTAAGGAGTGGTCAGAATCACCCAACAACAAGATCATATTATCGGCATAAGAATTTTCCTTTGCTTGGAGCCAAATCTAAATCCTACAATAGCATCAGCCCAAAGTTGCCAAAGGCGCTATAGACAAAGCAGAGAAGTGGAGATAGTGGGCATCCCTGTCTGGTACACCTGCCTAATTTAAATACAGATCGTTGTAGGGTGGTAAAATAGAAGGCACCCCATGATATAAAACCATCTTTGGAAGTAGGTAAGAAACTGGTCACCACCTGCAATTACTCCAACGTAATCGAAGCATCTAGACAAGTTTTCTGTGCATCTGTAAGGCAGAGCAATAGAATGCATTATGAATAGTCATCTAATTCAGCTTGGGTAAAGGGTACCTTAGATACATAAATCTGTATAATAACGGATTAGTTTGGCCATTACAGTGACAGGTTAATTAACAAGATAGCCATCCGGCAATCTCAGGGCCCCTATAGCCAGTCCTGCAGGTCTGGTATTCACAATTTTAGCTAGAAAACATCCAGTTTGTTCCCCATCCTCAACAAAAAGTTTCTTTAGCAAAACATTGCCTTTTCTCCGCCTTCAATTGGATTACATGAGTGAAGGCATTTTGATCTGATAGGCTGGAGCTGTCAGAAGGATGCGAGATGTATTCCTGCTCTAGTCTCCAAACATGTTGGGCCAACTGTGCCTCATGCTGCTTCGTATTGGTTTTAATATTAATTGTAGAGATAAACACCTTTCATATAAAAAACATTTAAAAAAGTGTCCCACTTAAACAAATCCTCACGCAAATTAATCACAAAAAATGCGCAATTTGTTGAGCAATATTATTACCCTGAGGTAGTAGAGTGGAAACTCGGATTGCGAGTAACGCGGTTAATGAGCGTTTCTCAATACGAGCATTTTTTTTATTTTTTATATCCTGACTCAGTTTGAGAGTGTTATCTCGCAAAACGAGCAGCATTTGGCCAGCGGTGTTGGGGCGCCAGTGACACACTGAGCCGTTCGGAAATACTCAAAAATACTCTGTTCCACATGCGGTATTGAATGCCATAGTAGTCAATGTGGAAAAAAATCCATTGACTTCTATGGGGAAACTCACTTTGATGCAAGTGCTTTGGATTACAAGCATTTTCCTGGAACGTAATGCTCGTATTGCAAGGTTCCACTGTAAATGTAACCAGAAATCATTTAAACGCCATGGAGCCCTCAGCAGGTTTATGCGCGGCTTAGCCGATATACACAGAATCAGAGTAGAATGGTCCGATATCCCTCTCGAGTCATATTTTGCATGAGATAATAGAGAAACAGCCTGTGGCGACCCCCCACCCACACACAAATCTACCCTGATGCAAGAAAGCAAGAAAAATAATTTAACATCAGGATTTCAAAGACACCAGGTCAGACCAACCCATCTAGTTCAAGAATCAAGCCATACCCCTTCTGAGTTCTGAAGTTCACCAGGTAGAAAACCTGAGGGGGGGGGGGGGGGGGGTTTATACTTCACCGCTGCCCAAGAGTAGCAAATGCAGCGTAGCCTCTCTTTTGCTGTTGTAAAATGAGTTTCTTGCAGACCCACAATGACTGGTTTGGGCTTATATAGGGCAAAGTTAACCATAGCCCTCTTTACAGGACTGACTAGGCCCCAAACATTCCAGGATACAATTGGGACGTCCACCATTTGGTATTGCGTTAGGTAATGCGTACACTGACCTGCATGAGCGAGCAACAGCATCCACACAGGGATGCAAGCAGGGCTTATCCCAAAAAGCCAAATACATACTAGGAACCGTCAGATGCACACGTAAAGTAACAGCGAAGTAAAAGTCAACAGCAAACCATAAAAAGGCACAACGGTGCCCTGCAACTGTAGAAATAGGAAGGTAACCACCTAGCACTACCCCATGCCTTCCTGGAGATAGATAGGCTCTTCCATCTACTGGGACCTCTTATAGGCCCCTCCCAGTTGTCTTGAAATTGAGCACATTGTAATAACCGCTTCCGCAAACAAATTTTTGATAACATGGTAGGTGCAAACTCATGAAACACAAAATATTCCACATCCCCGGCAGAGGTTTACGGTATACTGAAGCCTGTATAGAGGTTGTACCACTTTCCCAGGTGATGAACAGTCAGGCATCTGCTTCGTTGGCTCTGCGGGCTCTCAGCGACCGTTCATATACATCCAGCCATTCTGCAGTATCCTCAACAGTGTTTAAGAAGTACGTCTGACCTTTAGCGGTAACTGAGTCATGCAGGATAAAGCCTGGCATAGGGTAACTAAGCGTTGTAATTGTTACTTAACATCGAAGAATTTTGCTCGCTTGCATTGTACCTTGGGAGAGAAAAGTCGGGGGAGGAGAGCAGAGCTCCATTATATTGTAAAGTGTGCCATTCCCATCCTAGTTGCAAGACTTTCTCCCTATGTTGGTAATGTAGACAGGCAAGAAGAGGTCTGGGTAAGTTACCGGGTAGGGCTTAGGTGGGAACATGATGTGCCTGCTTGACTACAAATAATGGAGTGAAGACATCTTTGCCAAAGAGATCCAGAGGCCAATGTTCCATAAAGGCTGTGGGATCCCTGTCTTCAACTTTCTCAGGCAACCCCACAATACAAATGTTACGCTGAAGCCTGAACACACACACACACACACACACACACATTTTTGGTTAAATCAAAATCCTCCAAGAAGATTCACTTGATGGCTGGCAGGAAACGGTAAATAGCTCTTTATTGCCCTCATGTGGTAACCATAACGAACCTGTACAAAATGTGTTAATGTATTCAAAGTGATATCCTTATTCTACAAAAAAGAATCCAAACACATTCACTACTTGAAGAGAACTGTACTTACAAAAACAAATTTGTGAACTGGCAGCCATTCTGCAGTATCCTCAGCAGTGTTTTAGTACGTCTGACCCTGAGTAATATGTCCCTTCTGCATTAAAGTGTCACAAAAAGGCAAACAAAAATAAAAAAAAAATCACAGGCCACGCGGCACCTCAGACACAACATGCCGTTACCTAGCAACCCAATGTCAACACTGCAGAGCGACACACAGCGTCAACGTGTTCATTCTGCGCGCACCCGCCTCCACGATGACGATTGGCCCACCCTTTTTTCTACATCACGGCTTTCATCTCAGAGGAGAAGAGCCGAGAGAGAACGGACACGTTGTGTGTGGTTGGAGTCTGCGCCCTGTTCTGTGATGGAGACGAATTCCCGGAAATGATCGTTTGATTTTATATGGGAACTCTGATGGGTGGGGAACCCGATTTAAGGGGAAACTCTTCGTCTGGGCTGTCCGCGGTGAGAGTCAGGCAGGAGGAGGCCACGGTGCAATGTGGGAAGTGTAGTCTGGAGGTGAGCGGCTCTGTGTAAAAGGCAGACTGTAGTGCAGGGATGGGGGGGAAGGACGCCGAGGACATCCACCGTGGAGAAGGTGGACCAAATCCTCATCCACTCTCTGTGGACCTGCAGCACGCAAGTACATGTCACACCCCTCCCCCCATCAGGTCATGTATGGCTGGAGGACCATAGCATCCACACATGTTCCACTTCAAGGGACCATCATCTCCATTGTGACCCCCCCCCCCCCCAGCTCCATCATGTCCCCCAATACTTGTGACCTCAGTGTATTTAAAATTTTCGGTATCGACACCAAAAAAAACCTAGTTGAAACCAAACCACGGTCAGGTAGACCGACTGAAATTTCAGCCACAACTGCCAGGAAAATTGTTCTGGATGCAAAGAAAAACCCACAAATAACTTGAGTCAGTGAGTGAGTGAATTTGTATGGCGCTACAAATGCGAACTGAATCGTCTCAATGCGCTGGGTAACTATTTTCTTCCTTGTCCTTCAGAAGAGGTGGGTCTTGAGTTTTTCCGAAGGCCCAATGACTTTCTTCCATTCGGATGTTAGTTGGTAGCGCGTTCCACAGCCGAGGTCCTTGAACTGCAAATTCTCGTTCTCCTTTAGACTTGTAGCGGGACTTGGGAATTTGAAGTAGATTTCAACTTCAGGTGAAATGCAGGACTCTCTGAAAACATATGGTGTGGTCGTTTCAAGATGCACAATAAGGAGGCACTGGAAGAAAGATGGGCGGCATGGTCGAGTCGCCAGAAGCCATTACTATGTAAATACCACAAAGTATCCCACTTACAATACGCCAAACAGCACAGACAAGCCTCAAACTTCTGGCACAAAGTCATTTGGAGCAATGAGACCAAATTTTTACTTTTTGGCCACAACCATAAAACGCTACATTTGGAGAGGAGTCAACAAGGCCTATGATGAAATATACACCATTCCTACTGCGAAACACTGAGGTGGATCGCCGTTTTGGGTATGTATGTGCTACAAAGGCACAAGAAATTTGGTCAAAAGATGGCAAGATGAATGCTGTACGTTATAATAAGAAAAAACTGGAGGAACATTTGCATTCAGCCAGGAAGCTGCGTATGGGACGTACTTGAACATTCCAACATGACAATGATACAAAACACAAGGCCAAGTCGACCTGTCATTGGCTACAGCAGAATAAAGCAAAGGTTCTGGAGTGGCCATCTCAGTCTCCTGACCTCAGTATCATTGAGCCACTCTGGGGAGATCTCAAAACATGCAATTTATGCAAGACAGACCACGAATTTCCAGGAACTGGAGGCTTTTTGCCAAGAGGAATGGGCAGCTTTACCATCTGAGAAAATAAAGAGCCTCATCCACAAATACCACAAAAGACTTCAAGCTGTCATTGATGTTAAAGGGGGCAATACATGGTATTAAATTGGTTGTAAAGGTTTTTTTTTTTCACCCTAATGCATCCTATGAATTAAGGTGTAAAAAAAAAAGAAAAAAAAATCTCGCAATGATGGCCCCCTAGCCCCCCCCCCCCCCCGTTTACTTACCTGAGCCCGTTCACCTGCAGTCCTCTTCCTCCACTCAGTCTGGCAGTTGATTGGCTAGATTGGATGGATCGATAGCAGCGCAGCCAATGGCTTGCGCTGCTGTCAATCACATCCGAAGACGCAGCGCACCGGGGCCAGGGCCAAGTGATACCGTCGGCGGCTATAGCCGCCGGCTGTATCATGGGGGCTCGCCCGCAAGAACTAACCCCCCATGGGAGAGAGCTCCCATGAAGGGGGTTAGTTCTTGGGGGAGGAGCAGAGATAGCAGCCGAGGGAACTCAGAAGACCGGGATCGGGGCCGCTGTGTGCAAAATGAGCAGCACAGTGGAGGGAAGTATAACATGTTTGTTTTTTTATTTTTTTAAACGGGAACCTTTAGTGTCCCTTTAAGAACTAGGGTATGTAAACTTTTGATCATTTGGGTAGTTTCTGCCAATATGACTCAAAAAGAGTAAACACAATAAATGGCTTCAGACAAACTCTAACAATGAGTGGAACAAAGTTCTTTGTGTTATTCATATTCTCTGAAAAATAGCCAAGAAATCATAAATCTTGCCAGGATAAAACTTGAGCAAAAAACTGTATATGGTTAAACCCAGCTATCAAATAAAGCTCTATATGTCCCAAAATACGAAGATACCTGTAATATAGTGCAGATTTCTACTATGACTAGAGGATGGAGCCGAGGTTGGGGGGGGGGGGGGGGGGGGGGGGGGAGTGGGCTTGGCAGCAGTATCAGCACCCAAAAAAGGTATTTTGCCTTTTTATATAAATTTTCTTTACCATAATAAATATGTAGATGTGTACATTATCCACTAGACTGAGCTCACAGTGGCTTTGCATTGTCAATGTGTTTCCTGTTTAAAAACAACAATTTTATCTACCGTATTTTCCGGCGTATAAGACGACTTTCTGGATGCAAAAAAATGCATCCAAAGTCGGGGGTCGTCTTATACGCCGGGTATACGCTAAGTACTCACTTTTTTCCCCAGCGCTGACAGACCCCCATGCTGCGATCGCGAGCGTGTATTGATTTCAAAGCCGCGCCTTCACTGCAGAGTGTTCTGTGATAGGAGGAACAAAAATCTTCCCAGCAGCGCCTCTGTTCTTTGTTCCTCCTATCACAGATGCCTTCTCATCCTCGGACGAGATGAGAAGACGTCCGTGATAGGCGGAAAACATAACAGAGGCGCTGCTGGGAAGATTTTTGTTCCTCCTATCACAGAACACTCTGCAGTGAAGGCGCGGCTTTGAAATCAATACACGCTCGCGATCGCAGCATGGGGGACTGTCAGCGCTGGGGAAAAAAGTGAGTGTTATTGCACTGGGGGCAACAAGTACAGGCACAGTGGGGGCAAGTGATGGCAATGTGGGGGGCATGTAATGGCACAGTGGCAATGTGGGGGCATGTAATGGCACAGTGGCAATGTGGGGGCATGTAATGGCACAGTCTGGGCATGTAATGTAATGTAATGGCACAGTGAGGAATGTAATGGCACAGTGAGATTTGAAAAAGACTGTTTCTGTCAGCGGTTCTGGCTACCCCTCAGCTTCCAGAAAGACAGTAAGAAGGGGGTAGTCTTATACAGTGAGTATATCCCAAAACCAAAATTTTTCCTGGAAAATTAGGGGGTCGTCTTATACGCCGGGTCGTCTTATACGCCGGAAAATACGGTACAAGGGGTGAAATTTCTGACTTTATGGCAGCAATGTGCAAAAATACATGTTCTTGCACACGGGTAATGAAATGCACCTCCAAAGCACCTGTGGCCCAGTACACCGCAAGGCAGGTTAATGCACTACCATGCACTGTGGTGTGCTTCAGGAAAAAGATGCATTTTCTGATTCACTCAAATTACAGGCTGCCTTAATAAAACACGCGTTCAAGCACCAGACCATGGAGAGGTGATTGGCGCTTTAAACTTGCAATGGAAAAAAAAAAAGGAGCAGTAATCCAAAACTACTGGGCAGCACTGCAAAGCAGGAAGCAAAGGCTGCATTTCAAATTAATGGTTTGCCCCGTGTACATATATAATCACAAATTATACATGGAAGTAAGCAATTAGCAAGCTAATCTCCAGTGCTGGCTGTTCTATACAAATAAAATGTTTTTGTACTGTCCATAGCACAGGATAGCTCTTGTAATTATACTTTTTTTTCATAACATAAAAGGCCATTGCACCGATTCCACTGGCATTATAATTGCATCTTAATTACTTAATTTCCCATTGAAAGCTTTCTTTGGAATTGTCGCAACGTGTTTTTTTTCCATTATGAAAACCGCATTCAGTGAAGCTAGAGACCTTAAAATGTAAATTACAAGAAAAGTTCAAATTACCTGTTAATGACTACTTGGGAGTTAAGTAGACCAGATCTAGTCTTTGCAGTCATTTCATGTAATAATGAATGCAGTAATACATACAACATTAAAATGACATTGTTAATGCCTACTGCATTTAAAACAGCGAATATTCTTCACCAATAAAAATGTAAAAGCCATCATGGGAGATCATAAAGGATATTGGAGACCGATGCCAAGGGCCATCCCATTTGTTGGCACTAGGGCTGCAGAAGTGGCAGCATATATGAAGAGGACTGTCTGAGATTCAGAAGACTTGCATGCAAACGTATTGTAGGGCAGCTGTAGGTGTAAGTGTATTCAGAAGCAGCAGATTGCTAAATGCTGAGAGGAGAGACACTAGAAAACTGTCAGTGGGAATACAAGGAGGATAAGAGAAAGGATTTACAACAAAGCTCCCAAAGAAGCAAAATACCTAATCATGATTTGCCAAGGATTGAATGCGAATGTTTGCTATAATATTCCCTTTGGCGTTTCCGGTACCCTGCTTTGTCAAGAAGTGCCTCGACTAGGAGGATTTGTTCAGCTGTCTGAATTCTGTTGGATTATGATGATCGTTGGCTGTATGACGCGTTTTCTACATTTGATATGCGGACTCCTGATACAATTACAAATATCTACAAATATCTTTAAGGCCTTATGCACACTGGACACTGGGAAGAAAAAAGGATTGAAGCTTTTAAACATGTGTAGAGCTTTGAGGCACGTCAAGCACTTGGGTGTTAATTATTTCACTGGCCAGAATAAATTATTTATTCTGATCACTAAAAAATGGATAAACATTCTAGTGTTAATGTGCATTTAAACAGCCTTTACAAAAAGGTCAAAAACGCCAATGCTCCTGGACACGCTGGCAGTGGGTCCTCCCCCGAGTCTAAACACCTATGACACAAAACCCTTCTAAATGCCTATGTATGAACACATAGTATTTTCATCTGCGTTTAGAGGCAGAAAAAAAACCCGCCAGGTCCCAAATTATAGGCCAAATTTCCTTCTAAATGTCGATGCTAAAGATATTGGCTTATCATCCCATCGCTTATCACTCCTACCCAAGTGCGGTTTGTCCCCAGAAGGGAGGAACGTGACAATATAAAACTGTGGTCTAAATTCCTTAGAAGCAAGAGCCTTCTCCTGTCTATGGACAGCGAAGACTTTTGATCATGTGACTTGGGATTACATGGCAGCGGTCTTGCCTTCTGCACAGATATGTGTAACAAAGTACTTGCCTTTTACTCCAGTCTGTCGGCTAGCAGTCACTTATCGAAGGCCTTTTCTGTCCATAGCAGGATGAGGCAGGTTTGTCTACCCTCACCCCTGATCTTTATAAACAGGTTAGGACCATTTTTACAACATCTACAATCTGACCCCAAGAACAGAAACTACCTGCTTACGCAGTTGATACTGTGCATCCTACAAGTATTGTTCAACATTTTGTTATGTTACAGCCTTATTCCAAAATGGATTAAATTCATTATTTTCCACAAAAATTTTACAAATACCCCATAATGACAATGTGAAAGAAGTTTGTTTGAAATCTTTGCAAATGTATTAACAAAAAAGAAAAACAAAAAAAAAGTCACATGCACATACATTGGCGAAAATTAGAGATTTTGCAAGTTTGCCCACTTACAAAGAAATGAAGGAATGGTCTATAATTTTATCGTAGCTGTATTTTAAATGAGACAGATCATCAACCCAAAATCAAGAAAAAACACACAATACAAATGTTATAAAATTAGTTGCAGTTCAGTGAGTAAAATAAGTATTTGATCCCCAAGCAAACCACGACTTAGTACTTGGAGAAACCCTTGTTGGCAAGCACAAAAAGATAATTGTTTCTTGTAGTTGGTTGGTTACAAGGTTTGTACACCTCTCAGGAGGGAATTTGGTCCACTGTTCTTTACAGATCTTCTCTAAATCCCTAAAATTTCTTGGCTATTGCTTGGCAACTCAAAGTTTTTCTATACGATTACGGTCTGGAGACTGGCTAGGCCACTTCATGACCTTAATGTACTTCTTGAGCCACTCCTTTGTTGCCTTGGCAGTATGTTTTGGGTCATTGTCAGCTGAAAGATCTATCCAAGACCCATCTCCAGTGCTCTGGCTGAGGGAAGGTGGTTTCATTGCAAGATTTTACAATACATGGCCCTGTCCATTGGTCCCTTCAATGTGGCAAATTCGGTCTGTACCTTTAGCAAAGAAACAGCACCAAAGCATAATGTTTCAACCTCTGTGCTTCACTGTAGAAATGGTGGTCTAAGGGTCATAGTCAGCCTTTTTCTTCCTTCAAACATGGCGAGTCAAATAGGCACATGTACAGTCATGCCAATGAACATCTAAAATGATTCAGAGAAGGGCTCTGAGAAAGTTCTGTGGTCAGATGAGACCAATATTGAGCTCTTTGGCATAAACTCGACTTGCCGTGTTTGGAGGAAGAAAAATGCCAACTATGACCTTAAAGCAGAGTTCCACCCTAAATTCCCCCCCCCCCCCCGTCTAACAGGTATCCTTTCCCACTTCTGGGGGTCCAGGCCACTGAGCAGTGACATCACCATGGGGCTCCCTCCTCCTCCTCCCCCGCACCAATAGAAGAGAGGAACGGGGCCTCGCGCAGTAGGGTTCCCAGGGTGATTTCCCTAAGGCAGCTGGAAGCCGCGCAGGGGGGGGTAGGTTAGAGAGAGAAGCAAAGAAACTGCTGTCAGACTTCCAAATCTATACAGCATGATCAGTGCTTGTAACTCCCCCACCGCACTGATCACTCTGACTGTACAAGTATTGGGTGAAGCATCAAGAGCATTTGCCCGAGTACAAGTACTCATACCGAGCATTTGCCTCAGTACCGATACTAGTATTGGTATCGGGACAACCCTACTATCTAATTACTATTTAAAATACACCTATGATAAAATTATAGACCCTTAATTTCTTTGTAAGTGGGCAAACTTACAAAATATGCAGGGAATAACATTTTCCCCACTGCAAGTATTCAGACTTTGCCATGACTCAAAATTGAGCTCCGGTGCATTCCGTTTTCACTGATCATCCTTTAGATCAGGCATCACTAAATGGCGGACCAAGTCCAGACTGAGTCAATGTTCCGTCCAGCCCTGCTGTGGTTGGGCCATTTAGGATCTTGAAGATGGGGGTGTTATGGTGCTTACCAATAATAAATGATAACTATAATCAATAATTATTATTCCAAAATAGACTAGTGCAAATAAATATAAAGTGCTGTATAAATCCAGGGTGCAAATCACACCCAGTGCAAAAAGAAGCCGACAGCTGTAAAACCGCTGGCAGGAAACAACGTGCGATAAAAAATACAAATTGAATATCAAAAAATTCCGGAAATGTCAATCTCCAAATACTTGTGAAAAATTCATGAATAAATACCAAAACGTCATTTAGGATCTGCTTTTTTTGATATGCCATATGAAGGGGGCCAGGAACTGCAATTTGAAGTTAGGGGTTATTTAAAAGGGGGCCGCAGACAAGAATGTGAAAGGGGCCAAGGACTGTAATGTGAAGGGGGGGGGATGATGTGCAGGGGAACAGAGAACACTAATGTAATAAAAAGGATTGGGATGTGAAGGATCTGAGGCTAGGTTCACATTACTGCATGTCGGCAGCCCATTTCAGTAGGCATTGGGCTAGGGAGTGGCTATGGGACAACTCTAACCTTGAGTGGCTCAGCCAAAGCCATATAAAAGCATAAAAATTAGTCCCTGGCCCTTTTTTGTAATTGCACCATAGCAAGCTACATGGTACTGTGGCACCATGCCGCGTAGAACTCTCAAAAACACGCCTTGTTTGTGCAGAGGTGCCATTGAGAGTCAAACATATGATTCGGACCTCGGCTGGAAAAAAATGTTTACTGACTGGACCCTAATGAATTTTACTTCAAACACCCCTGCTTTAGATGTTTTTACAACTTAACCGTAGTCCACCTGTGGTAAATTCAGTTGATTGGACACGATTTGAAAAGGTACACACCTGTCTATATAAAAAGGTCCCACAGTTAATAGTGCATGTCAGAGCATCAACCATAAAGTCCAATGAATTGTCATTAGACCTTTAAGGACAGGATTGTATGGAGGCACAGATCTGAGGAAGGGTACAGAAACATTTCTGCAGCATAGAAGGTCCCAATGAGCACAGTGGCCTTCATCATCCATAAATGGAAGTTTGGAACCACCAGGACTCTTTGCAGAGCAGGCCGCCTGGACAAACTGAGTAATCGGGGAAGAAAGGCCTTAGTCAGGGAGTTGACCAAGAACCCGACGGTCACTGACAGAGCTTCAGTGTTTTTTCTGTGGAGAGAGGAGAACCCTCTAGATGGAAGCCACTCCTCAGTAAAAGGCACGACAGCCCGCCAGGAGTTTGCCAAAAGGCACCGTAAGGATTCTCAGACCATGAGAAACAAAATTCTCTGGTCTGATAAAACAAAGATTGAACGCTTTGGGATAAATGGCAAGTGTTATGTCTGGAGAAAACCAGGTACTGCTCACCTGGCCAATACCATCATTACAGTGAAGCATGGTGGTGGTAGCATCATGCTGTGGGGATGTTTTTCAGCAACAGGAAAAGGGAGACTAGTCAGAATTGAGGAAAGATAAATGCAGCAAAGTACAGAGACATCCTTGATGAAAACCCGTTCCAAAGCGCTCTAGACCTTAAACCGGGGCAAAGGTTTACCTTTACTGTAGCACAATGACCTTAAGCGCACAGAAAAGATAGCGTGGCTATGGGACAACTCAATGTCCTTGAGTGGCCCAGCCAAAGCCCTGACATGAACCCGATTGAACATCTCCAGAGAGATCTGAAAATAGCTGTGCACCGATGATCCCCATACAACCTGATGGAGATTGGGAGGTCATGCAAAGAAGAAGTGTGAGAAACTGCACAAAAATAGGTATGGCAAGCTTGTAGCATTATTGAGTAAAGGCTGTGAATACTTCTATATATGCAAAAAAAATTCCATTTTATATTTATATATTTGCAAAAATTTCAAATCAAACTTCTTTCACATTGTCATTATGGGGTATGGTTTGTAGAATTTTGAGGAAAAATATGAATTGAATTTATTTCGGAATAAGGCCGTTACATAAAATGTGGAAAAAGTGAAGTGCTGTGAATACTTTACAGATGCAGTGTATGTGGCCGTTTCCTCACTGACCCACATCTGACCTTATCAAATTTAATGATATATTTAGTGGAATTCTCTTAGCATTAGGTTTAGGGCTTTGTGTAGTTTTCAATTTGGACAGCCAAGACTATAGCAGGAGGAGGCATCTCTATGCAAAAAAAAATAAAAAAAAAGCCATTCACTTGGAAGACGAGCAAGTTTACTTCTCATAAGGGTCTACAATCATGGGATCTGAAGCACGTCTCTTGGTATGGCAGAGCAGCGGTGCAGGGGAAATTATGATCCACACCTCCAAGACTTTAACATTACAATTTTCAACATATATCCCTGCATTTTTTTTTCAGCGGACCCTCATGGTCCCACTCATCTTAGATATCGCAAGATTCAGATCCTTGCCTAGGGGGCGGTGGTTTACAGATAGTAAGTAATCATAGGTACTATTACCTTGTTAGATGATAATGTCTTGTTTGATATGTTATATTCTTTTTTGCTTACTGTTACATCATGCTGATATAAAATATACACTGTATATCCCGCCACCTTTCCTCTCCTCCATGTCCAATTGTGCATTGGCTCCTTTTTAGTAATCATATTTGTAAAGTTCTTATCCTTTTTAGTTCTTATGAATGCTGTATGTAATGTACTGTAAACCACTTTTTTATCATGATTTAACTCTATGTAGTTCCACTGCCGCAGGCAATCACACAGTGTGTATATAAGCTGCAACCTCCCTGGTGCAGCAAAGCCAGTAGAAGAAGCTGTACGCTCTGAGTACGTAGCCAGGCCAGGGACTTTTCTTCCTCTCCACCATCCAGTGACACCACTTTCTGCTGTGCAGTCCACAACAGCCAGCTTGGACTTCCTGAATGCTTCCTGTGTCCCAGCTCTTCCCTGTACAGCCACCAGGACCCCGGATGGAGTATAGGACAGCAGCAGCCCCAGAGGATGACAATCCATTTAAAGACTATGCTTAAATCTTGTGAGTGTCATTCTATTTTTGCAACAAATTGTGCTTTTTAACCACTACACTTCGGTGCACCTCCCTTCCCTTTTCCACTAAACTACTATAAACCACTGGCTGCTCACATGAACAGATTATGTGTTCCGGCACATTGGTTCAAAACTCACGCTGAGGAGACGCATGCATCATACAGTGCCTTGAAAAAAGTATTAATACCCCTTGAATTTTTCCACATTTTGTCATGTTACAATCAAAAATGTAAATGTATTTTATTGAGATTTTATGTCAGGGTTTGACATATTTGCTTGGAATCTAAAAAGTTAGGAGCCAGAAAAACGCGCCCCGTCCCGCCAAGCTCGCGCGCAGAAGCGAACGCATACGTGAGTAGCTCCCGTATATGTAAACGGTGTTCAAACCACACGGTATCGCCACGATTGGTAGAGCGAGAGCGATAATTCTAGCCCTAGACCTCTTCTGTAACTCAAAACATGCAACCTGTAGAATTTTTTTTAAACGTCGCCTATGGAGATTTTAAAGTGTAAAAGTTTGTCGCCATTCCACGAGCGGACGAAATTTTGAAGCGTGACATGTTGGGTATCAATTTACTCTGCGTAACATTATCTTTCACAATATAAAAAGGAGACTTTAAGCATCTTGCAGTGTGTGCCTCGCCATTCTTCCTCCATACTCTGGGTCCTTGGTTTCCAAATGAGATGCAAAATTTGCTCTCATCAGAAGAGAGGACTTTGGGCCACTGAGCAACAGACCAGGTATGTTTTTCTTTGGCCCAGGTCAAAATGCTTCTGATGTTGTTTGTTGTTCAGGAGTGGCTTGACAAGAGGAATACGACATTTGAAGCCCATGTCCAGGATCTGTCTTGTGTGTGGTGGCTCTTGATGCGCTGACTCCAGCCTCGGTCCACTCAAAGTGAAAGTCTCCAACACTTTTGAATAGCCTTTTCCCGACAAACCTCTTACAGGCTACGGTCATCCCTGCTGCTTGTGCACCTTTTTCTTCCACACTTTTCCATTCCACATAACTTTCTATTAATGTGCTTTGAAACAGCACTTTGGGAACATCCAACTTCTTTTGCAATTACCTTTTGAGGCTTTCCATCTTTTAATACTTACGGCGGCAGGTTGGCTCCCCTGCGCGAGAGCCCGTAGCTATATGTCGGCTCTCGCACAGGCCACTAGGGGCGCGTGTGCCCGGCGGGCATGATCGCTCCCGGTCCTGTCAGGGAGAGAAATGCTGATCTTCTGTTCATACAATGTATGAACAGAAGATCGGTCATTTCCCCTAGTGAGGCCATCCCCTACAGTTAGAACACACCCAGGTAACATACTTAACCCCTTCCTTGCCCCCTAGTGTTAACCCCTTCACTGCCAGTGGCATTTTTATAGTAATCCAGTGCATTTTTATAGCACTGATCGCTATAAAAATGCCAATGGTCCCAAAAATGTGTCAAAAGTGTCCGCTATAAAGTCGCAGTACCGAAAAAAAAAACGCTGATCGCCGCCATTACTAGTAAAAAAAGAATAATAAAAATGCCATAAAAATACCCCCTATTTTGTAAACGCTATAACTTTTGCGCAATCAATAAATGCTCATTGCGGGTTTTTTTACGAAAAATATGTAGAAGAATACGTATCGGCCTAAACTGAGGAAAAATTTTTTTTTTATATATATTTTTGGGGGATATTTATTATAGCAAAAAAGTAAAAAATATTCTTTTTTTTTCAAAATTGTCGCTCAATTTTTGTTTATAGCGCAAAAACTAAAAACCGCAGAGGTGATCAAATACCACCAAAAGAAAGCTCTATTTGTGGGGGGGGGGGGGGGACGCCAATTTTGTTTGGGAGCCATGTCGCACGACCGTGCAATTGTCAGTTAAAGCGACGCAGTGCCGAATCGCAAAAAGTGCTCTGGTCTTTGGGCAGCAATATGGTCCGGTGGTTAAGGAGGGTGTCAATGATGGTTTTCTACACAACTGTCAGGTCAGTCTTTCCCATGATTGCGATTCCTACTGAACTAGACCGACCATTTAATGGCTCAGGAACCCTTTGCAGGAATTATGGCTTAATTAGCCGATTAGAGTGAGACACTGTTAGGTAGATTCAGGTAGATCGGATTAAACTTGCGGCGGCGTAGCTTAGCCTTTTTAGGCTACGCTGCCGTAAATTAGCTAGGCTAGTAATGATTCTAAATCAACTTACCTGCTAATCTACGGCGGCGTAGCCTAAAACGAGCAGGCGTAAGGGCGCCTAATTCAAATTGGTTGGAGGGGGGAGTGTTGTAAGGAAATGAGGCTTGACCTCACGTTTGACGTTTTTTCGCCACTGCGCATGCGCGCCTACATTTCCCAGTGCGCATTGCGGCTAAAAGACTTAGAAAAGGTTCTGTAATGGCCAGAGCTTGGAGTTCGCCGACTCTTGCTGAAGTAATGGCCACCAAAAAAAACTGTTTTGAGAATTACATTTTTCAAAGAAGAATCTTCTAAAGGTTTAAACGGAGCTCCCCTTAAACCCTGTAAAACAACAGATAAGTCCCAGCTGGGAAAAACTTTGAGGGTCACTGGTCTGTTCCGTGCAAGTGCCCTAAAAACAAAAACTAGAAATTAAGGGTTCTCTGGACAGAGTTTTCTCAAAATAAACAGAAAGCCGCTACCTGCGTTTTTGAGGTGCTGGCTGCAAGTCCTTTCTCCATTCCCTCATGGAGAAACTCCAGAACTGAAAACTACACTCTTGGTTTCAACGTCTTTGGAAGAACACCAAGAATTGAATTTCTTCCACACTTTAAAGTATATAGCTCTAGTTACCTTCTTCCTACTGGACAGTAGGGTCCTTACTACTTTGTCAGACAAACCTTTGGTTTTTAGAATGTCTTCTTCAGAAACCAAGCGCTTAGGTGTAACCTGTCGGTTTCTGGATGACACACAGAGCCCTGTGTTAGAAGGTCCTTCCTGGACGGTAGTTTCCATGGAGGCTTTACGGCCAGATTCAAAACTGTTGCAAACCAAGGCCTCTTTGGCCAAAAGGGAGTAATCAGAATTAGGTTGGTATTTTCTTCCCTGAATTTCCTTAAAACTAACAGGATTAAGGGAAAGGGGGGGAAAAGCGTAGCACAGTTGGTAATCCCATGGATGGGCTAGAGCATCCATGCCTATCGCCTGGTCTCCTCTGTGGAGAGAAAAGAACTCCTGGACCTTTGAATTTTGTTGGCTGGCAAAAAGGTCCACTTGGGGATGCCCCCATTCCTTGGAGATCATGTTGAATATCTCCTGATTCAGACTCCATTCTGCCTCTACTACTCTGCTTCTGCTCAGAAGGTCTGCTAACAGATTGAGATCTCTTTAGGTGAACTGCTGACAAAGAAAACACATTTAGCTCTGCCCAGGACAATAACTGGTTGGCCAATTCCATCAGACCTTGGCTCCTGGTCCCGCCTTGTTTGATCACATAGGCAACTGCTGTTGTATTTTCTGACAAGACCTGAACATGACGACCCTTAAGCATCTGTTGAAAGGCCAGGAGACCAATAAGAACGGCTTTCAGCTCTCGCCAATTTGATGACTTCCTTGCCTCCATTTTGGACCAAGACCCTTGTGCAGTCTGTCCGTCCAGATGGGCTCCCCAGCCCCAAGAACTTGCGTCTGTTGTCAGACGCTTGTCCAAAGGTAGAACCCATGTGAGACCCTTCGACAGATTGGAAGGATCTCTCCACCACCAGAGGGCCCGTTTTACCCTTGATGTTGGTTTGAAATGTTTTTCCAGCGATTCCTGGTGAGACCACACTTGTAGGATGTTCCTCTGTAGGGGTCTGGAATGTAATCTCGCCCATTGGACCGCAGGAATCAAAGCCGTGAGTAGGCCCAGAACTGCCATGGCTGATTTTATGGATACTGAGAGATTTGTCTGAATCTGACTCACTGCGGTATCGATTTTCTCTATCTTTTCCTGAAGGAGGAACACCTTTTGGAGGACTGAATTGATGGTGTAACCCAGAAACCTAATCTCCTGTGCAGGGTCTAGGTTTGACTTTTCTAGATTCAACAGCCATCCTAGGCTTTTGAGATGAGTCTGTGACACTTGGAGATTTGTCACAAGCTGATCCTTCGAATCCGCAAAAAACAGGAGATCGTCCAAATATGAACAACCGAGACCCCCCTCAGTTTCAGAGGTTCCAAAGCTTTCGCCATCACCTTTGTGAAAATACTGGGGGAGGATGAAAGGCGGAACGGCAGAGCCCTGAATTGTAGATGCCTAACTGTCCCTAGGTTGATTGCCAGGCGAAGAAACCTTTGGGAGGCCTGAGCTATTGGTACATGTAGGTAAGCATCTCTTAGATCCAGAGAAGCCATGAAGCAATCCAGTGTTAACAACTTCGTTATGGAGTGGATAGTGTCCATGCGGAAGTGCTTGTACCTTATGGACTTGTTCAGGATCTTCAGGTTTAGAATTAGGCGAAATTTGCCTGAGGGCTTTGTTACTAGAAATATGTGGGAGTAAACCCCTTTTCCCTCCTGTTTTGGGACCTGGATAATAACTTCCTGTTGGATCAGATTCTTTAACAGGCTCATCATAGCGGAAGCTTTTTCCTGATCCCTTGGTAGGGCTGTAACATAAAACCTGCATGGAGGGCATTCTGAAAACTCCAGGTTGTACCCTTGTGCAATAATGTTTCTTACAAAAGGGACTTTTGACCAATTGGTTCCATTGAAAAAAGGAAGCAGACAATCTTCCCCCCACTGGATTCAGATTGAGGGGGATTTGAAAAGAATTCCTCTTACCCTACCCTTTGGTGGAACCCAGCGTTTTTGTTCCATTTTTGTAGGATTGCTGAAAAGAACGAAAATCCTTTTGAACGGGTTCTTTCTTTTTGGCAGGGAAAGCCTTCTTTTTGTCGGCTGTTCTGTCCAAAACATTTTCTAGATCTGGCCCAAATAGTAAATCCCCTGAAAAGGGTAAACCGCAGAGTTCGATTTTAGAGGCCGTGTCTCCTGTCCAGGTTTTAAGCCAGACTGTACGCCTGGCTGAATTTACTAAGGCAGAAGATCTAGCTGCCATCTTGATTGATTAAGCTGATGCGTCAGCCATGTACCTGATTGATTTTAAAATCAGGGGAAAATATTCCAATATATCTGCTTCTACATGGCTCATCAGTTTTTCCACCCAGCACTCCAAGTTTCTTGCCACCACTGTGGAAGCCATAGCGGGTCTAAGACTGAGTGACGTAGAATTCCACGCCTTTTTTAGCAGGGAGTTCGCCCTTTTATCCATGGCGTCCTTCAATACCCACATGTCCTCAAACGCAAGATGCGTGCGTCGTGACACCTGAGAGAAAGCCGCATCTACTTGTGGCTTCTTATTCCAGACTTCGGAATCCTTATCTTCAAAGGGGAATCTCCTTTTTAGGCTTTTAGAAAAGAAAGGACCCCTTTCCGGATCTTTCCACTCTTTTTCAATTTGATCCGATACTACTTTGTGGACTGGGAACACTTTATGTTTGGAATTATCCAGCCCCTGGTACATTTTTTCGTGAAGAGACAATTGTACCTTTTCTTCCTGAATTTCAAGTGAAGTATAAATTGCACTCAGCAGATCGTCCACTTCGTCTAAAGAGACTTTGCATCTGGAACTTCTGCTATCCTCTTCCTCCTCATCTGAATCTCTGACTGAGCGAAGAGTACTTGTCCCTTCATCCCCAGAATCTCCAAACTCTGACTTGGAGGTGGAGGCTTTTGGGCTGGGTGGTACTTGCTGGGGCTCAGATTGTACTGCTGGACTGTGAACCAATGTGGATTTAACTGAACTCAGAACTTGTGAGTTCTCGCACGAGGAAAATAAATCCTTCTATTGCTGGGATGTCTCTTCCTCCACCAGATCCCCGATACAGGTTCTGCACATTGCCTTCTGCCATGCATCTCTAAGAGGGTTCTTGCAAGAAGGACACAAATTGAGTTGGTGTTTTTTTAGTTTTCAGTTTTTCCTGAAGAAACATAAAGAGGAGAAATGTCCCACTTAATGTTTTTTTTTTCCATTAATTTTTTTAAAAGAAAAAAAAAAAAAAAACACCAAACCAAAGGAAAACACCAGAATAAACAAATCACCGCCACATGTGCAAGCTGACAGGCACCGAGAAAAGTTTACCTCTGACTCTGCAGCACAGGCTCCTTTAAGGAGGACAATCAAACAAAAACATTAAGTCCATGAAGTAAAGAATAAAGGTACCATTTTACCCCTCTTACCTGGACCTGAGCAGTGTCTGGGGTGCCTGTCTCTGCCATCGCTGTCGATCCCTCCTCCATCGCAATAGGGAAAGCAGCTAGGACCATCTGATTTTTCAATTTCCCGGGTCCGGCGTCGTCTGAGATGGCCGGAACCGGAAGACGCCGCTCTACAGGTCTGTCCTCTAGCCTCTGCGTTCCAGGCGGCGTGGACCAAGTGCCGCCACGCCCCTACAGGAAGCCGCAAAACTGTGCATGATGTCACCTACCTGCCAGGACCCGGAACAGCCATGCAGAGACCGCCCGGCCACCTGAGCCTAAGCCTGCGGATCCCGGGCTCTACAGTGCCGACTTCCTGCAGAGCCTTGGCTGCCACTGAGCGTGGAAAGGCTGAGGACTCCTGAACACCCCCCATTCGCCACTGCACACCAGGCAGAAAAACTCAGAAAAAAAGGTAAGCCTTGGAGAGAGCGCAGCTCCTCTGGCCCACAACATGTACTTCCACCATGGCGGAGGAAACACAATAACTGAGGCCATGGTGGAAGAGGAGGGTTTTAAAGGAAGGCGTGTGTTTCCTAATTAAGAGGCGGAGCTAAGAAAAAAAATTCTCAGGTTTAGGCCAAAACGTATTCTTCTACATATTTTTCGTAAAAAAAAAAAATATATAATAATAATAATAATAATAATAATAATAATAATAAGCGTTGATTGTTTTGCGCAAAAGTTATAGCGTTCACAAAATAGGGGATAGTTTTATGGCATTTTTATTAATATATTTTTTTACTAGTAATGGCAGCGATCAGCGATTTTTACGGTACTACGACATTATGGCGGACACTTTTGACACATTTTTAGGACCATTGGCATTTTTATAGCGATCAGTGCTATAAAAATGCATTGATGGCTATAAAAATGACACTGGCAGGGAAGGGGTTAACACTAGGGGGCGGGAAAAGGGGTTAAGTATGTTCCCTGGGTGTGTCCTAACTGAAGGGGGGGTGGGACTGACTTGGGGAAATTACTGATCGCTGTTCATACATTGTATGAACAGACAATGAGGCATTTCTCCCCCTGTAACGAGCGATCGCGGGTGCCCGGCGGTGATCGGGCACGCGCGTCAGGGGCGAGTGCCACTATTGGGTGCTCGGCGAGATGTATAGCTACGTGATCTCGCTCAGCAGAGCCGACCTGCCGCCGTATAACTGCGGCGGCTGGTCGGAAAGCGGTTAATGAAATAAATGAATCTGGCTGTCATACCTGATGACGCTAGGTTATTGCTATATGCGCCTTTACTGGGGGGGTGGCTTCCGCTATTGGCTCCTTTCCCAATGGTAAGTCTCCTGGCCCTGATGGGCTTTCTGTGGAATGGTACCAGCACTATGCGGAGCAATTGTTGCCACATTTGCTAACCTTATACAATGAATGTCTTCGTACAAATTCCCTTTCCCCTTTCCTTCTATGAGGCCAATGTAGTGCTACTTGCTAAACTGGACAAATATCCTCTTCTATGTGCTTCTTATAGGCCCATAGCTCTATTAAATATGGATTTAAAAATTCTTACTAAAATGCTAGCTTCCAGACTCACTAAAGTGCTTCATTATTTACTTTCCCCTGACCGGCTTCATGCCCCATAAGGCCACCGATACAAGTCTCCGGAGTGTATTTACTTATGTTAATTGGAAATAGACGGCCCGGACGGAAGAGTGTTGGTTTTCCTAGATTTAGAAAAGGCATTCGTTTCAGTCGATTAGCAATACACTCAGGCAGTTTTACAACACATGGGCTTTAGTGAGGTGTTTTTACACTGAGTTAAGTTATTATATGATCATCCTACGGCCGCAATCAAACTGAATGGTATATTGTCAGAGTCTTTCCCGTTTGACCGTGGGATTTCGTAAGTTGCCCAATTGCACCCGGGCTGTTTGCCCTAATAATGGAGCCGATCGCTGTGGCCTTGTGTGCCTCCTCTCTAGTGAAAGGTATTACAGTGGGCAATTTAGTGGAGACTGCTCTATACGCCAACTATGTGGTTCTGTTTTTAGATGACCCTGTCACGTCTCTGCCCCAGGCATCCATTTTAGATCGTGTCTCTCTACCTTCTCTAGGCTGTGTGTCAATTGGCACAAATCCAAAATTCTCTCCCTGGGCAAGGATGTATGCCAAGCTGCCTTCGCCTCCACACCTCTTCAGAAGGTGTCTAGGGTCAAGTATTTGGGACTCACCATAACAAACTCAGATTCGAAATACTTCCGACTGAACGCGGCACCCGTTATATAAATTTTTAAGCAAAAACTGACAATAGGAGCCACACCAATTTCTAACAGGAACAAGATTACAGTAGAACTGCCAATAGAGCACAGATTCATTCCTCTAGATTGTTATGTTCTGGACTAACACCAGATAGACCAGGACTCTCAAATTCTATCGGTGGCATAAGGCTTTATACTCATTTGACTTTTTCATGCTCCTGGAAATATAACCTCCAAGACCAACTCAAATGATGTAGGATTTAAAATACGCTCACTCAAATGCCTGGGAGCTCAGAGGGCATGGACATACGCATGCGTGTGGTGGATGCACCATCTCTTCCTAAGCCTGATTTAGTCCCTGAAGAAAAATTCAAAACATGTGTTTTTTGAAACGCGTTGGCTAGTCTGTCGTTTGACAGCTTCTGTTCTCAGCTGGTTTTTATATATTGCCAACTATATGTGTTTGTGGTCAACTTAAAATCCCTTTTTTGAGGAAAAGTGTTTTTACTATATGTATATGGAATGAGATCCGCAAACAGTATAATCAAATAACTCAGGCAATTTGGCGATACGTATATAGCATGGGTAAGTTTACTTTACAGTCGTCCGGAGGCCGCTATTAGAGCCTTCGGGTGTCTGTCCCATGGTTTTGCGTTGGGGAGGGGGACTAGGCAAGGCTGCCCGTTGTCCCTTCTCCTCTTCTCGTTAGCCATTGAAGCCCTCGCTATAGAGATTAGGGCTAATCCAGCTATAGTGGGGTTTTGCTATGGCCCCCTGCAGGAGAAGGTGATGCTTTATGCAGACGATACCTTGCTCATGCTGGGAGATACTGACATGTCCTTGCAGGAGGCCATGTCAACCATTATAAGGTTCGGGGGGTACTCTGGCCTACAGATTAACTGGTCGAAATCTGCCCTGTTATTGCTAGACGGGGATGCCACACAAACTGACGTCAACCTGCCCCATACCGGTCACGACCTCCTTTAAATACCTGGGGATTCATGCAACGGCCAACCCAAGGGACTTTAGCCACTTGAACATCTCCCCTCTGCTTCAGAGGTTTAGGGAACGGGTCAAGACATGGAACAATCTCCGTATTTCGGTGGCGGGCAAGGTGAACCTGGTGAAGATGATTCTAATGCCGCAATTGCTTTACTGTCTTCACAATGCCCCGGTGGTGATTCCTCTAAAAGTCTTTCGAATAGTGAACTCCATCTTCCGGTCTCTGATCTGGAAGAATAAGCCGCCCAGGATTAAACTGGAGCACCTTCAGAGGCCTAAAGACAACGGCGGGCTGGCACTGCCCAACCCGTGGTTGTACTATCTGGCGGCGCAGTTACATCACCTGGGATGCTTCGGGAGTGAGCCGATTGGCTCCTCCGGGCACTGATGCTCCACACGGTGGGGGATGGGCCCATCCCCATGGAACTTGAAGCCTTGGCTTTCGTCAAACCAAATAAGAAGTACCCTACGTATAATCTCATACAAAAAGTGTGGAATAAATGCAAATATATTCAACAAGCTGATGGATACACTGACTACAGCCCCCTATGGCTTAATGATACTTACACAGAACTGGCCAAATTACAGATAGGGGCTGGGTGGAAAAGCTATGGGATCACACATTAAGCATGTATTTAGACATGGGAGGCTCAGGCCGTTTGGAGATTTGTGAGTGGATTATGGACTCCCATCCTCAATGCTCTTCCAGTATCTGCAGCTCCAACACGCAGTAAGGGCTCAAAGTAGGTCCTCTGAGTGGCATTTGTCGCCAACCCCAGTGTTCGGTCTCCTGGGTGATGCTGTGTCCTCGAAGGGATTTATCTCTCAATGTTACGCCATTCTATTACAGTACTTCTTGGGGCAGCATCCAGTCACGGTGAGGGAAAAGTGGGAGAGGGACGTGGGCCAACTGGATGGAGAACAGTGGGAGGAGATATTTCAGGGGGTGAGCTCCTTCTCATTGAATGTGGCTCAGCAACTTACTCAGCTATACATAATTTTCCGGGTGTACTATACACCGCATAGATTGCAACTGATGGGGATGCAAACTGATGATACGTGCACTAGGTGCAAGCGTGACCATGGGGATCTCATACATCTCCCGTGGAGATGCCCCAAACTGCACAAATACTGGGCTGAGGTAGTGAGTACAGTCAATTCTGTATTTGGGGTATCTATATCTGTGGACCCCAGAGTCTGTTTACTGGGCGTGTTGGAGGAGTATGTGGAGGAGGTGTACGCATGGGAGGCTGTGCAAAGGGCGTTGTTCCAGGCCAGGAAGTTAATTATGTTCCACTGGAAATCTGAGAATCCCCCGACTTCAAGGGAATAGACTGCTAAGATAGGTGACATGTTACGTATGGAGAAGCTTATTTTACGTATGGAGAAGCTTATTTATCAACACAGAGGGAGTACTCGTAAATATGAGAATCTTTGGGCTCCATGGCTGGATACACCCGGGCTTTCGCCGGTGGATCTGGTCATGGACAGACTGTTGGGATTAAATGCGGGATGAGTGCCATAGTATGGGAAACTGTATTATGGTGGGAGTGAAGCTATTCTGGTAATCTTAATGCTGTGCTCTGTTTGGTTTATGGTGGATGTCTTTCTGGTTTTGCTGTACAATGTATAGATGTCATAAGCTGTATACCACCTTTTCATCAATAAAAACTTTTTTGTTGTATTAAAAAAATAACTCAGGCAAAAAGACCCTCTCTTTCTCTTTACATAGTAATCCATGCATTTTTATAGCACTGATCGCTGTATAAATGTCAATGGTCCCAAAAATGGGTCAAGTGTGTCCGATCTGTCCGCCGCAATGTCAATAATCACCGCCATTACTAGCAAATAAAAATGGCATAAATCTTTCCCATAGTTGGTTTGCGCAAGTTATAGCGTCTTCAAATATAGGCTTATTGCAAGTTTTATTAAAAATATGTAGAATATATATTGACCAAAACCAATGAAGAAAATTCGATTTTTTTTTTAATTGGGTATATTAAAATCGCAAAAAGGATTTTTTTTCTCCAAAATGTACGCTTTTTGTTTATAGCACAAAAAATTAAAAAACTGCAGAGATGATCAAATACCACCAAAAGAAAGCTCTATTTGTGGGAAAAAGAACATCAATTTTGTTTGGGTACAGCGTTGCACAACCACGCAATTGTCAGTAAAAGCAACGCAGTGTCATATCGCAATGGCCCGGTCAGGAAGGGGGGAAATTCTCTTGGGGCTGAAGTGGTTAAGGTGAATATGATCACAATTTTGAAATATATTAGTGGGCCATATAGTGAACTTGGTTTTGAGTTATTCACTTTAATGTCATCACAGAGAACAAGGAGGAACTCTACGTCTGGAGGAAAAGAGATTTAAAAAGGAGTTCCACCCCCCAAATTTTTTATTTAATCTTTTAAAGTCTGCAGCTACAAATACCTCATTAGCTGACTTTTGCCACTAGGGTACTTGCCTGTCCAGGCATTCAGCGGTGTCCTTACCCAAGCCAATTCTTAAATCAGCTCTTGGGTGCCGTCTTGGCAGAGGGAAACTGGCAGCAGGCTCTTTCTCAATGGGCCGGGTGCAAACTTTGCTGTGGCAAACTAAGCCAGAAGCAAAAGCAGGCACCTGTCAAAACCAGGAACCCCCCTCTCCAAAAGATGCCAAATGTGGCAGTGAATGGGGGGGGGGGGCGAGAAAAGCAGAGCTTCCTCTTTTTGGGTGGAGCTCCTCTTTAATCTCAAAATACAAAAAAGCTTCTCCACAGTAAGAGCTGTGGAATAGACTCCTTCAAGAGCTGGTTCCGTCCAGCTCAGTAGATTGCTTTAAAAAAAGGCCTGGATGCTTTCCTGAATGTACACAATATAACTGTATACCAACATTTATAGGTAAATTTATAGGTAAATTTGGGGGGGGGGGGGGGGTAATCTAAAGAATTTTTTCCCATGCTGGAGCAAATTGGATCATGCTTTGCCTTCCTCTGGATCAACTGTGGGCATAGGATTGTCTATATAGGATGGGAGCACCTTTCTTGTCTTGATCTCCTACCCGCTCTACTTTCCCATACATTTTTATTTTCTTAGGGCTTCATTCAGAGAAGTCCAGGGGTGAATTGGTGCGATTGTGTAGAGTGGCTCATATGAGAAAAATATTACATCCATCAGACCACACTGATAAGCAACACTCAGATGCATGCGTGTCCAATTGTCATGGATGTTTTTTGGGGTTTTTTGATCACCAGCCGACACTGTATTGACCACCACCACCACACCAGAAGATAACAGTGGCAGGGGTGGGTGGTGTAGGACAGAGGAGGATTACTACCATCGGTTTTTAATTTTGACTGCATTTAGGCTTTAACCACTTGCCGACCGCCGCATGTATATGTACGTCCACAGAACGGCACGTACAGGCAGATGGGTGTACATGTACGTCCCTGCCTTTTCCGCGGGTCGGGGGTCGGATCGGGACACCCCCCCCCCCCCCATGTGCCAGTCGGATACCCGCGGGGAGCGATCCGGGACGACGGCGCGGCTATTCATTTATAGCCGCTCCGTCGCGATCGCTCCCCGGAGCTGAAGAACGGGGAGAGCCGTATGTAAACACGGCTTCCCCGTGCTTCACTGTGGCGGCTGCATCGATCGAGTGATCCCTTTTATAGGGGGACACAATCAATGACGTCAGTCCTACAGCCACACCCCCCTACAGTTGTAAACACACACTAGGTGAACACCAACTCCTACAGCGCCACCTGTGGTTAACTCCCAAACTGCAACTGTCATTTTCACAATAAACAATGCAATTTAAATGCATTTTTTGCTGTGAAAATGACAATGGTCCCAAAAATGTGTCAAAATTGTCCGAAGGGTCCGCCATAATGTCGCAATCACGAAAAAAAAAAAAAATCGCTGATCGCCGCCATTAGTAGTAAAAATTTTTTTTTATAAAAATGCAATAAAACTATCCCCTATTTTGTAAACGCTATAAATTTTGCGCAAACCAATCGATAAACACTTATTGCGATTTTTTTTTATCAAAAATAGGTAGAAGAATACGTATTGGCCTAAACTGAGGAACAAAAAAAAAATAATTATATATATATATATATATATATATATATATATATATATATATATATATATATATATATATATATATATATATATATATATATATATTATTTTTTTTTGGGGGGGGGATATTTATTACAGCAAAAAGTAAAAAATATTGTTTTTTTTTCAAAATTGTCGCTCTATTTTTGTTTATAGCGCAAAAAATAAAACCCGCAGAGGTGATCAAATACCACCAAATGAAAGCTCTATTTGTGGGGAAAAAAGTACGCCAATTTTGTTTGGGAGCCACGTCGCACGACCGCGCAATTGTCTGTTAAAAATCGACGCAGTGCCGAATCACAAAACTTGGCCTGGGCATTTAGCTGCCTAAAGGTCCGGGGCTTAAGTGGTTAATACAAATATTTGAGGTTCAATATAAAAGTTAATGCAGTTTTTGCAGTGAAAAAACTGAAGACAGACAATGTGAACAAAAGTTTAGGTTTCTACAATCACGTTCAGCATGCATAGTGTACACTCTGCAGATTTCAACTGCAGCACAAATCTGTATGAAATCCACATGAATTACTGTACCATAAACAAAAGTATGAATAGTTCCAGATTGTTTCATTGGATGTTTTGACTTACCTGGATAAGGTTGAGCACTTTATCATGAACTATGGTTGGAGGGTTGTTTTTGGGAAGGATAGTTTTCACCAGCACACCCTCAACAAATTCCTGACTGGCGACTAAAACGTGAAACCTGTGGCCACAGTTCTTCACACATGTCTCGAGTGCCTGAAGGAGAAAGTTTTATGGTACAAAGGTCAATATGTATATAGCTTTAGGTCAGGACTGATAAAAGTGCATCTAAAAAAAAAAAGCTAGATAATTTTATAATCCAAAGAACTGTAAAGTAAAAAAGTTGTTGGGGGAAGTGTTCACTTATGTGTGTTTTTTACAACTTGCTGATATGGTTTGCAGAGAACAGGTTTTCGGATACCAGCTATGTGGCAAGTTACTCACCTAGCAGTGTTATTTGTAGAGTGGCCATAATGAGTTTTTTTTTTTTTTTTTAATAAGGACCACAGAGTGACTGCATGCAATGTTAGCCAGGAAAAATATCAATCCACACTCACACTGTACGGAGCAAAGTCAGTGTTTGGCTTTTCCTTGTTTGCTCAGGACAAGACCAGTTGAGTAATACTCAAGTGTTAATGTACATTAGCATGCAATCACGTCACATGAGAGTACAGTATACCTGAGACTTGGTTTGCTTTATAGTCCTTCTCTAGCCAAAACAAGATATTTTTTATTTTTTTTAAAACCAAGTGAGACAGTGTTAGAACCTGTTTAAGGTTTTAAATGTTGGTATCCCTTGTGGGAAGATACGGGAAAATCCAAGCACGCTGAGCGCATCGGGTGCTTGCACGTTAGCGCTACTTGGCGCCATTATGCATTTAAAAAGCCAGCAGCTGCAATGATGCATTGCCGTTTGATCTGCAGCTCTGTACCAGTAATCTGCATACCTGTTTATCCATTACCTGTACGGACCCAGCTCTGCTTGACCATCCGATATCGCCTATCCTGACCTTGGCTTGCTTTGACCCTGCTCGGTCTTCTATTTGCCTACCTGCTGCTAGACCTTGCCTGTACCACTGACCGCGCTTAGTCTCCTGTATCCAACCGTCTGATTACCTGCTCCGATCCGGCCTGTCTGACCCTGCTACTGTCTGCTGCTCTGTGTTACACCCAACCCGGCTTGTCTCACCCTGATCCAGCTTCCTGCTGTTCCTGTACCCGCCAGCTCCTGGGTTGCTGACCTACAACCATCTCTACTGCTACCTACAGTTCCAGCCATCCCTGAAGGGTCATCATCCTGCCACTGTGCCAAGCTACTACAACTACCCCAGGCACTCCTACCTTGCTGCGCTCTCAATCTCACTGTCCCCACTCCAATGACTCCTGAGCCAGGGATGTAAGAGGTCTCCTCCTGCAAATCAGGCTCTACTTCCAGGTACGCTCTATACCCAACAGATATTGTGAGAGGAGTACTTGGGGCGAGAGAGCAATTTTAAGGAAGCCACGTACAACACCACCCTGCTTACCTCTCCCACCAGCCTTGATCTGGCTGCTTGGCATAGAAAAAAAAAAAAAGTAATTTGTTCAAATATAAAAATGAAAGGATGTAAAAAATTAATGTGGCTTTACATGTCAGAAATTGTCACTGTATGCAATATATTTAACCCAATACAGTTTTATATTTAACAGGGATTTTTGAGGTTATCTTGTATAGATTTGTAATGATTTTAGGGTAGGCTTTACCAAAAAATATTGCTTGGCTAAACATAGTATAATGAGACTTGATAAATTACCCACCTTTCAATTCTGTAGGTTGTGAATTTTTATACAGTTTAGGGTGTGGGTCTTTCAAAAAGTAATCTGAATGTAATTTAAGTCTGTGCGAAAGGATTAAACCTAAAAATACCGGGCACAAAAGGTGGCAGGAACTGTCATGTCTATGCTTAGCCAAGGGCAAAAAAGAACAGATCTTCAAGTAACATCGCTAGTAAGTGAATATAAAAAATTGTTTCTATTTTGCAAGTTTAAAATAAAAGTCAACATCTAGGCCTATACAAACATTAGGGATTGCAGCAGACAGTAGCAGGGTCAGACAGGCCGGGTCGTAGTAGGTAATTGGTACGAGTTCAGGCCGAACATTAGCCTGTTTGGCCGTTTGCTGAACACGCAAATTTGCAGAGTGTTCGCCCAAAACAACCCGAACACTGCGCGCTGCACAGTGCATTCTGTACCTCGAATGGGAAAAGCTTTGCCCAATCAGGGCCCAGTGCAAGTTGGTTAAGGAGCGGGCCTGGGAAGCTGGCCGCAGCGTCCTTAACAACCGATGAGTCATCAGCTGTCAATGGGTTTCCTCTAGTCCATATCAGGCCCTTTGGGTCTGGTATAGATTGTAAGGGAACCATGACAAAATAAAAATAAAGGCGTGGGGTCCCCCCAAAATCCACATCAGACCCTTATCCGAGCATTCAGCCCAGCAGGGCCTGAAAAAGGAGGGGAGGGGGGGCTCTGCCCACAGCGCTTTTGTTTTTGTTTTATTCAATAGCCAGGTGCCGACAATTGCAACCGCGGGTCATTTTAAATGGGATTCGACTTTTTTCTTTAGAAATATTATTTTTGGGTTTTATGCATGTTACAGATGTGCCACTTTAGAGGCACATTAAAAAAGGGACCCCCCCCAGGCACTATATTTAAAGTAATTGTTCACTTTTAAAGGCTTCCTGTTCCACTCCTATAGACTTCAATGGTGTTCGTCATACGGGTTAGAACATTTCCTCTCTTTGGAAGTTCTGCTGAGAACGGAACAGGTGGGTGTTCGACCCATCCCTAATAAACATATAAAAGGGTTATATATTCATAACAATTTAGAAGCAGAAACCTATATGGGAGATAACATGGGGTCCACCACATGAGAGCAGAGAATGATGAACAGTGTTGGCAGACAGGGAGCGTATTCTTTATCAAGCTATACTGCTGCAGTGAAGGTTCAAGACGTATAAATGCATTTAGATGCCTGCTTGGAGTACAGTTTTAAATATCATACAATAAAATAAATGCTTTTTTATAAAAGAACAGTGCTCACCGTTAAGGCCAGTATCACCTCATGAAAGTTCTTGTTTCCCACAATTCTCTTCCTGAGTGCCCTGATGGCATCTTTAGGTCTGCGGAAGGAAAATTAAATGTGATCCACTGATCAGCAATGTACACAAGGGAAAATGTATGCATTACCCTCAATGTTATCATTCACAATTCTCACCCATCTTCAGTTTCATTAATAATATCACATATCTCCATATTTAATGCCCAGTCTTCGGAACGCAGTAACCCATCTGTGGCTTTTTCTGGAAGACAAAAAATAAAAAATTACACACTTAACAAGTACTTTGTATTCTTCACAAATATTACATACTATTATTGAAAGCCCATCTCTGGACAAAGCACTACCTCCTCCCAACAATTCATCCGATAGAATGCCTTTGTTACTTGGTTATGCTCGTCTAACGCCACCAGTCATTATCAATGACACTTCTGGGATGTCACTATGCCCCACTTAGCATAGCGATGGCTCTTTAATGTGGAGATTTTATATTTGCCCACAGTTCCTTATGTATATTTACTTCAATCTTTCTATGAATTGTGCACACCACCAAGTTTAAACTGTGCTCACTCACTGGAAGCTCCGTGACCCTTCTACAAAACTGCCAGGGAAAATCCTCTGCCCAAAAAAATAGGATTCCTTTGCAAGGATGTTCCAAGCCTCCTCTGAGTTTAGACCCAGAGAGGGATACTTTCAATACACAATATAATTAGGAAAAAAGCTCAAGAAGATGCAATATAAACTTTAACTCACATAAAAATTTCCTTTTTGCAGCACAGCGGGGGAAAAAAAAAAATCGCCACCAAGTTTTCGCTGGTTACGTCGCTCCACTCTGCCTGGAGCAAGTGTGCGTTCCACTGGGTGGCTACGACGTCAGCGCAGCCAAACCAAAATCCTTCTTATGCTCATAGACTAACCATCTCTTGTATCACACCTTTAGGTTTTTAACCATAGCCTGTTGTGTGTCTATTGTCTCAGACTAAATAATTACCTAATTTGATATGTGACCCCTTTTGGGAGGTCAAGGACTTGAGACCCCCTTGCCAAGAAAGTTGACAATCACCACTTAGAGGCCAAGCCTACCTTTAAGGCCATATTACATGTAATTTAGGGTGCAACATGGTGCCAGGAAGACCATCCCTAACACCCAAAGCCCTGCCCCATCTCTATAAATTCTGTCTGCCACCATGGCAGATTGACTTGAAGTTCTCAAATAAATACAAGTGCAGCGATCCATTATTCGTGGACAGAGCTGGAGGAAGAGTCTTGCAATGCATTACAGCATGGGTCTTCAAACTATGTCCCTTCAGTTGTTAAGGAACTACAATTCCCATCACGCCTAGTCATGTCTGTGAATGTCAGTTTTACAATGCCTCACGGAATGTGTAATTCCGCAACAGCTGGAGGGCCGTAGTTTGAGGATCACGGCTCAAAAAAAAAATAATGGTCCGGGGCTTAGGTAGTTAACCACTTAAGGACCGCCTCCTGCGCATATACATCAGCAGAATGGCACGGCTGGGCACAAGCACGTACAGGTACGTCCTCTAAGTGCCCAGCCATGGGTCACGGGCGCACTCCCGCGACCCGGTCCGAAGCTCCGCGACTGCGGGACCCGATCGCCGCTGGAGTCCTGCGATCGGTCCCCGGAGCTGAAGAACGGGGAGAGCTGTGTGTAAACACAGCTTCCCCGTTCTTCACTGTGGCGCCGTCATCAATCGTGTGTTCCCTTATATAGGGAACCACAATCAACGACGTCACACCTACAGCCACACACCCCTACAGTTAGAAACTCAGATGAGGTCATACATAACTCCATCAGCACCCCCTTGTGGTTAACTCCCAAACTGCAATTGTCATTTTCACAGTAAACAATGCATTTTAAATGCATTTTTTGCTGTGAAAATGACAATGATCCCAAAAATGTGTCAAAATTGTCCGAAGTGTCCGCCATAATGTCTCAGTCATGAAAAAAAAAAGCTGATCGCCACCATTAGTAGTAAAAAAATAAATAAATAAAAATGCAATAAAACTATCCCCTATTTTGTAAACGCTACAAATTTTGCGCAAACCTATAAACGCTTATTGCGATTTTTTTTACCAAAAATAGGTAGAAGAATACGTATCGGCCTAAACTGAGGGGGAAAAAAATGTTATATATATTTTTGGGGGATATTTATTATAGCAAAAAGTAAAAAATATTGAATTTTTTTCAAAATTGTCGCTCTATTTTTGTTTATAGCGCAAAAAATAAAAACCGCAGGAGGTGATCAAATACCACCAAAAGAAAGCTCTATTTGTGGGGAAAAAAGGACGCCAATTTTGTTTGGGAGCCATATTGCACGACCGCGCAATTGTCAGTTAAAGCGATGCAGTGCCGAATCGCAAAAACTGGCCGGGTCCTTTAGCTGCCTAAAGGTCTGGGTCTTAAGTGGTTAAAGGAACTGTGAAGGATGCTTCAGTAAATTCTCCCTGCTAAGTAATATGGTGTGTAACAGGTGATTTCAGGTATGACTCACTCCTCGGCTAACAGGTTGTTGATATGGTAATGACCCTTCCTCAGCCAGTCCTATTTCAAAGGGTAAATGGTCCATTGTGTGTGTGAAGGAGCCCTGTGTTTACTGTTTACTGTTATTAGATAAGTGGCTCATGTTAATTATTCTGATTGCTTCATTGTGGTAATCATCCCTTCTATATGCGGGTCCAAGCTGTCTAGATAATGTATTCTGTACAACTAGTAATTAACGTCACTGATGTCATTATCTAAAGAAATGTGTCTGGCAGGTTCGGTGCCAGAGGGTCTAGAGACTGATTAGTTCAAGGAGATATCATTGTTTCCAAGGATCTGTATTGAAGACCCCCACTGTGTGAGGGGGGGCGGAGATTGTCATTGTAACAGCTTGTAACCTGCATATAACCAGCTGAATGCTGCCATTAAAAAGTGTGTCTTGTTCCAGCAGTAAGCGTGACCCATGTGTGGCTTATTGGGTGATTCCAGGAATATCCCTCCTCGTGGAATATTGGGGTGATTTTCTTTATGGGGAGAAGGGAAGACTTTGACGGGGATATCATTCTAATACCGTGACAATTGGTTGGCAGCAGCGGGATTTTCCCTTCTACTCTCCTTTACACCCGGATTCCAAGCAGACACTGGAAGAACTACTGGACGTCGTGGAAGGATTGCTAGCAACAAAACCAAGCGGGGCATCACAGAAGAATTAATGGAGCTAGACCAGGAGAACTTGGTTGCAGCAACGCCAGCAGTACAAGAGATGGAGACACCAGTGAGTCAGGAAGAGGAATCACCAGCCAACAAGCTAATGAGAGAGAAGCTAGCATGGTTCGGTCCGAACCCAACGGCGGATGTGGTGCTGAAAGTGATAGACCTGTTAGCGGAGGAGGCTAAACAAATAAGAGACGCAGAACTACCAGTTAAAACTGGCAGCAGTCCAACAAGCAGCCGCACATTCTCCAAACAGTGAGTACAGCACAGCAGACGCAAGGAAGATTCCGTTTAGCGCTTTTGATGAAAGACTGAAATTGATAACTACCTGGCAGATTTTGAGCGACAATGTAACCTGCACCGAATAGCTAGAGGAGAGTGGGTTGCAATATTGTCAGGCAAACTGTCAGGCAAAGCTTCTGATGCTTTCCGGACCGTGCCAGATCAGGATATCCATAGCTACGCCCGGGTTAAAGAAGTGCTCCTGGCTCGTTATGCAGTAACCCCAGAGTCCCACTGACAGAAGTTCAGGGACTCACGCAAAACCACAAAAGACTCTTACGCGGAATGGGCATGCCAGTTATCCCTGTCGGCCTCTAACTGGGTTAACAGCAGCCAGGCCACCACCGCAGAGGACATTTTGCAACTAATGCTCCTGGAGCAATTTTACAATCACATCAAGACGGACATCAAAGACTGGGTGAGAGATCGCAGGCCCATGACTCTACCAGAGGCCGCGAAGTTGGCGGATGAATATGCGGATACTCGCAAGACAAACCAGGTCACACCACGGGTACAACCTCCACGACCAACGGCGCCCTCACACCCACCAGCCGCTAGATACCAACCTCCTAACAGACCGATGACATCTAGCCCTCGCTATCAACGCCAGGAGGACAACGAACAACGCTGCTTCCGGTGCAAACAGCTGGGTCACTTCAAGCAGAATTGCCCCATGAATGACAACACCAGGTCAAATTGGTCTCAACCTGGGTACCGCCCACCAGCAGCAGCCCATTGTGTAGACTCGGCTTGGGATCCCCAGGAGCTGGGTCCGGAAGAACCATTGGGCACCCCTTACGAAGCCCTCATGGTACAATGTGGTATTACGGACAACAGGGAACACCATTGTCAGCTGGTCATGGGCGACAGCCATGAGCCGGAGGGGCCCTGGAGGGAGCTGGGCAGAAAGAGGCACCGCCGGCCACCCTCCAAGAAGAGGAGGTCCTGCAAACCGTATAACAAGCTGACCTGGGAGGAGAAGAAGCGACTGGAGGAGAGGGAGTCGCAGCGGGCGTCTCAGATGCGGGCCGAGATGTTCGCCAAGGGCCCACCGGTGGCCCCTTACACCACCACCTAGTTCCTGATGATGAAGGACCACATGGAGAGCCTGCAGGACATGAGCAAGCAGGAGCTGATCCGTGAGTACATGGAGCTGGAGGAGTGCATAAGCCGCATGGAGGAGGAGAACAACCGCCTGAGGTCACAGCAGGCCGACCCCCCCAAGCTCCATGAACTGGAGATGGGGAGATGGAGCTGGAGAAGCTCAAAGAGGAGAACCGGCGGCTGCGGAGGGAGCAGGGGGTGGCTGACCCTATAGGGCACTGATCCAATCCCCCCCTCCGGACTCTGTGCACCAGTGCTACAGCATTCCATCAAATATAACTTTTTCTTTTTTATGAATCTCCTGTGATTGTCACTTCAGAGCCATAACCTGCCCCCTCCCATAGCGGGACACCTAGACGGCGGCACACAGACCCATTCGCTGTCTTCACACTGACTTCTGGTGACTCTGCAGATCGCACAAAGACTTGGGGACTGACCGGCGTGTGATCCGACGACCCGGTGGCATACCTGAGTCGGAAGCAGTTGCCAAGGGAGGTCAGTCATGCCAAACAGAGTTAACCTCGGACTAAAAGCTCTGAACCTGTCAACCCTACTGGACCAGGGAAGGTCCAACCGGGTTGCCGGAGCAGGGAGAAAAAGGGGGGCCATTGTGAAGGATGCTTCAGTAAATTCTCCCTGCTAAGTAATATGGTGTGTAACAGGTGATTTCAGGTATGACTCACTCCTCGGCTAACAGGTTGTTGATATGGTAATGACCCTTCCTCAGCCAGTCCTATTTCAAAGGGTAAATGGTCTATTGTGTGTGTGAAGGAGCCCTGTGTTTACTGTTTACGGTTATTAGATAAGTGGCTCATGTTAATTATTCTGATTGCTTCATTGTGGTAATCATCCCTTCTATATGCGGGTCCAAGCTGTCTAGATAATGTATTCTGTACAACTAGTAATTAACGTCACTGATGTCATTATCTAAAGAAATGTGTCTGGCAGGTTCGGTGCCAGAGGGTCTAGAGATTGATTAGTTCAAGGAGATATCATTGTTTCCAAGGATCTGTATTGAAGACCCCCACTGTGTGAGGGGGGGGGCGGAGATTGTCATTGTAACAGCTTGTAACCTGCATATAACCAGCTGAATGCTGCCATTAAAGTGTGTCTTGTTCCAGCAGTAAGCGTGACCCATGTGTGGCTTATTGGGTGAATCCAGGAATATCCCTCCTCGTGGAATATTGGGGTGATTTTCTTTATGGGAAGAAGGGAAGACTTTGACGGGGATATCATTCTAATACCGTCACAGGAACGCATTTAGAAAATAACCTTTACAACCCCTTTAATATCGTCCACAAATACAGAGATTGAACCGTTTACCCCATCCTCCAGGTCGTTTATGAAGCGATGCAAAGGAAATGGACATCTATGTGATGTAAAATAAAAAGGCGTTTCATCATGCCACCTTTTTATTGAATATAATTGAATGAAGGTGATTAAAATGGATACAAAAAATGACAATCATGTTAGAGACATATGCAAGAATGAGTGATACATAGAGAATATATGCACAAGTCATGACAACGAGTCTAATGGCTCTGAAAAGGTAATGACAAGAGGAAATGCAGCAATTGGTTGTTGAAGAAGAGGATGACTGGGACAAAAAGACACCAAAAACACACATATTATAAGTCCAACAAACAGGAAATACAGTGGGGTAAATTCTTTGATCCCCGGCCATACCATGGGACCAGATGGTACCAATGTACCAGGCGGCACTTTCGGGGGAGCGGCAAATTGCCGCCCGCCATCACCGTTCCCGGGGTAGCGAGAGCAGCCGATTTCCCCCCCCCCCCCCCCCCGTGCTTCCAAACAGTGGCCACATAACAGGACAACTGCGGGCTTCATGTGCTTAAGCCTGCTCGTCCCGCTTCTCCCTCTGTCAGAAGCTGCGGACCGGAGACAGGGAATGAAGCAGAGCAGCGTTCTGTGTTCCTCCCTTCCCACCCCCGCCTGACAGACCCATGTAGCACACAGCCGAGTGAAGTGTTGCGGCTGTGTGCTGGGTCTGATTCCGTCCCTTGGCTCAGTGTGCTGTTTGCAGTGACAGGCAGCTTGGGAGGTGCGGCTGTCCTGGAAGGAGGGGATCCCCGCACTGCTCCGTCCTCCCCTCCAGCATGACAGTCTCCTCTCTCCCTGCTTGTGTGCTGCTGCATCTGTGAAGGGGAAGTGGGGGCAGGAAGATTAAGGAGCCGACAGCCACATCGAGAGAAGCTGCTGACTGAAAACCCCCAGGGACCATTCATGTGAGAGCACTGTGACCAGACCATGCCCCTCCTTTCTCCCTCTCTCCCTGGCCCCCTCTCTCTCCCTCTCTCCCTGACCCCCCCCTCTCTCTCCCTAACCTCCCCCGACCCCCCTCTCTCTCCCCCTGATCTCCCTCTCTCCCTGATCTCCCTTTCTCTCTCTCCCTGATCTCCCTCTCTCTCTCCCCCTGACCCCCTGTCTCCCCCTGACCCAACTCTCTCTCTCTCTCCCCCTGACCCACCTCTCTCTCTCCCCCTGACCCACCTCTCTCTCTCCCCCTGACCCACCCTCCCTCTCTCTCTGCCCCTTGCTCTCTATTTCCGCCCCTCTCTCAATCCCTGCTCTCTCGGCCCCACCTGTCTCTCGTCCTACTCTATCTCTCCCTGCTCTCTCTCTCTACCCCCTCTGTCTCTCCCTGCTCTCTCTCTCTCTACCCCCTCTGTCTCTCCCTTCTCTCTCTACTCCCTCTGTCTCTCCCTGCTCTCTCTCTACCCCCTCTGTCTCTCCCTGCTCTCTCTCTACCCCCTCTGTCTCTCCCTGCTCTCTCTCTACCCCCTTCTCGCTCTCTGTTACTTCTCTCTCAGTCCATCTCTTATCTCTCTGTCCGCCCCCCCTCCTCTCTCTCTGTCCGCCCCTCCTCTCTCTCTGCCCCTCTCTCTCTGCGTCCCTGCTCTCTCTATCTGCCCTGCTCTCTCTCTCCACCCCCTCTATCTGCCCCGCTTCTCTCTCCCTGCTCTCTTCCTCCATTTAACACTGGTAGAGGTGCTTACAGTGGTCATTTTCTATTTATTCAAAAACACCTTTATCCCAAAAAAAAAAATACAAATGAATTCAGCCACCACATCTAAGTATTGGTAAGCTGTACATTGTAATCCTCCCCATTTACAGCAGATTCTGTGAGATGGCCAGTGGGTCTACCCTGGGGAATGTTGGTGGTCATGCCCAGGGGGGGGGATCAGTACTGAAGTATTGTAAGGGGCCCCAAAATTTCTGATGGCTGCCCTGGTGAGGACACTCGCAGCCTGCGAGGAGCCCGGCGCCGCTGCCGTTAGTGGTGGCGGGCGGGCAGAGCACTCGCAGCCCTGAGGGGGCAGTCAGCTAGTGAGGCAGTCAGCATGTATAGAACCATGACAGGTCCTCTATATACTCCTACATACATGTATAGAGCCATGACAGGTCCTCTATATACTCATACATACATGTATAGAGCCATGACAGGTCCTCTTTATACTCCTATATACATGTATAGAGCCATGACAGGTCCTCTTTATACATGTATAGAGCCATAACAGGTCCTCTTTATACTCCTTTATACATTACATGTATAACAGAGTATAAAGAGGACCTGTCATGGCTCTATACATGTATAAAGAGGACCTGTCATGGCTCTATACATGTATATAGGAGTAAAAGAGGACCTGTCATGGTTCTATACATGTATATAGGAGTATAAAGAATACCTGTCATGGCTCTATACATGTATATAGGAGTATAAAGAGGACTTGTCATGGTTCTATACATGCATTACATGTATAGAACCATGACAGGTCCTCTTTTTACTTCTATACATGTATACCTTGACGGGTCCCCCTTAGTCATCATGATATAAAATAATGAATGTGGGGGCCTTTTGGTGGGTGTGATTTTTTTTTGGGGGGGGGCAGCATTTCATTCTTGGTCCCAGGCAGCACAATGTCTTGGGCCGGCACTGCCCCTGCAGATTTTGCAAGTTTGTCCACTTACAAAGAAATGAATGGTCTACAATTTTGATCATAGCTGTATTTTAAATGAGAGAATATCAACCAAAAATCCTAAAACAAAATAAAAAAATAAAAGATACAAAAGGTTAATACAAAATTAGTAAAATAAGTATCTGGTCCCCAAGCAAAACAAGACTTGGTACTTGTTGGAGAAACCCTTCTTTGCAAGCACTGAGGTTTCTTGTAGTTGGTTTACTAGGTTTGCATACATCTCAGGAGGGATTTTGGTCTACTCTTTACAGATCTTCTCTAAATCCTTAAAAGATTTTTTGAATGTCGCTTGGCAACTTGAAATTTCAGCTTCCTGACTGGCTAGGCCACTCCATGACCTTAATGTGCTTCTTGAGACACTCGGTTGTTGCATTGGCGTTAGGTGTTGAGTCATTGTAATGCTGCAAGACCCATCCACAACCCATCTTCAGTGTTCCGGCTAAGGGAAGAAGGTTCTCATCCAAGATTTTAAAATGCATGACCCTGTCCATTGGCCTATTAATGTGGCAAAGTCAGCCTGTACTTTTAGCAGGGAAACAGACCTAAAGTATGAGGTTTCCACCTCAACGCTTTACTGCAGGGTTCAAAAATATCCGGGCACCAGGTCGCAATTGTGACAAGAAATTGTGACCTGGCGCCGTGCACCCCCACCACGTGATCACTGCGGGCCTGCGATGGCCGGTAATTGAGGCCGCGGTTTTGCGGCCTTGTGAAGTACCAAATTTCCTTCTTTGACCTGGCGCCATCTGGTGGTGGCCGTTGGCACTACCAAGTTAAACCAGTTCTAATGTGTAATTTCTCACTGTTTTCACTGCCATCTCCGTCCCTCTAATTAGAAACCCCAAACATTATATATATTTTTTATTCTAATACCCTAGAGAATAAAATGGCGAACGTTGCAATACTTTGTCACGCCGTATTTGCGCAGCGGTCTTACAAGCGTGTTTTTTGGGGGAAAAATACACTTTTTTTAATTAAAAAATAAAACGGTAAAGTTATCCCATTTTTTTTTTTATATAATGAAAGATAATGTTACGCCGAGTAAATTCATTCCCTAACATGTCACGCTTCAAAATTGCGTCCGCTCGTGGAATGCCGACAAACTTTTACCCTTTAAAATCTCCATAGGCAATGTTTAAAAAAAATTCTACAGGTTGCATGTTTTGAGTTACAGAGGAGGTCTAAAGCTAGAATTATTGCTCTCGCTCTAACGATCGCAGCGATATCTCACATGTTTGGTTTGAATACAGTTTACATATGCTGGCGCTACTCACGTATGTGTTCGCTTCTGCGTGCGAGCTCGTACGGACGGGGCCGCTTTACTGTAGGGATGGTGTTCTTAAGGCCACAGTCAGCATTTTTCTGGCTCTAAACACAGAAAGTCGAGTTAATGACAAAGAGCTCAATTTTGGTCTAGTCTGACCACAGCACTTTCTCACAATCCTTCTCCGAATCATTAAGATGTTCATTGGCAAACTTCAGATGGGCCTTCTTAAGGAGGGGGACCTTGTGGACACTGCAGGATTTCAATCCATGGCGGCGTATTGTTACCAAATGTCTGTTTGGTGTCTGTGGTCCCAACTGCCATGAGATCAATCAATCACAAGTTCCTCCCATGTAGCTCTGGGATAATCCCTCACTTTTCTCATGATCATCCTTACCCCATTAAGGAAAAATCCTGCATGGAGCTCCAGACCAAGGATGGTTATTTTGTATTTCTTCCATTACCAAATAATCGCTCCAACAATTGTTTCCTTCTCACCAAGCTTCTTGCTGATCATCTTGTAGCCCATTCTGTCCTTTAACAGCGCTTTTGGTCATGCCCACATAGTGAGGTTTTTACAGAAAAAAAAAAAGACGATTCTGTTGACAGGTGTCTTATACACATAACGAGTTGTCATTCTTAACCACTTCCTGCCCAGCCAATAGCAGAATGACAGGCAGGCGGCGGTTCCGTTATCATATGACGTCTTTCAGTCTGACACACCGCAACACCGATCTCGGTAAAGAGTCTGACGAAGACTATCACATTATCAGCAGTGTCTAATCACAACTGATCAAAGTGTAAACAGAAAGACGTTCATCAGCTTTTCCTCACTCACATCTGACAGACGCGAGTAGAGAAGAGTTTGACATTTGTTGTTCATTTTGTGCTAGAGAATTGCTTGGAACACCCAATTTTTTTTAGCAGAGACCCGAGAGAAGAAAATGGTGGTTGCTGCAATATTTTACGTCACACCGAATTTGCGCACCGGACTTTCAAAACGCATAAAAAAAAAAACACACACCCCACTTTAAAAAAAGGGTCGTGAAGCTTCGTGTTTTTTCACCTATGCATTAAGGTGAAAAAAATACCTTACACTCTCCGGCCCCTCAACCCCCAGTTTTACCCGAGCCATAAAACTACGTGGGCGCAATCCCGCGATGCTTTCCCCCCAGCTTGAGGCAGCTCTTCATTGGATGATTGATCGCAGTGCAGCCATTGGCTCCCACTGCTGTCAATCAAATCAATAACGCTATGGCTACCCCCTTGGGAGAGCGCTTCCCAAAGTGGGTTAGCTCTTGCGGGGAGGAGCTGAGACAACCACCGAGGGACACCAGAAGATGAGGATCAGGGCCACTGTGTGCAAAACTAACTGCACAGTGAAGGCAAGTATGTATGTTATTAAAAAAAAATAAAACACCTTTACAACCACTTTAATGAATAAAAAAATAAAAAATAAACGAAACCGTAAAGTTAGCACAATAGTTTTTTGTATAATGTGAAATATGATATTACACCGTGAGAATCGTGATCTTTATTCGAAGCAAAAACATTTAATTCTCATTTTAGCCAAAATCATGCAGCTCTAGTCTGCACTAATTGTCAGCACAGCCAAACCCCCCCCCGCGGATGCCCACAATGGATTGCCACCATGTATGTCACCCTGGACCACCAGGGATGCCAATCAGTGCCCATCAGCAATCCCTGCCAGTGCCACCCCATCAGTGAAGGAGAAAAAGTACTTATAACATTTTGTAAATAACAAAAACAAAAGAAAAACCATGAACACACAGAGGGGTAGCCATGGGAAAATTTGGAGATTCGTGCAGAGATCATGTACCAGCGTAGAAGAGCCTTGTAATTGGTCCCTACTGCCAAAATATTTTGAGATAATTTGGTAGTCACTCAAATCTCCTCCCACACCTCCTTGTCCAGCTGCATTCCGAAATCCAAGGCCCAGTTAGACGTACAAGAATGTAGGAAGAAAGAAGGGGGGGGGGGGGGGGGCGAGAGGAGAGTAAAGTCTAGATAGGAGGCCCGAAGCGTGGGAGTCAGAATTGCAGATGCCCCCAAAGTCAAACTAGTGAGGGAAGAATATGTTCAGGTATGCGTCGCAAAGAGATTTTAAAATAACGAAAAAACTCCCCAGCAAGGAGATTAGCTTGTGCCTGTAAAGCAGAGAAGGTTTTTAAACAGGAGTCAAGTTGTCAATACATGTGAAAAAAAAAAAGTGTAGCGCCAATCTGAATATATATGTGAAAACTTGAATAAATGCGTAAAAACTTGATAAAAAAAGTGCTCAAATGATAATAGTGAACAATGTGAATAAGAATGTCCTCATAAGCACACAATAAATGTCTATATGCAGGGAAAATAAAAACAGGTGCAAAAATGCAAAGGCTAGCTGTCCTTAAAAGTGACCAAACTTGACAAAGTTCAAAATATGGCGACAACTTCAAACCATGCAAATCTGTGCAAGTGAAGAGGTGATAAAGTGAAGGGAACCCCCCCCCCCCCCCCCCACAGGTAAGAGGCTTACCAGAACATTTGAACCCTAGAGAACCTACGTTCAATGGATCAAACAGGCTTGCGTGGTGGAACCACAATGTACTTTGGGCGATCCTATGGACTTCAAGATCCTGTACCAGGAATGACAAAATGTCAGCAGGATGGAGAGAGTCACAGAGAAGGGTAGCTTCCTAGTGGGTTATCTCATAAGAAGTGATGGCCCAGGGAATCGCAAATGGATGTGGAAGGGTTATGTCATATAATGGAAGAAAAAAAATAAAAATAAAAAAAAATAAAAAACAGCCACATAGCGTAACACTGTATTACATATGAAAAGTTTCATGAAGTCAGAACACTTACATTTGCGATGATATTCAAGCGCTTTGTATAAAATGTGGCAACAATGGAGGTCTCCCGACGTGTTTCGTCCACTAGGACATGAGATAATGTTTAAAATGTTAAAATGTATGAAGAAAAAAATACTAAATTTGCTAAATTTTATAATAGAAACAAAGAAAAAATATTTTTACAGAATTCAGTCTTTTTTCTTTTATAGCACAAAAAAATAAAAACCCAACGGAGATTAAATACCACCAAAAGAAAGCTCCAATTGTGTGAAAAAAAGGATGAAAATTTCACATGGGTAAAATGTTGTATGACCGAGTAAATGTCATTCAAAATGTGAGAGCACCAAAAGCTGAAAATTGGTCTGGTTAGGAAGGGGATTCAAGTGCCCAGTTGTCAAGTGGTCAAAGCAGGTTTTCATCCACGATTTATACATTTTTTTAAAGTCAGCAGCTACAAATGACTCTTACCTGTCCTAGGCGCTCGCAATGTCAGCGCCCCCTGCCAAGGCCGATCCCTCAATCGTTGCAGCTCCCGGCACCGCAATGCTCAATAAGGGAAACAGGCAGTGGAGCCTTGCGGCTTGACTGCCCATTTCCTACTGCGCGAGTCTCGCGGCACTGTATGAATGGGCGGCTGCTCTCTGACATACACACAGTTCCCGGAAGGCAGCACGCACCATTTCCCGGAAGACAACGCGAGGATGAAGACCAGCCGCGGACTAGGAAGATCCGCATAGCAACTGCAATTTCTGGTAAGCATAATGTAAACAAACAGCATACACATCTGCCATGTCAACGACTACACCCATAGAAGATGACAGAGGAAAGTTATTACTTCTCCACAGCAGGTTCTGTTGGACCTAAAATATGTTTTCTGCTTAGAAAAGAGCGTGGCCAAGGAAATATCAGGGTCAAGCCAGCTCTGCAACCACCCAGGGAACATTCTTCGATCTGGAGCACCAGAGATCCAAGATATATATTAGTACTGTCTACAGATCTCAGATTTCTAAACGAAGACCCGTGCAGATGGAAAGTTTTTATAGCAAAAAAAAAATTGCATACATTTTGTTGTATTCTGACTAGGGTTGTCCCGATACCACTTTTTTGAGACAGAGTACAAGTACCGATACTTTTTTTCAAGTAGTCGCCGATACCGAATACCGATACTTTTTTTAAATGTTATGTGACCGTTTTCAAACCACAATACAGACTAAGGATATTTTCTTTAGAATTATGAAGAACTGGTACATCATGGTGTGGGGCTGTTTTTTAGCATACGGTACTGGAAAACTACATATCATTGAAGGAGTGATCACTGCCAGTGCCACCTATCAGTGCAGCTCATCGGTGCCAGTGCCCAAAAGTGCAGCTAGCCAGTGCCACCTATCAGTGCAGATCAGTGCCCATTAGTGCAGTGTTTCCCAACTCCAGTCCTCAAGGCACACCAACAGGTCATGTTTTCAGGCTTTCCATTATTTTGCACAGGTGATTTGATCAGTTTCACTGCCTTAGTAATTACCACAGCCGTTTCATCTGAGGGAAATCCTGAAAACCTGACCTGTTGGTGTGCCTTGAGGACTGGAGTTGGGAAACACTGCATTAGTGCATCAGTGCAGGGAGGCAGCTTATTAGGCCCGTGATTAAATGTTGTTCACTGCGTCAATTGGGCCTATATCATAATGCAGGCTGCAGCTGCCTGGACGTGTGTATTTATTATATAGTGGTCGTCGGCCGGCCGTCGAGCCCTGGTGAGAGAATTAAGTTTGGGCCTATATTATGATGGGGGCCTGGAGCTGCAGCTCCATCAGCCCCACGGTTAATCCGGCCCTGCCTCTATGCACCGCTCGATGTCACAAAAAAAAGTATTCTATTTTGGTATCGGGAGTATTTGCGCGAGTACGAGTACTAGCGGAAATACTCGGTATCGGTCCCGATACTGGTATCGGGACAACCCTAATTCTGACACTTTCACCATCCTTTTTTAACCACTTGCCGCCCGCCCTATAACAAAATGACGGCGGCAAAGTGGTTTCAATATCCTGACTGGACGTCATATGACTTCCTCAGGATATTGAGCCGCTGCCCGCCCCCGGGGGCGCGCATTGCAGCGATCGTTGTTGCAGGGTGTCAATCTGACACCCCGCAACACGGATCTAGGTAAAGAGTCTGACGGGGACTCTTTACAACGTGATCAGCCGTGTCCAATCACGGCTGATCACGATGTAAACAAGAAGAGCCGGTTATCGGCTTTTCCTCACTCGCGTCTGTCAGACGCGAGTAGAGGAGAGCCGATCGGCTGCTCCTCTGACGGGGGGGGGGGTTTGTGCCGATCGATTATGAGCACAGCCCCCCCGAGGATGCCCATACCAGACCACCAGGGATGCCACCAGACCACAATGGATCCCATACAGTGCCCACAATGGGCATTGTTTGGCACTGATTGGCATCAATAAGTACAATACAGTACATCCGTGCCACCCATCAGTGGCCATCCGTGCCACCCATCCGTGGCCATCCGTGCAGCCCCATAAGTGGGGATTGTTTGGCATCAATAAGTACAATACAGTACATCCGTGACACCCATCAGTGGCCATCCGTGACCGTCAGTGCAGCCCCATCAGCAAAGGAGAAAACTTACTTATTTACAAAGTTTTGTAACGGAAAAAAAATAAATAAAAAAACTTTTTTATTTTATTTTAGGTCTTTAATTTTTTTTTTGCAAAAAATAAAAATCCCAGAGGTGATCAAATACCATCAAAAGAAAGCTCTACTTGTGGGAACAAAATGATACAAATTTAGCTTGGGTACAGTGTAGCATGACTGCGCAATTGTCATTCAAAGTGCAACAGCGCTGAAAGCTGAAAATTGGTCTGGGCAGGAAGGTGTATAAGTGCCCAGTATGGAAGTGGTTAACAGGAAATAGGACTCCAAGATACAAACTATGGACATTGAAAACGTTCTGATCTCCGATTATCTGTTCTAAGATAAGCATAGAGCTGAACCTCAACCATATCTTCAGTCTTGTATATTTGTACAGGCGCCTTTGCTGTACTAAAATTGATTACATTGATTTCACTGCATTGTGAGCTTCTGACAGCATGCATTAGAAGTTTCATCTAGTCGGATGAAGCTAAATTTCCAGATCAAAAGACATCTGGCTTCATCAAATTCTTTCCTCCAAACCCCCCACTCGCTGAATCATGGAGGCGACTCACGTTATCTAGAGAGGTCTGCATGTAAATGTAATCTGCTTAGGAACGCTCACTCCTCCAAAATGGATATCCACCTGTCAAGGCATTTTAATACTTTCATAACTCCAAAGAGCAAGCCCACTGCTTACGTCAGTGCAGAGGACATGAGGAGTATGGGGGGGTATTTAAAAAAGTAATTAGCTTATTGATGGGGGATGGAAGGCATAGGAGGAAAAATGCAGGTAGATCAAACTTCAGCATTAGGCTGGGTTCACACAGAGCGGATCCGTTGGACGGACTCCACTAGCTCAGCCAAGGATTGCTCTGTTGATCGCCGCTGAGCAGGCGGCCTTCAGGTCAGTCTCTGCTCACTGTGCAGGGACAGAGCCCTGCTGTTCTCTATAGGGAGATCAGATAAAACCAGCCTGTCCCTTTTGAGCAGATGTGTCCGTTTTGAGTGGATCTTGGCAAAACGGATGGCAGGCAGGCATCAGTGGACACATTTCCGGACATACGCCTGCCCATAGAAGTCAATGGGTGGCCTGCTCAGATCCATCTAAAAAAGATCAGACCTGGTCGATCGTGTGAAAGGGGCCTTAAAGCCATGTGCAGGCACATACAATTTACCCCAATGGGTAAAAGTGGGTTGTCATAACCACACCGCACAGGTCAGCACTCCGTTGCACCTTGACAAACCAAAGCCAAAAATTCTACTAACTACTACTTCCACTACCTGCATATGCCGACAGGTTTATAGCGAAGCCCATTTAAATGTTATGTAGCTAAAGATCCCATTGTAATCTATCAAACATACCACATCGTTTTGTAAAGTAAGAAAAAAAACTTGCCTCCTTTACTGTCCTGTACACTGTGGCCTTTTCCATTCTCTGTGTGGGCAATTGAAGCCCAGTGCATTTTTTTTACTTTTCCCGGCGAGATGTGCATGCTGGGGAAGCTGTAAATCTTGCGCATGCGCATTAGAGCGCCGCTCGTAGCGGCGATTGTTTGTGCTGTTATAACAACGGGCGGCGGCGGAGGAACGTCCCGCCCCTTTGTTATGACAAGGAAGATAACGGAATCCCCACACAGCGAAAACCACGCAGCAAGGAGGGGGGACACGGCGGCAGGACATGGCCGCAGCAAGGAGGGGGGGACTCTCTCTCGTCCTGCAGATGAAATGAATACTAAGGGCTTTGTGCCCTTATTGAACATGGCGCTGTAAACAGCACCTGTACTGTACAAGTCACGCGATTTCTTGGGACTTGGGAGTGCACAGACTCCTGGAAAATTATGACACTACATTCCCAGGAGTCTGTGCGGTGTAGGTTAGAAAGCTTAAGCACCGCGGTGCAGGAAGAGGGCCGATTAACTAATCTGCCTGGCAACAACAGTTTAAAGGCAAGTAAAAATGTTATTTTTTTAGTTAATGGACTAATGATATTTTTTTAATACTACTGATGTAAAGTTATATTTGAGGGTGGAGCTCCGCTTTATATCAGCATATGATAGAGACCCATCTGCCATACTGAACACATTTTTCATAGATTTTGCAGAAAAAAATAAAAATGGAAGGAACTGAATTGAAAACCAGGGCAGGATAAAAATGCACAGCACTGAATTCCAGGTAGACATAAAAGAAAATTACAACTCTGTAATAATTAATAAATCGCTAATTGTATATTTTTTTTCAAAAGCAGCAAAACTTGCCTTCTCTTTTGAGAAGAGGGGAATATGATCAACACGTACAAATACATAAGGGGTCAATATAGTGAACTTGGTGCCGAGTTATTCACTTTAACCACTTCAGCCCAGGAAGGTTTTACCCCCTTAAAGTGGTTATACCCTATACAACCACTTTCACCTACAGGTAAGCCTAGATTAAAGGCTTACCTGTAGGTGCTGGAAATATTTTCAAAGCCTACACAGTTTAGGAGATATTTACAATTCCCTGTATAATTTCTTCTGCACATGCGCCAATGTATTCAGTGCATGCATACTTTAGAAAGAGCATGCTGTGCCCTTTCTAGCTGGGGTCATGGCATGACTGACGGCTCCTGCGTGGGAGTGACGTCACGTGACTCCGGCCAGTCACAGAGCTGGAGTCCGCGGCCCCGGAAGGAAGAGGGCGGAAGATGGACACTTCGTGCAACAGGGACCGTTACATTGCAGTTTCCGGTAAGTGACACATAATAGGCTACTATTGCTCAAGTTCTCCAGACAGATTCACTATCAGTGGTAGATTTTCCATCGACTAAGACCTCCCAGAACCCTGCGCAGTGGTTGCAGAGACATCAAGCCTCATGCTATATACGATCAATTCCATCGAAACAAGATTTATATGCTGAACCAACTGCATTTGAATCTTTGCTACTGCAAGAAGAACCATTATCACACTCAATTTCTATAATTTACTCTATCAATCCATCCAGATCTCCCCCCGTTCACGCGGAAGTGGGAGAAAGAACTCCAAGAGAATATAGCTTTAGCAGACTGGCAAAAAAGTTTTATTTTGACTCATAAAATCTCAATAGATATAAGATCACAAGAAAAGGCATATAAGTTGGTGAGTAGATGGTATAGGTGCCCTTCTATAATGCATCAAATCAATCAAGATATACCTGACATTTGTTGGCGCTGTCATGAGGCAAAAGGTAGCATGTTACATGTTTGGTGGGATTGCCTGCCGGTGAGAAGGTTCTGGAAGCAAATTTTTGATTTATATGGAAAATTGGAGGATACAGTAATTTGCGCATCACCCAGAGTGGCTCTCCTAAACATGACCCCAGGTCCCTTAAAAAAGGCAAGAGAGGAGGTGCTTGGACACTTCATTTCAGCAGCTAGAGTAGTTATTCCTCGATATTGGAAGACAAGGGTAGTGCCTTCCCTGGGGGAATGGGCGAAGGAATTGGAACGCTCTAGAGACTTGGAAAGCCTATTGGCCCGGGGGAAGGGAAGAACAGTTCTCTCATACTTGGTCTGCATGGTCTGACTTTCGAAAATCAGATGAATTCCCAATCTGGGTTAAAAGGGAACCTTACAGATGAGTAGCCATGGTGAGGGGAATATTATTGTTTGGTTATAGTCCCCCTCTTTTTTTTTGGTGTTTTTTCTGCTTCCTTTTTTTTTTTTTTTTTTTTATGTGTGTATGCTTGTTAGATGTTTCAGTTAAGATAAATCACCTACATGTATGTTTAGTCGCTATGAGTATAGTAGTAATGTATGTATATTTGGGTAATACTAAAAATAAAATAAAATTCAGATTGATAACAATAAAGATGGATATCTCGGTAACGGCAGCAGCTGCTATCACAACCAAGAAATCCATCTTTTCCGTGAGCAGTCCTGTAACCGCAAGATCACCATTACCGGCGGCAGGAGAGGGCCCCCCGCCGCTCTCCAGCACCCTCCGCCGCTTAGCGGAGCAGATCGGGTCCTGTTCCGTGCTGGGTATGGAGACGAGTGAGGGAAAGATGGCCCCCACCCGTCTACCATAGCTGGGCAGAAGCGGCGTCAAAACAACACTTCCGCTTATACTTCTTAAGACACATTTTTTTGTTGTAATTTTTTCGAATGGGAAAGAATAAATACAATTATTTTTTCTACTGCATTTTAGTCTAAAATGTGAGATCTGAGGTCTTTTTGACCCCAGATCTCATATTTAGGAGCACCTGTCATGCAAGGGATTCCTTGTAATAGGAATAAAAGTGACCCATTTTTTTTATTTTTATTTTTTAAACTGTGTAAAAATAAATAAAATCAAGTAAAATAAATAAGAAAACCAAAAAAAATAAAAAAAATTTTAAAGCGCCCCATCCCGGCCAGCTCGCATGCAGAAGCGAACGCATACGTGAATAGTGCCCGCATATGAAAACGGTGATAAACCACACAAGTGAGGTATCGCCGCAATTGCGAGAGCAATAATTCTAGCCTTAGACCTCCTCTGTAACTCAAAAAATGCAACCTATAGAGTACAAAAATCCTATTTTCTCTTTCGTTCATGGACGGACACAGCAGCATTGACCTTAGGGACGTCCCCAAGCAGTGTCAAAAAATTTCGAGGGGAGGGGGGAAAAAAACACAGCAAACCAGGTTTCACCCCAAACAAACCAGAGCTCCTCAACGGAGGAACTTCAACCTTAAACTGCCACCTGTAAAACCTTGCGGCCAAAGAAGGCATCCGAAGATGCACTCACATCCACCTTGTAAAACTTTGAAAAGGTGTGGATTGACGACCAGGTCGCTGCCTTACATACCTGTAAGACAGACGCTTGATGGCGGAAAGCCCAAGAGGCACCGATCGCCCTGGTCGAATGCGCCGAAACCTGAAAGGGAGGCGCCCGCCCCTTTAGAGCATAGGCCTGGAGCACGACCTGTCTGATCCACCTAGAAATGGTGGCCGACGAGACCGCCAGACCTTTTTTTAGGACCAGTCATCGACACAACAGTGAGTCCGATCTCCGAAACGGATTCGTAGCAGATAAGTACACCCGTAGGGCCCGAACCACGCCCAAGGAATGCAAAGTGGCAACCTTCGGGTTTTTCGGCCGAGGACATAAGGATGGCAAAACGATTTCCTCAATGTGAAAAGTCGAAACAACCTTTGGAAAGAATGAAGCCGCAGCACCACCTTATCCTTGTGGATGACCAGGTAAGGGGCCTTGCAGGACAAGGCCGCCAGTTCAGATACTAGTCTGACCGAGGTAATTGCTACCAGAAAAAACACCTTCTGGGACAGAGTCAACAAAGGAATCTTCCGAATGTCCTCAAACGGAGCTTCTTGAAGCACCGAAATAACTAAATTCAAATCCCGTGGAGGACGCACAGGAGGGGCCACATGCCGGACCCCCTGCACAAAAGGTACGCACCAGGGAGTGCGCCACCAAGGGTCGCTGAAAATAGACAGCTAGAGCCGAAATCTGAATCTTAACCGTACTATCCATTCCACGCTGTAAGAACAGCATGTACGGGGGTGCAATTTCATCTCCTCACACAGAGATGTAGGCCTTCCACGTACGATGGTAAATCTTTCGTGAAGTGGACTTCCGTGCACGTAGCATGGTAGAGATCACCGAGCCCGACAGACCTCGGTCCTTAAACACCTGGTTCTCAACAGCCACGCCGTTAAAGCCAGTGACTGTAAAGCAGGGTGAAAGATCGGACCCTGCGATAGGTCTTCTCTCAGGGGTAGACGCCAAGGGACGTCTCCAACCAGACGCACCAGGTCCGCATACCAGGGACGGCGTGGCCAATCCGGAGCAATCAGGATTGTCGGTATCCCCTCGGCTTCCACTCTGCGCAGCAGGCGAGGAAGAAGCTTCAGAGGAGGGAAGGCGTATATTAGGCGATAGTGACCCCCATGGCGCCACCAACGAGTCTGACGCGTCCGCCCACGGGTCCCTCGACCTGGTCACGAACCGTGACACCTTCCGATTGAGACGGGACGCTAGAAGGTCCACGTCTAGAGTGCCCCATTTTTGGCACAGACTCTGAAAAACCTCCGGGTGTAGTGACCATTCTCCTTGGTCTAGCTTTTGGCGACTTAGGTAGTCGGCTTACCAGTTCAGCACCCCCAAAATGTACACCGCCAACAGAACCGGAACGTAACTTTCGGCCCACCGGAGGATGTGCGCGACTTCCGTCGCTGCAGCCGAGCTTCATGTGCCCCCCAGATTGACGAACGCCGTGGCGTTGTCGGATTGGATTGGAGAGACACAACTAGATCGCTCTGAGCTCCAGTACATTGATTGGAAGGCGGGACTCCGCTGAGTCCAGCGCCCCTGGGCTGACTGGACACCCCAGACACCCCCCCAGCCGGAGAGGCTGGCATCCATCGTGATCACTGTCCAATGACACGGCAGAAACGATTTTCCGGTCCGAAGTACCGGAGGTGTCAGCCACCACACTAGGGAGGACTTGACCAGTCGACTCACCCGAATCTGGTAATCCAGAGACAAAGAAAGCTTGTTCCAACGTAACAGAATCTTTCTGCAACACTCGAGTGTGGAATTGGGCATACGGAACTGCCTCGAACGAGGCCACCATCAGACCCAGCACTCTCATGCAAAAGCGAAGCGACGCCCAAGCAATTGAGGGCCTTGAGGTCCAAGATTGGACGGACCAAATCCTTCTTGGGGACTACAGATTGGAGTAAAACCCCTGAAACCGTTCCATCGAGGGAACTGGCACAATCACTCCCCTGACCAGCAGATCCTGGACAGCTTCTGACAGATCCTTCAGGCGATCCGGAGGAAGCCGGAGGTTGGAGGGAAAAAATCTGTTTGGTGGACAAGAGAGAAATTCTATCTTGTACCCCGAGGAAACTACTTTGCAAACCCAACGGTCGGAAAGAAGAGACCTCCACCGAGGCGCGAACTTGCGAAGCCGGCCCCCCACCCGAGATATGGGCGGGGCAGAACTTCATGCGGAGGCAGGCTTGTTCGGCTTGCAGAACCAGGGGCGCTTTTGCCCTTCAGTTGACCCCTTAGCACGCTGCAAACGTTTTCCTGCCGCACTTAGCGGGCGGAAAAAAACGTTTGGGGGTAGTAAATGAGGGCCCTTGCTTACGGCGAGGCTCCTTACCCTTCCCAGATTGCGGGAGCAGAGTGCTCTTACCGCCTGTGGCATCCTTTATATCATCTAGGGACGCCCCAAAAAGCCGTTCACCCTTAAAAGGCAAGTCCACCAGGGCCTTCTTAGAGGACTGGTCCGCAGACCAACACTTAAGCCACACAAGGCGGAATAGTACCACCGCAGAGGCCGTGAAGAGCAAGGGGAGCGTATCCAGGGCCGACACAGACAAATTTTAGGCCTTGCACCAACTGGTCGGCCAGGTCTACACAGAGCTCAGAAGCATTCTGCGCCTCCAGCTCCTGCACCAGGGACTTGGCCCGTTCGCTAAGTGTCTGCGACACCAGAGCCCCGGCCAAAACCGGTCTCACCGCCGACCCCACCACTGTGAATATGGAGCGGGCCACAGCCTCAGATATCCTATCTGCGGGGTCCTTAAATGCGGGAGCCCCTTCCACAGGTAACGTGGTAGCCTTGTTCAGTCTGGGCACCGGAGGGTCCACTGATGGAGGAGATACCCTTTTGAGGAGGATTTCCTAAAAAAGTGGGTAACAGACCGCAAAGTATTTTGGAACAGCAAATACTTTCTGCGGCCGTTCCCATTTTTTGTATAACAGTTTGTCCAGATATGGAACACAAGGAAACGCAGTGCAGGAAGGGGCTTGCAGAACCCAAAAGGAACCGGCGTGTCTGATGCCTCCGCCAAATCCTCAAGTTTTTGAGTGTCCCGCACCGCAGTGATAAGGGCTCCAACAAATTCCTTATCATGCTTGGACCCTGAAGCAGAGTCATCCTCACTGTCCGTGTGAGCCAAGTCTGCATCATCCGACATAACGGAACCAGAGCCAGAGCAAAAGCAGGGCCTGATTCCGTGTCAGACATCCCCAGAAGCAGGCGCTTTTTAACCCCCCTTCTGGCCACTTGCTGCTTCAATCCTGGCAACAAACGCCTCAAGGACTGCTGCCATAGCATCCACCGAGGTTGCAGGAACAGGGGCACTAAGGGTTAACTCTGGCATGGTTGGGGTAGAAGCCTCCGTTTCAGACTCCATGCTGACCCACCTATATATGCCACCTTAGTACTGCAGAAAAACGGGACCCACAGGCCACCGTCCCGGTTGTTACAGAGAGCAGGGGACCCCCCAGAAACAGGCTGTACTGCTATTCAGAGCCGAGAGCGCTGACCGTGCTGTGCCGTCCCTCAGGAAGAATGCTGCGGCTTCGTGCCACTATTCCAGACACTAGAGGCCAAGACTTTTCCAAGATGGCCTGCTGACATGCAGAAAAAACAGCATGTGGGCTACAAGAAAATGGCCGCTGACATAAAGAACCGCGTCACCGGTAAAACGGCGGCCGTATACGTGTTTTAAAACACTCAGTACATACAGCAAACACTGTCCAGCACACACAGCACATAAACACAAGTAAAAAACACAGCACCCCACAGCAGCACAGCCCCCTGGCAGTAACAGAGCCCCCCCCCCAGGTGGACCCCCCACCTCACAGCCGACACCCAGAACGGGGAAGGAGTGAGAGGAAAGCAGGGCGGACCCTCAGTCGACCTCCCCAGGAATGCACCAGCCGAACCACCCTGCCGAGGCAAGGGGATACTACTTACCCATCCTGCGACCACCAGCTGGAGGCATTCCAGACAGACCCAACGTCCGCAGGTAGATAGGGCATGGCTGTCGGCCCAGCACACTGACACGGCTATAGAGAACGGTCATATGTGTACCCTGTAGCATGTAGCTCACCGGCCGCCCCTGGAGCAAAGGGGCATGTCGTGGACTAGCTAAAGGCCGGCACACGCTCGATGGCTCAACATGGGGGGACTACAAGGATCAAGATCCAGCCTGTCACCCAGTCGGCAGTTGATAGTAAATTCCAGGATCCAAAAATGCAGGGGAAAAAAAATCAAATAAAAGCGGAAAAAAAAAAAAAAAAAATCGCAAAAAATCTCCAGAGCACATGGGCTCCAGAAGGGCCATGTCTTCTCCTATCGCTAGGCAGAAAAAAACTGAGGCTGGATGTTCCAGAGAGTGGGATGTACCCTGGAGACACGCCCCTTGGGAGGTGCTGAGAGAAGTGTTTTGAACACTTAAAGTGCTGTTTTTTCTGCCTAGTCTCTCCTGAAAGGAAAGGTATATAAACCTAAGGTCAATGCTGCTATGTCCGTTCATGAACGGAAGAGAAAACAGGCAAGGTCCTTAAGCGGTTAAAGATTCTAACTACCAGCAAGAATAAGTCCTTACATTTAAAGAGCACCTCTCATTTCAGATTCATCATGGCAGCACATTTTAGTGGGCACCCAGTCACCTGCTGCCGCCTCGTTCCTTGTTGTATCACAGCCGTCCCATTAAAGTGAATGGAATGGTCAGTGAGTCAACAGTGGGTCAGAGGAGCAGGACAGAAATGATAGTTGCGCTTTTAAATAATTATTTTTAAATCAAGTTGAATTAAATCAAGTATTTTTTCTAGTGATCTAAATCAAATGCACCCGTCTCCTCATAAAATGTTTGAAAGATTAATCTGGTCTGGCAATAGTTATTCACTCCAGGGAAGAGGTACTTAACCACTTAAGCCCCGGACTTTTAGGCAGCTAAATGCCCAGGCCAGGTTTTGCGATTCGGCACTGGGTCGTTTTAACTGACAATTGCGCGGTCGTGCGACGTGGCTCCCACACAAAATTGACATCCTTTTTTTCACACAAATATAGCTTTCTTTTGGTGGTATTTGATCACCTCTGCGGTTTTTATTTTTTGCGCTATAAACAAAAAATAGAGCGACAATTTTGAAAAAAAATGAAATATATTTTACTTTTTGCTATAATAAATATCCCCCACAAACATATATAAAAAAAAAAAAATTTCCCTCAGTTTAGGCCGATACGTATTCTACCTATTTTTGGTAAAAAAAAAACAAAAAACGCAATAAGCATTTATCGATTGGTTTGCGCAAAATTTATAGCGTCTACAAAATAGGGGATAGTTTTATTGCATTTTTATTATTTATTTATTTTTTACTACTAATGGCGGCGATCAGCGATTTTTTTCATGACTGCGACATTATGGCGGACACTTCGGACAATTTTGACACATTTTTAGGACCATTGTCATTTTCACAGCAAAAAATGCATTTAAAGCGGTAGTTCACCCTCACTGACATGATTTTACCATCGAGACAGGCATTGTAGCGCGAGCTACAGTATGCCTGTCCCGATTTTTTTAACCCCGGACTCACCTTGTAAATCGTACATTATAGATTTCGGCTCCCGCGGGGAATGAGCTTGCCTATGGAGAGGGAGGATGATTGATGGCCGGCCCTGGCACGTCACTCTCCCCGAAGACAGCCGGAGTAGGTCTCGGCTCTTCACGGCGCCTGCGCACAGGCTATGCGCAGGCGCCGTGAAGAGCCAAGCCTATTTCGGCTATTTCCGGAGAAGCGTGACGCGCCAGAGCAGGCCGTCAATCATCCTCCGTCTCCATAGGCACGCCCATTCCCCGAGGGGAGTCGGTATCTTCGATGTACGAGTAAACGGTGAGTACGGGGGAAAAAAAATAAAAAAACCGTGACAGGCATACTGTAGCTCGCGCTACAATGCCTGATTTTAATGGTAGAACAAAACATTTTTTTTTTTTGGGTTTATAAGGTGAACCCCCACTTTAAATTGCATTGTTTATTGTGAAAATGACAGCTGCAGTTTGGGAGTTAACCACAGGGGGCGCTGGAGGAGTTATGTTTCACCTAGTGTGTGTTTACAACTGTAGGGGGGTGTGGCTGTAGGTCTGACGTCATCGATCGTGTCTCCCTATAAAAGGGATCACACGATCGATGCAGCCGCCACAGTGAAGCACAGGGAAGCGGTTAAAGTGTTACAAAAACCATATCATAAAAAAATAAAAAATACAAAAATGCTGTATTACATGTGGTTCATAAATAAAAATCAGCGCAGCGCAACAATAAAATGTATCACAGTCACAACATGCAAGATGATGATCCTCTGTGTGCACTGTGCTTGATGTCAAATGAGACATTGATCAAGAAATGAAGCCCGTTCACCAGACAATCCTAACCTCTCACCTCAGACATTCGACCTGAGAACAGTTCACACAGAATGTATCCCACGAATCAGATCAATTTCACCACATGATGTATATGTGAATAAAGATAAAAGAACCTATTGCTCTCTGTTGCATACAATTTCGATAAAAACTTGCTTATAAAAAAGGGAGCACTTCAGCCAAACGCAAGCATATTGGCATTCAAAAAGTTACAAACCAAAAATTTGGCCGCGGGGGATGTCATACGTGACTCCTCCCCCCAGTACATCCCATAGGCGGGACTGGGGGGAAAAGATATAAAAATATATTAAAAACGATTCTAACCATAAAGTTAAACCTTACGGACCAACATACAAAAATGTGCACATATAAAAATCCCAATGGTAATCGCCAAACACCCGCCAGGAATCCTGCTGCTACCTGGATCAGGTGAATATACGGAGGGGGGAGGGGAAGCCTGTAATCCCCCCACAGCCTCCCGCAGACAAACACACAGCTCCGCTGGCTAGAAATACCCGACTGTGAGAAGCAGCAGCCTGCCAGCGATAGCTGCATACCTGGCTGGAATCCCGTGGCTTCCAGGACTCGACTGCTGAACACCACTTTCCTATTAAAAGCTGACAACACAAGGCATGAGAGCACTCTGGTCAGCTTTTTGGCTGTGCTGGAAACTCAGCCTGTTGAGCCTCTGTATGTGGCCACGCTGTGTAAAAGTCTCACACATGTGGTATCGCCATACTCGGGAGTAACAGCAGAATGTGTTTTGGGGTGTAATTTGTGGTATGCATATGCTGTGTGTGAGAAATAACCTGCTATTAACAATTTTGTGAAAAAAATGAAATAAATAAAATCTTGATTTTTGCAAAGAGTTGTGGGGGAAAATGACCACTTCAAAAAACTCACCGTGCCTCTCTCTAAATACCTTGGAATGTCTTATTTCCAAAAAAGGGGTCATTTGGGGGGTACATGTACTTTTTTGGCATGTTAGGGTCTCAAGAAATAAGCTAGGCCATCAGTACTTCAGGTGTGATAAATTTTCAGATATTGTCACCATAGCTTGGAGACTCCAACATTCACAAAGACCAAATAATATGCACCAAAGATATGTAGCAGTAAAAATTTGGGCCAAAATCTCTGAAGAAAAATTACTAATTTGTTAAAATTTTATAACAGAAAGAAAAATAGTTTTACAGCAGTTTTCTGTTTTTTCCCCCCATTTATTAGCACAAAAAAGTAAAATCCCAGAGGTGATCAAATATCACCAAAAGAAAGCTCTATTTGTGTGGGGGGGGGGGGGAGATAAAAATTTCATATGGGTACAGTGAGTAATTGTCATTCAAAATGTGAGAGCACCGAAAGCTGAAAATTGGTCTGGTAATAAAGGGGTTTAAGTGCCCAGTTGTCAAGTGGTTAAACAGCTTTGACCGCCCCAACATAAAAATATGCTGCCAAGTCATTTCACTCGTCACTCCCAAATTCCTTTGACACTCCCTATTTAGTATTGTGACAAGTGATCGTTTGTTAACACAATGGTGAAGAATGTGTGTCAGCAACAGAATTTAGAGCTAGTGTATCAGTGCCAAGTTTAAAGTAGTAGTGAAGTCCAATATAAAAAAAAAAAAAAGCTGGTCCCTCTGTGGGTTTAATAATGTACTACAGGACAACTCTGAATATCCTAGAGTAGCCCAGCCAGAGCCCAGATTTGAACCCGTTTGAACATCTCTGAAGAGATCTGAAAATGTCTGTGCACCAATGCTCCCCATTCAATTGGTGCCAAGTATTGAGCAAATTCTGTGAATACTTCTGTAAATGCGATTTTTTTTCACGTTTTTTATTTTTAATAAACTTGCAAAGATTTCAAACAAACTTCTTTCATGTTGTCACCATTATGGGGCATGGTTTGTTGAATTTGTGAAAATAAAAATGGTTTTTATACTGTGTTCCTCCGATCCCCCCATAGGGGAGAGCGGAGAAAAGACAGGGCGGTCCCTGCACAGTAATGATCCGCCCCGTGAACCTCCGCTTTCTCAGCGGGGATCAAAGGAGCGATCCCCGCTGAGCAAGCGGAGGTTCACGGGGCGGATCATTACCGATCCGCCCTGTGTGAAAGGGCCCTAACAAATCACCTTTAAGTGGTTGTAAAGCTTTGTTGTTTTTTTTTTTTCTTTTTTAACCACTTGCCGCCCGCCAATGACATATTGACGTCGGCAAAGTGGTTGTAGAATCCTGACTTGACTTCATATGACGTCCTCAGGATTCTGAGCCGCTGCGTGCCCCCGGGGGCGCGCATTGCGGCGATCGTTGTTGCAGGGTGTTAGTCTGACACCCCGCAACACCGATCTCGGTAAAGAGTCTCTCACGGAGGCTCTTTACCACGTGATCAGCCGTGTCCAACCACGGCTGATCACGATGTAAACAGGAAGAGCCGTTGATGGCTCTTCCTCACTCGCGTCTGATAGACGCGAGTAGAGGAGAGCCGATTGGCGGCTCTCCTGACAGGGTGGGTTTGCGCTGATTGTTTATCAGCGCAGCCCCCCCTCGAATCGCCACACTGGACCACCAGGGAAGCCCACCCTGGACCACCAGGGAAGGGCAAAAAAAAAAAAAACATTAAAAAATAAAAAAGATGCCAATCAGTGCCCACAAATGGGCACCAACTGGCAACATGGGTAAATCAGTGCCACCCCACAGTGTCCATCCGTGCCACCCCACAGTGTCCATCCGTGCCACCCCACAGTGCCCATCCGTGCCACCCCACAGTGCCCATCCGTGCCACCCCACAGTGCCCACCTGTGCCACCCATAAGTATCCATCAGTGCCGCCCATGAGTGCCCATCAGTGCCGCCCATCAGTGCCGCATACCAGCGCCGCCAATCAGTGCCACCTCATCTGTGCCCGTCAGTACTACCTCATCGATGTCCATCAGTGCCATCTCATCGGTGCCCATCAGTGCCCGTAATTGAAAGAAAACTTACTTATTTACAAAAAAAAAATGTTAGTTTTTTTTTTTTTTTGCGCAACAACTAAAAAAACACAACGCAGAGGTGATCAAATACCACCGAAAGAAAGCTCTCTTTGTGGGGGGAAAAGGACGCCAAATTTGTTTGGGTACAGTGTAGCATGACCGCGCAATTGCCATTCAAAGTGCGACAGTGCTGAAAGCTGAAAATTGGCTTGGGCGGGAAGGTGCTCAAGTGCCCTGTATGGAAGTGGTTAAATAACATATCATACCAACTTCCACTGTGCAGCTCGTTTTGCACAGGATGCATTAAGGTGAAAAAAAAAAAAAACATGAGGGTTTAAAACTTCAACCACTCTACTCCCGGCCGCCGTCAATCGACGGTGGCACGATAGCTCTGTTCTGAGAGGACGTCATATGACGTCCTCGTCTTGCAGAGCCACTAACGCACCCACCGCGTTACTGGGAACCGGCGATTTCCCAGTAACTGAGCAGGACCATGGATCTCTGTGTAAACACAGTTGGCTTTGATTGGCAGTAGCAGCTAATGGCACCCCGCTGCTGTCTCAGCCAATGAAGAAAGTCCCAGCCACCCGAGACTCTCGTGCAACCCACTGGATTGAGATGGGGCTCAGGTAAGTATTATGGGGGCTGCTGTACAAAAGGTGGTATTTCATTATAATGCATAATGATAAAAAAAAAACTTCCGACTTTAGAACCACTTTAACCACTTCAATACAGGGCACTTTTACCCCCTTCCTGCCCAGGCCAATTTTCAGCGCCGTTACACTTTGAATGACAATTGCGGGCGTGCAACGATGTACCCAAACAAAATTGCGATCATTTTTTTCCCACAAATAGAGCCTTATTTTGGTGGAATTTAATCACCACTGGGTTTTTTATTTTTTGCTAAACAAATTAACACAAGACTGATATTTTTGGGGAAAGAAAAGTTTTTCCATTGTTCTAAAATGTAGTTTTCTGCCGATGAGGCTGCATCGACTCATTACTGATGGGCACTGCATCAGAAGAGCAGCCGATGGGCTCTCCTCTGCTCGCATCTTGTCAGCATGAACTGAGAAAAGCCGATTAGCGGCAATGTGATTGGTATCAGGTGTTTGAGAGCCTGCACCATAGGCTCTTTATCACGATCGGAGATGTGGGGTGTCAGAACACACAGCACCACTGATTACTGCACTGTGCGCCCCTGGGGGCACGTACAAGAGGCTTATCCTACTGGACATCATATGACGCTCAGGCAGGATAACTCAGCCACCTTGCAGATCGTAATTCCGCAATAGGGCAGTGGGGAAGTGGTTAAGAAAGCCTGCAAAATGTAGGCCTCATGCACACTGGACATTTTTACAGCTGCTGTTTTTGGCTTCAGGCATTTTTTTCTGCAGCCAGTAAGCTCCCCAGCATGTTATCCTATGTGTCCATGCACACATTGGCTTTTATCAGCAATTTCTGACTGAAAAACAAAACCCCAGCTGAAGAGCGTTTTCAGCTGGAAAAACACTCCAACTCCGAAAAACACTCTAACTGTTTTGTCACGACGGGGGCTAATCCCCCGTTGAAGTCCTGTCGTGACAAAACGATTGTAGGGTGCCGTGACGTCATCGCATTCCGTCCTGAGCATCGGCGGTGTTTTGCCTGAGTAGCGAGAGGCATCGGAGAGGAGACATTACAGCTCCTCACATGTTATGCTGCACTGTCATCTTCTAATTGTAAGTGCATTACTTTATTAAAACCCCTTTCATTTTTATACGTAATACGCTACGAGTCCCTTTTTTTATATAATTTCTGCATCAATCCTGGATCCATTGCCGAGTCCTATCCGGCCACCATACTGACTGGTTCATGGGAGACCTGACTTCCCTGCGCGCTATGAGACTGATGCAAAGCAGTCTCTCCCTTTGGTAAGCAGGCAGTCCTAATTCACAGGTGCAGCGAAGATCTATCCTAAGTGTAGAAGATTGGCGTTCACTTGATCACTCTTCATTGCTGTTCTTATCACAAGATTTAATGTTGGACTTTCCACTTAACCCTTCTTCACTGAGTGGTCTTTGGAGATTTTCCTTCTATTATACTGACTTTTTCCCTTTTTTTCCCTTTTTCTTTGTTTTGGGATGAGTTCTTACATATATTTTCAGAATTTATGTATTTTTTTTATTATGCATATCATATATTAGCGCTGCACTTCTTTTGTTTTCTATTTTGTTTTTTCTATTCAAATCAAAGCTTCGTGACACAGCAGGAGATGCCCACTGTGTGTGATCCATCTGGGCACAGTCAAGGCTGCATTTAATGGATGGGCACAGCCTCATTTTATGTGCAGAGTGAGGCTGCACTGATGGGTTTTTGATGAAACCGTGATGCATCGCGGAATCGAATCGTTGACATAATCGTAACCAAATCGAATCGTGAGACCAGTAAAGATGTGCAGCTCTATTGCTTGGGCATAAAAGACCTTATTAATCTCACTTCTTATAAGGTCAAAAACAAAGTATCACAAATAATGTTTCTTTAAGAACCTACTGCTATACAGAAGGATACTGTGTTAAAGTTTCAAAAGACATAGGGCCCATGGATCGAGTCTTAGCTACCCTCTGTCATACTAGCATATTATTTAACTCTGCAGAGGGCTCAGTTAATTTGTTTCAGCGACTGTTTACTACCGCTTTAAATCTCGTTTATTTTTACACACACACACACACACACACACACACACTTAGAGCCGGTTCACACTGAGGCGGCACAACTTCGGGGGCGACTCTGCAAGTCATCCTGAAGACGACTTCAGAGGCGATTAGCAAAATGACTTCTGTATAGAAGTCAATGCAAATCGCCCCGAGCCGCCCCCGAAGTCGTACAGGAACCTTTTTCTAAGTCGGAGCGACTTGCGTCGCTCCTATTAGAACGGATCTATTAAATAGAATGGGATGAGACTCGACAGGCAGCTTAGCCGCCTAACGAGTCGCCCCAGTGTGAACCGGCTCTTAAAATAAGCACACCAGGGGGCGTGGCTGGACGAGGATGGCGCTGGACGTACTTTCGGTGAGCTCCGTCTGACAGAATTGAATCGATAGCCATCTAACGCCCGTTCTGTCCCTATAGTGCCCCAAACTCCTCATCCTGTACCCGGGACTCTCCCTGTACGGCGCTGTACTCTTTCTGGGTATCCGGGACGTCTGCTTACCTTACGGTGTAAACCGAGGCCTACTCCCACCCTTGGATTCCAACGCCATCTTGAGGCCTAGTCCGCAGAGAACGACACCGCGCTCGAGTGGTGAGGGTACAGCGGACGGATCAGTCACCGACTCACTCCCACCTGTGAGGCGCCGCTCTGAGAAGGATTCCCGGAGCAAACATCTGACCGGAGACTAGTAGTGGCTTCCGTTTTTATTACCGGAGGCCCTCTGACGCAATTTTTACTACAATTGCTGATGCGTCATCGCCATCTTGTGGCCTGAAAGTTCATTGCCACAGACTTCAGATATAATACAACAGCTGAAGTGACATCGCCATCTTGTGGCCTGCAGGTTTATTATTACAATCTTCAATTAATATTATAACTGCAGTTCTGACGCCGCCATCTTGTGGCCTGCAAGTTTATGACCACATATATCATATAGTGTGGCTTATTCCACTGAGACTTGCTTTTTTACTTATTAAATTATATTCTGGAGACTGATACTCAGGGTGAGGCTTGTGGATGGATGCTTAACTGCGAATTTCCATAAAACTGACAGTATCCTAATAGAACTTCTCCTTGGGGTCCCAAGTACTTATAATAAAAAAGAAAAAAAAAAAAAAAAAAAAAAAGGGGGAAAGGAAAAGAAAACCTCCTGGTGATCGGCGACCGGGAAAAGAGCCCGATCTTACTATCATAAGCCCACAGACATCATTTGAGGTCTATATGAGGAGTTAACGCTGCCATCTTGCGGCCTGCATACTTCAAGATACTATAAAAATAATATGAACACTTTTCTGTGGCAATAACTACTGAAAATACACACTTTTCTCTCATAATCCGCCTCAGTAGCTTAAAGCGGGAGTTCACCCATTTAAAAAAAAAAAAAAAAATCTCCCCTTAGCTTCCTGCTCGTTCGGTCTAGGGGAATCGGCTATTTATATTAAAATATAAGCAGTACTTACCCGTTTTCGAGCTGCATCTTCTTCCGTCGCTTCCGGGTATGGGTCTTCGGGAGCGGGCGTTCCTTCTTGAGTGACAGCCTTCCGAGAGGCTTCCGACGGTCGCATCCGTCGCGTCACTCGTAGCCGAAAGAAGCCGAACGTCGGTGCGGCTCTATACTGCGCCTGCGCACCGACGTTCGGCTTCTTTCGGAAAATCGTGACGCGATGGATGCGACCGTCGGAAGCCTCTCGGAAACCTGTCAATCAAGAAGGAACGCCCATTCCCGAAGCCCATACCCGGAAGCGACGGAGAGGATGCGTCTCGTAAACGGGTAAGTACTGCACATATTTTAAAATAAATAGCCGATTCCCCTAGTAATAACGAGCAGGAATCTAAGGGGGAAAAGTGCCCTCTAAGGGTGAACCCCCGCTTTAAACTCGATGTGTGGTGACTTGTGGTAATTTTGAAACATACATAATCCAATGTGTCACGCTATTTGGAGTTCTTATTGTATTTATCTCTTCTCTAAACTGAGGTAATTCTTTTTACACTGGCTACCTGACTGCAATAATAGTCTAATAGCGGTAGTCAAAGATTGGTTACCAACTGGATACGGTGCCCAGGGTAGGTGTTGTATATTGTAGGATTACCCTATGATTGCCCCTGCTATGGTAACTTGCTGAGGTATTCATACACACCGTCCGATGTTAGTCGACAAAAGCTACAAACCAATCCGCTAATATAACACCTGCATGATATGTAATTTGAGGCATTTTTATGATGCTGATCTTTTCACAATACTTACTGTAAAGGCTCAAATCTGGGCCTGGTCTGTTCACATAAGCAATACCCACTGTAAGATGGTGGTTATAAGACTGTTATGCCTATAGGAGCTCATATAGGAGTGAACTGTTGATTTTACGATATAGAACAACTCTACCCCTGCTGATAAGAATTCACTATAACACTTATTATATATGAAGGGGAAACAGGGCAAAAAAAAATAAGAACTCAATTATCAAGGAGAGTCTTTTTGATATGGACACCCCTCCTCATACAAGTCCTCAGGTACCTGTGGTGGATCCTAAGTTTACTGAACATTTCTCGTCTCATGTGACACCCTCCTCATCACCTCCTCCCTTAAGTTCTACTACATCTTCAGCTTTATTTTCATCTGTAGTAAGGGAGGGTATAATACCTATAATGGCTGATCACGGGATTCCTATGGTTTCTCCCTCACATGACCCTATACAAGTAACTGCTAACGTTGAAACTGCTCCAGAAGTTTCTTTCAATGTTGCTGATCTCTATAACAGGATCTCTGAAATGCTGGAAAGGGGTTTAGCTCACACGGCTGAGAAAATTACTAAAGATATTAGGGCAGACTTCCAATGTCTTGGCAACAGGATAGACTCAGTTGAGCATAAATTGGACACTAACGTCTCTAAAACTGAACAACATGATGATCATATCCATTTCCTACAAGAACAACTGGAGGCTGCTCAAGCTAAGATTGACGATTTGGAAAACAGGTCAAGAAGAGAAAACTTCAGGGTTAGGGGTCTTCCTGAGTCCATTATGGACGTTCATTCAGCAATACGAGACATTATGAGAATCCTCCTTCCATCTGTACCTGATATAAAATTGGAAATTGATAGGGCTCATAGATCATTAGGTCCACTGAGAAGAGATGGTTTGCCCAGAGATGTGGTGGTCAAGCCTCATTATTTCTCCACCAAAGAAGACATTATGAAACGGTCCAGACAACAGGAGAATCTTCAATACCAAGGTACTAATATACAAATATTTTCTGACATTTCACCATATACCATTCAGAAAAGAAGAGCAATGAAACCGTTATTGTCTGCCCTCATCAACAAAAACATCAAGTATAAATGGGCTTTCCCCTTCGCCTTAAAATTCAATTATAATGGTAGAAACCATATAATACATAATTTCCAAGAAGGTGAACGACTTCTGTCTGATCTGAAAATTATATCTCTTGATCCTGTCATGGACACTAATCCGCCTCAACTTCCATCTGCCAAGAGGAACACACCTACTAGTCCGACTCAAAATCCTTGGAACAAGGTCAAGTACAGGAAAATTGGAGGGGGCCAAGCACCCTGATATTGAATAGACTTACCCAGGACGTATCTCTTAATCTTTAATTCAGATGAATTTTTATCCTGGATGCTTTTTAAAAAAAAAGAAGATTCCGGGATTACATGTCTAGTTTAATGCCGTTTTTCTTTAGATTATTCTCCTATTGTTTTTGGGTCATCATATGATTCACATGCCTTTTTTCTTAAACTTGTTTTAAGGTGTAATGTTTAATCTGTCGGCAACTGACGACGGTGAGGTATTGAACCTCAACTTACCTCTTGTGTCGACACTTTGTCGACCCAATGGGTAAGAATATAGTCCTTTTCTGGGACTATACAAAAATTTCTTGTTTGAATGAGGGAAGGAGAATCATTCTCTTCCCCCATTCTGGGTCACGAATTGACCTTGCACGATCTAATAGTTTATTGTGCCATATGTTTTTTTATTTTTCTCTTTTTATCTCTCCTTTTCACTTCTTTTTCTTTCTTCTTCATACTCTCTTCGTTTCTTCAGCCTGCCTGCCATTGTTCGTATTTGCGAGACTATTGATGATATCTGTACGGTCCCGCATGTTCATAGATGTAGACAAGACTTATGGCTGGATCGAATGATGTATCTAAACCCCTTAGTGTTGTTACTCACAACACTCAGGGGTTGAATTCTCCTGTTAAGAGGCGCAAAGCCTTTCAAGTATACAAGTCTCTCCGTGTAGATGTGGTTTTCCTTCAAGAAACCCACTTTCCTAAACGATACAACCCTTCCTTTATGCATGCCCACTTTCCATTGTTTTACCTAGCTAAAGCAGAAAACAAAACTAAGGGTGTGGCCATTTTGTTTTCTAGGTATTGTAATTTTAACCTGACTAAAGAATTTGGAGATCCGGAAGGTAGGTTTCTATTGTTACAAGGTACCCTTGATGGCAGACTATACACATTTATCTCTTATTATGCTCCTAACAGAGGTCAGAAAAAGTTTTTCTCACAGATGCTTGATACCCTTCGACCATTTATGGAGGGGATCATTCTTATGGGTGGAGACTCTAACCTAGCTTTCGACACGGGATTGGATAAGTCCAAACCTTCTGTCAAGGGAATCGTCAGACCGACTAAACTTAGTCTACAAGTAGCACGCATTCTACATCAGTCTAGATTAACTGATATCTGGAGGGAGATGAACCCCAAAATTAAGGACTATACTCACTATTCTAACCCTCACCACTCTTATTCGCGTATAGATCATATATTAATCTCTAACCATCACGTCCCAGCTGCCATTAAGTCTCATATAGTTGATGTTTCTTGGTCAGATCACTCGATGGTTCTATTGTCACTGAGGAGAGAGGACACTTCTCCTAAAGTGTCTCATTGGACACTAAATAAGTCTATTTTGAAGGACCCTGTCCTAATGAAGGATATTGAGCGATCTCTTCTAGAATACTTTAAGCATAATGATACAGGAGATGTGTCCCCTGAAACTCTGTGGGCTGCCCACAAGGCTTCTATCAGAGGCAAAATTATACAAGTGGCCGCTGGCCTCAAGAAACAAAGAAACATAGACATAAGGAAGCTGGAAAACAACTATATAGAGCTCCGTAAAAAACATAAATCTGATCCTCTTAACTTTCCTACTCAGGCACTTGATGCAGCTAGATCTGCCCTAAACTTGGTACTTGCCACCAAAGCTGGGGAAGATATGAAATGGACTGGAGCTAATTTCTATAAATTTAAAGATAAAATAGGCCCGATGCTAGCTCATAAACTCTCACCCAGATTTCAATCACGGTCTCTCCCTAAAATAAGGATGATTGATGGTTCTCTTACCCTGAATCCTAGGAAGATAATGGAGGCCTTTCATGATTTTTTTTCTAAGCTTTATGCATCCACTGATGATTCTTCTTCAGAGGGAATGGATGATTTTCTAGACAATTTGAATCTACCTCAATTGACTGAAGTTCATAGAGAAATGATGGAGTCTCCCATATCAGCTGAAGAAGTATTGTTAGTAATTAAAAACCTAAAATTAGATAAAGCCCCGGGCCCTGATGGGTTTTCAAGTGCTTATTATAAAACATATTCGAACATTTTAACACCCTACATGGTTAAATTCTTCAACCACATGACCGGTGGAGTTCCCATAGACAGGCAACTTAATTTAGCTTATATTTCGGTTATCCCAAAGCCAGAAAAAGACCATAGCCTGGTGGAAAACTATAGACCTATATCCCTCATTAACAACGATCTTAAGATACTCACTAAGGTAATGGCCAATAGAATGTCCTCTTTCATTGGCCAGTATGTTAGTAAAGATCAAGTAGGCTTCATCGCTGGAAGGCAAGGTCCTGATCAGGTTAGGAGGGCTGTGGATCTGATCTCCATTTTGAACTCGGGCTGGACTGGTGATACTAATCAAAGGGGAATGCTTCTTTCTATTGATCTACAAAAAGCATTTGACTCAGTATCATGGCCATTCATGTTAGAAGTGATGAAACGTTGGGGGTTTGGCACGAAATTTCTTGGAATCTTATCTGCACTTTACTCTCATCCTAAAGCTAATATACGCTTTCAGGGTATCTTTTTGGAACCTATTGAGATTCATAGGGGTACTAGGCAGGGTTGTCCTCTGTCTCCCCTGGTGTTTGCAATAGTTATGGAATCCTTGGCTATAGCTATTCGTGAGAACACAAACATCAGGGGAGTTAGATGTGCCAAAATGGAGCATAAATGTGCCTTGTTTGCAGATGACCTTTTACTGTTTTTGACCGCTCCAGATACATCCCTACCGGAATTATATTCTCTTTTAGACAAATTTTCTATAGTTTCAGGTCTAACTGTGAATATGGCCAAGTCTAGGGCCCTCAATGTTTCTCTCTCTGAATCCATGGTTTCTCTACTAAAGGAAAATTATGGATTCAAATGGGACACCTCTTATATCAAATACCTAGGTATCTATTTGACTCCCAACATCCAAAACTTGTATTTGGCCAATTATCCACCTATGTATAGAAAACTTGAAAGATTTGAGAGATTGGGGGACTCAGAATATAGGTTGGATTGGTAGAATTAACTCGGTTAAGATGACTCTTCTCCCTAGGCTTTTGTATCTTTTTGGATCATTACCCATACCGATAATTAAAAGTCATCTAAAATCCTTTCAAGGAAAGATTATCAAGTTTATTTGGAACAATAAGGGTCCACGCCTTCCATCTCGCACTCTCTATAACTTGCCTGAACAGGGGGGTCTGGGGGTACCCAACTTATTATGGTACTATCAATCAGCAAGATTGGCACAGTTATCGGAAACTTTTCTTAAACATGAACGCCCTGACTGGTTAGATATAGAAGAGCAGGCGACCCTGAATCTAACGATAGAGGAGTTAATGTGGAGTCCTACCAAGAATAGGCCTTCTATTTTATCTCCGACTCTTTCTCAAACCTTTGTTTTATGGGATTCACTTAAAAACAATCCCTCTCTAATTTCTAAAGGCAGACCTTTATCGAGTATTTTTCTAGACCCACTCTTTGTTTCTAAAATTGAAGTAGATTCGTTCAAATGGTGGCATGACAAAGGGTTGTATCGTATAGGCCGTTTTTTTTCGCGCTCGGGTCCACTTCCTGAACAACACTTCATTGACAAGCTAGGTCTTCCTGTCTCAGAAAAATTAAGATTTTCTCAACTACATGACTATGCACAAAGCCTATGGGATAGTGGCTCGATCTCTGGACTATTGACACCTTATGAAAGTAATTGTGATCAGGGTTTGATCAGGAAGGGGAATATTTCAATCATATATCAATCGCTTGCTAATAACTGCACCAAATTACCTTATATGCTGGCCTGGGAAAGGGAACTTAATAACAATTGGGATTTATCTGACTGGTGTAGTAATTATACTAGATCCATTAAAGGATATGTGAATATATCCCTTGTAGAGGCTAATGTAAAAATTTATACTAGGTGGTATTTAGTTCCCGTTAAACTGGCTTCCATGTATCCGTCAACTTCGCCCCTTTGCTTCAGAGGTTGTCAGGGATTGGGGTCTATGGTACATATATGGTGGGAATGTCCCAAAATACGTGGATACTGGAATAAGGTGTTCAACATAATAAGACGTGTCACAGGCTGTAATTTGCATCAATCCCCCACTATCGCTTTACTTAACGGGATGTTACCCCAAACCTCCAAGGTTACTAGAAAACTCATCCTATACATTCTGACAGGTGCCAGGATCACAATTGCAGCTGCGTGGAAAAAATCTACTGTCTCCATCCGGTATATGAAACAAAAGGTTACATGGATTATGGAACAAGAAAAGAGGGTCTGTTCCATGTTGGATATGTCTACTCTTTTCCATGAAATATGGGAACCGTGGATGAAATTTATGGGAATATCTTTTATCCCATAAAGGCTGTGGTGATATTTATATCCTTAGGACGATGTTGTTCGTTGACAGGCAGGCTGCCATCTCTTTTTACTTTTACTTTCCCCTGATCTTTTTTTTTTCTTTTCATTGATTGTTATTTGATTTGATAATTTTGTTTTTTACACGAGGATAACATCCTTGTTATTTCTCATTCTCAGAGTGTTATGTTTAGAAAAAAAAAAAAGATATATATAAACATTTGTAATAGCCTATGTTTGGGTTATCAAAAGATTCCACCAAATTTTTGGGGATGTTAGGCATGTTAAGGGTTTTGAAAATATATATTTACAGATACTGGTGGGTATTGGTGATAATTATGGGAGGGAGGGAAGGGGGATTGAAAAGTTTGCTTAACCTCTTGGACACAGACTGTTCCCAGTGGGGGTGTCGGGGAGGTCATTGTTATCCAGAAATCCTGTCCTTTATTCGTTCCATGAAATTAGACCCAGTACACACATGGGGTTTTTTATTGTGTGACAACAATAAGCCTAAGGAATTATATAGTTTATGGAAATATCCTTTTATTTATTTAATTATAAATTATTGGTTATACCTAGCTTTTCTTTTTAACTATTACAATCTGTTATAATCTCACCGTATGGTGATAGCATATGATATGGCTGTATATGATAGTCAGTTTCTATGACAAGACCATCTTCTATGTAAAACAATGCATTGGATTTATTATTTACTGTGTATTACTGAATTGTATACTGCTGTTATAGTACAAATGTATGTACTTTTATTGAAAATAAACATAAATTTGAATGAAAAAAAAATAAGCACACCAGAATGTTTAAGATGTTTATGTGGTTATAGTAATATGCCAAACTATTCATTTTAGGTGGATTATGCCTTAAAATAAAAAGTCTAAATAAAATTGCAGGTCACTTTGTTATGTTATATTATGTTGATTTTTTTATTTTACTGGCAATGACAGCCTGAAGTCTGGAACCCAAGGACAAGGACATTACCAAAGACTGTTTCCTCCTTTCTAAAGCTTTGCCAGGCTCTAACTGCAGCCGTCTTTGGTTGTTCTTGGTTTGTGGGCCTTTCTGCCTTTAGTTTTGCCTTCAGCAAGTGAAATGCATGCACTCAAAGGACCAATGACCCAGTGCCACTGGAAGCCATGCATGCCCATGCCATCACACAGCCTCCACCTTGTTTTACAGATGACTGTGTGTGCTGTGGATCATAAGGTGTTCAAAACCGTCTCCACACTTTTTTCTTCCTGTCATTGTGGTAAAGATTAATCTTAGTTTCATCCAGCCAAAGAATGCTTTTCCAGAACTGGTCTGGCTTTAGATGTTCTTTTGGCAAAGTCTATTCAGGCTTTTCAATGGTTTGCACCTTGTGATGAACCCTCTGGATTTGCTCTTGTGAAGTCTGCTCTTGATTGTAATCTTTGACAATGATACGCCCACCTCCTGGAGAGTGTCCTTCACTTGTCGGGATGTGAATGAGTTTTTCATTACCATAGAGAGGATCCTGCGATCATCCACCAATGTCGTCTTCCATGGACATCCAGGCCCTTTTTATGTTGCTGAACTCACCAGTGCATTCTTTCCTCAGAATGTACCAAACTGTTGATTTGGAAACTCCTAATGTTGCTGCTATCTTTCTGATGGGATTTATTTGGCAGATTTCCAATGGACCGTTTCACTTGCATGGACAACTCCTTTGAATGCATGTGTAGATTAACAGCAATAGATAACAAATGCAAATTCCACACTTATACATACTATACAATTTTCCTTCAGATTTGCCAAAACCATATAATATGGAGGTCAAACCCTAAGAGATTCAATTTGTACGAAATCAAGCAGGTCCTTGCACTACATGGTTTTGGTAACTAACAAAAGATGTATAGTGTCTATGGGGTCTTGGTATCGACTCCAGACCTTTTTACCTGCTTAATTGATGAAGAAAAAACGAAGGAGTAGCCCATAACAGGCCATGAAACAGCTTTTGATTCAATTGTCAAATTCCTTTTTTGTTCCCTTGGGGGGAAAAAACAAAAATGGAGCTGTAATTCCTAAACTTTTCCTGATGTACATACCCTCAAATTAAACCTTATAGAGAGGATGCACTTTCAGCCCATACCCATTATAAAACTAATGCTTGAATATTATTTTATATTTTATTTATTTTTTAATAATATTTTCTCATAAAAGCTCTAACATCTGAGTATAAATTCAAAAGTAATTTTCTACAGCCAGAAGGTTTTTTATCATTAGGACAGGGTTCGACAAACCCCGGGCGCCAGGGCGCCATTGCGAATTCTAATGATGCTTCCCGTCTGTTTTCACTGCCATCGCCTTCCCTCTGAAATTAGAACCCACAAACATTATATATATTTTGTATTCTAATACCCTAGAGAATAAAATGGCGTTTTTTTTATATTGTGAAAGATAATGTTACACCGAGTAAATTGATACCCAACAGGTCACGCTTCAAAATTGCGTCCACTTGTGGAAGAGCGACAAACTTTTACCCTTTAAAATCTCCATATGCAACGTTAAAAAAAATTTTTTTACAGGTTGCACATTTTGAGATACAGAGGAGGTCTAGGGCTAGAATTATTGCTCTCGCTCTACCAATTGCAGCGACACATGTGTGGTTTGAACACCGCTTTCATATGCGGGCACTACTCACATATGCGTTCGCTTCTGCGCGTGAGCTCGGCAGGACAGGGTGCGTTGCTGGGCTCCCAACTTTGTCAAGCCATGCATTAGGATAAAACACCTTCTCCCCCAATACTTACCTGAGCCCCATATCGATCCAGTAATGTTGCATGAGACTCTTGGCTGGCCAGGATGCTCTCCTTATTGGCGGAGACAGGCTCAGGTGCCCCCATAGCAAGCTGTTTGCCGTGGGGAGGGCACAGCAGGGAGGAGGGCGGCAGGAGTGCTGGCAAGGGACCCGAGAGGGGGAGGAGGATGGAGCATTATGGCTGCTCTGTGCAAAACTACTGCACAGAGCATGAAAGTACAACTTTTTTTGAGAGAATTTAATATCACAGCCTTCATTGAAATATCTGATAATTCTGTAAGGTATTAATAAATGTATTTAGGCTTGCCCCAGGATGGGCTTAAAATAATCATAAGCTCTGGTGCAACACTAAAGTGCAACTGCTTTGTGGAATGTATCTGTAATCAATCATCTTAAACGCTAGCAGATTTAATCTAAAATTTCTGCAAAAAATATAGTATTTCATATTAATCTCAAAATCAATCAGTAGCAGATTTTAATTACACAATGCAGCAACTGAGCAAACTCATTAATCTTTGTGACCTATAGAAAAGAAAAAAAAAAAAAAAAAAAAAATCGCTGATGCTCAGTTTTCTGGTCTAACTGCACAGAAATAATGTACTTTGGATTGAATTTGATTTCATCTAGAGTGGGAAACAAGATTTTAACTGCTAGGTGTCACAAATCTAATAACGTTCCCAGATATAAATCAAAGTACAATGGGAATATCAATATAAAAAATGCACATCACCCATTTGACGTCTGGCAGCATGCAGAGGCATAGGCTTTTATCTGCCAGACTACTCTGTTTCTGACAGCTCAAGGAATTAGATTGTGTACCAAAACTGGCACAATGTATGCATATCTTATACCTGAGGGTCCGCTGGAGAACCTGTTAAAGTGGATGTAAACCCCAAAAAATGTATTTATTATAAGAGTATAAGATTTCCCATCATCTGTGCCCAGTCTTGCCACAGAGTTAATGCAGCTCTGAGCAATCCTCTTATTGTTCAGTGAAATGAAACGGACTTACAGAGAAAAACCTTAGTCCGTTCCGCCCCCCTTGCTGTGAGTGACATGTTATTTACATATCTCATGCACTAGCGTGGAGACAGGCATTATTTTTTAATTCCCACCCCCTTTCTGAAGTCATATGGTTACTTTTCTGGATTTTGACTGGATGTTAGTGATCATAGCAGAATTTAGTGTGAGGAATACATAGGAAAAAAAATGCATGTTGACAAGGGGAGTGTAGAGGTGGGCGGGGAGTCTGACATCACGACTCCACCCACCAAGCTCCAGACAACAGATCCACCCACAGAAGCTGTAGTTTTTCAGTTCTTATAACAGACAGAGGAGAGACATTTGACAGGTAAGGATACATGCAGGAGGCATCTATATCCTTATAGATCAGCACTATGGCAGTAGTTTAGAAAGGATGAGAGTGGGTTTACATCCACTTTAAGTCACTGTAGTAGTCAGCACTTAAAGCTGTGATCTTCCAAGGCTTGGGGAAGGGAGTTTCCCCTCTGCACACTGGACCACAGGGGGTTGCTTGCTCAGCATGGCCTCATTCATAGATTGCATTAAAAGTACAACTTTAGTTGGAACATCAAAAAAAATTAAACTACTTCAGACCCGGGCGTATGTAAAAAGACGGCTTCAAGGTGGCTCTATAAATCCGGGAGGCCGTCACCGCGATGCCGATGTGCGTGCCTGGCGGCCGCGATGTCCGCCAGGTACCCACGATCGGCATTTTTAGAGCACGGACGTGGAGCTCTGTGTGTAAACACAGAGATTCACGTCCTGTCAGGGAGAGGAGACCGATAGTGTGTTCCTTGTACATAGGGACACAGCATCGGTCACCTCCCCCAGTCAGTCCCCTCCCCCCACAGTAAGAATCACTCCGAGGATCCACATTTAACCCCTTCCTCGCCCCCTAGTGTTAACCCCTTACCTGCCAGTCACATTTATACAGTAATCAGTGCGCTTTTATAGCGCTGTTCGCTGTATTAATGTGAATTGACACAAAAATGTGTCAAAAGTGTCCGCCATAATATCACAGTCCTGACAAAATTCGCCGTATTACTAGTAAAAAAAAAAAATTTAAAAAGTCAGAATTCTATCCCTTATTTTGTAGCCACTATAACTTTTGCGCAAACCAATCACTATAAGCTTATTGCGATTTTTTTTTTTTTTTACACCAAAAATATGTAGAATACATATCGGCCTAAACTGAGAAAATTATTATTATTATTTTTTTTTTTTTAATGGGATATTTATTATAGCGAAAAGTAAATAAAGTGTTTTTTTCTTTTCAAAATGGACGCTCTTTTTTTTTTATAGCGCAAAAAATAAAAACCGCATAGGTGTTTAAATACCAAAAGAAAGCTCTATTTGTGGGGGGGGGGGGGGAAAGGACGTCAATTTTGTTTGGGAGGCACGTCGCACGACTGCGCAATTTTAATTTAAAGCGACGCAGTGCTGAAAGCTGAAATTTCGCCTGGGCAGGAAGGGGGTATATGTGCCCAGCAAGTGGTTAAGTTTATAAACCAACAATAAAAACACTAAAGCAGTGCATTTAACAACCACTTCAATACCGCCAAACATACTTATACGGCCTCATATTGGAGGTGGTTAAACCAGGGCTTGACAAATTTGCTTAGAATCGAAGAGGCAGCTAAAAAAGTTAGGAGCCAGGTTTTTTTTACACAACAATGGTTAGCTTTATTTTCAATGTAAAAATGATCTTAAATTTACACAGAAAGAAGACTAGAACCAAACATATCTATATATAATAAATATATATAAATATATATATATATAATAAATATATATATATATAAAAATATATATATATATATATATATATATATATATATATATATATATATATATATATAAAAATATATATATATATATATATATATATATATATATATATAAAAATATATATATATATATATATATATATATATATATATATATATATATATATATATATAAAAATATATATATATATATATATATATATATATATATATATATATATAAAAATATATATATATAAAAATATATATATATATATTTATTATATATATATATATATATATATATATATATATATATTCATTCCAGTACAGACCAAAAGTTTGGACACACCTTCTCATTCAAAGAGTTTTCTTTATTTCATGACTATGAAAATTGTAGATTCACACTGAAGGCATCAAAACTATGAAGTAACACATGTGGAATTATACATAACAAAAAAGTGTGAAACAACTGAAAATATATTTCATATTCTAGGTTCTTCAAAGTAGCCACCTTTTGCTTTGATTACTGCTTTGCACACTCTTGGCATTCTCTTGATGAACTTCAAGAGGTAGCACCCCATCACTCTCCTCCTTGGTCAAATAGCCCTTACATAGCCTGGAGGTGCGTTTGGGGTCATTGTCCTGTTGAAAAATAAATGATGGTCCAACTAAACGCAAACCGGATGGAATAGCATGCCGCTGCAAGATGCTGTGGTAGCCATGCTGGTTCAGTATGCCTTCAATTTTGAATAAATCCCCAACAGTGTCACCAGCAAAGCACCCCCACACCATCACACCTCCTCCTCCATGCTTCACAGTGGGAACCAGGCATGTAGAGTCCATCCATTCACCTTTTCTGCATCGCACAAAGACATGGGGGTTGGAACCAAAGATCTCAAGTTTGGACTCATCAGACCAAAGCACAGATTTCCACTGGTCCAATGTCCATTCCTTGTGTTCTTTAGCCCAAACAAGTCTCTTCTGCTTGTTGCCTTTCTTTAGCAGTGGTTTCCTAGCAGATATTCTACCATGAAGGCCTGATTCACACAGTCTCCTCTTAACAGTTCTAGAGATGTGTCTGCTGCAAAAGAACCTAGAATATGAAATATATTTTCAGTTTCACACTTTTTTGTTATGTATAATTCCACATGTGTTCATTCATAGTTTTGATGCCTTCAGTGTGTCATGTATTAATGAAAATAAAGAAAAAAAAAATATTTGAATGAGAAGTGTCCAAACTTTTGGTCTGTACTGTGTGTGTGTAGTGAGAGAATATATATATATATATATATATATATTATATATATATATATATATATATATATATATATATATATATATATATATATATATAGTGTGTGTGTGTGTGTGTGTGTGTGTGTGTGTGTGTGTGTGTGTGTGTGTGTGTGTGTGTGTGTGTGTGTGTGTAATAAAAGTGATTACAAAAAAAAAAAAAAAAGCTGTGAAAAACAGGCAGGGGAAGCTCCATTAGCATCGCTGGTTGTTGTCTTGTCATACCAACGGCCACCACAAGAGGGCACCAGATTCCAGAAGGAAGCATAGGACTGCAGAAGGCTGCAAAGCAGCGGCCTCAATTACCAGCCGGCGTGTCCCGACGCAATCGCGGGGGGGGGGGGGCATTGTAGCTGCGCACAGAGACAGGATACCCCAGCTGTGCCGCCCCAGGTCTCTAATTCTAGTTACAAATGCGACCTGGCGCCCGGGGTTTGTCGAGCCCTGAGTTAAACACAAATCATGGTAGAGGCTACAACCATAAACCTGGTATCTTTTTTACATAAGGCGATTCTTTTTAGTAAAAGTAATCAAGTGGATATACAGCTGGTGAATCACTTACAGGCAGCAGAATGATTGGGGAGCCTGGGAATGCTCAGACCAATGTCATCCAGTGCAGTGCACATAGAGGAAGATTGTTCCTCCCTCTGTGAGATCATAAATAAGCAACAAGGATTTTGTCACTTCCGGTTTTGCTTTGATTGATGACAAGCAGTTACCAGCTTGTGAAGCAGCAGATCAAACAGATCTTTGTTTGATCTGCTGCTTTGGAGGGCACAAGAGAAGACCAGTCATGACCCATACTATCACAAGGGATGCGGTTCATTCCCTGTGGACAGCAATAATGTCGATATAAAAAAAAAAAACAACAACATCACCCGTTCCGTTCCCCCCCCCCCCCCCCAAGCAAAGGTGGGTAGGTACATTAGTCCCACACACATATGTAAATGGTGATCGCACCACACATGTGAGGCATCACAACAAACATCAGAGAGAGGGCAATAATTCTCAAGTCAAAACGCTAAATGTTGCTTATTGATAATTTATTTTACCGTAGTTTGATGCTGATCCATGGGTGTGAGATATTTTAAAGCAAGACATGTCTGATCCATTTACTCAGCGTAACAATCTTATATTTTACCCAAAAAATTGGGCATTATATTGTGCGCACTGAAAATAAATAAAATACGCACCACCCCTTCGCAATGCATTGAAAACGTAGCAAGAACACATCAATAACGCAACTGTTACGTTTTTGACTCAGGCACACGACCTTGCATTACTTTTTCAGGATTTCAGCACAATTTCACTGCCATAGACTAGAATGTAAGTTGTGCTGCAAATCATACCCGTGTCTACAGTATAATAGCACTACTTGAGCCAGAAAAGTTAAATATTAACCCTTTGCTAGTTAAACATTTGTTCATAACCTGTTCCTCTCCCTTTAACAAGAACAGCTCCTCCCCTCCCGAACCTCCACATACAGCTACATTTCACATGGCCAGCAGTCAGTGGTGTCTGAGAAAGAGGACAGCAGCACTGGTTCCCAAAAGAAAGTGGCGAGATGAAGATTTTATTTTAATAAAAGAATTGGGGGAATATTTTGTTTATAGCGCAAAAAATAAAAGCTGCAGAGGTGATCAAATACCACCAAAAGAAAGCTATTTGTGGGGGGGGGGGGGGGGAGAGACGCCAAACGAGTCTGGGTACAACATCGCACAACCGCGCAATTGTCCGTTAAAAAAATAAAATAAAATAATCAGTGCCAAATAGTAAAAAGTGCTCTGGTCAGGAAGGGTGTAAAATCTTCCGGGGCGGAAGTGGTTAATGGGGAACCAATTAGCTTGGTTTGTGAAAGGTCAGCTCTATATGATTCTTCAAATGCAGACTACAAAGACCACAGAAAAACTAATGCAGCATGGCTTGAAGTTGCCACAGAAACTCTTTCACGCACCCCTTTTTTGATTGGTCAGGGCCAAGTAGCAGTACATTAAAGGTACAAAAATGTTTTCCTACCTTAGTGCAGTCCTCCTTCACTTACCTCATCCTTCCATTTTGCTTTTAAATGTCCTTATTTCTTCTGAGAAATCCTCACTTCCTGTTCTTCTCTCTGTAAGGCTCCATTCACCATTGCTTTTTTTTTTTATGCATTTTGCAGAAATGCAGGGAAATGTTTTAACATGTTTCCTATGGAACATGTTCACATCAATGCTTTTTTGTGCCTCTGCGTTTTTGGAAAGGGTCAGGGATTTTTTTCCTGCAAAAAGCAGTGTTTTGCATGTAAGAGAATTCAATGGATCCGCATCTAAAACGCAAGTACCGCGATTTTGCCACGATTTGCGTTTTTTTTTTTTTGTTTAACCTGTTTATGGCTGGTCGTTAAAGGAAATGTAAAAAAAAAAAATTAATTTGCTGGCTAAAAAAAAAAAAGGAAATCCCGGCAAAAACGCACGTCAAAAAACGCAACAAGAACACTCAAAAACAACATGCATAGGTGTGAATTGAGCCGAACTCCACACAGTAATGTGAGGCTTTCTCCCTGGTGTGGAGTGTTGTGCTCGCCCCCTCCCTTGAACTACAGGAGAGTCACAAAGCTCTCTACAATGCAGATAGAGAAAGGAGCTGTGTGTTAGTGGGCATCCTGACTCTCCTGTAGTCCAAAGCAAAAATCAAAAGGATGAGATAAGTGAAGGAGGACTGCGCTAAGGTAAAGGAAGCCATTTTGAAAAAAAAAAAAATTGTACCTTTACAACCCCTTTAAGGGCCAGATCACACCATAGAAACGCAACCCGGATGCATTCCAGTTGCTTTTATTGAATGCGCATTTTTGACGCATTTTTGATGCGTTCCAGTATTTTTGGTACATTTTTAACCACTTAAGGACCGGACCAATATGCTGCTAAATGACCCAAGGGGTTTTTACAATTCGGCACTGTGTCGCTTTAACAGACAATTGCGCGGTCGTGCGACGTGGCTCCCAAACAAAATTTGCGTCCTTTTTTCCCCACAAATAGAGCTTTCTTTTGGTGGTATTTGATCATCTCTACGGTTTTTATTTTTTGCGCTATAAACAAAAATAGAGCGACAATTTTGAAAAAAATGCAATATTTTTTACTTTTTGCTATAATAAATATCCCCCAAAAACATATATAAAAAACATTTTTTTTCCTCAGTTTAGGCCGATACGTATTCTTCTACCTATTTTTGGTAAAAAAAAAAATTGCAATAAGCGTTTATTGATTGGTTTGCGCGAAATTTATAGCGTTTACAAAATAGGGGATAGTTTTATTATTATTTTTTTTACTACTAATGGCGGTGATCAGCGATTTTTTTCGTGACTGCGACATTATGGCGGACACTTCGGACAATTTTGACACATTTTTGGGATCATTGTCATTTTCACAGCAAAAAATGCATTTAAATTGCATTGTTTATTGTGAAAATGACAGTTGCAGTTTGGGAGTTAACCACGGGGGGCGCTGTAGGAGTTAGGGTTCACCTAGTGTGTATTTACAACTGTAGGGGGGTGTGGCTGTAGGACTGATGTCATCGATCGAGTCTCCCTTATAAAAAGGATCACTCGATCGATGCGGCTTCCCCGTGCTTCACTGTGGCAGCGTGTTTACATACGGCTCTCCCCGTTCTTCAGCTCCGGGGAGCGATCGCGACGAAATCTCACTGAAGTTGTATCAATCTGGTTGAAGTCAGGCCCTATATCGTACCACTTTAAATCGTACCGTGTGACTACAGGGTAAAATTTGCATTTAAAAAAAACGCTTCACAAATATCACGTGACAATAAAAAAATTGCAACACCTACCATTTTATTTTCCATGGTCTCTGCTTAAAAGAGAGAGAAAAAAAAAAAAAGCAGCTGATTTTTCACTGTATAACAGAAGTTTCAGGATAGGCCTGGGGATTAAGAGGTTAAACCATAACCAACGAAAAGCTATAAAAAGTAACATTTGTTTTTAAATTTTCTCTTTTAAGAGTTAATGCCTTCATTCGGACTCCTTTTCTGACCCTCAAAAAAAAAAAAAACTATGGACATTTAGTGATGAAAAGGAATTACTATGCTGGACAACTTCAGAGTGAAGGCAAGTAATCCAACCAAACCAGTTTTATTTTTTTTTAAACCTGTGTGGAGCCACCTGTTATAAAGAGAGGGAGGGCATTATGGTGTCCTTACATACTCCCTGTCCTAGGGTGACAGCGCTACTCAGCGTATAGCTGCCAACAGTCCCGATTTTACTGGGACATTCACGGTATTGACCCATGTCCCGGTCTTAACATGGAGGAAAAAACAACACACAGGAAATTGGCTTTGTCCCATTATATCATCAGCGCAGGCGCTAGAGGATCCGGGGCAGGCACTGGTGACTGTCTCCGCCGCCATTTTACAGAAAACCAGCTCTCGTGGGGACGCAAGAGGCAGATTCCGGATGGCAATGTGAGCAGCTGTCAATAGAAACGGAGATACCGCCAACCAGTGGCGTCACTAGGATTGGTGTCACCTGGTGCTGTAAAACATGGCGTCACCCCTCCTATCTAGGCTGCCCAACACCCTGCATGTAGCGTATGGTCACACCCCAAACCAGCTCCTATAAATGATAGTGTAGGGTGGTAAAGAGTGGTACAGGGCAGGTTGGGACTCTATGCAGTGACAGTGTGCTGTGCAGTAATTTATAGCCTCATGCCTGCAGATGAAGAGCCGGACGAGGCTGCTGTGTTCTAGCCTCTATCTTCAGCTGCGGAATCAGCCAGTGTAAAGATGCCTGTGGGAGGAGTGGAGGAGGCTGCCACACCCCCAGCTCCACCCATCAACTCCGGCTGCCTCAGATATTGGAGATCCCAGAGTGACAGCTTAACCTGAAGGGGGGGTGTTAAAGGCAGCCTCCCCAGCACAGCGATGCAGGCTGCCCTCCCGACACCTCCATAGCAACGACACTGCCGCCAACCCCCCGCCCTCCGCTGCCGGGCCATGACCTATTGTAGGCAAGGCCGCGGTATTGGTGGCAGCTCCAATTCTATTGGCAGCCGCTTTCATTGCCACCCAGGCTCCGCCTCTTGTTTCTTCCCTTCTGCCTCCACAAGAGCTGGTCTGCTCTAAATGGCATGAAGACCAAATCACTGATACAGCAGCAATCTGGTGGCAAGATGCATCTGGTGGCAGACGACGGCGCCAAGTGACACACTCAGGGCTCCCACTGATTCTGCATTATAGAGAGTTGAACCGTTTCATTTTACAATGTAATTCAATAATGCGTTTTAATAATCCTGACACCATAACCATGGTGCCGTGATGATTAAAGCACCAACACCAGGTGTTTGGAGTATCTTTATCTGCCGAGTGTTAAACTTTCTGGAATACACATATTGCTATTGCAGTCTCTCTAAGTTTAGACCAGGCCCATCTGTTCCCCAATTATAATAAGACAAAAAAGGGTCCCTATAAATTTCTTGAGAATGTTGCCATGTCAGTGCAGTTTGCACATGGGACATGGTGTGTTAATGGCAGGATTACCAGGATAAAATAATGAGGCCTCCACATCCAAGGACTGGTAAGCGGCAATACTAACAAGGTGTTCTAGGGTTCAGATATGCTTTAAGAGCCTTGTCTGCCCCCCCCCCCCCCACACACACTATTTTATAAGTCAGGGAGATTTCACTTTGCTTCCAGCCCAAGAGAGACGCATCATTTTCTGTACCAAAAACAGGGTCACCGGGACAAAGAGGAGGAAACTACCTGGAGGAGACCCAGGCAGCAATAAAACCCTTGCAGGGAATTGAACCCTTCCATATTCTCAACAAAAAATGGCTTCATATGCACTGTAAATATACGTTTTAAAGGCAAGCAGCAGAACCTGAATGTGTCTTGCTGAGAGTCTCTTGCAATGCCTGTACAGTAGAGCTTAGAGAGTGCAAATAGCACCACAATGGTCCAATCAGGACTGTAAGCCAACCATTTTATTTAGTGACAGGAGCTTTGACTAGCGTTCAGAGAGCTTTAACAAAACGTGTCCGGAGCCATGTTTTTTAAGCAAGTGTAAACTAACCGTTAATGTGAGTTGAAGCCGAAGCAAGTAATGAGCCCATACAGTCCTGTTTACACATTGTGTTTGCTTCAAAAAATATACCCCATGTCACTTTAGTTGTGCTTCAAAGCCTCTATAGAACTCCATGACAAAGCTTGCCAAATGCTCGCTTGAAGCGCCTGCAGCTTTTGAGAGGCTTTAATACAGCTTTGCTTTGGAGAAATTGCAGGTATGAGATAGACACACACAGGGAATCTGTCAAGCTTCAACAAAGCTTCATTGAAGCACCATAAAAGCATGTTGAAGTGGTAGGCACTTTAATGTGTGTTGAAGCCAAAGCAAGTGTAAATGAGCCCTAAATAAATCTGTAAGGGCTCATTTACACTTGCATTGCCTTTAAAACACATTTAAGGACTAGTTTACACTTGTTTCAAAACATGTCTTTGGTAAAGCTCTCTTAACCCAGTCAAAGCTCCCGTCACTAAAAAAAAAAAAATGGTAAGCTTACAGTCAGATTTACACCTGCTTTTGTTTGGTGCTTCAGACAAGCTTTGCCATAGACTTCTATGGAGGCTTGAAGATGCTCTAAAGCTACATGGGGTATCATTTTTGAAGCAAAAGCAGGTGTAAATAGGACTGGAAGCCAACCATTTTATTTAGTGACAGGAGCTTTGACTAACATTCTGAGAGCTTTAACAAAGCCTGTCCGAAGCCTTGCTGAAACTGTGTAAATGAGCCCTTAACTTCTTGAGACCTGGGCCATTGTAATTTGACAGCCACAAGGTGGCTCTACAATGCCGGGAGGATGTCTATTGATGTCCTTGGCTCCTCCCGGCCACTGGGGTGCGTGCGTTCCCACTGCGTCACTCAGTAGCCGATGCGCGTGCCGGCCGGGATGTCCGCCGGGTACCCGCGATTGGCCGTTACAGAGCCAGGGACGTGGGTCTCTGTGCGTAAACACAGAGATTCACGTCCTGTCAGGGAGAGGAGACCGATGGTGTGTCCCTTGTACATAGGGACACACCATCGGTCACCTCCCCCCACAGTAAGAATCACCTAGCAGGGAACACATTTAACCCCTTAATCGCCCCTAGTGTTAACCCTTTCCCTGCCAGTCACATTTATACAGTAATAAGTGCATATTTATAGCACTGTCCTGTCCGCTGTATAAATGTGAATGGTCCAAAAACAGTGTCAAAAGTGTCCGCTGTAATATCGCAGTCCTGACAAAAAAAAAAATACTAGTAAAACAAATGTATTCTATCCCCTATTTTGTAGGAGCTACAACTTTTGCACCATCCAATCACTATACACTTATTGCGATTTTTTACCAAAAATATGTAGAAGAATACGTATCGGCCTAAACTGAGGAAAAAAAGAAATTGGGTATTATACCAAAAATTTATTTTTTTCAAAATTGTTGCTCTTTTTTTTTTTATTTATAGCGCATAAATTAAAAACTGCAGGGGTGATCAAATACCACCAAAAGAAAGCTCTATTTGTGGGGGGGGGCGGGGGGGATTTCAATTTTGTTTGGGAGCCACGTCTCACGACCGCGCAATTGACATTCAGCGGTGCTTTAAAGGGTCACGCTTTGAAGCGATATGGGGTATCATTTTTTAAGCAAAGCAAACGCAAGGTGTAAACAGGACTGTAAGCTAACCGATTTTATTTAGTGGCAGGTGCTTTGACTGGCATTCAGACAGCTTCAACAAAAAGTGTCCGAAACCAGGTCCCCTCTCCCCTGTGTGGTAGAGCTGATTATATATATATATATATATATATATATATATATATATATATATATATATATATATATATATATATATATATATATATATATATATATATATATATATATCTCAGCACTATATAACCAGAAATACAAATCTTTTCATGCGGTAAACCAGGTATGATATATGCCTGTCAACTGTGCATTTAGCGGTTTGCTTAGAGTTCAGTTTTAACTAACGATGGGCAAAACGTACCGATGCAGCCCCTGTTCAGCTGACCAATTTTTGGCATGGCGCCTATCAAAAATTCAGTCATATGACGTTGAGTAGGAAGGTGGCAGACCGGGCCAACCACTGAGTGAATTTCAGCGAGTTCATCAAGAACGAGCTTAAAATCGCTCTGTATATAGCCAGCTGTATGCCCAGGTGTACTGCTTCGCACTGACCCGAGGATCTCCTCTTTCCTGCTGCTGGCACCACTCTGGAGACCACTAGCTGGGATAAGAGGTGGAGTGCAGTTGGTATCACTCCTAGGGGTGCAACGGAACGTCACCGATCCGAACGGGTCACCCTGTTCGGATCGGCACACCACGCGATCCGCCGAGCGCTCCGGAGCCTCGGCCGTAGGAAAGTCCCTGGCTTAGGCCTAGCTCCGGAGCGGCGGCCACCTTGCTCCACCCCCGTGTGCTTGTCAGAGCACAGCGTGACACGCCTCCCCGCCTCAGCGCGCTCACTACAGACCCGGAACTGCCTGCAGACATGTGGAGACAGCATCGGTGAGCTCTGCACCTGCAGGTAGGAGCTACACCATCACCTGGGGAGCATGTCTGTACACCAGAGTGGAGGGGGGTGACGCCAGGGTAATGATAGTGATTAGGTGGGTGTAACAAGATTTGGCTCATTTTTTTTTTTGCTGATCCGAAAACGATCCGATCCGTGACTCCTGATCCAAGGATCGATCCGTGATTTTTTTGATCCGTTGCACCCCTAATCACTCCACATGGGACATTGGCTTATGCAGCTCTTGCTCCCTACATTACAAGTAGTCCCTCTGAATTTCACTCTGATGCTCTGGGATGGCGTGTCAGCAAGCTCAGACCACGATCTATCAGTCACCTGGCTGTGATCTACTGGCAGATCACAATCTACGGGTTGCTCGCCCATGATTTAGAAAGATACGCATTTTATTTCACGTCTAAGGTATACAACTAGGGTTGTCCCGATACCGATACTAGTATTGGTATCGGGACCGATACCGAGTATTTGCATGAGTACTTGTACTCGCGCAAATGCTCCCGATGCCTGGCCGAATACTTTTTTTTGTATTTATCAACATGTTATATGAAAATTCTTTGAGTTTTTTACTACTGCGTGACAAGCAAATAAAACATTTTTATTCATTTTTACTCATTTTTATTCTTTTATAATGTCTTGAGTTAGAGTTCTTCATAATTCTAAAGAAAATATCCTTAGTCTGTATTGTGGTTTGAAAACTGTCACATGACATTTAAAAAAAGTATCGGTATTCGGTTTCGGCGAGTACATGAAAAAAAGTATCGGTACTTGTACTCGGTCCTAAAAAAGTGGTACCGGGACAACCCTATTTGAGGTCCCGTCAAAAAAAATTAGAAGCCAGCAGCTACAAATACTTTTAATAAATAGACACTTACCTGTCCAGCGCGTCCACGATGGCAGCAGCAGAAGACAAGCAATCGCTCGTCTCTCTGCTGCCCCCGCCGCCATCCTTGGTGAGGGAATCAGGAAGTGAAGCCTTGCAGCTTCACTGCCTGGTTCCCTACTGCGCATGCGCGAGTAGCACGGCGCTTTCCCAGTGGTCCCTGCTGTCTCCTGGGACCTGTGCGTTTCTCAGAAGGCAGCGAGGAAGGAGGGGGGCACGGTTTTTATGTGGAGTGACTCCCGTGGGAGTCTCTCTCCAGAAGTGGGTGAAAATACCTGTATTATGCGGGTATCTGCACCCCTCCCCCTGAAAGGTGCCAAATATGACACCGGAGGGGGGAGGGGGTTCCGAAAAGCCGAGGTTTCATTTTCATCGAAATGGCTGGGGTCACAACTGATCACCACAGCAACTACAGATCAGGCAGAGGCTAAGATGGAAGATTCCTTGGCTGTAAAGGAGAAGGGTTACTTCCACTTTAACGTTGATAAATTCGGTGAACAAATGGCAAAACATGAGCAAGCAACTGTAAAATGATGTATATCCAACCTTTTCAAAATAAAGTAATAACAGCCTTAGGACAGGGAAGGTGTGGACTCAATGAAACTATAAAAAGGTAACAACATCCAGGTAAGGAGAAATTACAATTATATTTACTTCAATTAAGAATTTACAGCAACATCACCGTCTGCACTTCATGTCTCAGTGTGACGTCACTGCATTACCAAACACCTTACCAAGAAGGGAGGAGACGGCTGACTGAAATCTAATCCCACCCACCGAAGACATCTCTCCCCCCTTATTGGCCTACTCAGAACGTCTGCAAAGCAAGTCACGCGTCTATTGGTCACATCAACAAGCAGCTCACATTCTATAGGCCACAGCGTTCTGTAATAGGTTTACCATTCAGGTTTGACCAACTTCCCATTGCCTCAAGTGGACCAGACAAGTGGCTTGGAAGGGAAGGATTGCTGTGAATAGCGCAGAATAGTATGGCGAACTCACCAACGCGCTGCCCCACCGGTGTGGCAAAAGGGTTTCCCAACAAGAACTCCATGGTGCACTACGACTGTGGTCACTACTTCACACCAAGCGCTGCTCCAACTCTCCAGCCAAGTCACATGACACACAGCTTCCACCCGGGCACGCCCACCTCACCTTGCGTCACTCACGGAACAAACTTGCATTACACGCCCCCACAGGAAACACGTGCTGGTCATAGGACACGCTCAAAGAGCTGGGAAGGAGGCGGGGTTAGGCGGCTAATGCGGTTCATAGATGTGTTGTCATGGGGCTCTTATTATTTAGTGACTTCATTCTGATTGCAGATTTCACTGTATTCTCATATACACCAGAACAGCCATAAAGCAGTGTGGATTACAGGGAGCTGTGTGTGTGTGAGAGGAGGTACAGACAAGTGTTTTATCTTCTCACTGCAATCAATGGAAATCTGACTTCTGAGGAAAGAGACACTAAAGTAGAGTGGATGACACAGAGGGGCGTATTTACTAAAGGCAAATCCAACTAACAAGTGCACTTGGAAGTGCAATCGCTGTAGATCTGAGGGGGACATGCAAGGAAAATAAAAAAGCATTTTTGCTTGTTGATTAACCACTTAATACCCGCACGCCGTCATATGACGTCCGAAACGGGGACCTGTTATCCCGGGTGGACGTCATATGACGTCCTGGGCTTTGCGGGGGGATATCTCAATGATGCCTGCACCCAGAGGCATCATTGAGATATCATTTTTTAGCGGTGGCGATCCTGCGCACCGTAAGAACAATCATAGCGGCGCTTCCCCCGCTAGATCGTTCTTACAGGCGGCGGGAGGGGACATCCCCCTCCCGCCGCCATCCGGTGCTTCTCCGGGCTCTCCCGTGCCATCGGGGGCCCGGAGAGATGATCGCCGTCCGCCGGATGTTTGCCATAGAGATGACTGGTGACCAGATGGTCACCAGTCATCTCTATGACCGTCGGAGGCCCGGGCGCAATGTGATGACGTCACGCCCGGGTCCCCGTAAGTAAACAAACCGCAATTGCGGCTAGTTTGAATGAGATCTGTGAATTTTTTTTCACGATCTCATTCTTTCCAGCCTGGAGGAGAGATGTGGGGTATTATTGACCCCGCATCTCTCCTTAAAGAGGACCTGTCACACACATTTCCTATTACAAGGGATGTTTACATTCCTTGTAATAGGAATAAAAGCGATAGAAAAAAAAAGTGTAAAAAATAAAGAAATAAGTAAAATAAATAATAATAATAAAAAAATTAAAATGCCCCTGTCCCCGGTAGCTCGCGCTCAGAAGCGTACGCACACGTAAGTCCCGCCCACGTATGTAAACGTCATTCAAAACACACATGTGAGGTGTCGCCGCGTGCGTTAGAGCGTGTGCAACAATTCTAGCACTAGACCTCCTCTGTAACTCTAAACTGGTAACCTGTAAAAATTTTAAAGTGTCGCCTATGGAGATTTTTAAGTAACGAAGTTTGGCGCCATTCCATGAGTGTACGCAATTTTAAAGCATGACATGTTAGGTATCTATTTACTCGGCGTAACCTCATATTTCATATTTTACCAAAAAATTGGGCTAACGTTACTGTTTTGTTATTTTTTAATTTATGAAACCATTTTTTTACAAAAAAAGCTGTTTGAAAAATTATTGCGCAAATACGGTGCAATATAAAAAGTTGCAATGACCGCCATTTTATTCCCTAGGGTGTCTGCTAAAAAAACATATATAATGTTTGGGGGTTCTGAGTAATTTTCTAGCAAAAGAATGATGATTTGTACATGTAGGAGAGAAGTGCCAGAATAGGCCCGGGAAGGAGGTGGGTTTTAAAGCCCGGTATTGAAGTGGTTAAATGATAAAATCAGCAGAGCTTCCCCTCATATCAGATCTAAAGCGACTGCACTTGTAGTGCAAAGTGGATTTGCCTTTAGTAAATCACCCCCAAAGAAAGCAAATGATGTTGATTTGCTTTTGCTGACATTGGCGATGGATTTCAAAAACAACCGAGACAAGGATGTCCTGAATCCGAGGAGTTCCAAAAACGAAGATTTGTAGAAAGTTACAGACCTGATGGGCGCTTTGAGGCATAAAAAAGCGTAAAATCACAACATTTTTGTCCCTGTTGTGCGTACAGCCAGCCAAAAAAAAGTGTAAGGCTGTATACGGCCGTACGTTGGTATATGCCAATGATTTTGTGCATCAACATAAACATGCTCATGTGCATATGATGGAGTTCCCAAATGCACAATTTCCTCAGAACAGATGGGGAACATATTGATTGAATGGAAGTTGGCTTATCCAAGCTTTCTGCAAGTAAAATGCCAGGAATTGTGTATTAACCGCTTACAGACTGGGGGCCAGATTCAGATAGGAGATACGACGGCGTATCTCCTGATACGCCGTCGTATCTCTAAGGTCGGCTGGTCGTATCTATGCGACTGATTCATAGAATCACTTACGCATAGATATCCCTAAGATCCGACAGGTGTAACTGTTACACCGTCGGATCTTAGGCTGCAATTCCAGGCCGGCCGCTAGGTGGCGCTTTCGTATCTTTTACGTGTCGAATATGCAAATGAGGAGTTACACCGATTCAGAAACAAACGACCGCCCGGCGCATTTTTTTTACGTCGTTTGCGTTCGGCTTTTTCCGTCGGAAAGTTACCCTTGCTATATGAGGGGTATGTGCGGCGTATCCTATGTTAAGTATGGCTGTCGTTCCCGCGCCGAGTTTTGAAATTTTTACATCGTTTGCGTGAGTCGTTCGCGAATACGGCCGGACGTAATTTACGTTAACGTCAAAACCAATGACGTCCTTGCAACGTCATTTGGAGCAATGCACGCTGGGAAATTTTGCGGACTGCGCAAGCGCAGTTCGTTCGGCGCGGGGACGCGCCTGATTTAAATATTACACGCCCACTACCCGCCGAATTTGAATTTGGCTGGGGGATTTACACTACGCCGCCACAACTTTACAGGCAAGTGCTTTCTGAATAAAGCACTTGCCTCAAAAACTTGCGGTGGCGTAACGTAAATCAGATAGGTTACGCGGATCTAAAGATCCGCTGACCTATCTGAATCTGGCCCTGGAAGATTTTCTTCCTTAACCACTTCATTACTGGGCACTTAAACCCCCTTCGTGTCCAGAACAATTTTCAGCTTTCAGCGCTGCCGCATTTTGAATGACAATTGCGCAGTCATACAACACTGTACCCAAATTATATTTTTATCATTTTTTCCCCACACATAGAGCTTTCGTTTGGTGGTATTTGATCATCTCTGCGATTTTAATTTTTTGCGGTATAAACAGAAAAAGACAGAAAATAGGGGATAGATTTATGATTTATTTTTTATTTTCAATTTTTTACTAGTAATGGCGGCGATCTGCGATTTTTATTGGGACTGCGATATTGCGACGGACATATCGGACACTTTTGACACAATTTTGGGACCATTCACATTTATACAGCAATCAGTGCTATAAAAATGCACTAATTACTGTATAAATGTGACTGGCAGTGAAGGGGTTAACACTAGGGGGTGAGGAAGGGGTTAAATGTGTATCCTGGGTGTGTTCTGACTGTGTGGGGGGAGGGGGGTGACTGGGGGAGGTGACCGATGCTGTGTCCCTATGTACAAGGGACACAGATCGGTCTGCTCTCCTCTGACAGCACGTGGAGCTCTGTGTTTACACACAGAGCTCCACGTCCCTGCTGTATTACCGACGATCGCGTGTACCCGGCGGACATCGCGGCCGCCAGGTACACACATCGGCTCCCAAGCGATGCGCCGGGACAGTGTTTACCCGCTGCGCGCCCCCCAGTGGCGCGCGCGGGTAATGTAAACAAAGGACGTCTAAAGACGTCCACTCGGCACTTCAGGTCCGCGCTGCAGACGTCTTTTGTCTATAGCGCGGATCTGTAGTGGTTAATGAACAGGTTATTTTTTGATATACGGCACTGCGTTGATTTAAATGACAATTGTGCAACGCTGTACCAAAACAAAATTGACGTCCTTTTTTCCCACAACTAGAGCTTTCATTTACAAAATTATTTTATTAGTAGAAAATTAAAGTGGATGTAAACCCGTTTTTTTATTTATTTTTTTGCTGTCACAATGTAGAGTATACGATTTCCTATCATCTGTGCCCAGTCTTGCCACAAAGAGTTAATCCAGCTCTGAGCAATCCTCTTTTCTTTTTTCAGTAAGATAATCGGACAAACAGGAGAAAACTTTTGTCCGTTCTTCCCCCTTGCTGTGAATGACAGATTATTTACATATCTCATGCACTAGCCTGAGACAGGCATTATTTTTTAATTCCCACCCCCACCCCTTTTCTGAAGTCATGTGGTTACTTTTCTGGATTTTGACTGGATGTTAGTGATCATAGCAGAATTTAGTGTAAGGAATACACAGGAGAAAATGCATATTGACAAGGGGAGTGTAGAGGTGGGCAGGGAGTCTACTGACATCATGACTCCACCCACCGAGCTCCAGACAACAGACCCACCCATAGAATCTGCAGTTTTTCAGTTCTTATAACAGACAGAGGGGAGACATTTGACAGGTAAGGATACATGCAGGAGGCATGTATATCCTTATAGATCAGCACTATGGCAGTAGTTTAGAAAGGATGAGAGTGGGTTTACATTCACTTTAAATTCAACAGTAGTGTGACAGTGTGATGGTTACAGCGAACATAGCATAGAGAAAAGGGATCCCAACAGAGGGAGCCAATAAGCATGGTGCATTATTTGTCAATGCTGCGTCCGGAGACTATTAAATTGAAAGAAGTATATTATTAAACCTGGAAGGTTGGTTGCATGTTATGTTTGAAAACTTTAACCAATAAAAGGCAACCGAGAGGTTTCTTCAGAGTGCGGCTGTCCAAACATTACTTTCTACAATTTATTGTGAGTGTCAGAGGCTAGGGCCGCCAATTTTTCATCAATTATAATGTCATTCATACGATTTTTAACTGCTTCAAAACTAAGCACAGGGGATTTCCACGCCCTTGCAATAGTCAACCTAGTTACACTAAAAAGATGCAGAGCCAATTGGCGTTCCAGACGAAGGAGTTTTGAAATTGGTTTACAAAGTAGGGCTTCATAGGGGTCTCTCTTAAAGCGGATGTGCGCTTAAAAAAAATTATTAAAAGCCAGCAGCTACAAATACTGCAGCTGCTGACTTTTAATATTAGGACACTTACCTGTCCTGGAGTCCAGCGATTGCTCGTCACCCTGCTGCTCCCCCCTCCATCCACGGTGAGGGAACCAGGAAGTGAAGCGCTCCGGCTTCACTGCCCGGTTCTCTACGGCGCATGCGCGAGTCGCGCTGCGCCCGCCGATTGGCTCCCGCTGTGTGCTGGGGGCCGAGTGTTCCCAGCATACAACGGGGGACGAACGGGATGCAAAACACGTCTTTTGCCCGTATCGTGTGGCCGGAAGTGGGTGCAAATACCTGTCTGTAGACAGGTATCTGCACCCCCCTCCCCCCTGAAAGGTGTCAAATGTGACACCGGAGGGGGGGAGGGTGCCGATCAGCACAACTTCACTTTAGGGTGGAGATCCGCTTTAAGATGGGAATGGAACATATTTCAAAGAAGGGTATAACCCTGACCCATAGTCTACAGGCCTTAGGACATGTCCACCAAATGTGTGCCATGGTTCCTTCCTGTGAGCAACCCCTAAAGCAAAGAGGGGAATAGGATGGGATGAAACAAGCTAATCTTGCTGGCATATACGGTAGTATCTGTCAGGGAAGGTTCCATCCGCTGATGACACGGCCTGATATTTGGCATGCAGTACTATGGTCCACCATCAGGTGTCTCCTGGCAGTCTGGAACTGCCAGGGGAGCTTTCCCCTGGTGGTGTTATTATGTGATCTTTGGGTGGCAGTACTGACGTCCACCAGCGGGTGGTTCCTGGCAGTGTGGGGCCGACATCATCTCCTGCAATCAGGCATCACCTGAGTCTGATTGCAGGAGATGTGTATAAATACTTTGCCCTGGTATCTTTCCTTGCGCCCTGCCCCTTTGAAGATCTGTATCTGATCCTGGCTGTTACCTGAGCCCTGAGCCTTGTACCTGTACCTGTCCCTCCTGTGATCCATCCGTCCTCTCCTTGTCCTGTTTGTTTTCCCTTTCCCCAGCTACTGACCTCCCGTTGACGACCCTGGCCTGGCCCTGTTTATGATTTTAGTTTTCCCCATTAATTGTACATATTTGTCTGTACTGTTATTACTGTATTTGCCGGCGTATAAGACGACCCCCTAATTTTCCAAGAAAAATGTTGGTTTTGGGATATACTCGCCATATAAGACTACCCCCTTCCGACTAGTCTTTCTGGAAGCTGAGGGGTAGCCGGAACCGCTGACAGAAACAGGCTTTTTTCAAATCTCACTGTGCCATTACATTGCATGCCTCACTGTGCCATTACATTACATGCCCCCACTGTGCCATCACTTGCCCCCACTGTGCCATCACTTGCCCACACTGTGCCATCACTTGCCTACACTGTGCCATCACTTGCCCACACTGTGCCATCACTTGCCTACACTGTGCCATCACTTGCCCCCACTGTGCCATCACTTGCCCCCACTGTGCCAACAGTGCCATCACTCACGTTTTGCTGATTTGTTTCCAGGCCGGTGACAGTCTCTGTGCTGCGAGCGTCCATGATTTGAAAGCCGCGCCTTCTTCTCAGCGTGTCCTGTGATAGGCGGAACACAAATTATCCCAGCAGCGCCTCTGTTCTGTGTTCCGCCTATCACGGACGTCCTCTCGTCCGAGGATGAGAAGGCATCTGTGATAGGAGGAACACAGAACAGAGGCGCTGCTGGGAAGATTTGTGTTCCGCCTATCACAGGACATGCTGAGAAGAAGGAGTGGCTTTTAAATCATGGACGCTTGCAAGCACGGAGACTGTCACCGGCGTATAAGGCCCCATACACACCATAGAATCTATCCGCAGATAAATCTCATCAAATGGGTTTCTGCGGATAGATTCTATGGTGTGTACACTCCGTCGGATATTTATCCGCGGATAAATCTCCCCTGGGATGGATTTCCAGCAGATGGATATTTGCTGACATGCTCAACAAATCCATCTGCTGGAATCCATTCCAACGGATGGATCCGCTCGTCTGTACAGACTTACCGGATCCATCCGTCCAAAGGGATTCCCCGCACGCGTCGTAATGATTTGACGCATGCGTGGAATTCCTTATATGACAGCGTCGCGCCCGTCGCCGCGTCATAATAGCGGCGACGGCGCGACACGTCATCGGCAGAGGATTTCAGCGCGGATTTCAATGCGATGGTGTGTACACGCCATCGCATAGAAATCTTCTGAAATCTTCGAGAGGATTTATCCGCGGATACGGTCCGCTGGACCGTATCTGCGGATAAATCCTCTCGTGTGTATGGGGCCTCAGATGACCCCCGACTTTGGATGCATTTTTTTGCATCCAAAAAGTTGTCTTATACACTGGAAAATACGGTATTTGTGGATTCTGTTTGGTATTGGTTGTTGTGCACTGTGTGGTATTGGAGGTGGTTGTATTTATATTATTTCACTTATCTTTAATAAATCATCATATTTCACTTACACACATCTGGGTTTCCTCTGTTGCAGTCCACACAGTTCTGGTCTTATCTGATACGTGACAGTACCATCTGTAGAACACCTTGTAGGCATTTTCCAGAATGAGAACATTTTTAGAGCTCTTGGTAAGTGCTATTGTCATGGCCTGCCAGTCCTCGGGATCCAGCTGTTTTCCCAGGTCCCTCTTCCACTGAAGATGATACGGTTTCACTGTTTTTTTTGTTGGAGGAAATGATTGATGAATAAAGCAAGGATATTAGTCCCGGGGAATGAGGTTTTGTCCTGCAGAGGCTTTCAAAAGGGGTCAATGTGTATGGGGTGGGTCGGGCTTTTATGAGTTGTTGGAGAAAGTGTCTAATTTGCAGGTAACTGTAGTTTTCCAGTAAGGGGATATCGTCAGACGATCTAAGGGAGTCAAAAGTTTAGTATTCTTGTAGGGGTAAACAAAGAGTGGAGATCAGTGAAGCCATTGTCCGTCCAGCATGCAAATTGTTTAGGATTTTCACAGCCGGGGGAAAATAGTGGGCAGCGAAGAAGACGCAGTAGGGGTAAATGGGGGCCAGAGTTGCACATGCGAAGAGAGTGTGTCAGACATGATCCAAACCCCATCGGGCGATGTTTGGGGGGGAGCCATGGTAGTGAGGGAACAGGAATAGGATGGTATGTGACCAGGTTAATAGTGGCCCACAGTGGCATTTGGTGCGGGTCATGAAGATGCAGTACTATGGTCCACCAGCAGGTGTCTCCTGGCAGTCTGGAACTGCCAGGGGAGCTTTCCCCTGGTGGTGCTATTATGTGATCTTTGGGCCGCAGTACTGAGGGGCTATGTTTGCTGCAGTGTAATATGCTTGGAGATTGGGAACCGAAAGGCCCCTAATAATCCTCCGGACGTACAAGACCCGTTTATTAATTCAGGGTCGAGTGCGGCCCCAGATGAAGTTCCAGAGTTTAAATTGGTGTATTCGCAGTATGTACGAGGCAATCGTGACTGATAATACTCGGAATAAATATAACAATTTTGGAAGATAGGTCATGCGGACCGAAGAGATCCTGCCAAACCAGGATAATGGGAGGTGAGACCAGGATGAGAGCATGTCCGTAAGTTTTCTGAAAAGAGGGGGGAAATTGGCCTGGTATAATTCATCATACTTGGGGGTGAGTCGTATACCTTAATAAGGCAATGAGGGGGGCCACTGAAAAGGGAAATTTGTTTTTAGGGATGTCAATTCCGATGGGGAAAGGTTTACAGACATCGCCTTAGAATTTTGCCCCGTACACACGACCATTTTTTCCGTCGGAATAAACTCGGATGTTTTTTCCGACGGAATTCCGCTCAAGCTGTCTTGCATACACATGGTCACACCAAATTTCGACCGTCAAGAACGCGGTGATGTACAACACTATGACGAGCTGAGAAAAATGAAGTTCAATGCTTCGGAGCATGCGTCGACTTGATTCCGTTGGAAAAATAGAGAACCTGCTCTCTATCTAAGTCTGTCGGAAATTCTGACGAAAAAAGTCAGACGGGGCATACACATGGTCGGAATATCCGATGAAAAGCTCCCATCTGACTTTTTCCATCGGAAATTCCGACCGTGTGTATTAGTAGGATTAACATGCAGGCCAGAGAGAGACGCCAAAGCCTCCAGGAGGGAGAATAAATTAGGTAATGTCAGGGTCAGTAAGATGTCATCTGCAACAGTGATATCTTATGGTCAAAACCTGCAACCTGAATACCCTTTATGTCTGGATGTGAACGGATTGCCTCCGCCAGGGGTTCCATGGCCAGAACGAACAAAATAGGCGAAAGTGGACAGCCCTGTCGAGTGCCTCTCCGGATAGAAAAAATTAATGATTCAAAGCCATAATATTTGATTTAAGCCTGAGGGGCATCCTACAGTGTTGTCAACCAGCATAAAAGGGAAGTACCAAAGCCATAATGTCAGAGTACAGTCATAAGATAAGGCCAGGACAGGGTGTCAAAGGCTTTGTTCACATCCAGCGATAAAAGCATTGTTTCAAGGGAGTAGCTGTAGGCAAGATGTTGCAATTGTATGATTCTTCTAATGGCATCCCCCGCCTGTCTCTGTGGTGCAAAACCAACCTGGTATTTTTTAATTAAACGGGGGAGGGAATGAATTCAATCGGTTAGCCAATATTTTGGTAAGAATTTTCATAGCAATATTGATTAGGGATATAGGTCGGAAGTTGGCCCAAGAAGAATGATCACGATCAAATAGAGCTTTATTTTGTTGGTTTATGAACACCTCAGCAGTTTTTATTTTTTGCACTTTAAACAAAAAAAGCGACAATTTAAAATAAAAATAAATATTTTTGACCTTTTGCTTTAATAAATATCACCAAAAAAATTAAGAAAAAAAAAACAAATTTCCTCATCAGTTTAGGCCAATATGTATTTTTCTACATATTTTTGGTGAAAAACGCAATAAGCGTACAGTATATTGATTGTGTTGTGCAAAAGTTATAGCGTCTACAAAATAGGGGATAGATTTATGGCATTTTTTTTAAACTAGTGGGACTGCGATACTGCAGTGGACAGATCGGACACTTTTGAGACTTTTTTGGGACAATTGACATCTACACAGCGATCAGTGCTATAAAAATGAACTGATTACTGTGTAAATGTCACTGGCAGGGAAGGGGTTAACACTAGGGGGCGATCAAGTGGTTAAATGTGTTCCCTAGTAGGTGTTTCTAACTGTGCGGCGATGGGACTGACTGGAGGAGGAGGAGAGAGAATGCTGTTCCTAATCACTAGGAACAGCAGATCTCTCTCTCTCCTCCCCTGTCAGAACAGGAATCTTTCTGTTTACATTGACAGATCCCCGTTCTGGTTCTGGCCGTAACCGTTTCCCGTGATCACAGCGTGCGCACACCTGCTATGGCTCTTAAAGAAGCCGATGTACACCTACGGCAATTTGCGGGAACGAGACGACCTGCCGAGTATAATGACATTGGCTATTCGGCAAGTGGATAAATGCTAACCATAATTTTCCTTTCCATATCCTTGGCAGCATACTACCATGTGCATGTTGCTGCCAGGAAATGCCTAATCTAGTCACTGTTGGTTAAAATCCCAACCACAGCACTACCTGCATGGAGTTTGCATGTTTTCTCTGTGCCTGTCTGGGTTTTCTCCGGGTGCTCCTGTTTCTTCCCACACTTCCTAGACATGTTGCTATGTGAATTGGCTCCTGTTTAAATTGGCCCCAGTATGTGTGAGTTAGGGGCCTAATGCCTCGTACACATAGTCAGATAATCGCATGACTTATCGTTTGCATTTTGTTGTATAATACTACTATCGAATTCAACAGTGCATTTTCGCTCTACGAAATTTACTATTTTTTTCGTACGATTATGGAAAACATTGCTGTTTGCGTAGCTACGTATCAGAAATTATGTCAAATACGTGTGACCCCTGTGTCTGCCATGCCTTTTGCCTGTTTCCGTTCGTATTGTAGAGGCATATTTGTGTACATTGTGATAGCCTACAAATGATTTTCTGTTCGTATGTTGGAGCATTTTCGCAGTACGAACATGGATTACGGTCTCCCTCCTCCTTCCGGGTTATTTTCGTGTTTCCATTCATGCGTGGTGCTTGTCTATCGAATTTTAGTGGACACATACTTTACTGATTAAATGATTGTCGTTCGCTGAGCTATCATCCGAGCGAAGTTTTTCGTGTTTTTCCCTTTGAATTTTGTTGGACGAACTGTCGAAAGCTGATCAATCCGAAGGCGATTTTTATCATCCGATTATCTGATAGTGTGTACGAGGCATAAAGATGGATACAGCTGGATAAAACCATATGAGGTCAAACCTAAACACTTTTAATTTGTAAGCAATCAGACAGGCCCTTGCACTACATAGTTGAAGGTAAATCTAAAGGAAATCTAACAACAAAAGTTGTATGGTGTGTATCCAGCTTTAGATTGTAAGCATGTGTAAATTGATGGCGCTATACAAGTACATATATAATGTAATACAATTAACACCCTATTGGACAACTGTACTTTCAGCATGGGCCATGTTTACCCACACAAGGGTTCCAGTGCAAGGCAGTCCTAAATTTGACATCCATGAAGGTGCATGGCCCCAAACCCACACTTTCTTCATTCAGGGCTGGTCACCCACGTGGATGTCAGATAGGGAGCAGCAGCTCTGTCCATGCAGCTACTGCATCCCAAATAATTTGAATGCAGGTAAATACAACATACACTGCAATATGCTTGTATGAAAAATCCCTTAGGCTGGGTTCACATGTAAGCTGGATGTGGCTTGCAGCAGTGGTCCAGTGCTTCATTTCAGGGACACATATTTGCCTGAATTCAGCTCTGAAATAGAGACAAAGTAGTCCTGTGCAAACCACTCCACAGCCCATAAAGAGCTGGTCATAATCTCCTGTCATGTGAATTGGATACAGGGGAAACCCACATCCAATTCGCACTAGTGTGAACCCAGCCTTAAGGTGTATTTCTGTCATGTACCTGGCTGTCTTCGAACCGGGATGTTCCTGGTCCCATAACTGCAGTCTTACCTGTTGTGCCACGGAGGAGCTCTGAAGTTGTTGCAATGTTCTCACAGCTTGATGCATTGCCTTGGACTCAGCAGCTCCACCTGCTGCCAACTGTGGACAATGTACAATCAAGCAGCCCATAAATAGCAGCACTTCCTGTTACTCAGTGCCCCTTTGTTTGGACTAGCTTACTGGGTCTATTGATAGCACTGTGATTTTGATTGCTGTGTATTGAAGCTCTGCCTGAATTTTTTACTATTCTCCAGCCTGCTGATTTGATACTTCACCGCCAGCTAGTGTATTACCTGCCTGACCATTCTTTGGATTAAAATTTTTTACCGCTTTGGCTGATCTGTTGCCAAATTGACCTGCCTGACTACGTCTTCATCTAAATTCTCAGCTTACAAGCTCCACTTCGGACACTACCTAACACAAGTACCTTACCATTTCCACCTTTTGTAGTCAAAATTGAGAAAACCCCACTATATGTTTGATATGTGTCTCCATTCACACAACATACCTTAAAAAAAATATATTACCTTTTAGATGTTTCTAGGGAAAAGGTGTCATTGCTGATTCTAATGCAGGCCAAAGACAGTAAATATTATTTCCTGCAACCACAGTGTTGACAGTGGAATCCCCCCCCAAGACATGGGAAGCCTCCCCTCGGGAGAAGACAGTGGTCATTGCTAGCGGCTGTAAGAGCCGCTAGTGATAATCACATGTAAAATCCAGTAGGCTGGTTGTACCCAAGCTGATCGACCAACTTGGGTACATTTAGCCTGTGCAATCACTTGGTTCGAATGTGAGCTGGTTCCTGCTGAACTGGCCGAGATTTGAACTGTCTTAAGAATTTCTGGACAGACTCAGTGTTTTTGTCGTCACAAAGAGTGAGCTATATCTTAACAGAATACAATGAAGTGGGTATCCATATTTCTCATCTTCTAGGATGGCACCCTGAGAGATGACTGGTCCCACCTGACAGGAAACACAATCAAGAAAGAGGTCAAAAACCCTTGCCCCTCCCTGTGCTCCACAGTTTTTGATTGTGTTTTCCCACAGCAAAACAGATTGTTATTTTTGTAAACCCAAAACCGAGGGCTGGAGGTCTCCCCCTGAGAGCCAGACCGCAGGCTTGGAAAGTGTCTGGGTATGGTAGGGCTTGCCCTTCCTGTCCCCCCCCCCCCCCCCAGAGTTTGGAAGAGCCCCCCTGAGAATGGAAGGACCCTGGGCACAGTTGGGTACCCAGAACTTCAAGGACCATTTTCCTGCTTACCTGACAGGGTTGTCAGCATATAGATGGCAACAGTTGGTTCTCCCATGGGGGCTCAGAGGGCTCCAACTCCTGAAGCTCCTGGGGTCACACTGTGTGCGGCTGTTGGCGGCGCTTCCTTGCTGGCTGTGTGAGAGGTGAGCGGCCATCATACCAGGAGAGGGGTGTTTCCCCCTCACGCCAGAAGTGACGTCAATGCCTCGTTAGTCAAAACAGATCATAAACTCCTTTAGAGGTAATTGCTAGGGTAGTGGCTTACCTGGCAGACACGGCGGTTGAAACAGTGCACTTGACTGCAAAATCTGCACCCCTCCTATACTCTGCCAGGAGAGCACTCTTGGTGAAGACCTGTGATAGGGATCACACGTCAAAGACAAGTTTGTGTGGTCTGCCATTCAAAGGTTCCCTACTCTTTGGCGCAGGCCTGGACCAGGCCCTGTCTAGGTCCACGGAGAAGGGCAAAAAGTTTCCTGTGAAGCCTAAAGGGAAAAGGAATTTTTTTTCGAGGCCCCCAGATTAGCAACCGTTTCAGCGGAGGTTGACGGAGAAATAATAAGGAAGACAAGAAATGGGGGGGTCGACAAGGGCAAGCAAAAAGGAGGTCTCCTCTTTTCCGGCCCAAAGCCGGCCGACAAAGATACTAAGTGATGCCAACGCCAGGGTAGGGAGGAGCCTCTCACAGTTCCTCGATCAGTGAGAGAAGATCACTCAAAGACCCCACCTCCAGCAGCTGATAAGAGATGGCTACAAGTTGGAGCTGCTTGCCACCCCACCTCCAAGTTTGCTTCTAACCTGCCTACCCAGAGACCAACCAAAAGCGATGGGTCTCCTAGAGACACCTCTCAGACACCTGGCGGAGCAAGGAGTCATATTGTCGGTTTCAGCACAACAACGCGGCCGGGGGTTTTATTCTCAAGTTTTTGTGATTCCCAAAGCCCTTGGGGAAATACCACCTTATAATAAGCTTAAGGAGACTAAACAGTTTCCTGCGGCACAAGAAATTCCACATGGAAAGTGTATACAGCGTCAGGAAGCATCTCTTGAAGGAGGTCTTCATGGTCATAAAAGACGTGTGCCTCCATGTCCCCATTTTTCCAAAATATGCTACGCTTTGCGGTTCTCATGTACCAGGGTGTGCAGCACTGTTAGTTTTTGCACCCTGCCCTTTGGACTGGCGGCCAGCCGGAGAATTTTCACAAAGATTCTCATGGAGGTGGTTTCTCACCTCCAGCTCCAGGGGTTGGCACTGATCCCCTATCTGGATGACCTTTTGGTCTACAACCAGTCCCAGGATCTCCTGCTTTCTGACCTGGACTAGGTAGTAAATACCTTGGAGTTTCCGGGGTGGTTAATCAGTCAGTAAAAATCCTTGCTGGTTCCATCACAGACCAAGGTTTACCTAGGATTCCTGGTGGATGCAGTGGCACAGAAGTTGGTACTGCCCCCAAAGGAAGGTAGAGGGCCTGATAGGAGCAGTTTTGCCCCTCCTAGAGGCCACCCGCAGTAACATTATGAGGGTACTCAGGTTAATGACATCTTGCATTCCTGTGGTACCCTGGGCCCAGCTCAACTCCAGGGCTCTTCAGCAATTCCTGATCTCCTCCTGGGAGGGAAAAAAGGGCACATTGGATGGGAAGGTTTCCATTTCAGGGGAGGTAAAGGAGTCACTCCAGTGGTGGCTCAATCCTCGAGGTTGGGGGAGGGTCACCTTTGGGCTAAGCTTCAACCTCTCACAGTGATGACAGATGCGAGTGATTGGGGTTGGGGGGGGCCCATCTAGAGGAACTACGGGCCATTCCAAGTTCAGAGGGGCTCTTTCTCCAACTTCAGGGAGCTATTGGCGGTCAAGGAAGCCCTAAGCATTCGAAGAAAGGATCAGGGGGAAGAGAGATCCAGATCCTTTCAGACAATTCAACAACGGTGACTTTCTTGAATCGCCAGGGAGGAAACAGGTCTTGCACACTTATGAGCTTAACTCAGGAGCTCCTAGAGTGGGCAGAACAGAGAATCCCCTTAATCTCGGCAGTCCTTATAAGGAGGGTCTACAATGTAGAATCGGACTACCTCAGTCGGCAGCCGATTCACCAGGGGGAGTGGAGGCTAAATCCAGAGGTGTTCTCTCTCGCGTGTCAGAGCTCAGCACGCCGGAGATTGACTTCTTTGCTTGCAGAGGAAACAGGAGAGTCAGGCCCCGTACACACGACCGAGTTTCTCGGCAGAATTCAGCCAGAAACTCGATCGGAGCTGGATTCTGCCGAGAAACTCGGTCGTGTGTACACTTTTCAGCGAGGAAGCCGACAAGGAACTCGTCGGGCCGAATAGAAACATGTTCTCTATTTCTTCGTTGTTCAATGAGGAAAGTCGGCACGCCGAGATCCTCGGCGGCTTCAACACTGAACTCGACGAGGAACTCGATGTGTTTGGCACGTCGAGTTCCTCGGACGTGTGTACGGGGCCTAAGGTTATTTTCTCTGTCCAGAGAGAAGGGATCCAAGGAGGTGGACGCATTGGCCCAGGACTGGGAGTTCGACCTGGCCTATGTCTTTCCTCTCTTAGCTCTGATCCAGAGGACAGTACAGAAGCTGAGTCAGTCAACAGCAGGCTGATTTTGGTCACTCCCTTGTGGCCCAAGAGAGCCTGGTTCCCTACCCTGGGAAATTGGTCGGTACCCCCCACACCACCTCCCGGAACATCAGGACCTTTAACTACAGGGTCCAGTTTGCCACCCAAACCCCGGATACTATAAAGGAACAGCTTGGCTTTTTGAAAGGGAGAGCCTGCAGCAGAAGAGTTGTTCAAGAGAGTAATACCTTTTGCCGAGTAGGAAGCCGGTTACCAGATAAACTCACGCCAAGGTCTAGGGAATTTTTTCGGACTGGTGTCAGATGAAAGAGGCTTCCCAACAAGATATCCCTGCAATCCTGGACTTCCTCCATGAAGGCATGGATCAAGGCCTGGAAACTAAGACACTCAGGGTCTAAATGGCAGCCCATATATAGATTTTTGGACAGGAGACAAGCCTTGGACCCCCTTGTTAAAAGATTTTTGTCAGCTAGGGAGAGGATGTGCCTGGTGCAAATGAGTACATTTCCACCGTGGGATCTGACCCTAGTTTTGGAGGCCCCAACTAAGGCACCCTTCGAGCCATTGGCTCAAGTTCCTTTTAAATTACTTTCCTTTTAAGATGGCCTTTATGTTGGCCCTTTCAACGGCCAGGAGGGCAAGCGATCTGCAAGCTTTATCACTCAAAGAGACTTTTTTTGTATCAGTGAGTGCTTATCAGTGCCACTACAGGGCCCTATTAGAGCTCCAATTGTGCACATCAGTGAGTGCTTATCAGTGGATCCTCATCAGTACCCATCAGTGCTGTAAAAAAAAAAAAAAAAGTGTTTTCATTTTCTTTCCACATTTTCCAAAAACTTGTGGGAAACAAATGACATGTTCAAAGACTTGTAATGCCTCATAGAATATATATACGTTGGGGTTTTTCAAAAATAGGGTCATTTTGTGGGTGTTTCCATTGTCCTGGTGCTCCAGGGCCTTCAAACATGTAATAGTTAGTCAAGACGTTAGATGTGTAATTTATGCTCCCTGCATGTTGGGCCTCTCTATGTGGCTAGGCTGTTAAAAAGTCTCACACGTGGTATTGCCATACTCAGGAGTAGCAAAATGTGCTTTGCGGTGTAGTTGCAAGTATGCATATGCCATATGAGAGAACCTGTTAATGACAATTTTGTAAATAAAAAATCTTAATTTTGCAAAGAATTGTGGGAAAAAAATTACAACTTCAGAAAACTCACTATGCCTCTTGCTAAATACCTTGGAATGTCAAAGGTTATTAAATGGGGTTGTCCCAAGAAACTAGATAGTCCATCAGGTGTGATCAATTTTCAATTATTGGCACCATAGCTTGTAGACTCTATAACCTTCACAAAGACCAAATAATATACACAGATTTGGGTTATTTTTACCAAAGAAATGTAGCAGTATAAATTTTGGTCATTAGGCCTCTTAGAAAATATCTTGGAGTTTGTTTTCCAAAATGTGGTAATTTTGTGGGTGTTGGAAATTAGATGTGTGATGTATGCCCCTAGAGTGCCTGAAGCAGCTCCTTGGGTTTTGGGCCCCTCTATGTGGCTAGGCTATGAAAGTATCACACATGTGATATCACCATAGTCGGATTGTGTTCCTCCACCCCAAACTCACTCATCCATGTCTTTATGGACCTTGCTTTGTGCACTGGTGCAATCATGTTTGAAGAGAAAGGAGCCTTTTTTCAAACTGTTCCCACAAAGTTGGGAGCATGAAATTGTCTAAAATGTCTTGGTATGCAGCCCCCCTTAAGAGTTCCTTTCACTGAAACTAAGAAGCCAAGCCCAACCCCTGAAAAACAACCTCACACCACAATTCCTCCTCCACCAAATTAATTGGACCAGTGCACAAAGCAAGGTCCATAAAGACATGGATGAACAAGTTTGGGAGGAGGAACTTGATTGGTCTGCACAGTCCTGACCTCAACCCAACAGATTATATTTGGGATGAATTGGAGTGGAGCCTGCAAGCCAGGCCTTCTCGTCCAACATCAGTGCCTGACCTCACAAATGCGCTTTTGGAAGAATGCTCAAATATTCCCAGAGACACACTCCTAAACCTTGTGGACAGCCTTCCAAGAAGAGTTGAAGCTGTTCTAGCTGCAAAGGGGTGGCCAACTTCATATTGAACCCTATGACCTAAGGCTGAGAAGCCATTAAAGTTCAGTGCATGTAATGGCAGGCGTCCCAATACTTTTTACAATAGTGTGTGTGCCTCTCTCTCTCTCTCTCATATATATATATATATATATATATATATATATATATATATATATATATATATATCTATATATGATAGTACTTCAATTATACTATGAGCATTGGGGCCCCTGTTTAGGTATAGTATAGACATGTGTCCCTATGTTGTAAAATGTATCATATTGGTCTTTGCAACGATGGACCCATCTCTCTCCTTCCATCATGTTGTTCACTTTAATAAACCACGCAAACTCGCTGGTGATCAATTGAACACCAGCTAACACTTTATAAGCAGTTACAACAGTTATTTTTTCTTTTGGGATAAAAAGTTTACATAAATAAAAGCTGACCGTTGTATGTACCCTTGTCAGTAGTAAATGGTTTGTCTCATATACCTGTAACTGCTAAATTTTCAAGAGAGCTTGTTCTTTTGAAAAACAGACTTACTAGCCAGCTCACCAGGTGAAAAAGAAAAAAAAAATCAAAAAAAAATTAAAACTAATGCAGCGATCACATCCAAGTATTGGCAAGCTGCAATATAATAAATGTTTGCTGCTTTTGGGTTTAATACCAAGAAGTTACACAGTGTTTATATTGTTTTACAGTTAGGGGAGTAAGCTGAATAATTTGACAGCGATGAGGGCTTCCGTTTAGTTTTTGTGACCTTCAACAACTGTAGTCATGTTGTTTATACTTGTCTCTAAGACAGTAGTTCTGCACCCCAATGGCCAAATCACCTTTAAAATGTCCTCTGTAATGTGCTTTTATGCTGTTGTAGTGCTTTGTTAAGCAATATCTCAATCTTTCAAAAATAATTCTGGTTCAGGAAAACACAAGCTTTCTCATGATGTGCCGATTAGGAATATTTGCTGATGAAACCTCTGCAGAAGAAATTTTTTACTCCCGGAAGATGCAGAGCTAGCCAAGACATATCTGTCATCAGCAACACACACATACATACATTTCCTGGCCTTAATATTTTTTGAGTCGCTAGCCCAGAAGTAGTAGAGAGTTGGAGGGATAAAAAATTTACTTGTAGTTTACTTATCAGATTTTGCTCCACCAAACGACCATTCATTCCATAGGGGTAACTAAATATTTTTCTAAATAATTGGCATTATATTTTCGGTTCAACAACATGTTGGCGTTATTACAATTGCCATTATGTCGAAATCTCCCTTTTTATTTAAAAGGAGAGAGAGAGAGAGAGAGAGAGAGAGAGAGAGAGAGAGAGAGAGAGAGAGAGAGAGAGAGAGAGAGAGAGAGAGAGAGAGAGAAAGAAAGAGAGAGAGAGAGAGAGAGAGAGAGAGAGAGAGAGAGAGAGAGAGAGAGAGAGAGAGAGAGAGAGAGAGAGAGAGAGAGAGAGAGAGAGAGAGAGAGAGAGAGAGAGAGAGAGAGAGAGAGAGACTCTTTACAGGAACATTTTCACGTTTTCCAGGCTATTCTTCTTCTATTTGGAAAGTTGAATTTCTCAAATTTATGCATACAACTGTAGGAAACAGGAGTGACTCACCTCACCCATGCAAACGAAAGAAAACCAACTCTGCTGTGTGCTTTAGTTACAAAAAAAAAACTACAGCTCTTTGAATCCAATGTCATGGGGTCAACCTACAGTATATTAAATGTTTGTTTTTGTATTTTTTAAATACAGTGTATAAAAAATTACAACTGTTGCTTACAAAAAACACTTATTCGTGATTCCCAAGTTAAAAGGTCCAGCACCAATGTATAAATGATTCATCATTTTCTTTTACGTTGGAGAGAATAACGGGCAAATAAAGTTGCAATCATTAGGACTACAAGAAGCAGAAGTCAGGAGACACATTTATATAATTTATTTTTAAAAACATATAAAAAGTTAAAAAATAGCCAATATTACAAGACAAATTGAACTGGATACTCCTAGAAAATCACTTCACTTTAAAAGCAAATATAATGTCCTTTCTTACAGTAATTTACAATTTGACACTTGTCTCTTTAGTACATAGTAGGTGACATAATGGGTGAGGAGGAAAAAAGACACACGTCCATCAAATCCAACCTATGTACAGCATTAAAGTAGTGGAAAAAGCCATGCATTCTTTTTCAAGAACTGTCCAGATTGAAATATTTAGAGATGAATGAATAAAAATATATTTATTATAGCCACAATAAAAAAGTTTTAATCCACTACAAACTGAAGAATGAAAACAAGAAACAAAGATTATATATTTATCTGGTGACAGGGTTTCTGCATACATGTTCCCAGGCTTGCAAAGGTGCTGAAGAGGGCTCCAGCTCCCAGTTGTGGTTTTAATTAATTTTAAATATTTGAGCATGCATGGAGGGGGGGGGGGGGGAGGTAACACTAATGCCACGTACACACCACTGTTTTTAATGTCATGGAAAAAACAACATTTTTCTCTACGTGATTCTTGTCAAGCCTGCCTTACATACACATGATCGTGAAAAAAAAAATGCTCAAGCAAAGCGCGGTGACATACAACACGTACGACGGCACTATAAAGGGGAAGTTCCATTCGAATGGTGACACCCTTTGAGCTTGATTATGCAAATTTCCCTTCTCATAACTTGCTTCTGAGCATGCACGTTTTTTCCCCCCGTCGTTAAAGCCTACACACGATTATTTTTCACGACATGAAAAACGACGACATGAAAAACGACAACATGGAAAAACGTCGAGAAAAAATAGAGCATGTTCTAAATTTTGAATGCCCATTTTTCACGTCGCGAAAAATGCTCTGAAGCCTACACACGATCGTTTTTAATTACCAATTAAAAAAATTAAATTTTTCTTATCATGAAAAACAGTTGTGTGTACGTGGCATGAGGGTTGGGTAGAAACAAGTATTCCCAATAGCAAATATATATATACACACACACCCCTCAAAGTACAGAATCCTAAACAATGGGTATGTATTTGCTTTCTTTAGTTCACTAATTTTATAGTATTGCTCTGTTTCGGTCTGTCTATAGGAAAGTGTTTTGTTATATTAGTTTGATAAGTGCAAAAAATAAAAAATAAATGATAAAAAAAATTAAAATAAAAAAACAGTTCTTTCAGACAGGAATCTAGACTAGTTGGCACATCTTCTAACCTTCTGGGATTTTGCCCACTTTTTTATGTAGTTGGCACATCTGCAAACAGTCGCCAGTTTAAGTGAAGCGATCAAACATTAGAGGGTACATAGTCATGCAGGCATAAACCAACTGCTCTCTGGCATCTAACAAAATTTCGAGCATTTCCCCAAATATGAATAGCTGTATTGTGCAATTGCTTATGTTTAGTTTAGACTATAAAGAGAGGTGGCAGAGATGGGCCACAGATAGCTTGGGCACTGGCTTATCAAGAGAAAATAATAATAATTGGACAATAATTTTTTAACTCTGGAAAATACTCCTTGACTGCTGATGCCTCAGACATTAAAGGCACATAGACAGCACAACAAAAACGAGAAAACCTCCTAGATCTGGATGAGGGCCATTACGAGAGCAGTTTTATGTGAATCAGAGATAAAGTAAACTATAATGGGTTTGTGTCAGTTTGATAGATTTTAATACTTTCTAGTAAAAGTATAATAAATAAGTATTTCAGGCAGTTGAAGGTGCTTGTTAAAATTACAATTATCCTATAAAACAAAGAAGCCATGACTGAAGATATTGTTTCAGCATTATCATCATTATAAAGCAAACACACAGATTAGCTTAACAGAAAACAAAAGAGGATTCTGTGCTGCAGAATAAATAATTTTTCCCCAAAAGTGTGTTTTTTTTCCTGTAGAACTGGTACTTAAATTACAACATGTTATAAAACAATTCATATTCTTTATACATATCATACAATACTGTACAGAAAGAAAGGTTCTCTTGTGTTACTCCTCTTCTGCGGTCACAAGCCAGGCATAACATAGGCGATGTTATCCAAAGTATTGGACTAGAGAAAATGTAAAAATATTTATCAGCTATGCACATCTTTCATGCATGATTAACAAAGTGACATTCTATCCTAAACTCTAAAAATATTTCAAACATAATAACATGTATTAGCGAGTACATGGTTTTAACTGCAATTAAACAAATAACAATAAACAAGTTAAAAAAACAGATATTTTACTTACTGTAAAATCCTTCTCATGGAACTGGTAGCAGGGTTTTTACAGACATTCCCAGCTGCTATAGCAGCCAGAAATGTGCTTTATTACCATCAAGTCAACGTTTGGCCGTCTAATAGACCCTTCATATCTCCTTAAAGAGGAACTGTCATTTCTATCATTTAATCGTATAGGGGGCTATCAGCAAATTAAAAGGAACACCAAAAAGGTACATTTTTTCCCCTTTAACCACTTAACCCCCGGACCATATTGCTGCCCAAAGACCAGAGTACTTTTTGCGATTCGGGACTGCGTCGCTTTAACAGACAATTGCGCGGTCGTGCGACGTGGCTCCCAAACAAAATTGGCGTCTTTTTTTTCCCACAAATAGAGCTTTCTTTTGGTGGTATTTGATCACCTCTGCGTTTTTTATTTTTTGCGCTATAAACAAAAATAGAGAGACAATTTTGAAAAAAATGAATATTTTTTACTTTTTGCTATAATAAATATCCCCCAAAAATATATAAAAAAAAAATGTTTCCCTCAGTTTAGGCCGATACGTATTCTTCTACCTATTTTTCGTAAAAAAAAAATCGCAATAAGCGTTTATTGATTGGTTTGCGCAAAAGTTATAGCGTTTACAAAATAGGGGGTATTTTTATGTCATTTTTATTAATATATTTTTTTTACTAGTAATGGCGGCGATCAGCGATTTTTTTTCGGTACTGCGACATTATGGCGGACACATCGGACACTTTTGACACATTTTTGGGACCATTGGAATTTTTATAGCGACCAGTGCTATAAAAATGCATTGGATTACTATAAAAATGCCACTGGCAGTGAAAGGGGTTAACACTAGGGGGCGGGGAAGGGGTTAAGTATGTCCCTTGTGTGTTCTTACTGTGGGGGGGGTGGCCTCACTAGGGGAAACACTGATCCTCTGTTCATACATTGTATGAACAGAAGATCAGCATTTCCCCCGCTGACAGGACCGGGAGCTGTGTGTTTACACACACAGCTCCCGGTCCCCGCTCTGTAACGAGCGATCGCGTGTGCCTGGTGGCGATCGCGCCCGCCGGGCACACGCACGGGAGTCGGGGGCGCGTGCGCGACCCTAGTGGCGGCTGAGAGAGAGGACGTTATACTACGTGCTCTCGCCCAGCAGAGCCAACTTGCCGACGTAGAACGGCGGTGCGCGGTCGGCAAGTGGTTAAAATTACAAACAAATTACACCTACTGGCTGTTCCTCCTTGGCGAGTGCCCCTATAGGGTTTTTTACCTTTATACATATTGTAGAATGCATAAAAAGGTAAAAAAAACAAGGCTTTACAACCACTAAGTTTACACGCTTCAATGTACATGCACATAAGCATGGGTCAAGCGTGTCTACATATGAAAATGATTATTGCTTTGCAAAAATGTGGTATTTACACTGGAGAACAATATAGAAAGGGCCACCATTCATGGTTAAGGCCTCGTACACACGATAGGTTAACCAGAGGACAACGGTCTGATGGACCGTTTTCATCGGTCCAAACCGATTGTGTGTGGGCCCCATAGGTTATTTAACCATAGGTTAAAAAAAAGCCAACTTGCTTTAAATTTAACCTATGGATTCCTAACCGATGGGAAAAAAAACGATCGTTAGTAGGCACAACCATCGGTTAAAAATCCACGCATGCTCAGAATTAAGTCGACGCATGCTTGGAAGCATTGAACTTTTTTTCAGCACGTCGTTGTGTTTTACGTCACCGCGTTCTGACATGATCATTTTTTTAACAGATGGTGTGTAGGCACGACGGACCATCAGTCAGCTTCATCGGTTAACCTATGACAACGGTCCATCAGACCGTTCTCATCGGATGGACTGATCGTGTGTACAAGGCTTAACTCTAAACTGATAACCTGTAAAGACTGTTAAAATGTCACCTATGCACAATTTGGGGTTTCAAAGTTTGCTGCCGTTTCATGGATGCATCAATTTCAATGCTTGACATGTTTGGTATCTATTTACTCAACACAACCTCATGTTTTATACTTTACACAAAATGGGTAGTACAGTATATTGTGTTTGTGTACTTAACCTAAGTGTATTTTTTACCTCAAAATAAAAATGGCTGAGAAACGTGTGCTAATATCATGTGACATATGAATTGCACCTACCCTGTTGTCACTCATCAACCCCACCTTCTCACTCCCTAACCTTATCCAAATCCTAAATAACTTTTCAGCTATCTCAGATCTGCATGCCAACGACTCCAAGTCTATGGCCTTGATTTTTATGCTTACAGCAGTTCAAATCCGAGCACTTAAAGATAACTTTCCTTATTGCTGGGTGTCTTTCTGCCTCCCCTATCTGGTAACCATGGACCTTTTCTATGGCAAACAATATCTTGAATCCTGGACGAAGTACCAAATATCCTGCCTGGGAAGGATAGCAACCCTGTAGATGATGCTGCTTCCTAAACTGCTATACCCATTCAGGGTTCGCCCAGTTGATATTTCCTTACATAGTCTAAATTCTATTCAGCGGGCATGTATGCAGTTTTTCTGCCAGGACACTAGACCGAGCGTTTCTAAAAAGGTTAAATTCCGCCCAGGAAATTGCCATATCACAAATTTTCAAGTACTATCAAGAATTGCAAATTGTCCCCCTCGCCTTTTATCACACAAATTTTAAAAACCATGATTAAGCTTTAAGGCATATGTGCTCACATCAAGGGCTATAGACGCGGTCTATGGATTGTTCATGGCCTCTGTAAACATGTTACTAACCCGATGCTCAAACATTCAATGAAAATATGTCAGGGAGCCTCATCACCCCGAAAACACCCATTGCAGGCTTGACCAACAATTCTTCTTTTCCCCTAGGATAAGTGAAGTGGAGGAGATTTTTCTGAGATGGCTCAAGAAAGATTTTTGTCAGGTGTACTTGTTGACTATGCACGATATGTTTAGTTTCCCCTTGTCACAATCTCCCCACCACGCTCCATCCACAGAGTTGTTACAACATCTTCAGACTCAAAATTTTAACTTAGAGAACCACATGTAAAACAGAAGACCAGGTGGCTGCCATGCAAACCTAAGAAAACCGAGGCCTTAAGCTAAAAAAAAAAAAGCCCACAAAACCTTTAGGGCTTGTTTACATTTGCTTCAAAACACAGCATTGGACACGCTTCACATTCCGCATATAGTCAAATGATGGCCGCAAGGTGGCTCTGCCATTACTAGTAAAAAAAATAAAAAAATAAAAAAAGTCATAAATCTATCCCCTATTTTGTAGGTGCTATAACTTTTGCGCAAACCAATCACTATACGCTTATTGTGATTTTTATTTTATTTTTTACCAAAAATATGTAGAATACATATCGGCCTAAACTGAGGAAAAAAATGGTTTAAAAAAAATAAATAAAATTAAAAAAAATTGAAATTATTTATTATAGCAAAAAGTAAAAAATATTGTGTTTTTTTTTTTTCAAAAATGTCACTCTTTTTTTGTTTATAGAGCAAAAAAAAAATAAACCGCAGAGGTGATCAAATACCACCAAAAGAAAGCTCTATTTGTGGGAAAAAAATGATCAACATTTCATTGGGGTACAGTGTTGTATGACCACGCAATTGCCAATTCAGAAAACTGAAAATTTGCCTGGGCAGGAAGGGGGTGAAAATGCCCGGTATTGAAGTGGTTAAAGCACTCTGAACGACAATCAAAGCAGCTGTCACTAAACTAAATAGTTAGCTTACAGTCCTGTTCACAACCTGTGCTTGCTTTGCTTTAAAAATTATACCCCATGTAGCGGTAGTGGTGATTCAAAGTGTATTCAAAGCCTCCATAGAAGTATATAACCAAGCTCGTTAAAGCACCTGAAGCTGTTGAGAGGCTTTTATTTAGCTTTGCTTTGAAGAAACTGCTGCTATGAGATATCAAAACACACACACACACACACACACACACACACACACACAGGGCATCTGCCAAGCTTCATTAAAGTTTTAAAAATGATGCTTCAATGATGCTTCAATGATGCACCACGGAAGCATCATTGAAGCACCACAGAGGCATTACAAAAGCACGTTGAAGCTGTAGGTGCTTTAATATGTGTTGAAGTCAAAGCAAGTGTAAATGAGCCCTTATTGATGTGCACCTGGACAAGAAAATGTGGAACCGTGTCAATATATCTAAAGACTTAAATAATGGGCTGCCTGAGCCAATGGTAAAATCATAGGCAGGTTGTCCTTTATGGGGACTTTTGAGAATGAGGAAAAAGAATATCAGTCATGAAAGATGTAGCCAACAGTCTCAAATACCACATCCAGCATTTAATGGAAAGCCCTAGGGTGTACTAGAGCAGGACAAAAAGATGAAAGACCGATAACCTGGTTAAGGTAAAAGGAACACATAAAACGTGATAAAGGGGGTACTAAGAACTAGGGTCCTCTGTAAGAGAGGGACGCCAACTCAGGAAATAGCCTCGCTGAGGTAATGGTAAGAAAGAAGGCAAACTTGTCAGAAAATGTGGACAGAGGAATATCTGATATATGCAAAAATAAGTGTTTGAAGCGTTGACCAAGTTAAGTTCCCACAGAGTCACAGGTGGATGTACACCCTGTACAAAGGCCACAACCAAGAAATGAGAGGCAAGCAGTTTTGAAAAAGAATTGCCGTAGCTGAGACTTGGCCTTTGATAGTACAGAGGGCCACTTGGTGATCCAAACCAGATTGGAGAAAAGTCTGGATGTTGGTTGAACTAGATGGACTTGTGTCTTTTTTTCAACTTTGAAAGTATCACAAGGTGTAACTCCTGGGATGAAAATTACTTGCACCACACCGTGCAAAGTATGCTTTCCAAATGCAATGGTAGTCATTGCCAGGGGTGGATTTCCCAGGTTTATAGAGCGTAGGAATAATGGAATTGCATAGGTCTCCATCTCTTAGGACCTGAGCTTCAACAGTCAAGCTATTAAAACTAGCTAACATCCATCAGGGAGGTAAACTGGTCCTTGGAACTAAGGATCTCAGTGAGCTGGACGAATCCACAGTCTCTACCAGGAGTTGGATGAGGTCCAAGTACCACATTCATCTAGACCTGTTTGGTGCAATGAGTATCACAGAAATGCCCTTGGACTAAATTCTGCAAAGCAGAGAAGGAAGGAGCTTCAGGGGAGGAAAAGCGTAGATTAGGTTGAACTGATCCCATGAAAGCACCAAAACATCCATTGCTAGCTATGGCTAGAGAATCCCTGGACCTGGAAACAAACTTGCCCAGTTTTTTGTTGAAGCTGGAATCCAGAAAACCTGTGTTTAGTGTTCAAAGCCTGCGACAGTGGGCTTGAAAGAGGAAGTAAACCCTGAAAGGAGAGGGAGCCGACCGTCATGGCATGGGCCTTATAGAACCGACACGATCGTGTCCTTTCTGTAGTGTGAATGCGCCGATGACCTTAGCGAAAGCATATATGGTAAATATTTCCTAAACCATGCAGGTTTAGGAGATATTTCCAGTAACTACAGGTAAGGCTTACCTGTAGGTAAAAGTGGTGTGTAAGAGTTTACAACCACTTGAAACAGCTCCAGGTGAAGAGACAAATTTATTAGAAAATTCTGGTTCCTCCCCGATAATAGAGGTATGCCACTACTGTGGCATTACTGACTAAACCTGGATCAGATGACCTTGAAGTCGAGAGGGATAACCAAATCACTTGGGGAACCAGTATGTTTATCAGAGAGTGGGTTTCCTCTGGAAACCAAGTCTCAGACACCTGCCCAGCCTCCTGGACTGGTATTCCATCATGACAATCTTCCAAACCAATGGAAGGAAAGATTTCTTCTGACTCTAGAACTGGATTCATGAGGGACCCGAGCAGAAACAACCTGGTCCTGGCTGGGTCAGGTGAATCTGTGAAACCAGAGATAATACTTTCTTGTTGTACACAGCCAGAATATTAAGTCCATCACTGTGGACTGGAATTGAGTATGTGGGACTAGCTAAAAAGTGACCACTATCAAGCTCAGAACTCACATGCAAAAAGGGGAGAGTTGGATGGCTCCTGGACTGCAGAAAACAAACCTGGGGACATGAGCAATATATCTAGGAGCAGACTCAGGACTTAGCAGTATCTTCAAAGTAGAAGACATATTCCACAAGGGATGATTCAGTTAAAAATACTGACTTCTGAAGGTTCAAGATCCAACCAAACTGCCAAAGAGTTTGAACTGTCCTGTGAGCTTTGGGCAACAGAAATGTCCTGTAAACGCATCAGAGCAAGCACAGAAACTAGCAACTAGGTTAATACTCATGGTGCAGTGGGCAAGCCAAACAGAATGGCAAGCAACTTGTAGTGTTGTGTGCCCACAGCAAAATGCAGGTAGCATTGAAGTGCTAGAAAAATTAGCAAGTCAGCATCCTTGATGTCCACAGGGGCCAGAAAGTCTCTCAGATGGAGGAAAACAAAGTCTGACCTGGTAGCTCCATGTTGAATGCATACACTTGAATGATGACACTGAGTGCTTTTAGATCCAGAATGGTGAATGTGTCTTAATTTATACTGGAAACAGATTTTAGTAGAGACCTTGAAACCTTCACTGTTCAGAAATAATGGCAATGCGAGAAAGATCAGTTGTGCGCAGAAAAGCATGGAGGTCTGTTAGCCAATGTGAAGACGTTGGCTAGCTTGACCACATATAGTGGGGCAGGAGGTAGCAGAATTACAGTATGAAATTCTTTGCAGCTCTTAGACACCACATAATTTACTCACACATCCGAAATGCTTATAGTCCAATTGATTGCAAAGGCCAACACGCCTCCAACCATTGTGAGAAGGAGGACTTGCATGCAGGCTTGGAAGTTGTGCAAATCCAAAGTTCAAAGTAATTAAGTCCTGGATTTAGACCTGAACTTGGGAAAAAAATAAACATCTAAGCAGAGTAACAAGGTTTTCCAGCCTAAGGGTTATATGTAGGGTTGTCCCGATACCACTTTTTTAGGACCGAGTACAAGTACCGATACTTTTTTTTCCCATGTACACGCCGATACCGATTTCCGATACTCTTTTAAAAATGTGTCCATGGGTCCCCAAATGCAGCCATGTGTCCCCAAATGCACAGCACCTGCAGGGCACTAAAGAGGAAAGCTGCTGGGCCTGCATCCCCTTTAGACGTGATTTCCTATTGGGAGTATTTTACCAAAAATTACATTTTTGTTGCTCAGTTTGCACCTTCCTTTTCCCCACAATCACATTCATTAGTGCTTCTCCTGGCATAAATCAACAGAGAATTACAGTCAATTGGATTAGCACTCAATCCCTTTGTAAAAACCCTCCTGTTGACACATGTGAACATTGATTTAAATGAGAAATAGTCCAATCCAGTATGGAAAGTTGCACAGCGAATGACAGCTTAGTCAGGCTCTGGTCTTACAGGGCATGAACGATTCTGACAGACACTGCATCTGCTGTGAAAATCATTTGTCCAATGAACCCTGATGGATGAGTTATGGCACACTGATTTACTGCAAGAAAATAGCTGCCCCCCCTGTCTAGTTCATCAGCACTTGGGGAACATACATAACAGCTTTCATTTGAATAGCTGTCTGTTCCCCGCCGCCGCACTTTTATAAACAGATCACCTGTCCAATCCTGGGACGGGTTATCGGTCTATCAAAATCCCCGGACAAGGGGGAGGGGCTATTTATGACGACGTGCGGCGGGGAACACACAGCTATTCAAATGAAAGCTTTTATGTATGTTCCCCGAGTGCTGATGAACTAGACGGCGGCAGCGGCAGCAGGACTGTTCTGCTCTCCGCCTCCTCAGTCCGCTCTCTGCCTGCTAGCCGCCCCTTCTCCACCCACTCAGTCCGCTCTCTGCCCCTTTCAGTCCGCCCTCTGCTAAAAGTAATAGGCGTTTATTGCATGGTTGTACAATAGAACCAACATGTAAGCCAAAGAGTTCTAGGCAGATGGACGGTGTTTTATCCTGAGTGAGATGTACGAAATCCACAAGCCCAACAATACATTAGTGTAGGGCAAAAGGTATGAATTCTAGGATTTTAAAAGATATGAGGTTGTCACTGAGGTGAGCACAGAGATACAAATTGTGTCAAATTGTATTCATACGCTTTTTTCTATTATAATATAAACACCAATAAAACGGTCATAAAAACACATTAGTGTGTGGTTAACATGTGGCACATGGCCTAGGTACTTGTTCCTAATCAACAAGGAAATTATTTAGCATAGAGTGGCCAATGCGTTTCGCAGAGCTCAATCTCCGCTTCTTCAGGGAAACTCACTATGCATCTAAGTTTTAAATTTAGAGAAATATAATTACAATCGCACATATAGTATTTATCATTTTACAATAACAAAAAGAAAACAATTCTAAAGAAATAAATACATCAATATTGTGCTCACCAATTTCATCAAACAGTATTCGTGGGCAATTTCCAACACTGAAAAGGGCCAAACCAGGCCCCAACCCTATGATTCATGATGTCAGAACCTATAGGAATAGTCTGGCAGACACTGGACCACACCTTAGATGGATATGAGCAGAGAACGTTGGCAAGTCTAGGTTATTGAAAAACAGGGAACCTGTCTCAGCAATTCTAGCATAACTGTAATAACATTCACACAGCATGTGAAACCAGCCTACATAGACCTTCATTTATATCCGTAACGGCCCAGTCATTTCTGGTGGGACAATATTCAGGATGATATCTTCCCCGGTGGCGATTCCATGACGCTGGACAATGCTCAGCCATTGCGGGATAGGACCTGGTAAGTTCATACTGATCTCCATAATATGTAAATATTGGATGATTGGTCCTGCCTAATGTGGGTATTCTTGGTGGTGTGTGTGCGCAGAAGTGGGGGGGGGGGGCTTCTGTTGGGGGCGGAGGTTGCATCTGAAGGTGTTTCTGGACCTTCTATGTAGGACATCAGTGCATGAGTGGGTGCTTTCTTGCTTGTATATGTGCGAGTCTAGATGCTGGTTGCATGATATGCCATGGTTTCATGGCACTATATGTGTGTTATTGTGGGGGTTGTATGTGTGTGGGGGGAGGGGGTTATGTTGCATTCAACTGTGTAGGTATATGTTGTATGGTTTAGTCCTGCTCTTATGTTGGTTTAGGGTGTTGTTATGGCTGGGAATGCAGGGTATACTTCAAGTGTCATGTTTGTGTGGTTGATTTATGTGGATATGTGGCCGGGGGTTGTATGCATCATGCCTGTACTAGAGCTGCACGATTAATCGTCAAGAATAGTTATAGCAATTTTGTTTTCCCATTGCGATCTTGACAAAGGATTTCCCCATGTTTGGTATGCAGAGAATTTTCTCTCTGCTCTCAGCCCTCAAAAGTCAAAGTCTGGCCAGTCTGCCAAGTTTTAAAACATTCTATCAGTGGAATGTTAAGTCTAAACTTTGTATCAATTTGCCTTTTATATCAAAGAAATAAACTTCTGTATGTAAATTAGGAACGTTTAACCACTTAAACACCAAACAAACCTTAAAAAAAAAATAACCAGTAAAGTTAGCCCAAATTTTTTTTGTATAATGTGAAAGATTTTACGCCACGAGAATTGTGAGAGAATCGTGATCTTTATCCTAAGCAAAAAAAATCGTGATTCTCATTTTGGCCAAAATCGTGGCTCTAGCCTGTACCAGTGTGTGGGAATGTTAGTTTTATGATTGTTTATGCTGTGGATGCACTGTTGGGCTGGTGACTGAGCACCTTGTGTTCCTTTATCCTACACTAAAATATGTGTGAGATAGTCTTGGGTATACCCCACATCTAGGATAAGGAGGAATATTAACTAATTACGGATTTAAATGAAGGTCTATGTAGGCTGGTTTCACATGCTGTATGAATGTTATTACAGTTATGCTATAATTGCTGAGACAGGTACCCTGTTATTCAATATCCTAGACTTGCCAATGTTATCTGCCTGAATCTATCTAAGGTGTGGTCCAGTGTCTGCCAGACTATTCCTATAGGTTCTGACACCATGGAACATAGGGTTGGGGGCCTGGTTTGGCCTTTTTCAATGTTGGAAATGATGTATGACTAATGTGTAAGGAAATTGGCAAGCACAATATTGATGTAGTAATTTATTTAGAATTATTTTTGTTATTGTAAAATTATAAATACTATATGTGTGATTGTAATTATATTTCTTTGAATTTAAAACTCAGATGCATAGAAAGTTTCCCTGAAAAAGCGGAGATCGAGCTCTGCGAAACGTGTTGGACAACTCTGTGCTCAAGAATTTCCTTGTTGATTAGGAACAAGTACCTAGGCCATGTGCCACATGTTAACCACACATGAATGTGTTTGTATGACAGTTTTATTGATGTTTATATTATAATAAAATGCATTTGTGAATACAATTTGTGTCTTGGCGCTCACCTTGGTGACAACCTCATATCCTTTAAAATCCTATCCAACAGATGGGAGGGATTTCCCACCCAATCCTTTGATTTTACTAAAAAACTTGGATGTGAATATGATTGGCTGTCCCAAGAACTGGTTAAGTCTTAATTAGATATGAATTCTAATTGTTTCAAGACCGAATGATCCATTAGGATCAACACAAGTGCCTTATGCCCGGTACACACAATCGGATTTTCCGTCTCAAGCTTGGCTTGCATACACATGGTCACACAATTTTCGACCGTCAAGAACGCGGTGACATAAAACTTTACGACAAGCCGAAAAAATAAAGTTCAATGCTTCAGAGCATGCATCGAATTGTTTCGGAGCATGCGTCGGAAATTTTGGTCTTCGGAATTGCTACAGACGATCGGATTTTCCAAATAGAATTTTTTCCATCTGAAAATTTGAAAACCAGCTCTCAATCTTTTGTTGGCGGACATTGCGACAGCAAAAGTCCGATGGAGCATACACACGGTCAGAATTTCCGTTCAAAAGCTCACATGGGACTTTTGCTGTCGGAATTTCCGATTGTGTGTACGGGGCATTACTCTTTATTTTGTCCCCATACCTTTTAATGGCTAGGCATGCATGGAAGCATTTTATAAAATTGGATCTGTGTGGTAAATCCGACCCCTTAACTATATTTTACCTTAACGGGTTTGAAAGAAACAAGCTCTGTTTTCCCTGTTGTAAACCGTGCTGTCAGTCAGCGAGCTGTCATCAAGGGGGCCAGTAAATACGGTCACATGCTAAAATAAATATTGGCGGTTTTCTTATTGTTACGTAAAGTGTTAATAAATTGTATTTAGGAATTTCTGTTCAAAAGCTCACATCGGACTTTTGCTGTCGGAATTTCGGACCTCCCCACGGTCCATACTTTCAAGGTTTGAATAGGTTTGAATAATGAACATGCAACCAAGGCAGGGTCTGCCAGTGGGAATATAGAATTAGAAAGGTTTTCCAGGCTCTTGTCAACAGATCCTTAAACTTAATTGTTAAAATTGGAATGTCCGTGACAGAAACAAGACCGCAATTATTAAAATCCCCCTTAACAGAATTACACCAGTCACCAAACAAAACAGTTTGTAGTAGTGAGTATACTGAGAATGTTTTGACTGGTTGGGGACGTTTAAGAAAGTCCAGACTGCCAAGTTTAGAGAACGCAGATGCAGACTGTTCCATATTCATATCTTTAAGCCTGGGATGTCAGAAAACAGAACCTTCTCAGGTATAAACTGATCCAAAAATTATAGGTTACAATTCTCTTCATCCTCAGAAACATCTGCCGGTATGTCAAAGACAGACTCTGGAAGAGAAGGGATGGAACTACACCTGCGGCCCCGGTGTTCTGAGTCAGCTACCATGGCAGTGATTGTTCATAAAACCTGACATTGCTGCAGAACAATAATCTTGATATAATTAAACTATCATGGGGTTAATTTTCTATGAAAAACAAAAAATACATACATTCTGCTAGGACACCAGCAAGAAACTGGAACATGAGGAGTGTGTGTTTGGGGGGGGGGGGGGTGTAATTATACCTGGCTAGTTTACAGATTTTTTGTTTGCCAGCATCCAATTCTCCTGTAGGCAGCAGGGTAACCTAGTTATCTCAGTATTACTCATGACCCTGCATTCATTAAAGGATCACTAAAGGAATTTTTTTTTTTTAGCTAAATAGCTTCCTTTACCTTACTGCAGTACTGGTTTCATGTCCTTATTGTTCGTTTATGCTTTGAAGTTGCTGTAATTCTGCTGCGATCTCCACACTTCCTGCTTGACTGGCTCCTTATAACCACAATACTGGGAGCTTTTCACTGTGGTCTACGCTGTCATTACTGTGTGTCTATAACTTAACAGAACCAATCAGATTCATTTTAAAAACAAAACACTGCCCTGGATTTGTTTATTTTTGTTCTGTGTGTCTCTCTAGTTCACAGGAACATGAAACCAGTTTAAAAGTGAAACTAACCTGCAGGCACATTATAGGATTGATTTGTATCTATTTGTAATCATTTTTAAAAGGAATCAGTTAACTTTTATGTCTCTATACCTTGTGAACAGTCATTTCAGCAAAAACATTTTTTTCCTTTAGTGACCCTTTAATGAAAGATTACAAATTAAAAAAATAAGTACAAAATCTGTTTCTTTCAACAACCTTAAAAAAAGAACCCACCTTGCTTCATTTATGTTATTGTCGCCATTTTCTTGTATATTGACTATGATGACAGTTCCTTTTTTGTACTTAAAGCGGTTCTCCACCCTAAAGTGGAGTCCCGCTGATCGGAACCCTCCCCCCCTCCGGTGTCACATTTGACACCTTTCAGGGGGAGGGGGGTGCAGATACCTGTCTAAAGACAGGTATTTGCACCCACTTCCGGCCACACGCTACGGGCAAAAGACGGGCATTCCGTCACATCCCGTCTATCGCCCGTTGTGTGCTGGGAACACTCGGCTCACAGCACACAGCGTGTGAGCCAATCGGCGGGCGCAGCGCGACTCGCGCATGCGCCGTAGGGAACCGGGCAGTGAAGCCGCAGCGCTTCACTTCCTGGTTCCCTCAGCGTGGATGGCGGGGGGAGCAGCAGAGAGACGAGCGATCGCTCGTCCTCTGCTGCGATCGGCGCTGGACTCCAGGACAGGTAAGTGTCCTAATATTAAAAGTCAGCAGCTGCAGTATTTGTAGCTGCTGGCTTTTAATATTTTGTTCCCATGGCACATCCGCTTTAATTTCGCTACTTTATAATGGTTTTTATTGTTGCCTAAAATCTTAATAAAAAGATTTATACAGAATATGGACTCTATCGCAATCTTTCTCTGGGAGAACGCGATCAAGAAACACGCTTCCAGGACAAACACAGGACTGCATATATGCAGCGCACAGGAAAAAAGTCCACTTCCTAGATGCCACATACATGTATTCTGTGTGGTTGTCATTCCCTGACACAAAGAGCGTGTTTACATCTGCAGCGGATTGCTTTTCAGAGGGGTGTTTAACTGATTGCTGGCAGGCATTATGTCACCCCCTCAATGCCTCTTCTAACTCCTTAAATCATGCACCACAACCACATGCATTGTATACATTAACGTGGCCGAAACCGTCAGGGGGTATAATTCTCACTGCAAAGCATTGCAGCATGTGTACTATCCCCTCCAGCCTCTGCGTTCAAATGAGGGGACGGCAGGGTGCAAATAAACTGTGGCTCAACCAACTGTTTTTACAGCCCCCAAATAGCAGCAATATGTGGGAGTTGGGGACCCCTCAGCAATACAAACTGGATGTGTGGGATTTCTATTTTCCTAGGAAATCCCCAGTAACATCATTATGAATAAAAAGGAATATAAAAAGCACTTACCAAAACTTGCTTGGGACATGCATTCAGCTGTGGAATGTGGCTTGTAAGACAGACCAAGGGACCCAGGGCACAAAGCACAGAGTCCAGAAGTACAGAGAGACTACCAGATACAGCAACCATGCCCTTAAAAATGAAAAAAGTGAGATAACTGAGGCTAGGACAGAATAAAGTTTAATAAACAATTCTTACATTCAAAGTCATAATCTGTTATCATAAATGATTACATGCAGGCCCTTAGGGAAGCCAACATAGACCTTTATAGATGTAAATTTCAACTCTGCTAGAAAAGTCAGACATGGACCTCCCCCTTCTATCAAACAGAAAAGTTTAAAATTACTTTTATAAAGAAAAGTAGGAAAAAGTGTTCACATATAAAATTCTGTAATGTAAACATTTAAAATATGCAGTATATCAACAAGCAAAATAATCCAGAGACAAGCAAAGCATAATAGTAATAATGGTAACAGTGAGTCACAGAACACAAAGCGTGTCAAAGTTTAAAGTACATTCACAGAATACATTTCTTTTACAAGCAATACCAACACTGTAGCAAGGAGGATAGAACGAGAGAACAAGGTATAGCAATATTTGAGAGGAAAAACGACCCCCTTTATCAATCCATCAAACCTATTTCTACCACGTAGTTCAGAGACTGAATTAGTTACAACACAAAAAAAAGGAACAAGCAATTCCTCTTTGTATTCAGTTTTTCCTAATTGTAACCACTGAGGCCATTACGTCATTTTAAATAATGCCATTTTAAAAATGTGGCTGTTTGTACCAGAGCCGTTTTAAAATGGAACCAGGAATCAGTGAAGAACCGCTGGCTATCAGTGACAATCCAGGGGCTGAAATAGGAGCGCTTGTTGCAGATCAATGTGTACTTGGGCTCCTTTCACACTACCGCTACTTTAAAGTTGCGCTATTTTGCCGCAATTTCAGGGAGAATTGAGGTCTATGAACCTGAACTTTGAAGTCGTACTAATGTAAATGGTTGTCATTGAAAATTATGGGGAACGACTTGTCATGCGACTTTGTAGCCCCAAGTTGTAGGACAAGTCGTACAAGTGTGAATGGGGGCCAAGTCTTTTTTTAACTTTCTCCATCTATTAAATCTTCTGCCCTTGTTGTTTTAAAGGGACACTAAAGGCAGATTTTTTTTTTTTTTTTTTAAATAACAAACATGTTATACTTACCTCTGCTGTGCAGTTCGTTTTGCACAGAGTGACCCGGATCCGTGTCTTCTGGGGTCCCTCGGCAGCAGTCTCGGCTCCTCCTCGCAAAAGCTTTCCACGTTCATGCGAGCTCCCTCGCATGGTGGAAAGCTTTTGCGAGCGCGCTCCCGTGATACATCGGCGGCCATAGCCGCCGACTGTATCACTCGGCCCCGTCCCCCCGCATCATCCGCTGTGATTGACAGCAGCGCCAGCCAATGGCTGCGCTGCTATCAATCCGCCCAGCCAATCAACGGCCAGGCTGGGACCCGAACAAGATGACAAGCACGCGCCCAGGACTTTCAAACGGTGAGGTAAGTAAAACGGGGGCTCGGGGGGGGAGGGGGCGGCATAGCTGTCAGATGTTTTTTTACCTTAATGCATAGGATGCATTAAGGTAAAACAACTTTTACCTTTACAACCCCTTTAACTTTGGATAGTAAAACATTTTTTTTTTTTTTGCCAGTTAACACCTTATACAGCCCAATTTCTGTTTGTCTGGTAAAAAGCCTAGGCTTATGACATCATGCACAGCTCTCTCTCACTCTAATGAGAGTTTGCCAGGGAGGGAGGATGAGTCATAAGAGGGCCAATGAGAGCTGCCTCTGTGTAAATCCAGGAAGTGAAAAGGCAGCAGCTTCAGCTGCTCACAGTTAAAATGGATGCAGCCAGACTCAGTGGATGGAGATTTCTGCAGCATATTTGGAAATTCCAGAATCACAGTATATATAAAATAATATGCAAAGTGGTTGGAGGGAAGCTTCAGAATGGCAAAGATGTTTTTATTACAAATTATGTGAGCAGACTGCAGTTCCTCTTTTAGTGGTTAAACAGACCCCATTTACAGACCAAAGTTAATCCCAAATGAAACATTGTTTGTAGTTACCGTATCTCTCAGCGCTGAGCAATGTTGATAAAGCGGAGAACAGCTCTGCATCAATTACAAAGAATTATAGAAATGCTGGATTAAGATGGTGAGGGGGGTTGAATTGAGATCGTGATTTTTAACGATCATGCAGCTCTAGTATACAGTATGTAACAAAAATGGTCATACTTAAATCTCATATCTGTGCCATACCCAGGAACACCAAAACATGCCTATATCACAAGGTCTAGAAAGATAGGATAAAGACAGGAAGAAATAAACATACCGTAAGATCTATATCATGTCTATATCATATGTGGTACAAATCATAATTTCATTCTACCAAATATTTATTTGTCAGATTGTGAAATCTTGTCAGATGGAAACTCACAGGAAAAAAGTATCCCCTGTTGATTTTGTACGTTTGCCCACTGACAAAGAAATGATCAGTCTTTAATTTTAATGGTGGGTTTATTTTATTATTTTAAAGTTATAAATTGATTTGCATTTTAAATGAGTGAAACAAGTATTTGATCACCTATCAATCAGCAAGATTTCTTGCTCCCAGGTGTCTTCTATACAGGTAACAAGCTGAGATTAGAAGCACCCTCTTAAAGGGAGTGCTCCTAATCTCAGCTTGTTACCTGTATAAAAGACACCTATCCAAAGAAGCAATCCATCAATCAATCAGATTCCAATATTCTCCACCATGGCCAAGACCAAAGAGCTGTCCAAGGATGTCAGGGATGAGATTGTAGACTTGCTAAGAGCTGGAATGGGCTACAAGACCATTGCCAAGCTGGGCTACAAGACCATTGCCAAGCAGCTTGGTGAGAGTGTGACAACAGTTGGTTGAATTAGTCACAAACGGAAACACAAAATAACTGTCAATCTCCCTCGGTCTGGGGCTCCAAGCAATATCTCACCTTGTGGAGTTTCAATGATCATGAGAATGGTGAGGAATCAGCCGGGAACTACGTGGGGAAATCTTGGCAGTGGGGACCATAGTCACCAAGAAAACAATTGGTAACAATTGGTCTTGTCTGAATAAGGTAGGGGAGTGCTGTGGAGGGGAAGTGCTGCGATCTTATGGAAGGGACAGCAAAATCGCTGGAGGGATCTGTGATGGGGAACTCTGTGATTGGGAGGATCTGTGATGGGGGTGATCTGTGATTGGGGGGCTTTGCGATTGAGGGGGAGATCTGTGATGGGGCTTTATGATTGGGGGATCTGTGATGGGGGGGCTTTGTAATGGGGGAGTCTGTGGTGGGAGCGATCTGTGATGGGGGCTCTGTGATTGGGGGAGCTTTGTGATGGAGAGGAGTCTGTGATGGGGGGGGGGGGGGGGGGGGGTTTGTGATGGGAGGGGATCTGTGATGGAGAAGAGTCTGATGGAGGGATCTGTGATGGAGAGAAGTCTGTGAAATACTAATAAGTTTATGTTTATTAACAGTTTTTTGTGCACTACAAAAAAAATATGTGCAGTGTGCAAAGGAATTAGTTTATATTTTTTTCAAACTATAGTCCGGCCCCCCAACAGTCTGAGGGACCGTGAAGTGGCCCCCTGTTTAAAAAGTTTGAGGACCCCTGGTCTAAACTGCCATACGGCCTGCAAGAGAAATAGGCACAACAGGGCTCAAAGTACATTACATTTTTACAGTAAATTTTTGTAGGTTCATCAGTGCTCAAGCCTGGACGAGAAACAATCTCAGCTTCAGTGAACCCAACTTGCCTGCTTCATCATCATCATCATCAAGGTATGACAACACAGTAGCGAAGTGTAGAGACTTTAACAGAGCAATATCTGTTAAAAAGACAGACATCACACCACCCGTATCCTCTCCTGCTCACCAGAGCGATTCGGGTGACAGAGATAAAGACCCTAATCATCAGTGCCCTATTCACAAGAAGCCTCACCCACTAAGGAAATGTTGTGGGCTTAGGGCAAAGACGTTACAAGAGCGCAGGTAGATTCTTCAGAAACTTGGAATATGCTAGTGCTGTACTTGTTATTGACATTTTGCTAAAGACTGTAAAGTTGTCATTAAGTGCACAGAATGCAGTAGCGACAGACATGTTACAGCTATACATCCGGGCTCACCCTCAGACAATTCACAGCAGCCTCCTACCTCCAACCCTGTCTGAAATCATGGCGGAGAGCAACAAGGTCATGCTCCAGTCACAGCTAATGTTTCCTCTTTATGCACAGAAGTCTGTGGAAAACTTAGATTACAAATGCTGTGCTAAGATATACCTAGTTAAGATATACCCAAAGGGCCAACCTGAGGAAGCTATTAGGATGTATGCCATAATAGATGAACAGAGCAACAGATCCCTGGTTAAGCCTAAATTCTTTGAGAACTTTGGTATAGATGGACATGCATCACCGTATACTCTCAGAACCTGTTCTGGCCGTGAAGAGACCTTCGGCAGAAGGGCCGATGAGTTCATGGTCTCGCATATCAATAAGGAATGAGGGCATACCCCTACCAACATTAGTTGAGTGTGACCAGAAACCAGACGAAAGGGAAGAAATTCCTACTCCAGAGGTGGCATATCACCATCCTCACCCTAAGGCACCTTGTTAATGAGATTTCTGCAATGGACATGAACACTGAAATCTTGATCTTGCTAGGAAGAGACATTCTCAGAGAACAAAGTACGCAAGCAGTGCAACGGATCTGATAATGCCCCTTACGCACAAAAATTTGATCTAGGCTGGGTAATCACGGGCAACGTATGCTTGGATAGAATGCGTACGTCATTCGAGATCCACTCTTTCAAAGCGTACACGTTAGGAAATGGACGTGCATTCAACTTCAAACAGTGCCCCCGCCATTATGAAGTAAAAGAGAAGACTCTGGACATCATCCAAGTACCTGACGTCACTCCTATCCTGTGATGACAACCTAGGTACCACAGTGTTTTGTACTACTAGCGATGACAACAAAATAGCCTTGTCAGTTGAAGACAGAGAGTTCATCAAAATAATGGACAAACAATTCTTCCAGGATGAGTCTAAGGCCCCGTACACACGACCGGATCTGTCCGCTGGGATTTATCCGCGGATCAGTTCCAGCAGACAGATCCGGTCGTGTGTAGGCCCGAGCGGACATTTTCCAGCGGACATTTGTCCAGCCGATAAAAATTTCTTAGCATGATAAGAAATCTATCCGCTGGAAACCTGTCCTTCGGACTTATCCGGTCGTCTGTACAGACTCACCGGATAAGTCCGTCCGATCCCCATCCCTCGCATGCGTCGAAATGATTCGACGCATGCGTGGAAGTATTTACCTTCCAGGGTCGCGCACGTCGCCGCGGCGACGGCGCGGCCACGTCACCGCGGATGTTTTCCGTGGGGATTTTGATCTGATGGTGTGTACAAGCCATCAGATCAAAATCCCGAAAGGAGAAATGTCCGATGGAAACGGTCGGGTGGACCGTTTCCATCAGATATCCTCTCGTGTGTACAGGGCCTTACAGCTGGGTTGCACCATTACCTCTTCCTGCTGCAAGGGTTAAACTCCCAACCAATCGTTAGCAGGCTCTCTCCAGATTCAACTCACTTCAGCGAACACTAAAGAACAGGCCTGAAATGAAGGACCATTTCATTGCCTTTATGAAAAGGATCTTTGACAATGATCACACCGATACAAAAAAGATTCACTGGCGCTCTATGGGTTAACACTATAGTCCAATATAATATTTAAGACCCTCGTATGGGCTGTAAACGATCCGTGCTGCAGAAATCCAGGTACCTAGAAGCACCACCAAAATACAGTTACAACAAAAAGGATTCCTGCGCTCATAAAGGTTTACCACTCTAATTCCACATAATGTTTGTGAGGAATAACATTCAGTAGATCTTAGTTTGTTCGGAAGAACCAGTTCTTTATGTAGAAAAGATAAACAAATGTATACAGCACAACGCAAAAAAATGTTCCCAGTGCCTGCATGAAAACACACACAATCTTTCAGGGCTTCAAGGGTTAAAGTTTTGCAATTTTGTTTCCAGCTGCATTCATAGAAAACAACCGTGCTGATTGTAATTGGAGTACATTACCCAGGACGTCACTATGGCGTTTGATGTCACTTCCTAGTTACTATCTGGCATCTGGGCTCCTGTACATTTTTCCTGTATGCGTCCAAACGTGCTCCAGCCTCAGTGTTTGCAGCTGCTAGGAGCGCAGCACAGAGATGACAGCCATGGAGAGACAATCTTCCTGTTGGAACGTGCTGACAAGCAGGCAGAGAAAAGTTCAGCCGAATGTTAGGCGCCCTCCAGTGGACAAAGTGCAAATTGCATTGAGGAAAAAAAAATTGTAAATGGCGATTATAAATGAAAATCTTTTCTTGATATTACTGACTTAGGTCTTCCAAAATAAAAGAGGGGTTTTGAAACAGTCCCAGACTACGCGTTTCGCCCTATCCAGGGCTTTGTCACAGTCATTAGGACTCAAAATTGAAAATATATTTATATAGACTAAAAAAGGGGAGGATTTTAATGAAGGGGAGGGGAACAGGAAATGATGTATCAAAACCGAGAGTTTTAACCCTTGACAAGAACATAACATAACAAAAATCAAATATAAGCATACACACACAATTTACATCAATATTTACAATTTTAAAAAATTATTATTCTCATATACTTTTAAAATCATGAATGTAAAAAGACAATGCTATTTTTGTCTCTGTGTAAAATAATACACACTCTCATTATATATGGTACCAACATACCTATATAGGAGCACTCCGTTACTATACTGCCCTCTAGTGGTAGAACATAAAATATATTGCTAAAATATTCAGTAGAATAAACATATGATTAAAAAGTCAGAAAGAAGATAATTTTTTGATTAGATGAGAACATTGACCTCAATTTCCTCATTTAACCCCTTGGGTGCCAAACAATCAAATCTATGTATCCAAAAGACCTCCCTTCTACACAGAAGGGAGAATCTTTCATTAGCGGTCAGGGTTCCTTTTGGAATGTGCTCTATCACAAAGACTTCTAGGTGTTTGAAGTCCTTGTTATGACAAAGATTAAAATGCCGGGGAACACTATGTTCTGTACATCCCTTTTTAATTAGGCGACGGTGATCCCCGATTCTGGCTCGTAGTGCCCTAATAGTTCGGCCTACATAAAAGAGGCCACAGGAACACCGTAAAACATAGACTACGAATTCTGTAGAGCAAGTTACAAAATGTTTAATGTTTAGTAATTTTCCAGAAGGTAAGTGTATTTTATCTGTGCCATGGGTGATAAATTGGCACGTCAGACACGCCCGTTTTTTGCACTGAAAAATCCCTTTACGGTCATTAAAATAGCTTCTAATATCCAAGGGGGAGCCTGATGGTTTCTTTTGAATTTTGCTCGGTGCTAAAATATTTTTAATTGTACGGGCCCTTCGAAAAGTAACCTGCGGGGTGGCTGGAAGTATTGGAGCCAATCTTTGATCTAAATGCAATATTTTAAAATGTTTCTTAATAATGTCAGCCACTGATTTATAGCAATCATTATAGGTAGTCACAAATCTTGTGGTATTCTCATTGACTGGATGTTTTTTGGTCAGTGTTGCCTCAGGTGGTTTTAGAAAAGAAGAAAAAGCTTCATTGACTAAGTTCTCAGGATAACATTTTTCCTCAAATTTCTTTTGCATTAGAATACTCTGTTCAATATATTCCTCATCCTGGGTACAGTTCCTTTTCAGTCTATTGAATTGTCCTTTTGGAATATTCTTCTTACAAACAGGATGATGGCAGCTATCGTAGTGAAGATACGAGTTGCCATTAGTTGGCTTATTGTGATTTTTAGTTATTATTTTATCTTGTTCGTGTGTTACCACTAGGTCCAGAAAGACTAATTCATGGGGATCTATGACGTATGTGAAAGTTAGATTAAAAGTGTTAGAATTACAATATAGAACAAAAGAAAGGAAAGTCTCCATGGTCCCACTCCAAATTAAAATCACGTCATCAATATAACGCCCGAAGTAAACTATGAATTCTGCGAAGGGATTATTCTGCCAGATGTTTTCATCTTCCCATTGACCCATGGTTAGGTTGGCATATACAGGTGCATAATTAGCTCCCATCGCAGTCCCCTTTAATTGTAAATAAAACTGCTCGCAAAACGTGAAGTAGTTGTGCTTTAAACAAAACTCAACTGACTCCAGTAAAAACTGAGACTGGAGAGAATTGAAGTCTCCACTCTTATTTAAGAAGTATTGAACCGCTCTAATTCCAACCTCATGAGGAATAGAGGTATAGAGCGACGCTACATCCAGGGAAGCCCAAAAATATCCTGGTTCCCATCTGTAGTGTTGGAGAGCGTCTATAACTTCTTTGGAGTCTTTTATATATGATGGCAGTTGGAGAACAAGGGGTTGTAACATGTGGTCAATATACATGGAAAGACCACAAAGAAAACTATTCGTACTGGCTATAATTGGGCGGCCCGGGGGATCTACAAGTGATTTATGAATTTTAGGTAAGAAATAAAAATGTGGGGTGCTGCATTCGAACGGGAGAAAAAATTGCCTCTCTCTCTTCGTAAGCACACCGTTTCCCCATGCTGTATATATGAGGGTTTTTAGTAGCTGCTGGTACTCCGGGAGGGGGTCTTTGGATAATTTAAGATAGGTATCAGTGTCCGCTAAAAGACGACTAGCCTCCTTCAAGTAGTCTATCCTATTTTGGATCACTATACTTCCCCCTTTGTCCGCCTGTTTAATAATAATATCAGCATTATTTTTTAGGGCTTTAAGAGCTAGATTCTCCTCAAGTGTTAGGTTTAGGTATTTTGTATTCTTCGGTTTTTCACATAGGGCTACCAAATCTTTGTAGACCGCTTGGTAATAGGTCTCAATGTAAGGTCCTTTTGATGAACTAGGATAAAATGTGGATTTTGGTTTAAAAGTGGTAATTTGCATAGAGGGTTCTATCTGCGACATAGCGACATCGCCCTCTGTGTGGCCCTCCTCCCAGAGTTCTTCAAGAATTTGAAGTACCTCTTCCTCAGGCATAATTGATGGTGAGGGTGTTGGTGCCGCCGATTGACTGACATAATTACGATTTTGGTTCACCAAAGGGTTAGTGGCAAAATGGCGCTTCAATGTGAGCTGTCGAATGAAAACATGTAAGTCCTTAAATAATCCAAATTTATTTGGGCCACTGGAGGGTGAAAAACTTAGCCCTTTTTGTAGGACCCGAGTTTCAAATGGGGAGAGTATGTGCGACGAGAGATTGTAGATTTTTATGGTGTCAGTACTTGGTTCCTTTCTACTCTCTCTTTTTTGTTGTCTCTTCTGTCGGGTCCCTGCTCTTCGTCCTCTTCTAGTTTTCTCTTTTCTTTCCCTCCCTTTGGAGGTAATTTCTGAAAATTTTGATCAATAGATAATGAATCTCCTAGTGGGGGGTCCAATTGTGACGGAATGGGAATCAGTTCATCTGAGGATTTTGGTCTAGCTCCTTGTATTTTGTAGATCTCGAGGTCCCGGGAAAGGGGACTAAACCTATTACTAATGGGAATATTGTGAATTTCTACAGGTCTGGTGGTATTGATGGGCCTCGCTATAGTGACATCTAGATTAGTGGCAACGGTGGTTAAAGAGACTTCAGGCGGAAGGAGGGGGAGTACCGTATTCGTAATTCCAATGTCCATAGTAAATGACTCCCTATCTTCCACAACCCCACTAGGGGGATGTTCATTCTGAGCAGATAAGGTATCTACTAAAATAGGATTGCTCTTCATCTGTGAAAATGAGGGTTCAATAGCCCTCGGTCGATGTTGAACCCGCTCTCTATCTAATGTTTTTGGTCTTTGTTTATTATTTTTGTTTTTATTTTTCTGTTTATTTTGTGTATTCTGTGATGGAGCCCCCAGTCTGTCGTTACCTGTACGCTTCCATTCGAATACCTGACCATTACTGTAGTCAAAAAGATCCCTCTCTAGTTTACTTGTTTTCTTTAGGATAAGCGCATCTTCGTCTTTTTTTATGTTTCTATTAAGTACTTCCAGCCATTTTGAAAACAGGCAGGAGGAACTGTACTCTTTTAGGAGTGTTTCTTTCTCACTCACTTGCTGTTGTGCCAGTTCCACCTTTCTCTCTCTTTGGGTGACCAATAATTTGATCCATTTCATCGTACAAAATTCTGCCAAAGACCTCCATTCCTTAGTGAGGTCTTCATCCAGAAAGCTGCACTGTTTTTTAATTCTTAAACCCCGAGGTGTAATACCCAATTCTAAATATTTTTCTAGAAAGGCCAAGTCCCACCATTGGGTCTGTTCATAGAGCCTTGCGTCTTGTAGTTGAAAAAAAGCCTTTCTCATATTTATTTCAAAAAGCTCACTATGAGGCTGATTCTGACTCCTTGGGACTTCATTAGGATTCACAGAGAGATTTACATTATTAAAATTGATGTTATTAAAAATTGCTTGTAGTCTAATTGTTCTGTCTGTACACCCAATATTATTCATGTTTAAAAATCTAAAAAAGCTTAAAATAATTTATATATCCTAATTAATAAAATTGCATCATACATACAACAAAAAAAAAAAAAAGGGGGGGGGAGAAAAGACCCGATTATGAAACACGTAATAACTGCACGTTAAAATGAGAATGAGAAAATTGACAATCCAAAACAATCAAGGACTAACCCAGAGCGGCCAAGAAAAAAAGGTCCAGAAAGCATATATTGATACAAAAAAGATTCACTGGCGCTCTATGGGTTAACACTATAGTCCAATATAATATTTAAGACCCTCGTATGGGCTGTAAACGATCCGTGCTGCAGAAATCCAGGTACCTAGAAGCACCACCAAAATACAGTTACAACAAAAAGGATTCCTGCGCTCATAAAGGTTTACCACTCTAATTCCACATAATGTTTGTGAGGAATAACATTCAGTAGATCTTAGTTTGTTCGGAAGAACCAGTTCTTTATGTAGAAAAGATAAACAAATGTATACAGCACAACGCAAAAAAATGTTCCCAGTGCCTGCATGAAAACACACACAATCTTTCAGGGCTTCAAGGGTTAAAGTTTTGCAATTTTGTTTCCAGCTGCATTCATAGAAAACAACCGTGCTGATTGTAATTGGAGTACATTACCCAGGACGTCACTATGGCGTTTGATGTCACTTCCTAGTTACTATCTGGCATCTGGGCTCCTGTACATTTTTCCTGTATGCGTCCAAACGTGCTCCAGCCTCAGTGTTTGCAGCTGCTAGGAGCGCAGCACAGAGATGACAGCCATGGAGAGACAATCTTCCTGTTGGAACGTGCTGACAAGCAGGCAGAGAAAAGTTCAGCCGAATGTTAGGCGCCCTCCAGTGGACAAAGTGCAAATTGCATTGAGGAAAAAAAAATTGTAAATGGCGATTATAAATGAAAATCTTTTCTTGATATTACTGACTTAGGTCTTCCAAAATAAAAGAGGGGTTTTGAAACAGTCCCAGACTACGCGTTTCGCCCTATCCAGGGCTTTGTCACAGTCATTAGGACTCAAAATTGAAAATATATTTATATAGACTAAAAAAGGGGAGGATTTTAATGAAGGGGAGGGGAACAGGAAATGATGTATCAAAACCGAGAGTTTTAACCCTTGACAAGAACATAACATAACAAAAATCAAATATAAGCATACACACACAATTTACATCAATATTTAAAATTTTAAAAAATTATTATTCTCATATACTTTTAAAATCATGAATGTAAAAAGACAATGCTATTTTTGTCTCTGTGTAAAATAATACACACTCTCATTATATATGGTACCAACATACCTATATAGGAGCACTCCGTTACTATACTGCCCTCTAGTGGTAGAACATAAAATATATTGCTAAAATATTCAGTAGAATAAACATATGATTAAAAAGTCAGAAAGAAGATAATTTTTTGATTAGATGAGAACATTGACCTCAATTTCCTCATTTAACCCCTTGGGTGCCAAACAATCAAATCTATGTATCCAAAAGACCTCCCTTCTACACAGAAGGGAGAATCTTTCATTAGCGGTCAGGGTTCCTTTTGGAATGTGCTCTATCACAAAGACTTCTAGGTGTTTGAAGTCCTTGTTATGACAAAGATTAAAATGCCGGGGAACACTATGTTCTGTACATCCCTTTTTAATTAGGCGACGGTGATCCCCGATTCTGGCTCGTAGTGCCCTAATAGTTCGGCCTACATAAAAGAGGCCACAGGAACACCGTAAAACATAGACTACGAATTCTGTAGAGCAAGTTACAAAATGTTTAATGTTTAGTAATTTTCCAGAAGGTAAGTGTATTTTATCTGTGCCATGGGTGATAAATTAAAATTCACGCCCGTTTTTTGCACTGAAAAATCCCTTTACGGTCATTAAAATAGCTTCTAATATCCAAGGGGGAGCCTGATGGTTTCTTTTGAATTTTGCTCGGTGCTAAAATATTTTTAATTGTACGGGCCCTTCGAAAAGTAACCTGCGGGGTGGCTGGAAGTATTGGAGCCAATCTTTGATCTAAATGCAATATTTTAAAATGTTTCTTAATAATGTCAGCCACTGATTTATAGCAATCATTATAGGTAGTCACAAATCTTGTGGTATTCTCATTGACTGGATGTTTTTTGGTCAGTGTTGCCTCAGGTGGTTTTAGAAAAGAAGAAAAAGCTTCATTGACTAAGTTCTCAGGATAACATTTTTCCTCAAATTTCTTTTGCATTAGAATACTCTGTTCAATATATTCCTCATCCTGGGTACAGTTCCTTTTCAGTCTATTGAATTGTCCTTTTGGAATATTCTTCTTCCAAACAGGATGATGGCAGCTATTAGGGGTGCAACGGATCAAAAAACTCACGGATCGGATCGATCCTCGGATCAGGAGTCACGGATCGGATCATTTTCGGATCAGCAAAAAAAAAAAAAAAAAGGGTCAGTTTTTTCATTGGTCCAAAAAAAAAATATATATATATCTATCTATCTATCTATCTATCTATCTATCTATCTATATATATATATATATATATATATATATATATATATATATATATATATATATATATATATATATATATATATATAAAAAATAATATATATTTTTTTTTGGACCAATTAAAAAAAGGAACTTTTTTTTTTTTTTTGCTGATCCGAAAAAATAGCACAATAGCAATTCACAGGGGGGTGGATTAAAGAGGAAGCAGGTGAGGCTGTTTGGGACTTAAAGTACAATCTTGATGTTTTTACAGCAAAAAAAAAAAAAATATATATATATATATATATATATATTTTTTTTTTTGCTGTAAAAACATCAAGATTGTACTTTAAGTCCCAAACAGCCTCACCTGCTTCCTCTTTAATCCACCCCCCTGTGAATTGCTATTGTGCTATTTTTTCCCCCTTTCCCCCCCCCTCCTCTCACACCAGTGCTTCACTGTTAACATTCCCATTCAGCTTGCTAGAGCCCAGTGCACAGCGTGACACGCCTCCCCGGGGAGGCGGGGAGGCGTGTCACGCTGGGCTCTGGCAAGCAGACTGGCCGCCGCTCCGGAGCTAGGCCGAAGCCGGGGACTTTCCTAGGCCTAGGCTCCGGAGCGCTCCGCGGATCGCGGGGTGTGCCGATCCGAACGGGGTGGCCCGTTCGGATCACGGATCGGTGACGATCCGTTACACCCCTAGCAGCTATCGTAGTGAAGATACGAGTTGCCATTAGTTGGCTTATTGTGATTTTTAGTTATTATTTTATCTTGTTCGTGTGTTACCACTAGGTCCAGAAAGACTAATTCATGGGGATCTATGACGTATGTGAAAGTTAGATTAAAAGTGTTAGAATTACAATATAGAACAAAAGAAAGGAAAGTCTCCATGGTCCCACTCCAAATTAAAATCACGTCATCAATATAACGCCCGAAGTAAACTATGAATTCTGCGAAGGGATTATTCTGCCAGATGTTTTCATCTTCCCATTGACCCATGGTTAGGTTGGCATATACAGGTGCATAATTAGCTCCCATCGCAGTCCCCTTTAATTGTAAATAAAACTGCTCGCAAAACGTGAAGTAGTTGTGCTTTAAACAAAACTCAACTGACTCCAGTAAAAACTGAGACTGGAGAGAATTGAAGTCTCCACTCTTATTTAAGAAGTATTGAACCGCTCTAATTCCAACCTCATGAGGAATAGAGGTATAGAGCGACGCTACATCCAGGGAAGCCCAAAAATATCCTGGTTCCCATCTGTAGTGTTGGAGAGCGTCTATAACTTCTTTGGAGTCTTTTATATATGATGGCAGTTGGAGAACAAGGGGTTGTAACATGTGGTCAATATACATGGAAAGACCACAAAGAAAACTATTCGTACTGGCTATAATTGGGCGGCCCGGGGGATCTACAAGTGATTTATGAATTTTAGGTAAGAAATAAAAATGTGGGGTGCTGCATTCGAACGGGAGAAAAAATTGCCTCTCTCTCTTCGTAAGCACACCGTTTCCCCATGCTGTATATATGAGGGTTTTTAGTAGCTGCTGGTACTCCGGGAGGGGGTCTTTGGATAATTTAAGATAGGTATCAGTGTCCGCTAAAAGACGACTAGCCTCCTTCAAGTAGTCTATCCTATTTTGGATCACTATACTTCCCCCTTTGTCCGCCTGTTTAATAATAATATCAGCATTATTTTTTAGGGCTTTAAGAGCTAGATTCTCCTCAAGTGTTAGGTTTAACAATCCTATTATTTTAGTAGATACCTTATCTGCTCAGAATGAACATCCCCCTAGTGGGGTTGTGGAAGATAGGGAGTCATTTACTATGGACATTGGAATTACGAATACGGTACTCCCCCTCCTTCCGCCTGAAGTCTCTTTAACCACCGTTGCCACTAATCTAGATGTCACTATAGCGAGGCCCATCAATACCACCAGACCTGTAGAAATTCACAATATTCCCATTAGTAATAGGTTTAGTCCCCTTTCCCGGGACCTCGAGATCTACAAAATACAAGGAGCTAGACCAAAATCCTCAGATGAACTGATTCCCATTCCGTCACAATTGGACCCCCCACTAGGAGATTCATTATCTATTGATCAAAATTTTCAGAAATTACCTCCAAAGGGAGGGAAAGAAAAGAGAAAACTAGAAGAGGACGAAGAGCAGGGACCCGACAGAAGAGACAACAAAAAAGAGAGAGTAGAAAGGAACCAAGTACTGACACCATAAAAATCTACAATCTCTCGTCGCACATACTCTCCCCATTTGAAACTCGGGTCCTACAAAAAGGGCTAAGTTTTTCACCCTCCAGTGGCCCAAATAAATTTGGATTATTTAAGGACTTACATGTTTTCATTCGACAGCTCACATTGAAGCGCCATTTTGCCACTAACCCTTTGGTGAACCAAAATCGTAATTATGTCAGTCAATCGGCGGCACCAACACCCTCACCATCAATTATGCCTGAGGAAGAGGTACTTCAAATTCTTGAAGAACTCTGGGAGGAGGGCCACACAGAGGGCGATGTCGCTATGTCGCAGATAGAACCCTCTATGCAAATTACCACTTTTAAACCAAAATCCACATTTTATCCTAGTTCATCAAAAGGACCTTACATTGAGACCTATTGCCAAGCGGTCTACAAAGATTTGGTAGCCCTATGTGAAAAACCGAAGAATACAAAATACCTAAACCTAACACTTGAGGAGAATCTAGCTCTTAAAGCCCTAAAAAATAATGCTGATATTATTATTAAACAGGCGGACAAAGGGGGAAGTATAGTGATCCAAAATAGGATAGACTACTTGAAGGAGGCTAGTCGTCTTTTAGCGGACACTGATACCTATCTTAAATTATCCAAAGACCCCCTCCCGGAGTACCAGCAGCTACTAAAAACCCTCATATATACAGCATGGGGAAACGGTGTGCTTACGAAGAGAGAGAGGCAATTTTTTCTCCCGTTCGAATGCAGCACCCCACATTTTTATTTCTTACCTAAAATTCATAAATCACTTGTAGATCCCCCGGGCCGCCCAATTATAGCCAGTACGAATAGTTTTCTTTGTGGTCTTTCCATGTATATTGACCACATGTTACAACCCCTTGTTCTCCAACTGCCATCATATATAAAAGACTCCAAAGAAGTTATAGACGCTCTCCAACACTACAGATGGGAACCAGGATATTTTTGGGCTTCCCTGGATGTAGCGTCGCTCTATACCTCTATTCCTCATGAGGTTGGAATTAGAGCGGTTCAATACTTCTTAAATAAGAGTGGAGACTTCAATTCTCTCCAGTCTCAGTTTTTACTGGAGTCAGTTGAGTTTTGTTTAAAGCACAACTACTTCACGTTTTGCGAGCAGTTTTATTTACAATTAAAGGGGACTGCGATGGGAGCTAATTATGCACCTGTATATGCCAACCTAACCATGGGTCAATGGGAAGATGAAAACATCTGGCAGAATAATCCCTTCGCAGAATTCATAGTTTACTTCGGGCGTTATATTGATGACGTGATTTTAATTTGGAGTGGGACCATGGAGACTTTCCTTTCTTTTGTTCTATATTGTAATTCTAACACTTTTAATCTAACTTTCACATACGTCATAGATCCCCATGAATTAGTCTTTCTGGACCTAGTGGTAACACACGAACAAGATAAAATAATAACTAAAAATCACAATAAGCCAACTAATGGCAACTCGTATCTTCACTACGATAGCTGCCATCATCCTGTTTGGAAGAAGAATATTCCAAAAGGACAATTCAATAGACTGAAAAGGAACTGTACCCAGGATGAGGAATATATTGAACAGAGTATTCTAATGCAAAAGAAATTTGAGGAAAAATGTTATCCTGAGAACTTAGTCAATGAAGCTTTTTCTTCTTTTCTAAAACCACCTGAGGCAACACTGACCAAAAAACATCCAGTCAATGAGAATACCACAAGATTTGTGACTACCTATAATGATTGCTATAAATCAGTGGCTGACATTATTAAGAAACATTTTAAAATATTGCATTTAGATCAAAGATTGGCTCCAATACTTCCAGCCACCCCGCAGGTTACTTTTCGAAGGGCCCGTACAATTAAAAATATTTTAGCACCGAGCAAAATTCAAAAGAAACCATCAGGCTCCCCCTTGGATATTAGAAGCTATTTTAATGACCGTAAAGGGATTTTTCAGTGCAAAAAACGGGCGTGTCTGACGTGCCAATTTATCACCCATGGCACAGATAAAATACACTTACCTTCTGGAAAATTACTAAACATTAAACATTTTGTAACTTGCTCTACAGAATTCGTAGTCTATGTTTTACGGTGTTCCTGTGGCCTCTTTTATGTAGGCCGAACTATTAGGGCACTACGAGCCAGAATCGGGGATCACCGTCGCCTAATTAAAAAGGGATGTACAGAACATAGTGTTCCCCGGCATTTTAATCTTTGTCATAACAAGGACTTCAAACACCTAGAAGTCTTTGTGATAGAGCACATTCCAAAAGGAACCCTGACCGCTAATGAAAGATTCTCCCTTCTGTGTAGAAGGGAGGTCTTTTGGATACATAGATTTGATTGTTTGGCACCCAAGGGGTTAAATGAGGAAATTGAGGTCAATGTTCTCATCTAATCAAAAAATTATCTTCTTTCTGACTTTTTAATCATATGTTTATTCTACTGAATATTTTAGCAATATATTTTATGTTCTACCACTAGAGGGCAGTATAGTAACGGAGTGCTCCTATATAGGTATGTTGGTACCATATATAATGAGAGTGTGTATTATTTTACACAGAGACAAAAATAGCATTGTCTTTTTACATTCATGATTTTAAAAGTATATGAGAATAATAATTTTTTAAAATTTTAAATATTGATGTAAATTGTGTGTGTATGCTTATATTTGATTTTTGTTATGTTATGTTCTTGTCAAGGGTTAAAACTCTCGGTTTTGATACATCATTTCCTGTTCCCCTCCCCTTCATTAAAATCCTCCCCTTTTTTAGTCTATATAAATATATTTTCAATTTTGAGTCCTAATGACTGTGACAAAGCCCTGGATAGGGCGAAACGCGTAGTCTGGGACTGTTTCAAAACCCCTCTTTTATTTTGGAAGACCTAAGTCAGTAATATCAAGAAAAGATTTTCATTTATAATCGCCATTTACAATTTTTTTTTCCTCAATGCAATTTGCACTTTGTCCACTGGAGGGCGCCTAACATTCGGCTGAACTTTTCTCTGCCTGCTTGTCAGCACGTTCCAACAGGAAGATTGTCTCTCCATGGCTGTCATCTCTGTGCTGCGCTCCTAGCAGCTGCAAACACTGAGGCTGGAGCACGTTTGGACGCATACAGGAAAAATGTACAGGAGCCCAGATGCCAGATAGTAACTAGGAAGTGACATCAAACGCCATAGTGACGTCCTGGGTAATGTACTCCAATTACAATCAGCACGGTTGTTTTCTATGAATGCAGCTGGAAACAAAATTGCAAAACTTTAACCCTTGAAGCCCTGAAAGATTGTGTGTGTTTTCATGCAGGCACTGGGAACATTTTTTTGCGTTGTGCTGTATACATTTGTTTATCTTTTCTACATAAAGAACTGGTTCTTCCGAACAAACTAAGATCTACTGAATGTTATTCCTCACAAACATTATGTGGAATTAGAGTGGTAAACCTTTATGAGCGCAGGAATCCTTTTTGTTGTAAATGACCACACCGAACCAGCTCCACCACTTCAAAGACACCATGAGTGCTGGTACTTGCCTTTCTTCGGAGTTTATCATCCACATAAGCCAAAGCAAATCAGGGTAGTATTTGACTCCAGTGCCAAGCATCAAGGCGTATCCCTGAACGATGTTCTTCTCACTGGTCCAAACCTAACCAAAAACCTTGTAGGTGTACTTATGAGGTTTAGAAGAGAGCCAGTTGCTATAACTGCCGACATTGAACAAATGTTTCATTGCTTCGTTGTACATGAAGACCATAGGAACTTCCTAAGGTTTCTGTGGCACCGTGACAACAACATGGACAATGAGATGATTGAATACCGCATGAAGGTATATATTTTCGGAAATAGTCCCTCACCCGCTGTTTACCAAGGACTGCCCTTGTTGGAGAAAACAAGTACGGTGTGGATGCTCGACACTTCGTTGAGAGAGACTTCTATGTGGACGATGGACTTAAATCTTTGCCAACAGATGAAGAAGCCATAGACCTGCTCCAAAGGACACAAGGTATGCTTTCTGAGGCTAACCTCAGACTACACAAGATTGCCTCAAATAGTGTTGCGGTTATGAAAGCCTTTCAACCTGCCGATCATGCCACAGGGTCAAAGACTTAAATCTGGGAATGGAAATACCACCTGTACAGAGAAGTCTGGGCCTACAGTGGGACTTATTAAAAGATACCTTCAGCTTTCAAGTCAGCTCTGCAGACAAGCTATTTACCAAACGTGGTGTTCTGTCAGTGGTGTACAGCCTATACGATCCATTGGGATTCGTAGCTCTCATCGCTATACAAGGTAAATCCTTACTTAGTTCTCAAAAACTATTAAATATTGGGATGCTCTACTACCAATAGAACAGCTTTCAAAGTAGGAGTCCTGGAAACAATCTCAACATGCCTTGCACGAGAAGCCAGGAGATCCACGTCTGGCATGCCCCATCTCAGGCAAAGGAGTCGAAATACATCCGGATGTGGCGACCATTCCCCTTGGTCCAGCATCTGATGACTTAGGTAGTTCGCTTGCCAGTTTTCTATGCCTGTTATGTACACGGCCGATAGAGCCGGCACGCGTCGCTCTGCCCACCGCAGGATGTGTGCGACCTCCAATGCTGCAGCCAAGCTCCTCATTCCTCCTTGATGGTGGACATACGCCACTGCCTTGGTGTTGTCCGACTGGATCTTGACTGGGCGTCCCTGCAGCTTCTGTGACCATGTGGAGAGGCACCGCCTGATCTCCTGAAGTTCCAGCACATTGATCGGCAGGTGGGATTCTTCCTGCGTCCAGCGACCCTGTGCTGACTATATGCCCCAAACTCCCCCCCAACCGGTCAGGCTGGCGTCCGTCGTGATCACTGTCCAATGAAGAGGAAGGAACGACCTCCCGGACTGAAGGGCCGTTGCCCTCAGCCACCAGACCAGGGATACCCTGACTAGGTGGCTCACCCGAATCTGACAATCCACAGACAATGGAGACTTGTCCCATTTGCACAGAATCTCCTTTTGCAAGTCTCGAGTGTGTAATTAAGCATACAGTACCGCCTCGAAAGTGGCCATCATGACACCCAGGACTCGCATGCAAAAGCGCAGTGAACGACAACCTGCGGGACACCAACAGCTTCACTGCAGCCTGAAGAGTCTGCAGCGTGTCCGAAGGGAGAAAAACTCTTGCCTCTAAGGAGTCCAGAATCAAGCCCAGGTACTCCAGGCGTTGAGTCGGCACCAACACCGACTTCTGGAGGTTCAGTACCCAACTAAACTCCGGAAGAGTCTGACTGGCGATCGCCACATCCTCCCCCAATTCTGAGGCGGAAGCTGCTCTCAGAAGGAGGTCGTCCAGGTATCCCACGATCGCAATCCCTTGTTGCCTCAGCAAAGTCAGAATGCCCTTGGTGAAAACCCTTGGAGCCGACGCTAGGACGAAGGGGAGAGCTACAAATTGGTAGTGCTCATCCCCGACCGAAAAGCGGAGCAAACGATGGGCAGTGCTGTTCACTTGCATGAGTGTGTGTGCAGTACACATTGAATTAATAGAATCTATAGATGCCTCAAGTTTCATCAATGCGCTAAGACGATTCCTAGCCATCAGAGGACCAGTCAAGACACGAAGATCTGACTGTGGAACTAATTGCATTGGAGCCTGTCGAGAGTTACAGCTCAACTCTAGGCCAATCCAAGACCTTTTAGCCAAAAAGGGCTGTACATGGATTTTCAATTGTCCTCATACTTCCCACATGGCTGGCTCATTGGAGAGAATGATAGGCATCACATGTAAAATATTGGACTCTATGCTTATGGACTTGAACTCCACAAGACTTGCTCACAAGATTTTAACCACCTTTCTGGCAGAAGCATCTGCCATAATCAAGTCAAGACCATTGTTCCAGTGTCCAAAGATCCAGAGACCCCCAACTATCCTTACCCCAGCTACTCTTCTTACCCAGAAGCTTGGGTACTGTTCCTGTTACACCTAGAAACGTTAAAGCAGGAAAAACCGGAGTTAGGCTTACCGGTAACTCTGTTTCTAGGAGTCTTCCAGGACAGCCTCTTGAGACCTTGGGCTCCTCCCTCTGGGACAGGAAACACGTACACCCTTTTCTTTAAAGGGCAGTCCTCCAGGTCTCCTCCTCAGTTTGCCCGAGAAATAACAGAAGACCCTGAAAGACACAATCTACACATCGTTAGATCATTATCACACTACCAGTTCCTAAATTGACACCGGGTGGGAAAAACTCCGGCTGTCCTGGAAGACTCCTAGAAACAGAGTTACCGGTAAGCCTAACTCCGGTTTTTCTCTAGTCGTCTTCCAGGACAGCCTCTTGAGATAAGCAAGAAACTTACTCTTTTTTAGGGTGGGACCACTGTCTGTAGGACCCTTCGTGCGAAGGCCTGATGTTTATCTGACATAAGGTCCAACCGATAATGTCTTGCAAAGGTTGAATAAGATGTCCAGGCTGCCGCCTTACAGATCTCTTCCGGGGAAGCTCCGGCTCTCTCTGCCCAGGAAACTGCAACTGCCCGGGTAGAATGGGCTTTGACAATAGATGGTTCCTTACCCCCTACCTGATAAGCCTCAATAATTAACATCCTCAGCCATCTGGCTATGGAGGATTTAGATGTCCCGTAACCCTTACGGGTACCTGAAAAATTAACAAAAAGTGAATCACTAAGTCTAAACTGCTTAGTGGCCTCTAAATAAAATAAAATATTTATTTTAACGTCCAATAAGGACAACAATTCCCCCTCATCATTATCTGACGAGGAATGCAGAGTTGGTAGGATAATATCCTGAGTTCTGTGGAAGGTGGATGCCACCTTTGGCAAAAAATTAGGGTCCGTCCTAAGAATGACCCGGTCATCAAAAACCTTCAGGAAGGGCTCTCTAATAGAGAGGGCCTGAAGGTCACTAACTCTCCTAGCTGAGGTTATGGCGACTAGAAATGCCGTCTTTAATGTCACATGCTTCAGAGAAGATTCCTCCAGCGGCTCAAAAGGTTTGTTGGTAAGAGCTTTCAGTACCAACGAGAGATCCCAAGTGGGGCAGGCTCTAACCTTAACGGGCTTGGATCTTGCTAGACTTTTGAAAAAAAAATTAACAAAGCGATCTTGCTGAAGAGGAGTCTCCAAAAAAATGCTTAAGGCCGCAGCCTGTACCTTGAGGGTGCTTATGGATAAGCCCAGTTCTACCCCAGCTTGCAGAAAATCCAGCACTGCTGGGATGTTAGTCTGGAAAAACCCCTGCTCCAACCTCCAGGAATTGAATTTTTTCCAGATTTTGGAGTAGATAGCCCTTGTCACTGGCTTGCGACATTCCAGGAGGGTTTTCACTACCCTATCTGAAAAGCCACGGGCTTTTAAAAGTTGTTCCTCAGAAACCAAACAGTTAATTTCATGCTCTTTATCCGAGGATGAAGAACTGGACCTATGGACAGTAGGTCCTCTCTTTCCGGAAGTGTCCAAGGTGGATAAAGGGCCAGTCTTTTTAGGCTGGTGAACCAAGGCCGCTTGGGCCAAAACGGCGTGACCAGAATCAGGTCCGTGGATTCCCTGATAAACTTCTGAATCACCCTGGGGATTAATCTCACTGGGGGGAAGGCATATGCTAGGTTGAAATGCCAGGGATGGGCGAAGGCATCTATACCCCTCGACCTGTCCTGATGGTGGATAGAGAAGAACTCTGGAACCTTCTTGTTCCCTTCTGCTGCAAATAGGTCCACTTCTGGTAATCTCCAGAGAGACACTATTTGATCGAACACTACTTGGTTCAGACACCACTCGTCTTGATTTACTGACTGTCTGCTGAGTAAGTCGGCCAGGGTATTCAGAGACCCCTTCAAGTGGACTGCCGAAAGGTATATCAGATTCTTCTCTGCCCAGCTTAGAATTTGTTCAGGGGACGCAAGTTCAATATCAGTCTGTATTTCCCTGAGGGTTTTTTCACCACGAATACAAGTGAATACACCCCTAGACCCTTTTCTGCTAGGGGAACCTCCACTAAGACTCTCTGGTCTAATAAATCTCCTATAAGGAGGCTTAAGGCTTCCGCTTTCTCCCGATCTCTTGGGAGTTGGGTGACCAAAAATAACAGAGGGGGAGGGGAAAGGAATTCTAGTCTGTAACCGTTTTTTATTACGTCCAAAACAAACGGACTGACTGTAGACTCTGTCCATTGCAGGAGGAACTCCCCCAATCTTCCTCCCACAGGGACCTGAGTGTCACTGGGGTTTGGGGGTAGTTTGAGGAGGGTTAAACAAGATTCCCCCTCGACCTCGTCCCTTCTGGTTCGCCCAGTGTTTTTTAGGACGGTTATCGTCTTTTTGGTTCTGTTTGAACCCTCGAAAAAACCGACTATTCCCATCTTTTTTCTTTTTCTCGGGAAAAGCTTTCTTTTTATCCTGCGTCCTTTCCAAAGCCTCTTGGAGGCCAGGGCCAAACAAATGGTCCCCTGAAAAAGGCAAGCCGCAGAGTTTCAGCTTAGACGCTGCATCTCCGGTCCACGTCTTTAACCAGACTGACCTTCTGGCCGCATTAACCAAGGCCGCCGATCTAGCTGCCAGCTTCACTGATTCAGAAGAAGCATCAGCTAGAAAGCCTACAGCTTTCATAAGCAACGGGAAAGACTTTAAAATCTGTTGCCTAGAAGTACCGGCTGTAATGTGAGCTTGAAGCTGATTGAGCCAGCATTCCAGATTCCTAGCCACGCACGTAGCCGCCAGAGCAGGCTTCAGTGCAATAGTGGAGGCATCCCATGCTCTCTTGAGTAGGATTTCACCTCTCTTGTCCATGGGATCCTTAAGACATCCAAGGTCGTCAAAGGCCAGGTCGGTTCTTTTGGAGACCTTGGCCAGGGGTGCATCAAGCTTCGGGACCTTGTTCCAGGGCTGTGATGCGTTATCCTCAAAAGGAAATCTCCTTTTCAAATTCCCCGCAAAAAAGGGCCTTTTTTCCGGCTGCTCCCACTCCAGCAAGATAGCTTCTGTTAGCGACTTGTGAACGGGGAAGACCTTGGTCTTTTGAGCACCGCACCCTTGGTATAACTGGTCGTGCTTTGATAACTGGACCGGTTCCTCTCGGATCTCTAAGGTTTCGTAGATAGCATTAAGCAAATCTCCTACGTCTTCTAGAGATAGCTTATATCTTGTCCCCCTGGAGGAATCTTCCTCTACCTCTGAGCCAGATGCTGAGTCTACCTGGGAAGAGGCTTGGGACCGTGTGGACCCACCAGCCTCCTCTTCCTCTTGCTCAAACGCTCCGGGAGTGGCTGCCAAAGATGGTGCACTAGAGGCCTTATAGATTGGGGATGGCATTTGCACCCTATCCATCATCCCCCGAAAGGAACTGAAGGTAGATGCCAATTCATCCCTGACGGATGTCAAAACTTTATGACACTCAGCAGTGGAGTCGTCTTTAACTAAACTGGCGATGCACTCAGCACATAGAGGCTTTTTCCAGCTAGAGCCTAACTTCTCCCCACACACAGCGCACTTTCTTTTTGGGGCCTGGACTGCTGTCTTGTCCTGAGCTTTGACCTGCAAATAAACACATAGCCAAAGCACAATCGTCAGAATAGCCCCCTTGACCACACACCCCTGTGATATAGTCAGAAAGTGAGTGCGGGGGAGTCCCTCTACCAACAAGTTCCCCACCCAGGGAGGGAGAAGCGACAGTGGTCTGATTCAGACCTAATCCCCCAGAGTAAGGCAGAACGACCTCGCCCCCTTACCTGGGAGATGCCAGAGCCGGTGGACCCGGAGTCTGTAGTCCTCGCTTCCTCCATTAGTCCCAGTGTTCTGAACAGCTCGGCTGCCCGTGTAACACACCGCTCCGGAGCCTTCGTTCCTCTGCTGCGCCTGTTGACGGACGGGACCACATCCGGCGGCGCCCCTTGATGACTCGTTCCTCTGACGCACTTCCGCCCGAGGAACGAATCCGCCCCGCCCCTCAGCGCCGCTCCGGAAGGAAGTGACGTGCCGAGCGGCATGGCTAAGCCAGCGTCACTCGCCGCCGCCATTGCTGTGTCCCCTGCTGGGAATACCCACGCGACCAAGGTCAGGTACTGGGGATAGGGGGGAGGATTTTAGTCCCAAGGGTTCCCGCTCTCCCCGAGCGCTAAGGACAGCAGCAGAAACTTGGTGACCTCCTCTTCCGACCAGGAACAGAGGGGTACCAAGGCAGAGAGGGAAGTCCAGCAATTCTTTAGTCCCTGACGTGCTCCTTCCCTTCTGGCAGGAAACACAAATAACTGACGAGGAGGAGACCTGGAGGACTGCCCTTTAAAGAAAAGGGTGTACGTGTTTCCTGTCCCAGAGGGAGGAGCCCAAGGTCTCAAGAGGCTGTCCTGGAAGACGACTAGAGAAACCTGTGTTATGACCAATGGAACCAAGTGCAACACCTCGCCAACTGCTTCTGGAATCGTTGGAAGATGGAGTATCTGACGTCACCGCGTATTGAGGACGTACCTCGTTTGTTTGCCGGCCGGCTGTTCCTGTCTTTGCTGTTTTTAAACTTCTTAATTGTAAGTGTTCTACTTGCTCTACTTTTAATAAATCCTGACGGTACTTCACTATGTGAGTTTGTATATCTTTTATTGGGACCTGGCTACCTGATCTCTGGATTGAAAGGACTAGCTTGGATCGCTTCTTTGCTGACAGCTGTAACACACTACTATGCATTAATGATCCCTTGAGGGTCGCTAAGTTCCGGTAAGGGTCAGTGTGTTTCTACGGTGGTGGTGCTTCAGTCTTACTTCACAGTGTCTGTTATAATTAGTCACCGGGAGAAAGCCAGAGTGTCTGTTTGCCATACGATTTTGCACTATTGTTGTTTTTTCGTTTTTTCTTCTTTATCTACTGGGCTGAGTCCATTGATGTGGGAGCTTCTCAACCGAAATATATCTATGTTGGATCTTCAATTGGATACACCACGGATTGCCTAGTTTGATCCATAAGGATCTTTTCTTCTGGTAAGGGTCAGCTTGAACGTGTTTTACCCTGATATTGATCCAGCATTAGCCACGGAATTGGATTCTCTTCTTACTGATTGGACAATCTTATATATTTTCACAAATTTTGTGTGTTCATATTTTATTGGGACTATTTACACATTTGACCTTTTGGTCATCGTTACGAGGTGTTTCTAGCACAATTTTCTTTTTTATACTATATGGTCAAATTACATATAAGGGTTACTTAGCGCAACTCCTATTTTTCACTATCTTTCTACTCTGCAAGGACGCAGGAAATGGCAATGCCTTAACCCTAACATACAAGTTAGAGATTTCTTTCTGCTTAAGGACCAGCAAGCTGAAACAATCGAATGGCCCATGGGACTTATTGTAAAGAACGTTCCTAGCGATGACAGTAAGGTACATAAGGTGGAGTTGAAGTTTTCAAGACAAGGAACTGTAAAGACTTTCATCAGACCTATCACGGAACTTATTCTGCTCTTGCCCTTTGGAGAATGAACTTGATTGCTTACGCTGCTGGATCCTACCTGTGACTTCAAGAAGAAAGTGTCTTGAACTTTAGTTGACATAACTTGAAGCCTTAAATTGAGAGTTATTGTTATTGCATTATATGCATGTTCTTTTTATGTCTTTCAGGTCTTCAAGAAATCAAAGCAAATTACACTGTTTGTTATTTGCAGTTGCATCACTACCGTTCTGATGTATATAGTGACATGCCAGACGGGGAGTGTGCCGCCCCAATGGGGCATATAATTTGTATATATTGTTTCCCTAACCATTTTTCTATGGACATTATGTTTTGTTCACATGCTGCCATCTAGTGACCTTTTGTGGTATGCATTTGTTATTTCTATGTTTCTTTCTCTGATCTATGACACGTTTCCTTTGTGTGTAATGTTCCACCCTTCTTCTTGAGTCATGGAGACTGAAGCTACAGGCCACATGTATTCTGCATAAGTAAGCTACAGACAGTATTATCTTTTGACCGCATAAGTACCACAACCTATTCTGTTGTACCCCGATGTTCAGAATTAAAGCACTTCTGCGAATAGAATCGGTACTTGGTGAGTTCAAGCTATCTGATGAGGATTGTCCTCAGTGATTATATCTGCTTATACAGGACAGGCATAGATGTCTCGGAAGGGATAAATCGCTTCACAACAACAATCGGAGTCCGAATAAATCTAAAGACCTAATCTAAAGAAAAACTCATACAATAAATGATCATAACACAAAGGTGGGAAACTTGCTGTCTTGGAAGACTCCTGTACATAGATTTACCAGTAACTCTAATTTTGAATTTTCCGAATTATCTTCCAGGACAGCACAAGCAAAGATAAACAGAGAACTAGATTAGGGAGGGAAAAAATTTAGAGCTCTCCTCCCAAAGGGCTGACCATGACAGATTAACCAGGTATATGAACCTCTCAGTAAAGAGATAATCAAGAGAAAAACAAATACAGACAACCTAAACCGCAGAGAAACTTGACTACATGGCCAACACAGCACACATTGGCTCCTGACTAACCAAATGAGAAGTTACACAGAACTCATTCATAAAGTAAATAACTGTATTTATTTATATATATATATATATATATATATATATATATATATATATATACCAAGCCGGTGTGAGTACTTAGCCAGTTAAGTGGACACACCAGCCCTTATTAAATAATTTAACCAGTTTACGCCCATCATATAGCAAAATTATGGCTGAAAATTGGTTGTCTTATCCTCGCCCACGCACAGTGCAGTGATCAGTGGTGTGGTGTATCAGTCTGACAAACTACATCTCCGTTCTATACCATGGAACTATGGCTTACTTATACCATGTGATCAGCTGTGTCACATTACAGCTGATCACAGTGTAAACAGACAGAGTCGTTTAATGGCTTTTCCTCCACTCGTACTGGCAGACGTAAATAGAGAAGAACCGACTGACTGCTCTCTTGGACTGGGCTGGAAGGGGGTGAAAGTGCCCGGTATTGACGTGGTTAAAAAAGTAATTGAAAGAACATACTGAGGCCTCTATTTGGATCAGATATAACATACAGCTATGAGCATATTTTGCATACAAGATATTTATAGTGTTCATACATATTTATAGAAGGAATTCTTTCTGAAGTCACGAGAGCAAACTTTTTGCAAGAACCTGAATGTACCAACTACAAACATAAGCTGTGGTGGAGAAACAGAAATAAATACCACATACAGTGAATTAGAACATAGTAAATAGTCTGCTGCCAAAACACCCATACAAACATCAATCACTGTACACCTACAGTGAGGAAAATAATTATTTGATCCCCTGCAGATTTTTGTATTACTTATAAACACATGGAGGGTCTATAATTTTTTATCATAGGTGCATTTTAAATAAAAGACAGAATATCAACCAAAAATCCAGAAAAACACATGATACAAATGTACACAGATTAGTTTTGTCAATTTAAGAAGGTGCTCCTAACGACAACGCATTATGTGTATAAAAAACACCTGTCCACAGAATCTCTTTTTTCCATTCAAAACTCACCACTATGGGCAAGACCAAAGAGCTGTCAAAGGGTGTCAGGGACAACATTGTAGACCTGCACAAGGCTGGAATGGGCTACAAGAACATCAAAAATAAGTTTTGTGAGAAGAAGACAACTGTTGAAGCAATTATTCACAAATAGAAGAAATACAAAAAAAAACATACATTTCCCTTGGTCTGGAGCTCCATGCATGATTTCCCCACAAGGGGTAAGGAAGATCATGAGAAAAGGGAGGGATCAGCTCAGAACTACACAGGAGGAGCTTGTGAATGATCTCAAGGCAGTTGAGACCACAGTCACCAAACAAACCATTGGCAACATAATATGCCGCCATGGATTGAAATCCTGCAGCGCCTGCAAGGTCCCCCTCCTCCAGAAGGCACATGTACAGTCCAGTCTAAAAATTGCCAATGTACATCTAAATGATTCAGAGAAGGATTGGGAGAAAGTGCTGTGGTCAGATGAGACCAAAATTTTGCTTGTTGGCATTAACTCAACTCGCCATGTTTGGAGGAGGAGGAAAAATGCTGACTTTGCCCTGAAGAACACCATCCCTATAGTCAAGCATGGAAGTAGAAACATGCTTTGGGACTGTTTCTCTGCTAAAAATACAGGTTGACGTTGCCGCATTGAGGGGCCAATGGACGGGGCTATGTATTGTAAAATCTTGGATGAAAACCTTCTTCCCTCAACTAGAACACTGAAGATGGGTCGATGATGGGTCTTCCAGCATTACAATGACCCAAAACATACCGCCAAGGCACTAAAGAAGTGGCATAAGAAGAAGCACATTAAGGTTATGGAGTGGCCTAGCCAGTCTCCAGACATTAATCCTATAGAAAATGTATGGAGAGAGCTGAAACTTGGAGTTGCCAAGCAAAAGCCAAGAAATCTTAAGGATTTAGAGAAGATCTGTAAAGAAGAGTGGACCAAAATCCCTCCTAAAATGTGGGAAAACCTGGTAACCAACTACAAAAACCGTCTTACCTCTGGGCTTACCAACAAGGGTTTCTCCACAAAGTACTAAGTTATGTTTTGCATGGGGATCAAATACGTATTTTACTCACTTAACGGCAACTCAATTTATAACATTTGTATTGGGGTTGTTTTTTTGGATTTTTGGTTGATATTCTGTCTCTATCATTTAAAATACACCTATGATAAAAATTATAGACCCTTCATTTGTTTATAAGTGGGCAAACTTACTCTGCAGGGGATCAAATAATGATTTTCCCACTGTACTGTATATGGCTGTCAAATAGGCCTTGTAACCTATAAATCAAGGAGGAAGGAAGAAAGGAGAGTGGAGGGGGGGGGGTGAGTAGGTAACACATGACATTAATAATTTGATTGTACTACTGTGCAATACACATCTTGTAGTGAAAAGACAAAGATACTGCTTGTCCTTAAACTCTTCAGCAAAAGACTTCAGCAAAAGACTATCACACCGTCTATATACAAAGTCAAGCAAGAGATTAAACAGTGTGATACAGTATTGAAGCCATCAAAAAGTGCATAAGAACACCATATGACATGCAAAGGGTTAGTGTAATGCCGCGTACACACCATCACTTTATGTGATGAAAAAAAACGTCATTTTCTGTGAAGTAAAAAACAACGTTTTTGAAACTTCAATTTTCAAAAACGATGTTGCCTATACACCATCGTTTTTTTTTCATCACATAAAGTGATGGTGTGTACGCGGCATTAGAGGTTCATACTGTGGTATTGGATAAGAAATCATGCACAGACACAGCACATGCCCTGTATAGGGCTAAGAGTTGTAACAAGTAAGTAGGCATACAGACAACCCTAAATAGTGTGCAGGAGACTGGGCCTATAGCCAACTCTAACGTCCTGCATCAAGGGAGTTAGTTTGGGAGCTAATTAGATCAAAAAAATAAAATGCCCATGAAACTCCTCCATGAAAACGAAAAACGCACAAAAACCTTCTTGGAGGATGAAGGAAATGTGGCACAGGGTAAGGCTGTCCAAGGGATTTAAAGCGGAGTTCCATTCATTTAAAAGTCAGCAGCTGACTTTTAATAAACAGACACTCACCTGTCCCACGGTCCAAGGATGCAGGCGCACAAAGCATCGCTCCTCTTCCCCTCCTTTCCGCTGAGCCAGCATTGTAACTGTGGGCGCCCGGCTGTGGCTTCACAGTTGGGTGCGCACTGCGCATGCGCAAGCCACCCTGCATGTTGTGAAAGGACACGCCACAGGTCCCAGAAGATTGCAGGGAGAGAGGTTGCAAACAACGCATCCCCACTGCATAGAGGAGATGCAATAACTAACCAGTTTGACAGAACAACTTCCTCTTTAAAGTGTTTTTTTGTGATGCACTTCAAGCCCATCTCCTATGTGCACTCCGGGAGAAGAATTTGTGAAAAACATATTTTACCAATCTGCAACATGGATTATAGATCAACTCCAAGAAACTTAAAAATGATCCCTTTCAGGGTCTATAGCCCTGCACTGGGCGTAAGGACGCAGGGATGTACAGTCCACCGCTGGAAGAAAGGGGAGTGCCGTCTGCCAGGTGAGCAAAGGATCATATAAGTACAATAAAAATGATGAACGTATAAATGGTGCTTCCGCGTCGCCACTTAAGTGTAGAATAACCATAAATGATTAATAAAATTTAATTTAAATATGCTGCTAAATCTGAATGGGTGAATAAAATACCCGCAGTGATAGTGATAAAGAGAGTGATCAGCGCATATAATCCGATGAATAAATAATAAAGATAATATACCACTAATATATAACAAAATCAGTGATGAGTGACAATAATGTGCAATAAATGCCAATTGTCCCAAAATGCAAATATAAGTGAACAGAAAATGACAAAAAAATAAGGCAAAAGAGGGTCCTTGTGTAATCCAAATCTTAAAGGAACTTCACAATCTTCTGTGTAAATCTTCTAGGTGCTGTGCTCACAGAGCACTTACCTTAAGGCTCCATTCACACCTAGGCGACAAAACGCCTGACGCCCGATACGCTGGAGGGGCAAATTTCCATTGCTGTCTATGAGATGGTTCACATCTCACGCCGAACGCCGAAACGCCGTACGCCTACCGCCTGAAAACAAGTCCCGGACCCTTTTTTCCAGGCGGCATTGGCGTTAGGCCATAGACCGCAATGGAAATGATTTGTGAAAAAAAAAAAAAAGTTACACAAATCGCGGCAAAATACGCCGCATACGCAGCGTTACAATGTGAATGCAGCCTAAGGCAGGTATATACAGGATTGTATGAGTATGGGTAGGTCCAGGGATGGTTCCTCCGCATAGATTCCCAGTTACTGTCTATCTCCACGGGTGCAGATGGCCTCACAGTTTCTCTCCTCGATTTGAGCCCCAGTATAAATCAAAGAGACACTCCATTGTGAAGTACAGCAAGGGATTTTAACCACTTAAGGACCGCCTCCTGCACATATACGTCGGCAGAATGGCACGGCTGGGCACATGTACGTCCTGTACTAGTACCCAGCCATGGGTCGCGGGCGCACTCCTGCAAAACCCGGTCCGAAGCTCTGGGACCGCGGGACCCGATTGCCGCTGGAGTCCAGCGATCGGTCCCCGGAGCTGAAGAACGGGGAGAGCCGTGTGTAAACACGGCTTCCCCGTTCTTCACTGTGGCGGCTGCATCGATCGTGTCATCCCTTTTATAGGGGGGACACAATCGATGACGTCACACCTACAGCCACACCCCCCTACAGTTGTAAACACACTTCAGGGAACACATAACCCCATCAGCGCCCCCTTGTGGTTAACTCCCAAACTGCAACTGTCATTTTCACAGTAAACAATGCATTTTAAATGCATTTTTTGCTGTGAAAATGACAATGGTCCCAAAAATGTGTCAAAATTGTCCGAAGTGTCCGCCATAATGTCGCAGTCACAAAAAAAAAAAAATCGCTGATCGCCGCCATTACTAGTAAAAAAAAAAAAAAAAAAAAAATTAATAAAAATGCAATAAAACTATCCCCTATTTTGTAAACGCTATAATCGTCTCCAACATGGATGACTGCATTGTTTGGGTTAGCTAAAACGTCCGCTTTAGACATTGTGGCATATATTAAGCTCAATTTAGCGCTGTAAAATGGCGGGATCAATGACATACATTACCTTAGTTTGATCTACCATACAGATTATGTTTGCCATTGGTAATGTATGTCATTGATCCTGCTATTTTACAGAGCTAAATTGAGCTTAATATATGCCACAATGTCTAAAGCGGACGTTTTAGCTAACCCAAACAATGCAGTCATCCATGTTGGAGACGATTACTCCAGTAAAATGGCCGCTGTATTCACTTTGGCATACACTGCAGTAGTCCAATATGTTTATACTAACCCACAAAATGTCCGCCACCATAGACGGAGACATATACTCCGCCAAGATAGCCGCCGGGTCATTTCCTGTTTTCGGACTTAAATGAAAGGACTCCTGGCCAATCAGATACCTCTGATGAAGCCACGTGATGTGGCGAAACCGGTAAGGATCTGATGGACCAGGAAAAAGGAAGAGTCTGAACACCGTTGTCATTGCTGACATTTTTTTACTTTGATGTAAGCTTCTACAGCTTTATTTTTTAAAATCCCTTGCTGTACTTCACGATGGAGTGTCTCTTTGATTTATACTGGGGCTCAAATCGAGGAGAGAACCTGTGAGGCCATCTGCACCCGTGGAGATTGACAGTAGCTGGGAATCTATGCGGAGGAACCATCCCTGGACCTACCCATACTCCTACAATCCTGCATATACCTGCCTTAAGGTAAGCGCTCTGTGAGCACAGCACCTAGAAGATTTACACAGAAGATTGTGAAGTTCCTTTAAGATTTGGATTACACAAGGACCCTCTTTTGCCTTATTTTTTGTCATTTTCTGTTCACTTATGTTTGCATTTTGGGACAATTAGCATTTACTGCACATTATTGTCACTCATCACTGATTTTGTTCTATATTAGTGGTATATTATCTTTATTATTTATTCATTGGATTATATGCGCTGATCACTCTCTTTATCACAATAAAAATGATGTTACTGTTCCCTAGAATAAACAAGCATAGTCCCACTTTAAGGGAGAATTTTAGGTTTCCTGGAGTTGGACTTCAATGCCTGCAATATTTAATTGTGTATTTTGTGTACATATAAATTTGTGTAAAATATTCATTTTTGTAGTAACCTACAGGGTTTTTGCTGATCATCACCTCAGTTTCTTGTAGTCTATGTCCAATCAGGCTCAAGGACTCGCCCAATAGCTGTAGATGGGCTGCCACATCGATTGGCTCTGTGTCAGGGGCTTTGGCAGGTGAAGAAGAGAAAGACAGAGTACTACTTGAGGACTTCTTAAGGCTTGAGGAAGAAGATGAACCTAGAGAACAAGCACACACAAATGACAAAAAAAATTAAAAAATACAGATCAAAAATTACTAACACTTTACAGATCCAGAGCTTAATGACTAAATAGTCTGTGTTTGATGTTTTCAAGGCAACCTATGCATAAACTACAGAGACAGGGTCTGACTTCAATAACTGCATAGTATTTCTAGTTAGTGAATTCAAGTGTTGGAAGTTATTGGACTAAAATAGCAAGCAAGTAGTATTGATAAGGAAGCCTGGGAAAATGGTAGGCCATTACTTTCTATCAGAGCAAGGTTTTCTTTACATATTAAATCATACAACTTTGCACATGCCTAGCAGAGGGAAAAACAAACACCCGTCAGCATTTTTTCATACCTTTGCTCTTTGAAGAGGACTCTGTTGGGCTAGACTTGCGTTTCACAGTAGTGGCCTCGGCTTTGTTTTGCTTGTGCTGAAGATACTGAGCCTTCTGTTTCCAGACCTGCAGCCAGGATGAACAGAGTTTGGAATTCAATATACAGGTGAATCTCCAAAAAATGTGAATATAATCAAAAATGTATTTCAGTAGTTGAATTCAAAAAGTCAAACTCATATTATTTAGATTCATTACATACATAGTGATACATTTCAACTGCGTCTTTCTTTTAATTTTGATAATTTCAGCTAGTGAAAACCCCAAATCCAGTATCTCAGAAAATTAGAATCTTACATACATAAGACAAAAAATAAATAAAAAATCGATGTTTAATACAGAAAAGTAAATTACTGCATCAATGCAGCGTGGCATGGAGGCGATGAGCCTGTGGCACTGCTGAGGTGTTATGGAAGCCCAGTGGCTTTCAGCTCATCTGCATGTCTGCCACCTTTCACTTGACAATGCCCCATAGATTCTTTATGGGGTTTAGGTCAGGCGAGTTTGCTGGCCAATCAAGTACAGTGATAACATGATCCTTAAAGTAGATATTGGTACTTTTGGCAGTGTAGGCAGGTGCCAAGTCCTGCTGGAAAATAAAATCAGCATCTCCATAAAGCTGATCCTCAGAGGGAAGCATGAGGTGCTCTAAACTTTCCTGGTAGAGGGTGGAGCTTACTTTGGACTTGAAACACAATGGACCAACACCAGTAAATGACATGGCTCCCCAAATCATCACAGACTGTGGTAAATTTAGCATTTCATTAGGAAATCAAGCTCTCAGAGTTTGGAGGAAGAGTGGAGAGGCACATATACCAAGTTGCATGAGGTGCAGTGTGAAGTTTCCACAGTCAGTGATGATTTGGGGAGCCATGTCATCTGCTGGTTTTGGTCCACTATGTTTTATCAAAGTCAGCGCAGCCCCCTACCAGGAAATTCTACAGCACTTAATGCTTCCCTCTGCTGACCAGCTTTATAGAGATGCCGATTTCATTTTCCAGCAGGATTTGGCAGCTGCCCACACTGACAAAAGTACCAATACTTGGTTTCATGATCATAGTATTACTGTGCTTGATTAGCCAGCAAACTCGCCTGACCTAAACCCCATGGAGAATCTGTGGGGTATTGTCAAGAGGAAGATGAGAGACACCAGACCCAGAAATGCAAACAAGCTGAAGGAGCTATTAACCACCGGGCCTATTTTGGCACTTCTCTCCTTCATGTAAAAATCAATTTTTTTTGCTAGAAAATTAATCAGAACCCCCAAACATTATATATATATTTTTTAGCAGACACCCTAGGGAATAAAATGGCTGTCATTGCAACTTTTGTTCTTGCAGGGTATTTGCGCAATAATTAAAGTTTGCCCAATTTTTTTATATAATGTGAAAGATGATGTTATGCCAAGTAAATAGATATCTAACATGTCACGCTTTAAAATTGCGCACACTCATGGAATGGCGCCAAACTTCGGTACTTAAAAATCTCCATAGGTGACGCTTTATTTTTTTTTACAGGTTACTATTTTCGAGTTACAGAGGAGATCTAGTGCTAGAATTGTTGCACACACTCTAACGCACGCGACGATACCTCACATGTGGGGTTTAAACGCTTCTAAACGCGAGCTACCGGAGACAGGGGCGTTTTACATTTTTTTTTTTTGATCACTTTTATTCCTATTACAAAGAATGTAAACATCCCTTGTAATAGGAATCACTGTGACAGGTCCTCTTTATGGAAAGATGTGGGGTCAATAAGACCCCACATCTCTCCTCCAGGCTTACAAGCATTAGATCGTGAAAAAATTCACCGATCTAATGCCGACAGCCGCGATTGCGGCTTTGTTTACTTACGGGTACCGGGCGTGACGTGATAACGTCGCGCCCGGACCTCCGACGGTCATAAAGAATGACTGGTGACCATCTGGTCACCGGTCATCTCTATGCTTTCCCAGCTAGCGCTGGCCGATTCGCTCTCCGGGCCCCCAATGGCACGGGAGAGCCCGGAGAAGCACTGTATGGCGGCGGGAGGGGGGACGTCCCCTCCCGCTGCCTATAAGAACGATCAAGCGGTGGATCATTCTTATCGTGCACAGAATCGGCGGCTGAAGACGTCAATATCTGAATGATGCCTGTAGCTGCAGGTATCATTCAGATATCACCGCACAAAGCCGAGGACGTCCATAGACTGCACCTGTATACACAAACCTCAATTAACATACAAGCTTGGAACAGACAGAGCTTCCTACATTTACAGTATTCACTTACGAGTTTATCCTTTTCTGGCAGTTGTTTCCACACTTCAGCCAACTTCTTACTAAGTTCTCCAAAGTCTGGCAACAGATTAAAAAGAAAGATTAAAAGTGGTTGTAAACCTCAGACATGAAATATGACCAAGCATATCCCTCCATATTCTATAGTGTATACTTGTCTCAATCCAAAGCACTAAGTGTCTTTCCTGTCTGCTGTTTCATTTTTTTGCCATCAACATGAATCAGTTCTGACAAGTTTTCCTGACACCAAGAAAAAAAAGGTGACTGGGAGGGAGCTCCAGCACACAGCCTGTTATTGACAGCCTCAGCTATGTTCCTGTGTGCTGTGTGAGGGGGGTATGTCCCTTCCCACCAATCAGCTCTCCTTCACTGAGCTCAGCAGATTGTAATTTCAGTTCTCCACCCCGTTTTTAAAAGGAGTAAGTCACATACAAATTATACTGTTAAAATATACAGTGGGTAAAATAATAATTTGATCCCCTGCAGATTTTGAAAGTTTGTCCACATACAAAAAATAAAGGGTCTATAATTGTTTTCATACGTAGCTGAGGTCAGCACACGCTCTATGGCCGAAACTGGGGAAACTACAAGGATCTGGGATCCAGCCTGTCACCCAGTCGGCAGTTGATCGCAGATCACAGGAACAACAATTTTTTTTTTTAAATTAATTCAATTTAGAAATAAATCTCCAGGCCTATGGGCCCGAAGGGAGCCATGTCTTTCTCCTTTGCTAGGCAGAAAAAAACTGAGTTACGAGATGCAGAGAGAGGGGTTACACCCAGAGGGACCGCCCCCTGGGCGGTACTGTACTGTGTGTGATGTGTTTAATACTTTCTACAAGTTTCTGCCTAGTCACTCCTGAATGAAGGCCAATACCCACTTTGTCAAGATTACTGCTGTGTCCGTCCATGAACGAAAGAAAAAATAGGATTTTTATAACAGCTTACCTGTAAAATCCTTTTCTTGAAGTACATCACGGGACACAGAGAAGCATAGTAATTACTATGTGGGTTATAGAGAGTACCTTCAGGTGTGGACACTGGCACGCCCTTAAGCCAAGAAGTTCCCTCCCCTATATAACCCCTCCCATACCGGGAGTACCTCAGTTTTGTAGCAAGCAATAAGTGTCCCAATACCCCAAAAAGAGGGGCGGGTGCTCTGTGTCCCGTGATGTACTTCAAGAAAAGGATTTTACAGGTAAGCTGTTATAAAAATCCTATTTTCTTTATCGTACATCACGGGACACAGAGAAGCATAGTAATTACTATGTGGGACGTCCTAAAGCAATGCTATGAGGGGAGGGAGACCCCAAGAAATAAGCCGGGCGGCATCAGACATGAGGAATCAAACTGCAGCCTGCAGCACACTGCGCCCAAAGGCGCTCTCCTCATTCTTTCTTATGTCCAATTGATAAAACTTAGTGAAAGTATGGACAGACGACCATGTCGCGGCCTTGCAGACTTGAGCCATGGAGGCTTGATGATGCACTGCCCAGGAAGTACCCACCGCTCTAGTGGAATGTGCTTTAACCTTAAACGGGGGAACCTTTCCCCTCATGCCATAGGCTTGAGTAATGACCTGCCGAATCCATTTGGAGATAGTGGACTTCGACGCTGCCTGCCCACATCTGGGACCTTCTGGCAGGAAGTTTTCCGGACCTGAGCAGTAGCCTTAAGATAGATCTTAACTGCTCTTAATACGTCTAGCGTATGTAAAGACTTCTCCCTTGCAGAACTAGGTTCTGAGAAAAAAGACGGGAGAACAAGATCCTGATTCAAATGAAATTTTGAAACAACTTTAGGTAGGAAAGCCGGGTGGGGCCGTAGGACCACTCTATCCTTATGGAATATAAGGTACGGTTCCTTACAAGACAAGGCCGCCAACTCCGAAACCCTCCTGGCGGAGATTATGGCTACCAAAAATATCACCTTCCTGGTCAGAAGGACCAAAGGAATATGAGCCAAGGGCTCAAATGGTTGTTTCTGTAAGACAGAAAGGACCAGATTCAGATCCCATGGACACAAGGGAATCTTGACTGGTGGACTAAGCCGGATCACACCTTGCAAAAAGGTTTTGATCAGGGAATGTGTAGCTAGTGGCCTTTGGAAAAAAAATCGATAAGGCCGAGATCTGGCCCTTAATGGTGCTTAGGGCCAACTTCATGTCTGTCCCTAACTGCAGAAACTCCAGAATTCTGCCAATGAGATGCCTCCGGGGATGCCAACCCCTGGTCTCGCACCAGGCCACATAAGATTTCCAAACTCGGTAATAGATAAGTCTGGATGCCGGTTTTCTGGCATTAATCAAAGTAGATGCCACCGCATTAGAGAGACCCCTTTTCTTTAAGATATGGGACTCAATAGCCAAACCGTCAAATTGAGAGACGGTAAGGAAGGATGGAATATTGGCCCCTGGGACAATAGGTCCGGCCGAAGCGGAAGGGACCACGGTTGCCCCACGGACATCCTTACAATGTCCGCGAACCAGGCCCTTCTGGGCCACGCTGGAGCCACCAGAATCACTGGTCTTCCTTCCGACTTTACCCTGCGAAGAAGACGGGGTAATAATTGCAGCGGAGGAAACGCATACATTAGGGAGAACTGGTCCCATGGGAACACCAGTGCATCCGTGCCGTAAGCAAGTGGATCCCTTGTCCGGGACAGAAAGTTGCCCACCCTTGCATTGAACCTCGATGCAAAGAGATCGACATCTGGTGTTCCCCACCTCTGACAAATGCTCTGGAAGATGTCGGGGTGAAGAGTCCATTCCCCTGGAAGCACCTGTTGGCGGCTTAGATAGTCTGCTCGCCAATTGTCTATTCCCGGAATGAACACTGCAGATATGCATGGGACATATTTCTCTGCCCAGGTCAGGATTCGATTCACCTCTCTTTGGGCTGCACGACTTCTTGTGCCCCCCTGGTGATTTATGTATGCCACGGCAGTGACATTGTCTGATTGAACCCTGACCGGAAGACCCTTCAACCTGTCTGACCAAGCTGACAGGGCTAGATAGACTGCTCGAATTTCCAGCAGATTTATGGGTAGAGACCTCTCGGAGGCTGACCATTTCCCCTGGAGAGACAAACCTCCCAGGACTGCACCCCAGCCTAGCAGACTGGCGTCCGTGGTCACAACCTGCCATGTCACGGGAACAAAGGACTTCCCCTTTAGCAGGTTCCGGGGAACCAGCCACCAACAAAGGCTCTGCCGGACTGACCGGGAGAGAGACATAGGAAGATCCAAGGCTTGAACCTTTTTGTTCCAAGCGGACAGAATGGCATGTTGAAGCTCCCTTGAGTGGAACTGCGCAAATGGAACAGCCTCGAACGAGGCTACCATCTTTCCCAGTAACCTCATACAGAGGCGAATGGGAGGCCGATGCTTTGCTTTGACTAGTTGAACTAGTTCTCTTAAAGCCTCGAACTTCCTTTGGGGCAGGAAGACCCTTTTTAGCTTTGTGTCTATGAGTAGACCCAAATATTCGAGCCTTTGCACAGGCATTAAGGCTGACTTGTCCAGGTTGAAAACCCAACCCATGGATTCCAGAAATTTTACGGTTCTGTGTACCGCTAGATAGACTACTATGGATATGCCTTGAGACCTTAGATAGGCTAACAGTGGAGCCAATACTTTCGTGAAAACACGAGGAGCGGTGGCCAGACCAAAAGGTAAGGCCACGAACTGGAAGTGGCGCTGATTTACCGCGAAGCGAAGCAGCTTCTGATGGTCGAGAAAGATAGGAACGTGCAAGTATGCGTCCTTTATATCGATGGACGCTAGTAGTTCCCCTCCTTGCAGGGAGGCCACCACTGACCTGATCGATTCCATCCGGAATGATTGGACCTTTAGGAACTTGTTTAAGGCCTTGAGGTCCAGGATGGGTCTTACATCCCCGTTTGGTTTGGGGACGGTGAAGAGATTGGAATAAAACCCCAAACCTTGTTCTTCCACTGGCAGTTCTCTGATTACCCCTTGGGATAACAGATGATCTAAGGCCAATGCTAAGGACCTTCTTTTGCCGAGGTCCTTTGGGACGTTCGAGGTTAAGAAGCGCGGTGGAGGAAATTCGCTCAACTCCAGCTTGTAGCCCCCGGAGACCGTAGAGAGGACCCACCTGTCTTGGATCCTGTCTAGCCAAGCCTCCGCAAACAGCTGAAGCCTTCCCCCCACCCGGCTGAGTGGGGGAGAACCTTCATAATGCTGACTTAGTTGCTGGCTTGGCCTGTGGCTTACGGTTCCAAGGCTTTTTGGAAGCCTGAGGCTGGCCCTGTGGCTTCCCACCTGCATTGAATCGTCCAGGAGGCCGTCGGAACTGCCTGGTACCGGAAGTACTAGGGATAGGAGAGGAGGATCTCTTAAAGGAGGGGGAACCCCTAAACCTTTTCTTTACTGGCAACAGTGTACTTTTGCCACTGGAAATTTTCTGAATATAAGCATCCAGATCTTCCCCAAACAAACGCTCTCCATGAAAGGGAAACCCCGCCAGTAATTTTTTACACGGGGCTTCAGCAGACCAGTTCTTCAGCCAGAGTAACCTGCGCATATGAACTAGCGAGAGAGTGAGACGTGAGGACTGCTGAATGGAGTCCTTAATAGCATCTATGGCAAAACATAATGCTCTGGGAAATTCAGCCAAATTCTGGGCCTGTTGTGCCGGCAATTCCTTTAAGACCCCTTTAAACTGGTCTTTCAAGGCCTGGCAAATCCCAATAGCTGCAATTGCAGGCTGGGTTATTCCTCTCGCCGAAGCAAAAGAGGTTTTTAATAAAGTCTCTAATCTCTTGTCTGTCGGATCTTTGAATACCAGAACGTTGTCTACTGGACAGGTCAAAGATTTGTTTACGCAGGACACAGCTGCGTCAACCTTGGGGATGCCCCATTTTTTAGTGAATTGTTCCTCCATGGGGTATAAAACCGAAAACTTCTTAGGAGGAAGAAAATATCTATCTGGATGTTCCCAATCCTTGTAGATAAGCCCTTCCAGCAGGGGGTGAACCGGGAAGGAATAATTAGCTTGAGGAGCTTTTAAGGAGCCTAAAGACGAGACTGCACTTGAAGCTGGCTCTGAAAGTGGCAACTTGAAGGCCGAACGGACCATCTCAGTGAGGGACTGGACCAACAATTTTTCGGATTGCGACGCCGAAAAGGGTTCTCCCAAAGTGGAATCCTCAGAGTCCACTACTTCCAGCTGACCTTCTGCCAGATCTCCAGAGGGTAAATCAACCTCTTCTGAGGATGCATGCCCCAAATCGAGGGACTCCTCAGAGGGAGAGGGGGACCTTGTGCGTTTTTCCCTTGAGAGAGAGGATGCAATCAAGGTCGCTAATCTCTGCTCCAGACCCCCCATAGCTGAGGCCAGAGCCTCCTGTGTCACAAAAACTGGAGCAGGTGGGACAAGGGCAGAACAGGCATCTGACAGCCCTGATGGTTCACCCTGGGCCTCCTTCAATTTTTCAGGAGAGGAAGCAGCCGCAGGAGCATGCCCGAGATCCTCTGAGCCAGATGGCGATCCCTTTGCTTTTTTGCTTCTAGTCCCTGAGCCTTTAGCCATGATAAAGCTGAGGTACTCACAATAGTTGCAACTACTTGCGAACCTATAGACCAGCACTGACGCTGCTATTTGATGGTTGGCAAGGTGCAGAGCCCACTATGCGCCTTAAGCAGATGTCACTGTCCACCACCAGTACTAAATACTGAAAGTATGTGCACAAGATCTCTGTGTCCACCGTCAGCCAGAACCAGTTAGGTGGACTGGAGCATATAAGGACTAGGTGTAATCACCTAACCTGCTCTGTCCTGTAATCTCAAGTCTCATAGAGAACAGCTGAGATAGACCCCCTGCGCGCGCCGCTGTTAGGCGTGCACCACGAGGCTACGCGCGCACACGTAGCCGCACGCGCGCACATGTCGTCACACGCATCTCACGGAGCACGCCGGGCACGCATTCGTGCGCACTGAAGCAGCGTACAAAAAATTCATTTGTGCGCGCGCGTGCGCCTAAGACAAATCAATGTCGCGCGCGCATGACGCTACGCGCTCATGCATGAGGATGGAACACCACAGCTCCATGTGAGGACCAGGTAAGCCAAGTGAAGCCAAACATTTTGGACAACTTTTTTCTGCTTTAACCTGCACAGGAGGGGCTAACTACCTGACTAGAGATACCCCTCCTCCCCACAACACACAGGACCATATAGGAGAAGCACAGACAGATAGCTTTAGGCAAACATAATGGCTCAAATAAAGGAAGGTTACTCCTAGGACCAAGTCCTGAAGCACCTTCACTTACCTGATCCAACGCTGCAGGACTCTGCAAAAACAGACAGTCCAATCTTCACCCATCACGGAGAGCAGCGTCTATAGACCTTCAGGGACCGGGGTCCATGGACAGGAACACCACACCCCTGGACCCATATCGCACCCTGTCAGTAAACTTTTGGTATTAGGAAATTGACCAAAGTACTGAATAACCAGGATCCAGCTCTCAAAGAGAAGCATTACAGGCCAAACCCCGTTCTTCTTAACCGGGGCCCGGGTACCGTCCACTTTGGCTCAGAAGCACTTTGGACGGATCCGGATTTCATGGAGGCTTTTTACATCCAATATGGATCCCTCCAGTGGAGCTCCTTGGAGCACATGTTCACTCGTGACCAACACCTTAGACACTGGCAAAAAACTGAGGTACTCCCGGTATGGGAGGGGTTATATAGGGGAGGGAACTTCTTGCCTTAAGGGCGTGCCAGTGTCCACACCTGAAGGTACTCTCTATAACCCACATAGTAATTACTATGCTTCTCTGTGTCCCGTGATGTACGATAAAGAAATAAGTATTTGATCCCTTACAAACCAACAATAATTCTGTCTCCAAAAGACCAAATACAGCATGTGCTCATGTGGTACACAGATTAGTCTTGTCAATTTAAGAAGGCGCTCCAAACGACAACTCGTTATGTGTATAAAAGACACCTGTCCACAGAATCTCTTTAGATTCAAACCCACCATCATGCACAAGACCAAAGAGCTGTCAGGGACAAGATTGTAGACCCTGGAATGGGCTACAAGACCATTAGCAAGAAGCTTGGTGAGACAGAGACAACTGTTGGAGTGATCGTTCGCAAATGGAAGAAATACAAAATAACTAATCAATCGCCCTTGATCAGGAGCTCCATGCAAGATTTTGCCTCATGGGGTAAGGATGATCATGAGAAAAGTGAGGGATCGGCCCAGAACTACACAGGACCCTCCGAAGTTTGCCAATGAACATCTAAATTATTCAGAGGATTGGGAGAAAGTGCTGTGGTGAGAGGAGATTAAAATTGAGCTCTTTGTCACTAACTTAACTTGCCGTGTTTTGAGAAAGAAAAATTCTGACTATGGCCCTAAGAACACCCTACAGTCAAGCACAGAGGCGGAAACATGCTTTGGGGTTGTTACTCTGCTAAATGTACAGGCTGTATTTGAGCATTAAATGGCTAGTAGACCATGTATTGTAACATCTTGGATGAGAACCTTCTTCCCTCAGCAAAGGCAACAAAGGAGTGGCTCAAGAAGAAGCACATTAAAGATCATGATTGGCCTAGTCAATCTCCAAACACTAATCCTATAGAAAATGTATAAAGGGAGCGGAAACTTGCAAAGTGACAGCCAAGGAACGTAAAGAAGAGTGGGCCAAAATCCTTCCTGAGATCTGTGAAAACCATATCATGTGCAATATACTGTATATCTATGTTTACAAAAGATAATCATATTTTTGCTGTTCGTAGGATAGAAGCATGTACTGCAAATCGAGTTTTGCAAAAACAGGGCTAAATCTTTATCTGGCTGGACTCCTGCAGTGAATCTTTTGGTGTATATATTTGTTAAGCAACAAGTAAATGCTTCTTACCAATTCCAGGATGTTCTGCTATAATGCTGCTTCGATACTCTTTAGAGAAAACTTGATATGCAGACATATTTTTCTTCTTGGGCTAATGAGTAAAAAAAATATATATTATCGTGAGCAGTTTAGAAACGACAACAGTACTTCATGGCAACATTAGGGCTTCATGCACACAGGGCGTTTAGCAGAGATGTTTTTTTCTTTTTGGTGAGGAGGCCGCCGCTGCATGCTTAACAACGGATGAAACATCAGCTGTCAGATGGCTTCCCCGCTGACAGCTGAATGAAAAAAAAAAAAAAAAAAAAAAACCATTGCCGCCAATACAAAAATGGGAGGGTGCTCAACATGGGAGGGTTCTTTGGGGTGGGGCTGGGAGGAGGTGGAATCCTTATGGGTAGAGCTACAAAAGGGAGGAAACCAAGGGTAAAGTAATACAGGGAGTATGGTATAGGCCCCCAAACCAGAGGGACGGAGGCGAAGGCAGCCCTCCTATCACGATTTAGATTAGCGGCAAGAATGGGAAGTGCCATTATAGTGGGGATTTTAACCCTAAAGCATGTACAAGTGAATGTGAAAGATGACATTACTAAGGGAGCAAGGGAAGAGGTGGAATCCTTATGGGTAGAGCTACAAAGGGAGGAAATCAAGGGGAAAGTAATACAGGGAGTATGCTATACGCCCCCTAACCAGACGGAGGAGGCCCTCCTATCACGATTTGGATTAGCGGCAAGAAAGGGAAGTGCCATTATAGTGGGGATTTTAATTATCCAAACATAGACTGGGTGGAAGGAACCACACATTCAGTTCCTAAATGTATTGCAGGACAATTTGTTTGGGTCAGATGGTAAATGCACCAACTAGAAATAAAGCGTTACTAGACCTATTGATTGCTAACAATACAGACCTGATCACGGATGTACAAATATGGGGCAATTTCGCAGTGATCACAGGTCAATTAGTTTTAGTATAAATCACACAAATAGGAAACATAAGGAGAATACAAAGACACTGAATTTCAAAAGAGCCAACTTCCCTAAACTACTATCCTTGCTAGAGGATAATAATTGGGATAAAATCTTAGGAACAAAGAACATGGAGGGAAAAGCTTTAAGAGCATATTAAAAAAGGGCATTAGCCAGTGCATCCCAATGGGAAATAAATTTAAAAGGGCTAATAAATAGACACGTGCAATTCGTTTAGTTCCGAATTTGTTTAACAAATTTTGACAAGATTCGAAAAATCAGAAATGAGAAAATCTGAAAATCTGGATTTCCGAATTTCCAAAAAAAAAGCACTGATGATCAGTGGCCTGAGTTTCAGTGAAAATGTGTGCTGTCAGAATTACCTGTTAACTGTGAAAGTGCATGAGGAAAGGAATGCTGATAATCAGCTAGTTTGTTTACATGTGATCAGCTGTATTTGGACACAGCTGATCATATAGTAAAGAGCCATTGTGATTGGCCTTTTACCACAATCTGTGATTAGCTGTGTCCAAAGGACACAGCGATCACAGAGCCAGCTGTATGCACTCCCCAGGGGGCGTGGTTCTGGGAGACATCCATGGACACCCTCCCAGAACTGGATTACTGCGCTATAGCCATCTCTTGGCTATATCGTGGTTGGAAAAAGCATTTTCGGCTTGTGGTGTTTAGATACTGTTAATTTTGGCTTTAAAGCGGTTGAATAGTCCCCAAATTATTTTATTTATTTTTTGCCACCTGTAAGGCAAAAGGCATAATGAGCTAGTATGCACTGCATACTAGCTCATTATGAAATAATTACCTTAGAATAAGGTGTCGGTAACTCACCTGGTCCACGCTGAGGTAGCTGTCATGTTGCCTCGGCGTGTCTTCCGAGTATCGCGGCTCCAGCGCTGTGAGTGGCTGGAGCCACGATGTCGTCACTCCCGCGCACGCGTGTGGGAAACTTCTTTCCAGCAAGGTCCATCGTCTGACGGTCCATCAGCCGAGAATCCCCTGTGGGCATGCACCGGTGCAGTCAGCGGCTCACTGCAAGGGGAATATCTCCTAAAGCGTAAAGGTTTAGGAGATTTTTTTTTTTACCTACAGGCAAGCCTTATTATAGGCTTACCTGTAGGTCAAAGTGTAAAAATACTATACAACCACTTTAACAAAGAGCAATTAATGCAAATACTGTTATTAAAATTAGGCGTGTAGCTGGATGTCCATGCAGGGCCCAAAAATGAATAGCAACAATCAGGTGATTCAAGAGGGTATAAGGTTAATGATTTTCTTTCTTTACCTTTTCTACCTCTTCTTTCTTCTTTTTCTTTTCTGTTGTTCCTTCAGGAAGAGGCAAGACAACAGGTGTTGGCAGAAGTACTGTGGCTGGTGGACTTGGTAATGGTGGAGGAGAGGATGTTGTAGCTGGTGATGAGGAGAGTACAGAAGATGCCATGAGTTTCGGGCTTTCTAATCCATGTTCCTTCTTGCTCTTGTTGTGTTTCCTATGTTTGTCTTCCTTGTGTTTATCCTTTTTCTTTTTACTCTTTTTTGATTTCTTTTTCTTCTTCATTTCCCCAAGGGAATCATCAATCACAAGATCTCCAGCCTCAACGTCCCCTCCAGAAGAAGAAGCTGTATCTGGAGTGCCACCATGCCGTGGTGTGTGCGTTTCTTTTTTGTGTTTCTTGTGACTGCTCTTCTCAGTTTCATCTTTAGATTTCTTGCTGCTCTTTTTAGAAGAACTTTTGTCACTATTTACTGGATTCTCCTGTGTTAGCAGTGGCTGTTCGCTAGTCTTTTCTTTGGGAGAAATAACTAGTTTCATCTTTAGACCTTCAGGCTCACGTAAAGTTAGAGGCTTGGGCTTTTTTGATTTGTGGGAGAGATCCTCAGGAGTGTCTTCTTTGCCCTTTTTCCGATGTTCTTTACGGGTTACTTGGGCTGGAGACTGAAACCCAACAGGGGAAGCCAGTGTCTTTTCAGCTTTTTTAGAAGAGTGTTTGCTTGAAGAAACTACAGGGGAGGAAATGGAGTTGAGAAGATCCATAGCTGTATCCGAGGATGGAGAAGAGCTGGGATGAGAATGCTTTTTCTTCTTCTTCACATCTGAAGAAGATAATTCTGGAGTTAAAACAGAGAAGGACATATGTAAGCAGAATTCTATCGGAAAGATGGAGAGAGACTTATGCAAACATGGAAAAACAACACTACTGCAAAATAAAAAAGGTAGAAACTTTGTTAGAATGCACAGGGGATAAAATCAAATTGTTAAGTCACGCAAAATATTGTTTTAAAACGGGAGGATTTGTTCAAATCACTAAATACAATTTATTAACACTTTACATTACAATAGGAAAATCAGACAATATTTATTTTAGCATGTGACTACGTTTACTGGCCCCCTTGATGACAGCTCGCTGACTGACAGCACGGTTTACAACAGGGAAAACAGAGCTTGTTTCTTTCAAACCAGTTAAGTTAAAATATATTTAACCACCTCAATACTGGGCACTTTCACCCCCTTCCTGCCAAGGCCATTTTTCAGCTTTCAGCGCTGTCACACTTTAAATGACAATTGCGCGGTCATGCAACACTGTACCCAAATGAAATGTTTATGATTTTTTTCCCCCCACAAATAAAGCTTTCTTTTGGTGGTATTTTATCACCTATGCGATATTTATTTTGTGTGTTATAAACAAAAGAATAGCGACGATTTTGAAAAAAAAATAATATCCCTCAAAAATATATATAAAAAACAAATTTATCCTCAGTTTTGGCCATTACGTATTCTTCTACATATTTTCGGTAACAAAAAATAATCGCAATAAGTGTATATTGATTGGTTTGCGCAAAAGTTATAGTGGCTACAAAATAGGGGATAGATTTATAGCATTTTTTTTTTACTAGTAATGGTGGCAATTTTTATCGTGACTGCAATATTGTGGCTGACACATGGGACACTATTTTGGGACCATTCACATTTATACAGCGAACAGTGCTATAAATATGCACCCATTACTGTATAAATGTGACTGGCAGGGAAGGGGTTAACACTAGGGGTTAAATGTGTACACTAGTACGTGATTCTAACTGTAGGCGGAGGGGACCGATCAGTGTCCCTATGTACAAGGGACAAACCATCGGTCTTCTCTCCCTGACAGGATGTGGATCTCTATGTTTACACACAGAGATCCACGGTCCTGCTTAGTTACTGGGCAATCACGGCCGCCGGGCACGTGCATCGGGTTCCCAGTGACGCGGCGCGCACGCCCCCTAGTGGCTCGGGAAAGCGAGGACATCATATGACGTCCTCCCAGAATGAGAGGCTTATCGTCCCGCCGTCATTTGACAGCAGGCGGTAGCCAAGTGGTTAAGGGGGTTGTAAAAGTAAAAAAAAAAAAAGATCCCTAAATAGCTTCCTTTACCTTAGTGCAGTCCTCCTTCACTTACCTCATCCTTCGATTTTGCTTTTAAATGCCCTTATTTCTTCTGAGAAATCCTCACTTCCTGTTCTTCTGTCTATAACTAAACACAGTAATGCGACACTTTCTCCCTGGTGTGGAGAAAGCCTCTTGAGGGGGGAGGGGGCGAGCAGGAGGGTCAGGACACCATCTACTTTGCAGATAAAGAAAGGAGCTGTGTGTTAGTGGGCGTCCTGACACTCCTGCTCGCCCCCTCAAGAGGCTTTCTCCACAGGGAGAAAGCCTTGCATTACTGTGTTTAGTTACAGACAGAAGAAATAAGGACATTTAAAAGCAAAATCGAAGGATGAGGTAAGTGAAGGAGGACTGCACTAAGGTAAAGAAAGCTATTTAGGGAAAAACAAAAATTACCTTTACAATCCCTTTAAGGGGTCGGATTTACCACACAGATCCAACTTTTATAAAATGCTTCCATGCATGCCTGGCCACTAAAGATATGGGGACAAAAAAAAGAATAATGCCCCGTACACACGATCAAAAATTTCAACAGCAAAAGTCTGATGTGAGCTTTTGAACGGAAATTCCGACCGTGTGTATGCTCCATCAGACTTTTGCTGTCAGGATTTTCCGCCAACAAAAGATTCAGAGCTGGTTCTCAAAATTTTCAGACGGAAAAAAATCCTATTGGAAAATCTGATCGTCTGTGCAATTCTGACACGCAAAATTCAGACGCATGCTCGGAAACAATTCGACGTATGCTCGGAAGCATTGAACTTCATTTTATCGTCTCGTCGTAGTGTTGTATGTCACTGCGTTCTTGACGGTCGAAAGTTCAAGAGAAATTTTATGTGACCGTGTGCACTAGCACTCTAAAAGATCTCATGACAACCGTGACCCCATTCCAATAGTCCTTCTTCAAAAAACCAACAATGCAGAGGATGGCGAGTCTCACATTCTACCATGGCACACAGTGAAGTGGGTTATTTAGCAATGCACTTTTCTAGTCCCCATGGTGGCAGGATATGTATAGACGATGTAGGAGAGATATTGGCTAGTTAGAATCACATTAGGCTGTTATACTATTGCTGCAGATACACACCTGGATAATACGTGTCATCGGAGGAATGCTTCTTTTTCTTTTTATGAGATTCTGTTGCCAAAGGCGTAATTTCGATGTCCTACAAACATAAGTATAGTACTATATGATTATTTTGGATTCCTATTGTACATACTTAAAATACTAATACTGCATATTATATACAATAAATTTGGCCTTTCTTGACAAAAAATACGTGGAAACGAACGTGAGGAAAATCATTAATATAGCCAAAAGTAAGAAACTACATTGACAAAAATACAGGAAGCACTCTGTAGTATAAGAAACAAATGTCTTAAAATTGATGAAGTAGATAAAATAAAAAGTAAAAGTAATAGATAACTCAACAGATGCAAGACTAATCTTGAGGCAGGTATAAACATACACCAATTTAATGTACATAACATTTTCTCCCAATGTCAATGACTTTGATATTAAAACAAAAAAACATGAGGACCTTGCAGGCCCACAGGATGGGCATGTGCTGTTGCTGCAGAGGTGGGGAAGGAGCACGACCGTGGAGTCAGACTGAGCGGTTGAGGGAGGCTCCAGGCGGACGAGCTGCAGCCAGCGGCGTGAGAGGTCGGGACATGCGGCAGAGGTGAAAGCCCACTGTACCCCCAGAACATCACCAAGACAGCGGGTGCTCGAATTCGGCAGCCGGCTTGATGGAGGAGGAGGAGGGACGGCAGCCCTGAGCACAGGAGAGAACACAGAGCAACACACCCCCTCCTGCACCCCCCCACCCCTCGAGACTTGCAAGGATCATGCAGGGGGAGAGGTGAGCAGACAGTTATGAGCTTTGTATGCGATCAGCCTATGCAAGTAATTTGTCTATGTCATGCCAAGCAGACTGAAATTCTGTTGAAGGTGAAACCCCTGTACTTGCACTTTGTAAACCTGGTTAAATGTGGAAATCCGGTATACGTATCCTTCTGCCTGCCCCAGTGTGACCCCCTAATGGAAGTACCTATAGGGGAACAGGAAAATGGCCTGTGAATAGCAAGAACTATTTTTATATAAAGTTATGCTTGCAATTTGCTGATGAGTTGGTAATTGACAGTGAAACCCTGTTGAATGTTAAAATTTTGCACCCTGAACTTGCTTTTGCAAACCCTGAAAACGCTGCAAAAAGCTGACAAAAAAAATTAAAACAAAACACATATACAACAGCAACAGTTTTAAATAAATATAAAAAAAAAAAAACACAAGGTTTGCTGAAACGGGTAATTTTCTAAACAAATTAAATAAATAAAAATAATCAAAATGCTGGAGTAAAACAGGAGGTTGATTTACTAAAACTGGAAAGTGTCAAATCTTTGTGCAGCTGAACGTAGAAGCGGATTGGCACCATGCACAGCAGCACCAGATTTTGCACTGTTTTAGTAAACCAGTGGCAAGAATTTGCGGTTTTCTGTGTCTGGAATGATAGGCAAATAGCGGCGGCTGCACAGCCTATTCAAAATAGACAACTTGAAGGCAGCCATCACTGTTCACATGAAGCCACACATCGAGTGGTTACCTTTGGTTAGGGATGGGCGCCAAACCTGAATGCATCTAACTGCAGCATTTCCAATCCAACACTTTCTGAAGTCTATACCAGATCAATTGTAACTTTCCAGACCTCTTTCCCCTTTTCAATGCCATGACATTACAAACACGCCTGATCCACCCTCCCTGTTATTTAAGATTCTCACTACAACTCTTGAAGAATAGCCCCATACATACAGAAGTGGCAATCTGAACTCCACATCTCACTTACACAAAGCCAAATTTAGCGGGACATCATGTTAGTGCACAGGTCTTCCATAGCCAATAGACTTTAAAGCAGTAGCATTACCTTTAAGCAAGTCTATAATAATAATAATAATAAATCTTCTAAACTTGCACGGTTTAGGAGATATTCACAATTTCTTTAGCCTGTGATGTCACTGGTGCATACGCACTGCACTCTGAATTGAGAACACACTGAATGTGCCGTCAATCCAAAGCAATGTGCTGTGGCTCTCATTTTCATACCATTCAAATGGCTGGAGCCTGTGAACCCAGAAGGAAGATTAGAAGAAGATCAAAGCTCTGGATGGATCCCTTTTACAGGCAAGTCTGTCATAATGTGCTGCATACTAGCACATTATTCCATTACCTTGGAGGGGGAGAATTTTTTTTTCTTTAAAAAAATACTTTACTACCGCTTTACGAACAAGGTTATAAATTGTTAACAAGGTGGTGCTAGACCTTATACCTTCTACACAAAATTATTTCATGGGTCTCAGATACTTGCTGGAGATTTCAGCCTGCATTAGGAACACTACTACATACTTTTAGGAGTTGCCCTTTGCAAGACTAAAGTGGGGTACACAAGAAACATTCTGTACAAGCTTGATCATTTTGATTTTCGCATAGTGTGTACACTATGTTCACTATGCTCTATAATGTGTATGCTCTTCATAATTCTCCAGTTTGGATTACACGGGTTCCCAAAAACACGATTCCCTTTTCAGGGATCCTATTTAGAAGCAAAAGTGGCCCCAAACTATATTGGAAATACTGCAATACTACTTCTCAAGGATAGAGGTGGTATGGCAGTCTCTAATGCCAAATTAAATGTTATTGTTGCCCAACTTCAACACTTAGGCCTCGTACACACGACCGAACATGTCTGCTGAAACTGGCCTGCGGACATGTCCGACCGTGTGTAGGGCCTACCGGACCAGATTCCTGGCCGAGCGGACAGGTTTCCAGCGGACAAAAGTTTCTTAGCATGCTAAGAAACGTGTCCGCTGGAACCATGTCCGTCGGACATGTCCGATGGCAAGTATGACTCATCGGACATGTCCGCTGGTTATGACGTATAACCAGCGGCCCGAAATCCTGTGCATGCGTCGAATTGATTCGACGCATGCGTGGAAGCATTGAACTTCCGGGGCAGAGAATGTCGGTGTCGTATACGTCACCGCGTTCTCTGTCCGCGGGGATTTTGGTCTGATGGTGTGTACAACCATCAGACCAAAACCTCCCAGCAGACATGTCCGATGAAAACATCCGCGGCCGTGTATACAGGGCCTGTAAAGGTTATTTTTTTTATTTTCTAAATAGGTTCCTTTAAGCTAGTGCATTGTTGGTTCACTTACCTTTCCCTTCAATTTCCCTTCTAAATGTTTTTTTCTTTGTCTGAATTTCTCACTTCTTGTTCCTCCTCACTAAGCTTGCCCCCATCATCTGTGCTATTCTGGCTGGGGGTTAGTCAGCGTGCTTGCCCCCTTCCTTGGGACTACATCCCTGCAGGAACATGCCGCAGTGATGCTAGGACATGGCACGACCCGATCTCACTCTTTAAATATTTGCAGCTTCATCTCGCCCTGCAGACGCAATCTCACACTGCTCCCTTAATCCATCCCAAGTGCCAACGATGGCTGCATCCACAACATTGACAAAAAAAAAATTCTCATTTGACTGCTAACTTTTTTTTTTTTTTTTTAAATACATTTATTACAGATGTTCAAACAAGATACAGTACATGGAAAAACAAATCTTACCTTGGATCTCTTTTTAGAAGATTTACGAACTTGTTCGGCAATCTCTTCTTCCTCACGTAAAAGATCCTTGTATGATCTCTTTTTCTCCCGTTGGCTCCTGCCAGCTGCCAAACTCACATCCTCCATTCCACGATCTGTGTCCAGAATTTCTGATCATAAACAAAAACAGCATGTCAAGTACTTAAGTACTCCCACAGTCCCATCCATTAAATGCTGGAAAACTGAGCAATATTCCTGCTTTATTTAAAGCCATTCATTTTTAACAAAGACCAGGCTTAAAATGAACAAAAATGACCAATGGAACTTGTTTAGCTGTCCATTTCCAGTTCTGTGTTCTTGTAGGATATATACTATATCCTATATTTATTTTACTGTAAGGTGTACAATAAAAAAAAATTTGGCCTCTATTAGTTGACCATATTAGTTGATATCCCCAAAGTGAAAGGGGACATAAGTGAGCACTGCCATGTGAATGACTTTAGATATGCCATTCAGAATGCGATTGCCCTGTTCAACCCGTTTCTGAAAGCACAAATTAACTCTACACTCAGTGCCCTAAGAACAGCCTTCAGTGCCAGCTTACAAAACGTTGTGTAATTTCCACGATTTAGCAGGAAATAAAAAATACAAGAATAAGCAGAAATACTATATATACACACACACATACAATAATACAGAATACTTCTGGTTTTGTGTGTTTTATTCCTATGAGCGCATAGTTGGTAAGGTTAAATAAAGACATCGGTCCATCCAGTTCAACCTGAGAGTATGTGTTACTATGGATTTCCATATCCCTGTACATTGTGTTTGCTACAAAACATTGTACAACAACACAATCAAAACTCTTACCCCGAGAGTCACTGAATGCCATATCCTGGCCCAACACAGAATAGATTGTAAACAGTCATTCATTCACAGCATCTACCTGCAGGAGGATGGGTTTGTTAAAAGGTTTAAGCAAGCACCAACAGGCTTTTTAATAGGATATCATAAAAGTAGCACGCTATATATTTTTTTTCCTGTTTAACATACAAAGATTCCCAGCAGTAAATAGTCTAAACATAAGACATGGGCCCGGATTCAGATACAATTGTGTATCTATCGGCGGGCGTATTGTATCGCAGATACGTTACGCCGCCGTAACTTAGGGCGCAAGTTCCGTATTCATAAAGAACTTGCGCCCTAAGTTACGGCGGCGTAGCGTATGTGGTCCGGCGTAAGCCCGCCTAATTCAAATGTGGATGATGCGGGCGTGTTTTATTTAAATTAATTGTGACCCCACGCATTTGACGTTTTTTACGAACGGCGCATGCGCCGTCCGTGAACGTTTCCAAGTGCGCATGCTCCAAATTACGCCGCAAACGGTCAATGCTTTTGACGTGAACGTAACTTACGTACAGCCGTATTCGCGAACGACTTACTTAAACAACGTAAAATACGACGATGTTCGTATGTTTCGACATCCAAACTTAACATGACTTACCCTTGCTTTATGAGGGGTTACTTTACGCCGGAAAAAGCCTTACGCAAACGACGTAAAAAAATGCGCCGGGCGGACGTACGTTTCTGAATCAGCGTATCTACCTAATTTGCATATTCCTTGCGTAAATCTACGGAAGCGCCACCTAGCAGCCAGCGTAAATATGCAGCCTAAGATACGACGGTGTAAGAGACTTACGCCGGTCGGATCTTAGGGAAATCTATGCGTAACTGATTCTACGAATCAGTCGCATAGATACGACCCCGCACACTCAGAGTTACAACGGCGTATCCGGAGATACGCCGTCGTAACTCGTCTCTGAATCCGGGCCATTGTATTAAAATCACTGGATCACTTCAGATGACTTTCCTAAAACTTAAAAATGTTCCACTTAGGGCTTATTCAAATGGCTTGCCAGGGGGCTGTAAAAGAAAAATGGTTTTACTACCCTTAATGCCCACCTAACAAAAAATAGAGCATGCAGCCATTTAGGGTTATACAGATGCCACGAGCACAATACTTTAATTCTTGGAAAAATTAAACATGTAACATTCATTGGTTGGTAATGCCACTAAAAGTAACCCATTCAAGTGAGAGGGGCCATGCTGCAATGCATATAATTGCGATGTAGTGGGTCCGCATTTTAAGTGTTAGCTTTCTCACCACCTGTCAAAGACTCTGAAAAGTGATCCACCATGGATTGATATTTCAATATGAATGTGCTATTAGGCATACATATTATCTTCACATTGACAGCATTTAGTAATACAACAAAGAGTTTCATACCACAATGCTTTTGTCGCTAAAGGCCCCAGAAAACAATCTGAAATCAGACAAAGATTTTCCAGCTTGTCATATTGCCCCCAATTAAACCTTGACTGGCTGTGTCTCCTGGTGCACCACATGCAGCAGATCTTCTTGAGATCCTATTGAAAAACAGGAAAGTTTGGAGATTGTCATGTGTACCTTCAGACAATTTAAGGGCCCGTGTCCACGGGCTTATGTTGGCTTCATGGAGGCTTTGCATTTCCATACAAAAGTCTACTGAAGTGCAAAACTCATTTGCAGCTCAGAAAGAGGTCCACAGCAGGTCAAATGCACCTGTCAATCAATTCTGAATACTATGAGAAGCATCACAAACTAATGTATGTCATCCACACAAGATCACAGCTTGTTGACACAGACCCCCTCAGACTAATACATATCACAATGCATGTAGCAATAAAGCCCTGACAGAGCTATATCATAATGCAGTAGAAACATATGTCTGACAGATCTACATCCCAATGTATGTATTAATACAGCCCTGACATATCCTCATATTAATGCATGTAGTAATAGAGCTCTGACAGATCTACATCACAATACATGTACCAATACAGCCCTGACAGGTATGCCGTGCATTACTACTCATGTAGTACTACAGCCCTGATAGATCCACATTATCATGCATGTAGTAATATGGCCCTGAAGTATACATCACAATGCATGTAGTAATCCAGCCCTGACAGATTTACATCACTGTGTATATTGTAATACAACCCTGACCCTTTACAATGTGTGTAGTTGTGTACCAGTACATCCCTGACAGGTATACATCATAAAGCACGCAGTAACAAAGCTCTGACAGATCCACATTATTATTATAATACAGGATTTCTATAGTGCCGACAGTTTGCGCAGCACTTTACAACAGTAGGGCAGACAATAAAGAAATGAAGTCGGAGCGACTCGAGTCGTGTGTATTAGCACCGCTCCCATTCACTTGCATTGTTTTTCTCGACAGCGCGACTTGGGATGACTTGAGACGACTTCAAGTCGGATCCCAAATTGCCCAGTGTGAACCGGCTCTAAGTGTAACAATATGGTTACATTTAACCACTTCCAGACCTTAGGTGTTTTTCAGATTCGGTGTTTGCAAGACTAAAACATTTTTTTCTGCTAGAAAATTACTTAAAACCCCCAAACATTATATATTTTTTTTTTCTAACACCCTAGAGAATAAAATAGTGGTCATTCCAATACTTTTTGTCACACCGTATTTGCGCAGCGGTCTTACAAGCGCACTTTTTTTGGAAAAAATTCACTTTTTTGAATTAAAAAATAAGACAACAATAAATTTGGCCCAATTGTTTTATATATTTTGAAAGATAATGTTACGCCGAGTAAAATGATGCCCAACATGTCACGCTGTCAAACTTTTACCCTTAAAAATCTTGATAGGCGACGTTTAAAAAATTCTACAGGTTGCATTTTTTGAGTTACAGAGTAGGCCTAAGGCTAAAATTATTGCTCTCGCTCTAACGATCGCGGCGATACCTCACTTGTGTGGTTTGAATACCGTTTTCATATGTCGGCGCTACTCGCGTATGCGTTCGCTTCTACGCGCGAGCTCGTCGGGACGGGGCGCTTTAAAAAATTTTTTTTTTGCTTTTCGCATTTATTTTTATTTATTTTAGAATTTTTAACACTGAAAAAAAAAAAAAAAAAAAATTATCACTTTTATTCCTATTACAAGGAATGTAAACATCCCTTGTAATAGAAAAAAGCATGACAGGTCCTCTTAAATATGAGATCTGGGGTCAAAAAGACCTCAGATCTCATATTTGGGCTTAAATGCAAAAAATAGAAAAAAAATTTCATTTTTTCAAATGACCAAAAAAAAAATTTGTCTCTTTAAGAGGCTGGGCGGGACTGACGTTTTGACGTCACTTCCGCCCAGCCGAGCTATGGGGACGGGCGAAGGAGATTTTTCCTTCAGTCTCGTCCCCGCTCACCAGCCGACAGCATCCGATCGCCTCCGCCGCTACCGACGGCTCCGGTAAGTGGCGGAGGGCACGGGAGAGCGGCGGGAGGGGGGGGCCCCTCTCCCGCCACCGATAACGGCGATCTCGCGGTGAATCTGCCGCGGAGACCGCCATTATCGGATTCCAGACCGCGCACACTAAAGATGGATACCTCGGTTGTGACAGCAGCTGCTGCCGTTACCGAGATATCCGTCTTTAAAAATAGGACGTACATCGTCGTGCGCAGGTCTGGAAGTGGTTAATGAAGGTACAACATTTATCAACTTATTGCTACACTTAGAGTCGGTTCACACTGGAGCGACCTGGGATCCGACTTCAAGTCGCGCCGTCGAGAAAATGAATGGGAGCCGTCTTAAAGCGGGGTTCACCCAAAAAAGTTAACATTGTCATTCTAACAACTCGCCTGAATGTAATCGGGTGTTTGTTTTTTTTTAAATCGTTGCCATGCATACCGTTTTATATATATATATATATATATATATATATATATATATATATATATATATATATATATGTTCACCGCGGCTTCCGGGTATAATCTGCGGGACTGGGCATTCCTAATTGATTGACATGCTTCCGACCGTCGCATACATCGCGTCACGAGTTGCCGAAAGAAGGCGGACTGCGAGTCGACTCTATAAGACGCCTGCGCACCGACGTTCGGCTTCTTTCGAAAACTCGTGACGCGCTGTATGTGCCGGTCAGAAGCATGTCAATCAATTAGGAACGCCCAGTCCTGCAGATTATACCCGGAAGCCGCGGTGAACCTATATTTATAAAACGGTATGTATGGCAACGCTTTAATATACACTACTGAAGTCGCTCCGACTTCAGAAAAGGTTCCTGTACTACTTCAATCCGACTTCTAGGCAACTTGTACCCATTGATTTCAATGGAAGTCGCCTCAGAAGTCGGATCACTGTCACACGACTTTGGGGTGACTCGGCCAGGCGACCTGAAGACGACTTCCAAGGCGACTTGCAAAATGACTTCTGTATAGTCAATGCAAATCCCCCCGAAGTCGTACAAGAACCTTTTTCTAAGTCGGAGCGACTTGTGTCGCTCCTATTAGAACGGTTCTATTGACTACAATGGGACGCGACTTGTCAGGCGGCTGTGTCGCCTGACGAGTCGCCCCAGTGTGAACCGGCTTAACTGAAGCAACAATACAGGAAGATAACATACATTTTTCAGGCAAACCCCTCCCTCCCACAGAGCTGATTGTTTGATTGGCCACTGGAAAGCCTCCTGTCCTGGAGGCGACTTGAAGTTGCCTGATGATTCATACTCAAGTCGTGTCCACGTTGCCTCCCAAAGTCGTGTTGCCCCTGTGTGAATGGGCTCTTAGGAGGTGCCTCTCTTCTCTTTTATACCCTGTAATAAAAATGTTTTGATATACAAGTGCTTTGGATTACAAGCATGTTTCTGGAAGGAATTATGCTCGCAATCCTAGGTACTGTATTGTAAACTGTTAGCAGCAAGGCCCTCCTAGCTTTCTTGTATGGAATTATAGTGTTTCTGCACAAACTGCTGACGGTATATAAATCCTGTATATAAATAATACATATAGTTACAGCTCACAGTGCATGTCATGATACAGCCCTGACAGATACCGCATGCATTGTGACGAGTGTCTGTCATTGTTGTACATTGTATTGTGGATCAGTCAGGCGTGTTGTATTCCATGTCTGGTGATGTGTATATACCAGGGTGTAATTCTTTCAGCTCCATAGAACAAGTCACTATTGTCAGACTCTGTATAAAAGATATACAGAATCATTTCCATACTCTGCACACAACTGTCTACCACCTCCACCATTCCCCGCCTGAGCTCCCTGTACAGCACAGCTCTGGTGAAAGGAAAATGTTTCTAGTTACATTGTAAACACAGAGAAAGTAATACAAAGTTCTCTGTTACGTTCCGCCTCCATAGCGAACACTTACCCTAGCAGCCTCCCGCCTATATTCTCTGTGTTCTCCCCCCATACACAACATAGCCCGAGCTCCGCCCCTTCGCGCATTTTTTGAACGTCACTTCCGCCCTGAGCACCCATGTGTCTTATGTGGAGATCTGGCGGAGTGTGGACATGTCTCGGTCACTGCTGAAGAAGGGTTTGGAGTTGGTGTGTTCGGATTCTATTGGTGAGGTTATAGTATGAGAGCCTTATTAGCAGTATGGATGTGTTGTGTGTGGTGGGACCACGCCGGGTACAGTTGTGTCACTTCGCCTAAAAGAACACGGATTTCATTCGCTTCAGTAACCGGTGTTCTGTCACAATCGCCAATTAATTGAGATCTCCAAACACGTCACTTCCTGTAAACCATCAGTAATTGGAGATTTAGACAAGTTTCTGTTTTGACACAACCCTGGTGTTCTGTCGAGAAGTGCCCCCCATCGAATCGAATAGTGCACAGGACGGAGCCGCACTCCAGCTGAGTTGCCGATCAGCTGGAGTGACATGTCAGGGCGCAAGCGCACATTGTAGGAGTTATCTTTCGATGGGAGATACCATTTCATAGGCACAATTGAAACCTATACAAACAGCAGGGGGGAGACTGTAATTCTCACATTATGCCTCGCTGTTACGGGGAGGCTTTACAGTGTGCTGATGGTCCGGTTTCCCTGCTGTTTGCATTAGGTTTAAATTGTGTCTGTTAAATGGTATCTCCCATCAAGAGATGCCTCGTACGATGTGCGCATGTGCCATGGTTAGGTCAGCCCAGCTGAAAGGCAAATCAGCAGTTGCATTATGATGTACGGTGCATGCGCAGTTTTGGGCGCTATTCGATTGGGGGGGGACACTTCTCGACAGAACATCGGCAAGCATTTACTCTCTGGTACATTAAGGGTTTGGTGTTTAGGGAAAACCGCAGCTAAGGAGGAAAAAGTTGTCACCACCTTGGAGGTGGCCATGTTATTGGCTAGCATCGGGCGGACTAACAATGTCTGCTCATAATATCATGTACCGGACTGCATACACTTGCTGATGTGTCAAAATGGAAACCCATTTGCTGATGCTTTACAGCAATCAAAAAAATGCTTCTGGCGTGTCTGTGCATGCACAGCACCAAATGTCACTTCAGCTGATATGATGATCACCTGGGGTGACGTCAACACAGCACATGTACAGATAGTCTGAGGCATTATCCAACACTACGCAAATGGCGAAGGGAGAAGGGACTTGTCAGATTCTGCCTCGTTGTTGCGCGATAGGTTTTCCCTGTGCTGAAGGGAGTATTTTGTGTGTGTGGTGCAAGGTGGGTTTAGTATGTTGAATGGCGGGTTTTGCCTGTGTCTAAGCGCGGGCTGCAACACCCACATACATACCCTGCCCCACAACAGTGAAGCTGAATCTGGCAAGTACGTTCTCCCTTGGCTCTTTGCAGATCGTCGGATAATGCCTCTGATATGCGCATGCGCTGTGTTGACGTCATGCCTGCAGCTCAACATAATAGCTGGCGTGACGTTGCATACTGCGCATGTGCAGACCCTTCAGAGGCATTATCCAACGGGAGGCCTTTTTTGATAGAACACAAACGGCATTCCATTCATCTGTGTTTTTTTGCTGCTAACTGATATTGTGTTTAACATTATTTATTTTATTTCCTTTTTTTTTTTTTTTTCACAGGGCTTGTTCACACAGGTGTTTTAAAATGCAGTGTTTAGAAGAGTACAGCATGTAGTTTTGTATGCACACAGGACTTATTGGCAGCTGCATCTATGCACACAGGACTTATTGGCAACTCTTCCTTTGGCAGATGCCTGTCATGCATTTAGGTGCATTTTCAGACACTTGGGCATTAATTTGTTTCATTGGCCAAAATAATAATTTATTCTAGCCATTGAAATGATTTAACGCTCAAGTGCTAAACGTGCCTCTACAAGTGTTTAGAAGGGTCAGGCATTTTTTTTTTCGCTGCCAAAATGCTGTTTTTTCTGGATGCACTGGCAGTGGAGTTTATTTATCCTGCCTGTAAATTCCTCTAAGCTCCTATGTGTGCATGGACACAGGCTAACCTGCAGGGGCAAGGGGGGGGGGGGGCAGCTTGGCTTTTGGGTCATGTCAACCTTTTTTACTTTGTAAAATTTAATTTTTTACCTATGAAAATCTAGGTTTCAAAAAGCAACCAAAAAAGAAGCAGAATGAAGCCTTAAACAGCAACAAAATAGGAATGAAGAAGCAGCTCCGAAAACTGAAACATCAGGGACAGCCACGAAATCAGAGAGCGACGGCCAAAGACAGAGTTATTAAATCGGCAATAGGTAAGGCTTAGGGTGCATTCACACCACGATTTTGTCATCCTTTTTTTACTCACGATTTTAGCTTTAAAATCGTACAAATCTGTATGGCAAAACGGATCCATTCACTGCCATTCATTAATTTAGGTCCCCAAGTGCATCCGATTTGATCCGCATACGATTTGATACCGCATCAAAAATCGTGTTTGACCACGATTTTTGGTCCTGATTTGAAATCGTATTAAATCGTGTCCGTTTTTTTTTTTTTTATATTGTGGTCAATGTAAATCGTACTAAATCGGATGACTGTGCGATAAATCGTACCCGATTTTTTTTTATTACTAGGGTTGAGCGAACCCGAACGGAGGTCCCCGCAAATTCAATAACCAGACCCTTTAGGTCTGGTATGGATATTCAGGGGAACCCCGCCGTCAATTTAAAACAAAAATGACGTGCGGTTCCCCCTAAATATCCATAACCAGACCCGTTATCCGAGCACGTTGACCTGGCCAGCCGCAGAAAAGAGGGGGGGACAGAGTGCGGCTCCCCCTCTCTCCTGAACCGCACCAGGCCACATGCCCTCAACATGGGGAGGATGTCCCCATGTTGATGGGGACAAGGGTCTCATCCCCACAACCCTTTATTTTATCAGGTTTTATCAGGTTTATCAGAATCTGGAGTTTAGGAATGTGAACATTTATGTAACCTGAATAATGGCTGTATATGACAGGTTTAAAATGGGTGTTTTTTTATTTATTTTTTTTAATATTGTAATTTGTCACGATTAGTGTGACATGTTTGGTATCGTTTTACTTGGCGTAACATCATCTTTTGTACTTTACTGAACAATTTTTTTTTTTCCCAAAATAAGTTTGATAAACTGCTGTGCAATTCCCGTGTGCCATAAAAAATGCAACAATTACCATTTTGGGCTCTAGGGTCTCTGCTAATTTATATATATATATATATATATATATATATATATATATATATATATATATATATATATATATAATTAGCAGAGACCCTAGAGCCCAAAATGGTAATTGTTGCATTTTTTATGGCACACGGGAATTGCACAGCAGTTTATCAAACTTATTTTTATATATATTTAAAAGTATTGGAACATGAATTTAATGGCATCCCAGTCTTAGCCCATAGGGTTCAATTCTGAGTTGGCCCTCCCTTTGTAGCTATAACAACTTCAACCCTTCTGCAAAGGCTGTCCACAAGGTTAAAGCCCACTCAAGTTCCTGCACCCCAAACTTGCGCATCCATGTCTTTTATGGACCTTGCTTGCCCTGGTGAGCAATCATGTTGGAACTGGAAGGGGCCACCCCCATCCAAAAAGTTGGGAGCATGAAATTGTCCAAAATGTCTTGGTATTCTGACGCCTTAAGAGTTCCCTTCACTGGGCCAAGCCCAACCCTTGAAAAACAACCCCACACCATAACCCCCCCCCCCCCTCACCAAATTATTTGGAGGGGTGGCAATATAGTGTGGATGAGCGAGTTTTGGGTGGAGGAACTTGACTGGCCTACAAAGAAGCCTGACCTCAGCTTGATAGAAAACTTTTGAGGTGAATTAGAGCGGAGACTGTGAGCCAGGCCTCCACTTCCAACATATTCACAAATGTGCTTTTGGAAGAACGGTCAAGCATTCCCATAGACACACTCCTAAACCTTGTGGACATCCTTCTCAGAATACTTGAAGCCGTTATAGCTGCAAGAGGTGGGCCAACACAATTTTTAACCCTGCGGACTAATAGTGGAATGCCATTAAAGTTCATGTGTGTGTGTAAAGGCAGGTGTCCCAATACTTTTGACAATATAGTGTGTGTATACTATATATAATGTATTTGGTTCTAAATAATTTTCTAGAAAAAGATACTGATTTTTACTTGTAAACAAAAAGTGACAGAAAAGGCCTAGTCTTAAAGAGGTAGTAAAGTCCTTCCTTTTTTTTTTTTTTCTTTAAAGGGGAAGTAAACGCTGATGTTTTACTTCCAATTTTGTTCCCTGCAAAGTAAAAGCATAATGGGCTCGTATGCATCGCATACTAGCCCATTACGTTCCACTTACCTGCAGAAGAAGCCCGCGATGTCCCCTCTCTCTCATCACGTCCATCTTCAACCCCTCTTCCTTCCGGGGCCGTGGACTCTGGCTCTGCTTTTGGCCAGAGTCGCGTGACGTTACTCCTGCGCATTCTTGCGAGAGCCGACAGTCACGGCACGGGTACTACAGAATTGGCACGGATCATGCCCTTTCCTTATTTGCGCATGCGCGGATTATGTCGGCGTTGGCTTCTATGGAGAATATCTCCTAAACCGCAGAGGTTTCGGAGATATTTCTAGTACCTACAGGTAAGCCTTATTGTAGGCTTACCTGTAGGGGAAAAGTGGTTGTAAGTGGTTCCCGTGCAGGCTTAGATCTTAATGTTCTAGTACATTATGAAAGTTTTTACCTGCAAACAGAGCCCTCCAGCACTGTGCTGAAAAGGCTCTCCTTGGTCTCTGGTTGCTTCCATCTTTGCCCAGTCTTCCTTCCGGGTTCCCGAACTTCAGGTGCTTGATGGCTGCACCGCTGGTGACGTCACTCCTGTGCATGCAGAGTCACATCGCAGCGGCATGCTGAGCGGCCCGTAAATGTGGTAAATGTGGTCCGAGCTGCCCGTGTGTGGCTCAGATTACATCACCCGATGACAGGCGGGGGGGGTTTTTGTGACCGGTTAGTACCACTTTACAAAAATTCCAGGCATTGGTATGTTATACATAGGCACATTGTACCAATATACTTATGTACCGTATTTATCGGCGTATATCGCGCACTATTTAATGCTTTGGCATTCTGAAACTAAGCATATTTGTATAGCATAGTGCTGGCTTTTATAAATGGACATCTAAATAACATTGCTTATTTTTCCTGTTATTTCTCAGAGGAGTATAAAAAACATGCATCACAAGACTATATGGCACAAAACCTCAAATATATGCTTGGATCCCGCTCTGTTGCAAACAAAAATGTTGTCAAAGAGGTAAGTTCTCCTTCCTTACATTTTTTTTGTTTGCAAATTAAAAAGTGGAACCTTAATTTTGTATCAAATATTTTGGAATAGCTAGCAAAGTTGACTTCACACTTCACATGTGTTTTTTTCACCATGCCCTGAGAATGTGGTGTGCGTGAGACACGAGAGACCCTTTCCTGCTCATTTGTAGTAATGGGAATTTCACATGGCATTGTAGTGCAAACAGGGCACACCAAAGCAGGAGAGAAGAACAGTTGTGTACCTTTTTTGATGTCAAGGAGGAGGGGGTGAGGGTAAATCCCGAAAAGAGGTACTCTCTGGCAGTGGCAGTCTTGTGGGATGAGCAGGAGCATCTGACTAGGTGGGGACTGAGCGCTGTTGGGTGCAGTTGGACACTATTCCCGGTGTTATGGTGGCAGCTGTGGGCAGTGTGAATACATTTTTAGGGCGGAAGGTGGTGCTGGGAGAAGGGGAGGGGGGGGGGGAATGAGTGCCTTCTAGTGGTTGGAGGGTGGCAGTGCAGTTTGTGCTGTCTCACTCAACCGATGTATGGTCCGGGGGTTGTGGATCTCTGCATTAAGGATTAAAGGACAAAATATTCAATAATCTGAAACCCTTAAAAATTATACTTCTACCTACAGAGGGATAAGGACACTGATAAACAAAATGCTAGTCTTTCTAGTGTCTAGTAGAGCTGCACGATTCTGGCCAAAATACGAATCACGATTTTTTTGCTTAGAATAAAAATCACGATTCTAGCGGCATAAAATCTTTCACATTTATACAAAAAATTTGGGCTAACTTTACTGGGGTGTGTTTTTTTTTTTTTTTTTTTTTTTTTTTTTTTTTTTAAATTAAAGTAATTTTTTCCCAAGCAATTGCATTTGAAAGACCGCTGCGCAAATACAGTGCGACATAAAATATTGCAACAACCGCCATTTTTTTTCTAGGGTCTCTAATAATAAAAACAATATATGTTTGGGTGTTCTAAGTAATTTTTTTGCAAAAAAAAAAAGATTTTACCTTGAAAAGAACTGTCAGAAAAAGGTTTGGTGTTTTAAGTGGTTAAATGTTCCCAGTTTACATACAGAAGTCTATTCCTTTGATGTAAAAGTCAAATTGATACAATGTTTAGACTAACATTCCACTGATAGAATGTTTTCAAAACTTGGCAGACTGCCCAGACAGACTCTTTTGGCTGAGAGCAGAGAACATTCTTTGCATACCGAAGATTGTGAAACCCTGTGTCAAGATCACAATTGGAAAAAGATCTCATAACGATTCTTGAGGATTAATTGTGCAGCTCTAGCATCTAGTGGATCTCTCTTTAGCCCTTTTTTTTATTTTTTTTTATTCCTTTCTTTTTAAATAAAAAATAAAAAAATCAAGATGTCTTCTATGTACTGCTGGACTATATATGCAGCTACTGCTTCAGGATTGGCTTGACCTTGAACACAACACCCAGACTTCGCTGGACCAAAGATTGTGAGGCCTGCCTTTTGAGCACTGACCTCAGCTAGCTGGGCTTCCCAAACCTTCGGGTACTGTTGGGTTGATTTACTAAAAGTGAAGAGTGGTCTCTATGCAGAACTGCACCAGATTTTGCAATCGGCTTCCAGGTTTTATTGTCCAAGCCTAATTGAACAACTTAAAGGGGTTGTAAAGGTACAATTTTTTTTTATTTTTTTTTCCTAAATAGCTTCCTTTACCTTAGTGCAGTCCTCCTTCACTTACCTCATCCTTCCATTTTGCTTTTAAATGTCCTTATTTCTTCTGAGAAATCCTCACTTCCTGTTCTTCTGTCTGTAACTCCACACAGTAATGCAAGGCTTTCTCCCTGGTGTGGAGGGTCGTGCTCACCCCCTCCCTTGGACTACAGGAGAGTCAGGACACCCACTAACACACAGCTCCTTTCTCTATCTGCAACGTAGAGAGCGTCCTGACTCTCCTGAAGTCCAAGGGAGGGTGCGACACTCCACACCAGAAAGCCTTGCATTACTGTGTGGAGTTACAGACCAAAGAACAGGAAGTGAGGATTTCTCAGAATCGGGGCAGGACTTGGGGTGGTGGGGGCCCCTGGGCTTGAGTGTTGATTGAGGGGCCTCCTGGAGCTGAGAAGCGGGGGGGCGGTCGAAGTTGTTGGTGGGGGGGGGGTGCCGCAGAGATCGACGTTGTTGAGCAGGGGGGGGGGGCTGTCACCGATCAGTTGTTGGGCGGGGCACCGATCAGAGCTGACCAAAGTTGTTGCGCGGTGGTGGGGGGGCGCCGATCTGAGTTGTTGAGCGGGGGGGGGGGGGCCGATCTGAGTTGTTGAGCGGGGGGGGGGCCGATCTGAGTTGTTGAGCGGGGGGGGTCGCCGATTGATCAAAGTTGTTGAGCGGGGGGCCGCCGAGCGTAGTTGTTGAGCGGGGGGGGTGAAGGGGGCTTTTTACTTCGTCATCAGCCGCGGCATGACTCTTCCTGCTTTCTCCTCCCGGGGCCCATGGGCTTGAGCCCAGTCAAGCCCAATGGTAATAAGGACTGTTCTGTTCCCACATGAAGGCGATTGAAGGTATAACTGATAATAGCTGTGTGACTTCTTACCTTCGTATCCAAGCAGTGGGGCAGACAGGACCGGCAGATGTTCAGGTTAGATGGATCCAGACTCAGACATGAAGATGAAATCAGCGTGGGTTTATTCAATCCAGATAAGACAACAAACGGTGATACAATACTGTTCTGTAGTAGTGGTATCAATGCTGACTTGTTAGAATATGTCCTGAGGCTAGCTGCTGTGGCTGCAGAGCTGCTGCTGAGCTGCTGCTAACTACTGCTGACTTCTGCGTGACTTCTGCGTGGTCAAAAACTGATGCCTTCTCTCGAGCCCAAAAATGTGGAGTGTCTAGTCACACAGCCATGAGGAGATACTGAAAATGGCTGCTCCCAGTGAAGAGACCTGCCCAGCAAGAGTCCACGCCTCTGAATACAAAAAACTTTACTAACAAGAACAGGGACGTGTGGCATGCAAATTCTGGCCAGCAGATGGCAGCAGTGAAAGAAATGCATGAAAACAAACATGGAGAAATAAAAATTAAGAATGCAATGTACAAATAACTATAAGGGGAACAGCACACTCCCCGTCTGAAATTTACGTAAGGAGATTTCACTATGACGAATGTCCATAAAAATATAATACAACCTGTAACAAAGAACATGTGAAATTCAATAAACATGACATAGTGGGTTGGCTGACCCATAGCGGGTAAAACTGTGAAGTTCGAGTTCAGTCCTTTTTCATCCTTCAGGAACGTTCTCGATGGGTAATATTAGAATGAGTTCGTTAATCGGCCTTGCAAAAGTTTTAAGCTCACCCTTCCTGAAGATCTTCAGCTCCACCTTTCGGACCTTGCCATCCTTGCTAGGAAGAACCTTTGTAATTAGTCCCATAGGCCAGGTGATCCTTTCGGTTTGTTGCTCCTTCATTAATACGAGGTCTCCTTCTTTCAAGTTTGGTTTTTGATGTTGCCATTTCCTCCTTCCTTGAAGAATATTGAGATACTCTTTACGCCATCTGTTCCAGAAGTAATCTGCCAGGTGTTGTACACGTTTCCAGTGTTTTTGGTAGATATTCCCATGGGTAAATTCTCCACTAGGCGTGAGCATATTGTCAGTTTTTTGGGTAAGTAGAATAGCCGGAGACAGTATGGCTGGTGTTTCAGGATCCATAGATACTGGCACAAGGGGTCTTGAATTGATGATAGCTGAAACTTCAGCGAGAAGAGTGACGAGAGTCTCGTGCGTAAGTCTTGAAGAGTTTACATCAATCAACATAGAATTTAAGATGTTGCGTGAGATCCCGATCATTCTCTCCCAGGAACCCCCCATGTGGGAACTATGAGGAGGATTAAAAATCCAGGTGCAACCTTTCTCCGCCAACTGATCTTGGATAGGCTTAGTGTCGATGTTCAGTTCTCTACAGGCGCCGATGAAGTTACTTCCCTGGTCTGACCTCAACTGTTTCACTGGTCCTCTGATGGCGAAGAACCGTCTTAAGGCATTAATGAGGCTGGATGTGTCCATAGATTCTATCACCTCTATATGAACGGCTCGCACACTCATGCAAGTAAATAGCACGGCCCAACGTTTACTGTTTGCGTGACCACCACGGGTTCTACGTGCGGACACCATCCATGGTCCAAAGACGTCTAGGCCAGTGTAGGTGAAGGGCGGCTCTGTGCATAGTCTATCTGCGGGCAAGTCGGCCATTTGTTGGTGTAGCTGTTTTCCTCTGGCTTTACGACAGTGCACACAGTCATGCAGTAGTTGGGCTACACGTTTCTTCATACCTATAATCCAAAGACCCGCAGACCTTAACTTGCCCTCAGTGATTTGTCTGCCCTGGTGTTCAGTCTTTTTGTGGTAATGTCGGATCAGCAACGTGGTGATATGATGTTTGCTGGGAATAATGACAGGATTTTGCTCCGCAACTCCTAGGTGGGCTTGATTCAAACGACCACCAACTCTGAGCAGGCCAAAAGTGTCCATAATTGGATTTAAGTTAGCAAGAGGTCTTTTTATAGGAATCTGCTGTCTGTTGTTCAAGCACTTCCATTCTACGTTAAATTCCTGCTGCTGGACATGACGTATTATGAGAGACTCGCTATGAGAAATGTCCTCAGCAGAGAATGGTTTACGACAGATGTGCCAACCGTGACAATCTTTATCTTCTTGAGTGTTGTGATAACATCTGGCGATGTGCACTAACCTTGCAATGGTTCTGACAAGTCTCATCCAACTGGAGAAATGTTCAAAACGATGACAGTCAAGCCTGGAGGTCTGCTTTGTTTCAGTGACTAATGCGCTAACTTCGGCGCGGATTTCTGGATCATTATCCGGATCCTGGATGCTGTAAACTTCCTGTTCACATTTGTCTGCCCGTCCTAGCAGAAACTCTGGGCCTGTAAGCCAAGTAGATTTAGCAAAGGAATCCACAGACGTAGGCCTGGTTGCGTGATCTGCTGGATTAAGTTCAGATGGTATGACAATGTGTTCTCTCGTCTCAGACTTGCTGTCCATGGTGCGCTGAAGAGAGTTAGATCTGGATGGCGCTTGCTCCTGATTGTCTGGGAGTCTTACCCTGGTGGTTCCGTAGGGTAATGGAGAAACGCAGTGATTGGTTTCGTCTTTAAAAAACTCTCTGTCTTCTACCGATAAGGCTACCTTATCGTCATCCTTGATTGCGCGAAAGACTGATCTCCCCAAGTCGTCAGCAAAGAGGGGAGAAATGATGTCAGGTGGTTGTACGGGGTCTGGAGACTTCTCCTTCACTTCATAGTGATGAGGACACGGCTTAATGCAAGTTGTGCGTCCATCTCCGTGTACATACGTTTTGAAGGAGTCGATGTCTGGTTGATCCAGGTATACGTTTCCTATGACTACCCATCCCAGGTCCAGCCTCTGGGCAAATGGCGCGTAGTCAGGACCATTACACTGTTGGCGCACCTTGTGCACCCTTAGATTGTCTCTGCCAAGCAGGAGTAGAATCTCAGCATTGTTGTCCATAGGTGGGATAACGTTGGCTAGGTGCCTTAGGTGCGGTTGGTGAAACGCAGCTTCTGGGGTAGGAATCTCATCCCTATGGTTGGGTATTTGATCGCATTCAATCAGTGTTGGTAGGGGTATTTCGGTATTCCCACTGATGGGGGAAGCAATGAATCCTTGCGCCCTCCTGCCGCTAGTCTCAATGCGGCCTGAGCAGGTGTTCAAGATGTAGGGTTCTGATGGTCCCTTTATCCCGAAGGCTTCAAAGAATTTGGATAGACCTTGATTAGGCATATTCGGGCACAACATTTCTCACCCTGGCCCTCGCCACATACTTCCAAACATGAGCAGGAAACAGCGGCGGCTGCGTTAGCGTGGTTCTGGGGCTCCCCGCCATGACTTGGAGCGGGACTGGTGGCGACGGCAGCTGGTGAGTCTCTGTGCAGTGGAACTGGGTGCATAGCCGAGGCATGTCTTTCACTATGACACTCCTCACACTTGATGATGGATTTACAGTCCTTAGCCATGTGCTCCAATGAAGCGCAGCATCTGAAACATACCCCAAGCTCGTTGAGGAACTTCTTGCGCTCCTGTATGGGTTTGGATCTAAACCCTCTGCATTTGTTCAGTGAGTGTGTTTTTTTATGAATGGGACATTCACGATTGAAGGACTTGTCTCCTGATGAGGTATTGTACTGTTTACCCGTGGGTGCTGCATAAGATGGTAGGTTAGTCTTTCTAACACTCACGCTGCTCTTAAAGTCTCTGTGTTTATGCATGGCACTCTCATACCTTGGTGATGGTGTCGCTGGAGCTGTAGTGTTGAACTCCAGGAAATCGAGGCTGGGGTCATTCCTCATCTGGGACTGTTCTTCAATGAATCTGCAGAAATGAATAAATGGGGGAAAGGTGATGTCATGCACCCTTTTGTACCTTGAGACTGATGCCGCCCACTTTTCTTGCAGACTGTATGGTAGTTTCACGACAATTGGGTTCACTCCATGGGCGGTATCCAGGTAGCATAGCCCGATCAGACGAGGGTCTCTTTTGGCAAGCTCTAGTTCCATGAGCAGGTCACTCAAATCCTGAAGCTTATGGACGTCCTTAAGATTGATCTTTGGAATGTTCTGCAATCTCTTAAATAGGGCCTTCTCTATTGCTTCTGCACTGCCGAAGGTACGTTCGAGTCTCTGCCAGGCGGCAGCGAGACCTGCTTCTGCTTGTCCCACATAGACAGTTCTGAGGCTCTTGATGCGATTTGTGGAGCTTGGACCCAGCCATGAGATCATGAGGTTGAGCTCCTTCTCTGCGTCTAGTTTGAGGTTGGCAATGGTGGCCTTGAAAGTTGCCTTCCAAGCTCTGTAGCTCTCTGCACGGTCATCAAATTTTGAGAGACTTGTGTTAATTAGCTCTCTGATCGCCATAATCCTGGCCAACTCAGACATATCTGATTTCTCACTGCTTGTTGCCACGACAACCTGTGGTGCCGCCGGGGCGTGTAGGCTTTGCGGCGTGAAAGGGTGAGATGCATCCAGGTAGAATGATGCTGCTGCAGGGTTGAGCTGTGATCTAGTCTCTGTAGATCGTGAGGACTGCTGCTTGAGCTGTGGAGGTAGGCCAGGAAACGCCTGATGACCCTTTTTGTAGTTTTGTAATAACTGTCCTTGAGAAGGCACATCTGGGTGAACACCATCAGGTTGCTCGGGTGCTGTAAATGGCACTGTAGGTGGAGATGACTTTGAGGTTTCGGCGTTGTCGGCTTGGACAGTACTGCATACTGGGGTTGATGCAGATAATTGTTTCAGTACATAGTCGCTGGTGCGGTCAGCTGAATCTTCTACCTCCTGTGGTAGCGAGCAGACTGGATCAAGACCTTGGCTTAATGCTTGCTCAAGTAGTCTTACTTTAGCTAATGCAACTTCCTCTTCCATCTCTGATTCAAGAATCTTTATTCGAGCCTCTGCTTCTGCGTCTGCCCTCTTGGCCTCTGCTTCTGCCCTCTTGGCCTCTGCTTCTGCTTTTGCCAGAGCTTCTTTTTCAGTGAAGGAACGTCTGGCTTTGGATTGCTCTGCATTTATGCGGGCCTCTAGTAGTCTGTCGCTTAGGGTTGAGCTTCTTGAGCACGATGATCTGTATGACCGAGAGGAATGTTTGGATGAATTTGATCTGTGTGATCTAGTTTCTTGCAAATGGGAGATGCGGAGTTCCGCTTTATCTTTAGCAAGCAGCACCATGGTGTCTCTTTGAATGTCTATAGATTCTGCCTTGCTCAGTTCTGAAAGGGCTTCATCATTATTAACGTTTTTTAGAAAGGTTATATACCTTGTGAACAGTCTCTTGTATCCTTCATGAGCTGTGTTCAGCCGCCTGATGCCAACTTGTAAGCTTGAGGTATCACCAGAGGATTTAAGTCCTGACATGAGGGAGGAAACTCGCTCCCATAGCTCTTCCAGGTTATCGCATAGCTCATCTTTTGTGGTTTGATAGTTTTCCCTGACCTTTATTGTCGGTTTGAGGGAGCGTCTTGGTCGCACGACTTGGTCTGCTGGAAGTGTGGGTTCTGCTTCCTGTACTTCTTGGTGATCAGTATCAGGCTGCATTAGCTCTGTTTCATCACTGGGGAACTGTGCAAGGTCCTTTTTGTCCATTTTGATTTAAGGTGCGCTGTCTCTTTAAGAAAATAAACTTTTGAATTGGGGGCTGAAAATTGCAGTGCGGCTGCGCTGGGGCACTCTGGCAAGGTTCCTCAGGTGTTTTAAGTGATTTGCGGGGGTTTAGGTTAGAGAGGGACCCCGTGTGCGTTAACAGTTCTGCTATGCGAGCAAAGATTGATATGGGGTATAGGAAACGGCTTGATGAGTTGTGGAGGGCTTTCAGGCAACAGTAAAGATACTGTGGACATGCGGTGCTTGCCCTGAGACTTGTGGAACATGCACTGTAGCCGGGCAGATTCGCTGCAGATGGGCCTGTTACAAGGGAGATTCCTTAGTGTGGTAACTCTGAGGGAATCTGACTGGGGTGTGGACATTAAGGCAGTTTTTGACTGTTCTGTTCCCACATGAAGGCGATTGAAGGTATAACTGATAATAGCTGTGTGACTTCTTACCTTCGTATCCAAGCAGTGGGGCAGACAGGACCGGCAGATGTTCAGGTTAGATGGATCCAGACTCAGACATGAAGATGAAATCAGCGTGGGTTTATTCAATCCAGATAAGACAACAAACGGTGATACAATACTGTTCTGTAGTAGTGGTATCAATGCTGACTTGTTAGAATATGTCCTGAGGCTAGCTGCTGTGGCTGCAGAGCTGCTGCTGAGCTGCTGCTGACTACTGCTGACTTCTGCTGACTTCTGCTGACTTCTGCGTGGTCAAAAACTGATGCCTTCTCTCGAGCCCAAAAATGTGGAGTGTCTAGTCACACAGCCATGAGGAGATACTGAAAATGGCTGCTCCCAGTGAAGAGACCTGCCCAGCAAGAGTCCACGCCTCTGAATACAAAAAACTTTACTAACAAGAACAGGGACGTGTGGCATGCAAATTCTGGCCAGCAGATGGCAGCAGTGAAAGAAATGCATGAAAACAAACATGGAGAAATAAAAATTAAGAATGCAATGTACAAATAACTATAAGGGGAACAGCACAAGGACATTTAAAAGCAAAATGGAAGGATGAGGTAAGTGAAGGAGGACTGCACTAAGGTAAAGGAAGCTATTTAGGAAAACATTTTTGTACCTTTACAACCCCTCGAAGTTAGAAGCTGATTGGCTACCATGCACAGCTGCACCAGATTTTTTTACTCTCCGATTTTTAATAAATCATCCCCTGTGTTTGTTTAGTAGGGGTGCTGAATATAATCGATGCATGGCGATTTGGGGGTCCCCGATGCGGGGTTGATGCATGTGACCCCCCCCCCCCCCCATTAATCGATGTCGGGTGACGTCATCCCGTCTTGCCCCGCCCCTCCTGGGAGAGCGATCCGAGCGTGTCTAATAAAATAGCAGTTTTGCAATACATGCTGTTATAATCCATTAAGTGGCCACTGCTGCATGTGCTTTTTAAAATATACAGTGTTTTATAACTGCATTTCTGTCTGTATACTCCGTATATTCCTCTCATGTGACTGTTCGCTCCGGCCCGCCTCTCACGTCTCTCCTGACGTCGGCCCGCCCGCCTCTCTTCTGATCTGATAGCTATCTACAGTACAGTCAGTGGGCGGGGCTGAGAACTTCCACTGACATCAGGAAAGAGGAGAACGAGAGGCGGACCGGACAGTCACATGTGCAGAATATACAGAGTATGCACAGACAGAAATGCAGGTATGAAACACTGTATATTTTAAAAAGCACATGTAGCAGTGGCCACTTAATGGATTATAACGGCATGTATTCTAAAACGGGTATTCTTACAGTAGTATGATTTCTTCTCCTCCAAGTGCTCTGTGTTGACATTTCCCAGGGCTCCCAAGTTTGCACACTCCATTGTGTTAACTTAGTGTTTTTGGGATGTGCAAACTTGGGAGCCCAGGGAAATTTCAACACGGAGACAGTACATGGAACTTCACAGGGCTGTTTGCTGTGGATTCCAATCCCTCCTGACCTCCCAGCAGCCACATGCGTATATTCCTGTACCTTGTAGTGCACTTCTTAAAGCGGAGTTCCACCGTTTTTTAGTTTAGTAAAAGTCAGCAGCTCCAAAAAGTGTAACTTCTGACTTTTATTAAACCGACACTTACCTGGCCCACAGTCCAGCGATGTGACCGCACAGAGCCCCATACTTTTCCCCGCTCCTCAACGCCGTCATATCTACTGTGGGCACCCGGCCATGATAGCTTACGGCTTCATGGCCAGGCGTGAACTATGATCTGCCATTGGCCAGCCAATCTTCTGGGATCTGTGTTGTGTCCCAGAAGATCGCTGGCAGGGAGGGGCCACCTAGGGCGAGAGGAGGAGTCACCTAGGTGGCCGGGACAGGAAGTCCCACTAAAAATAGGACACCCCCCAAAAAAAGACATGCCAAATGTGGCATGTCAGGGGGCGAGGAGTGCTTAAAGCGGAAGTTCCACTTTTGGGTGGAACTCCACTTTAAGGGAGTGAATATATATATATTTTTTTTTGTATCTTCTGACCTTTAATAAAGACACTCATCTGTCCCACAATCCAGCGACGTGGCCACCCGAACCCTCCATTCTGTCCATGGCGCTGGCAATACTACTGTGGGCATCCGGCTGTGACAGCTTGCACCTTTACAGCCAGGTGCGCATGTCTTACTGCGCTGTCCTGCATAGCCGGGCAATTTTCTGGGACCTGTGATGTGTCTCAGAAGATTGCAGGGAGGAAGGGCCGCCTAGGCAACTCAAGTGGAAGTGAGTGCCCGTCGGTAATTGTGATGCATCGCGGAATCTAATTGAATCGTTGACCAGATAATCGTAATCGAATCGTGAGACCTGTGAAGATGCGCACCCCTATTTGTTAGCCACACAAAGCTTTCAGGCTGGATTCACACTTGTGCGGTGCGAATTCCAGCTCTCTTATCTCTGCAAAGAGATAAGAGAGCTGTTCAGCAGATCATCTCCGTTTTTAGCTGCGAATTTGGAGACCTGGGAGGGGGAGGGGGGAAGTTTATTGAGAAAAATGAGAGCAATCCTGATGAGAACTAAATCTGCGAATAGGATGCGTGCCCATAGAAGATAATGGGCTTGAATTCGCACCTGAGCCGCACCGCAATGCCTAGAAAACGCACACGTTTTTGGGCAATGCGCAGTGCGAATGCATTGCACATATGTGAACCAGCCTCATTAAAATCAATGTATTTTATAATGTTATGCGAATTGGATGCGGTTTTTCCGCACTCAATTCGCATAGGTGTGAACCCGGCCTCAATGTTTAAAACTATGGCACAGCTTCTGGTGTTGGCCACTATTTTGGCTAAGCAGAGGGAACTGTTGCATTGTTAATGTTGAGCACAAACTTTATTCTACAATTTAATTACTGCGAAAATTTCTACTACCTACAATTACTTTTTGTTCTGGCCATTTAATGTTTTCTGACAAAGCAATTGGTTATGGGTAAACCAAGGTTTTCAAATGGTTTTCCTGCTGCACGGGGTCTTTCCAAATCACAATCTAGTTCCCCAGAGTGCTTTGGGTATGGTTCTACACCTTTTTCCTACAGTATCTTCCTGACATTCCTGCAGCTGCATCCTTCTGCTGTGGATGTTCTGTCAGTCAGTCTCACAAATCTCTAATGGATTACTGTGTGTGTGGTATTATTTATTTTTTATTAATTTATTTTTCTTCTTACAGATTTTAAATCAGCACTGCGGACGGAAAGCCAGAGACCAGAAGGTAAAGAAGAAAAAGAGGGTGCAACAGAAATCTGTGTTCTCAGATTCAGACTTCAAACGTTTTGAAAAGGAATATTTTGGAAGCAGACAGATTGTGGCCAAGTAGAAGAGACTAAATTGACTGTGTTGTCTTTGCTTCTATTCCATTACTGAGGGAGTGAACATGGATATTAATGAAAATTCGAGAAGACTGGACTAAATGTAACGGACAGAATACACATTTTTGTGTTTTTTGTCTTTGCCCCTTTCCTGCAGAGTATAGACTGTATGCAAGTTTGTACATTTTGTACTTCTGCTGTTTTTTATTTTTTTGTTATTTAATATTAAAACTAAGAATATTGGGAAGAAAATAAAAATGTACGTTTTTCTAAGCTTCTGAGACCATGTTCACACAGGCGCAGGGTGTAGAGAAATGGGTTATTAGGTTTTGATACTCTACTGTAGAAATGCTTTAACACATGGGTCTTCAAACTATGGCCCTCCAGTTGTTCAGGAACTACAATTCCCATCATGCCTAGTCATGTCTGTGAATGTCAGAGTTTTACAATGCCTCATGGGATGTGTAGTTCCGCAACAGCTGGATGGCCGTAGTTTGAGGATCCCTGCTTTAACATATACGTTTAAATCAAGGCACCACAATGCATAGTGACAGGCCAGTAAGTTTAGTGCCAGTGTTTTGTCAGATATGGCGACCCGTCAGAATGTGTAACGGAAGTGACGTTCCATCGCAGCCATCTTGCTGCACCCCGACCTCCTCAATAGTAAGGATGCCGTGAGAAGGGGGCAGGCGGACATCTTGTTACATCCACCGGAGTTTTGCATATTGCACACATTTTTAACAGTAAAGTGAGTTTATATAGTGAAATACAGTACTTGGAACTCCGTCTGACTGGTTAGATGTTGAAGTTTAAAAGCAGCGGCAAGCCTGCTCATCTCATAGGTTTGCTAATCTGATCTGCAATTTTTTTTTTTTTTTAATTGAGACGGACAGATTGGACATTTTTGGGACCATTGACAATTTATACAGCGATCGGTGCTATAAAAATGCACAGATTACTGTGTAAATTTTACTGGCAGGGAAGGAGTTTAACACTAGGGGGTGATCAAGGGGTTAATTGTGTGTTCCCTCAGTGTGTTCTAACTGAGGATGGGAGTGACTAGGAAAGGAGACATTGTTCCTACTAAGTAGGAAAAATGAACAATATGTTTCCCCTTCCCTGACAGCGCAGCGATTTGTGTTTACACACACAAATCCCCTTGCTGGCGCTCATTCAAGCGATTGGGTCCCCTGCCGTGCAGTGGGCGTGCGCCCTCTGGTAGGCAAAAAGGGAAGGACATGCATGTACGAGATTTCGCCCAGGGGAGCCTTTCTGCCGCAGTATATATGCGTGAGTCGGCCAGGAACCGGTTTATAGGTTCAGTATTTATAACTGGAGTTTGTGAGTGTGGGTTTTTTGTTTGTGGCGATTTGACTTCTTAACCACTTAAGGACCTTGCCTGTTTTTCAGACTTGATGTTTAAAACAGGTTTTTTTTGCTAGAAAATTACTTGGAACCCCCAAACATTAGAAAAAAAAATATATATATATATATATACACCCTAGAGAATAAAATGGCAGTCATTGCAATACTTTTTGTCACACCGTATTTGCGCAGTAGTCTTACAAACGCACTTTTTTTTTGGGGGGAAAAAAACACTTTTTTTTTTTATAAAAAAATAAGAACAGTAAAGTTGGCACTATTATTATTATTTTTTTTAATATTGTGAAAGATAATGTTATGCCGAGTAAAATGATAGCCAACACGTCACACTTCAAAATTGCGCCCGCTTGTGGAAAGGTGTCAACTTTTAGCCTTAAAAATCTCCATAAGCGACGTTTAAAAAATTCTATAGGTTGCATCTTTTGAGTTACAGAGGTTTAGGGCTATAATTATTGCTCTCACTCTAACGATTGCTGAGATACCTAACTTGTGTGGTTTGAACAGCGAGAACGGTGATCTTGCGCCAGAGACCACCATTATCGTTTACAGGATCGGCCACATTAAAGATGAATATCTTGGTTCTGGCAGCAGCTGCTGCTGTTACCAAGATATTCATTTTTAAAGTGCTGACGTATATGTTCCTGAGCCAGTCCTTAAGTGGTTAATGCTATCTGATGCATGGTTGCTGGTTCATCATGGTGTTTGGTTTGTTCACGTGTGGATATGACCCTACAGTTTGGTCTGAAAATGTTTAGACTTTGAAAACAAAAGCTAAAGCAATATTTTATCAAAATGTATTGCAAGCTTTAGGCTGCTTTCACACTGAAAGCGTCGGTCGTTTAGCGGGGCACTTTTAACCCCAAACATTCATTTCAATGGGCAGGGTGTTTTGGGAGTGCTGTATACAGCAAAAGATGCTGCTTGCAGGACTTTTTTTAACGTCCTGCAAGCACACCGCCCAGGTTTGAAAAGTCACACTGAAACGAATAGGAGGCAGTCATCGGGTGCTAAAACACCTAAAAACCACCTTGGTTTGAATGTAAGGACATATAAAGTGGTTGTAAACCCTTACAACACACTTTATGCTACAGGGAAGCCTATTATAAGGCTTTACCTGTAGCTACCCTGGATATCTCCTAAACCTGAATGGTTTAGGACAGGGATACGCAATTAGCGGACCTCCAGCTGTTGCAAAACTACAAGTTCCATCATGCCTCTGCCTCTGGGTGTCATGCTTGTGGCTGTCAGAGTCTTGCTATGCCTCATGGGACTTGTAGTTCAGCAACAGCTGGAGGTCCGCTAATTGCATATCCCTGGTTTAGGAGATATCCCCTGTATTTGCCGATGTAATCGGCACTGAAGCAATGGCGTGTACTTTCAATGACTGTGCCGTTACCGGTGGGTCCCACGCGAATGCACAGGAGTGATGTCATTGCGGCTCCGGCCAATCACAGAGCTGGATCCACGATACCTGGAAGTAACTCCGGGACGACATGTCGCTGGCCGGTGCTGTGTCGGGCAGCGAGGGCTTTGATCCCAGGTGAGTATTGGATAATGAGCTGTTATGCATACTAGCTCATTATGCCTTTGTCTTGCAGGTGTTTTTTTTTTATTTCTAAAGTGGGTTTAAAACCACTTTTAAATCCCAGCTGGGTTAATGTTTAAGGAATTTCAATCCCCCTTTTATTTTCTATGTAGTCATTTTCAAGGGATGAGCAGTCATTTTCAAAAAAGTGTTTTATCCTGTTAATTCTGCCAGTTAAATCTGTTAGGGATTGTTGACATGAGCAGTTAAAGGAGTTGTAAAGGCAGAAGGTGTTTTTTTTTTTTGTTTTTTTTATCTCAATGCATTCAGATATAAAATATCTTTTGTGTGTAGCAGCCTTCCCAGCACCCCCTAATTCCTTACCTGAGCCCCATCTCTCTCCAGCAATGTCCACAAGTGTCTTGGCCATCCATGACTCTCCTCCTGATTGGCTGAGACACAGCAGCAGTGCCACTGGCACCTGTCAATCAAAGTCAGCCAATTGGGGGGTGGGGCCATGTTGGGGCTCTGTGCCTGAATGGACACAGGGAGCTGTGACTCGGCTCGGGTGCCCCTATAGCAAGCTTCTGGCTTTGGGGGCACTCGACAGGAGGGAAGGGCCAGAAGCAGCAAAGAGGAGGATCTGGGCTGCTCTGCAAAACCAACTTTAGCAATATAATAAAATGGGAAAGGGAAGATGGCGCAAAGGAAAGTCTAAAACGCAACACAGTGTTGCTCTGTAGTAGAAGCTTGGATAAATGCAGGGTGTATAAATATACGCACAATTAGATAGTAATAATATCCCGATGTATGTAGAAAGTCCATACGTGTAATTACAAGTACATCAACACTGTTGGCAGCACCTTGAGAGTGACGCAGACTCTAGAAGGCAAATAAAGAACAAAAAAGTCCTCAAATCTAAATGGTAGTTGGGACTGTCGGTCATATTGGATATGACTGACAGTCCCAACTACCAATCAGATCTGAGGAAAATGCGGAAGCATTGAAACGCGTCATCTGAGTCACAGCCCGACATCACTCTGACTACCAATTGCGTTCCATGCTGAGACGCACGCTACCACGGAGCGACACACAGCCGGCTTCTACTGAGCCTCAGCTACGCTCCGTATGGTACAGCACGGATTGCTCCAGCATTCCAGGAGATAATATACGGATAATGCACGGATTCCCGCACAACACAGTGACTAACAGTCCATGCTTAAATTTCCAACGCCAGTATCTCACTGGTGTCATGTGAGTAGCCATTTAGCTGATTTTACAAAAAAATGCATTTCTTTCAATACATACTGCACTTAGTAGGCGCACTTTTTTTGTTCTATTTTTTTTTTTTTTTTTTAAATAAGACTTTACAATCACTTTAAAGTGGTTGTAACCCCTGTACTACCACTTTTACCCACAGGTAAGCCAATACGTTTCTGGATGTACATAAATACGTCCGCAGACTTAATGTGCAAAGGCATTTCATTGCTAATCCATTTCAACCCAGATATCTAAGTGGAGGGACAAACTGTGTTTTTCACCCTGGCCTATCCAATCCCTCTCTTTTTAACCCTCCTAATGTCACTGCCCCATCAATTTAAAGTTTTTAGAGACTTGGTTCACAAAGATCTAGAGTCATTACCTAAGATATATGACCATCCGGATATAAAAACGGGTTTGAAGTCCTTGTGTGAACGCAAGGACATCATTATCCGCCCCGGAAGACAAGGGGGGGTGGTCTTGTCATTCTTGATAAGAATGACTACCACATTGAGATCTGTAGGACTCTCGGTGATACTAGTACATACATGCCTTTACCTAAGGAGCCTACTAAGATACTTAAAGTCTTGATTGAGTTGGTTGACAAGGGGTTCCAATTGGGCATTTTAGATAGGAAGGAGAAACATTATTTGGTACCTGTGGCACCACAAATCCCAGTCATGTATTATCTCCCATAGGTCCATAAGAGTTTTACACATCCTCCTGGCAGACCTATAGTCAGCGGAATTGATTCTGTAACGTCCCGTATTGGACGTTACATAGATTTCCATCTACAACCGCGTGTTCAATCCACCATCTTTTTTTTTTTAAAGATACAGGGGGCTACTATACGTCTGCTATAGGGTGTAGACTGCCGTAAAGTATGCATATTAGTTGCGGCATTGTATACTTGCATACCGCTCAGATTGGGATTATATGCTGTGGAGCATTTCATGTCTAATGGTTTCCCCCCCAATGCCATATGCCTCTGGTCTTCCCCCCCAATGCCATATGCCTCTGGTCTTCCCCCCCAATGCCATATGCCTCTGGTCTTCCCCCCCCCCCCCAATGCCATATGCCTCTGGTCTTCCCCCCCCAATGCCATATGCCTCTGGTCTTCCCCCCCCAATGCCATGTCCCTCTGGTCTGCCCCCAATGCCATGTCCCTCTGGTCTGCCCCAGTGCCCTGTCCCATTTTGTTAAAGTTGTTGTTGTTGGTAATATTTAACTGTGTAACTTGATTCGGCATAAAACATTTAACAGTGTCATTCCAAGAGATAATCTACAAGGGTGTTTTTAGGGGCGGGGCAGTGTATGGGTTAGGTCAGGCAACTGGTGGCGAGTAACACTTGAGGCCTGGCTAGAAGCTCAGGTCTTGAAATGTTGATCCCTGTACACCTGTTTGAATGTGTTTGGTGTGTATACACCTAGGTCCATCTTAATTCATAGGTTTGTCACGGCTTCACAGGCTGCACATATATATATTGTCTTTTGACACATATATGTTCATTTTTTAATTGACATATTTTTCACCGAGCCACATCTTTTTATTTTTTTTAAGCCCAATGTAGAACGTCATTGGCACATGCGCACTAAAGGAAACGGCTCAGTAAGAGAGGGAGAGACGCAATGACTTATATTGGCATGGGGTGGGGCTACACGCTGATGTCATCCAGAGGTCCAGCCCCTTGTGAAGTCATCGCCCCATCATGTACCGGGCGATTATGGGGTGAATGCTGGGCTGCATGCTTGGATAAGGGTCTGGTATGGATTTTGGCATGTGAGTTCACACTAAAATCCATACCAGACCGAAGGGTCTGGTATCGTCCTGGGGGGGAACCCCGCGCCAATCCTCTTCAACTCCTCCATCTCCCACCCTTTTTTTTTGGCGGGGTTCCCCCTTCAAGATCCTCGGCACACAAGTCGGCTCATCATGATTTCTATTCAAATAAATGGCCTTTTTTTTTTTTTTTTACTCGCTACACGTGTGGATTACAGTGTGCCTGGATTTGTATGGGTCATCACTTGATTAATTTACCAGTCCCTCTTGAGAGGAAAAGTTTTGGATAAAATAAAGTTTCACTAACATTATTATTTATATTTTTTTCCGGATGGAATTTTGATTACATTTGCACCCATTCATATCATTTTTAATGATTGTTCAATTTTCATAAAAAAAAAAATTGTATCGCCTTCATTTGTATTTTGGGATAGTTTAACCACTTCAATACCAGGCACTTTCGCCCCTTCCTGCCCAGGACAATTTTCAGCTTTCAGCGCTGTCACACTTTGAATGACAATTACAATACACTGTACCCAAACTAAATTTTTATTATTTTCTTCCCACAAATAGAGCTTTCTTTTGGTGGTATTTGATCACCTCCTGGGGGTTTTTATTTGTTGCTAAACAAACTAAAAAAAAAACAAATTTTTGAAGAAAAAAAAAAGTGTTCCTAGTTTCTGTCATAAAATGTTGTTTTCCCGTTCACTGATGGGCACTGATGAGGTAGCACTGACGGGCACTGATAGGTGGTACTGATTGGTGCTGACTAGGGATGAGCTTCGTGTTCGACTCGAAATACGAACGTTACGGGCAGTTCCCGCAAAATTCGAGTGGCGTGTCACGGCCCATAATTCACTGCGGCATCGCAGTGCATTGCTGTCTGATGATTGACCAAGCATGCACCATGACCCGCATGCTTGGCCAATCACAGCTTGCAAAAAAACGGAGAGCCATAATTGGCCAAAGCCAGGGTGGCTTTGGCCAATTATGGCTCAGGGGGTTTAGTACACGCCCCCACACTATAAAAGGCCGCCTGCAGGTCAGCCTTGTGTAGTGTGTTGCGGTGGTTAAGAGAAGACAGAGAGAGAGAGAGAGAGTGTCAATTATTGCAGGTAGATAGAGCAGGCAGGCGGGCAGGCTAGTCAGTTAGTTACAGTGTGTAGAGGATATATATGCATCCCAGGTGTTGTATATATATATATATATATATTTATAAACTGTATAGTTTAGTTAGATCCGCTCTTCCTAATTTACTGACAGGCAGGCAGGTGATTGTGCTAGCTGCAGTATTCTCACGTGGTGTACTGTCTGTGTCCTCTGCAGTGTGCACCTAAAGCTACGTGGTGTGTGTACTCACCTAAAGCTACGTGGTGTGTGTACTCACCTAAAGCTATGTGGTGTGTGTACTGTCCGTGTCCTCTGCACATTGTGCACCTAACGTAAAGCTAGTGTTTCTCATATTTACTCCTAGAAGCAGAGATCTTCTCATATTAATATTACAGGCAGGGTATATTGGTGCAAGTACTTTCACGTGGTGTACTGTCTGTGTCCTCTGCAGTGTGCACCTAAAGCTACGGGGTGTGTGTACTGCCTGTGTCCTCTGCAGTGTGCACCTAAAGCTACGTGGTGTGTGCACTGTCTGTGTCCTCTGCAGTGTGCACCTAAAGCTACGTGGTGTGTGTACTGTCTGTGTCCTCTGCACATTGTGCACCTAACGTAAAGCTGGTGTTTCTCATATTTACTCCTAGAAGCAGGGATCTGCTCATATTAATACTACAGGCAGGGTATATTGCTGCAAGTACTTTCACGTGGTGTACTGTCTGTGTCCTCTGCAGTGTGCACCTAAAGCTACGGGGTGTGTGCACTGTCTGTGTCCTCTGCAGTGTGCACCTAAAGCTACGTGGTGTGTGTACTGTCTGTGTCCTCTGCACATTGTGCACCTAACGTAAAGCTGGTGTTTCTCATATTTACTCCTAGAAGCAGAGATCTTCTCATATTAATACATGTCCGACCGACCGCCATCCCTCGCATGCGTCGTACTGAATCGACGCATGCGTGGAAGCTTTGAACTTCCAGGGCCGCCCACGACGGCGCGGCCACGTCCCCGCATATTGTTTACGAGCGGATTTCTGTCTGATGGTGTGTACAACCATCAGACAGAAATCTCCGACCGGACATGTCCGCTGAAAACGGTCCGGCGGACCGTTTTCAGCGGACTGTCCGGTCATGTGTACGGGGCCTAAGAGGTGTCTCTTGTCCACTGATGCTTTATCACCAATCCTTGTTTCACTAAAAAACCCACATTTTCAAAAAAGCATTTGTCATTGGAACAGAAAGTGAATTGAAATATTCTGAACAGATGCACACAGACAGCAAAACAAATGTTACAGGGGTGATAACCCTTCTCTATGTTTTCAGAAAAGCTTAAAAATAGATTTTATGGCTGGAGCTACACTGTAAAAAAGTACCAGTTCCAAATTACAAACAGATTCTACTTAAAGGATTTGTAAAGGAAAAATGTTTTTTTTTTTTTATCTTAATAGCTTCCTTTACCTTACTGCAGTCCTGGTTTCATGTCCTCATTGTTCTTTTTTTGCTCTCAAGTTGCTGTAATCCTTCTCTGATCTCCACACTTCCTGGTTGTCTGTTTCCTGATGACCACAGTGCTGGGAGCTTTCTCTCTGTGGTCACTAACTTCAAGGATGTGTGATTACTGTGTGTCTAGTTTCTAGTTTCGTTTTTCAAACCATCACTGCTCTATGGCTGTGTATGCTCTGTAAGGCAGAGAGGCAGGAAACAACATGCAAAAACGAAACTAAAAAATACAGGTACATTATATGATTGATTTTTATCTATTTTTAATCGTTTTTAAAAGGAATCAGTTAACTATTATGTCTCTATACCCTGTAAACAGTCATTTCAGCAAAAAAAAAAAAATGTTTTATTTACAACTCCTTTAACAACAAACCTACAGTCCCTGTCTTGTTTGCACCGCCTGTATACTGCTGTTCAAAGTATATACCGTGTTTCCCCGAAAATAAGACCGGGTCTTATATTAATTTTAGTCACAAAAAACGCACTAGGGCTTATTTTCAGGGTAGGGCTTATTTATTTACGGTATAAACAACAAAACAAGTTTGGCGCCAAAGACTGGAAAAGTAATTATACAATAAAAAAATCTGGAAAATAAATCGATGGTTGGCTGCAATAATTAGACGATTCTGCCAGGCATTGATCAGCAGCTAAATGGTGTGGCACATCAGGAGTGATGTGAAAATGGTGAGCAGAACAAAAAAACATGTATCAAGCGCTAAATCAATATACCATTTTTGTCCATGCAATAGTGAAAACAAAGTAATATTTATTGCCATGAACACTTAAAAATTCCAGCAATCCTGTAAATAATGTAACTGACAAGCAGGATCAGTGTAGTAATGGAATTTACACAGTCAATCAGTCAGTCTACCTTGCAGTGTACAGCACCTCTCACCCACAGGCACGGCTCCACTGGCAGAGGGAGGGGGCGTATGGAGCAAAGAGGCAGCACGTCTGTGCTATGACTGTCTTACCCGGTCCACGGGAGATGGATGGCCAAGCGGTAACGGTGGGAAGGGGGAACCGAAGCTGTGGAGGGCTCGGCGTTGTGACTGTGCTATCTTCGCTGTGTAGTTTAACTCCACTCACGTGTGCGCCGGCAACTTCCTGGTCGGGACATCTCGCCGAATCAGGAAAGCAGAGCAGGAACGAGGCTTGGAGAGGGCGAAGGGGATTGGTGGTAGCTCTCCCATTAGCCGAGATCCCTGGCTGACGCGCGCACAGGAGGAAGCAGCAGCAGACATCAGCCGGGAGGAGAGAAGAGGACCTCTGGCGGGGCAGCGGTGGGTGCAAACAAGTTTTTCTTATTTATAGCAGCAAAAGAGAAACAATAGCAAGCATTTAAAACGTTTTTTTCACGGAGATTGACTAGGTCTTATTTTCGGAGTAGGGCTTATATTTCAGCCCACGCCGATAATCCAGCTAGGGCTTATTTTCGGGGTAGGGTGTATTTTTGGGGAAACACGGTAGGGCCAAAGGGGCTTGTAATGACCTGGGAGGAGGGGGGGAAACCCATGCTTTTTTTCTCAATGATTTTCATCCATATTGCAGGGACCAGACATTACATTACAGCCGCAAGCAGTTTTAAATTACTTTTTTCTTATAGTAATCTCATTTTGTGCAGGGACAGTTCTAAACACGTGCCACTTTACAGGAATACTATAGACACCCAGCAGGTACGATATTTAAAGGAATTTTTTAAAAAAAACTTCACTTTAAGCATCATTAAAATCACAGCTCCAGAAAAAACGACCGTTTTTAAAACTTTCTTTTACATTGGTACATGTTCCCTGGGGCAAGACCCGGGTTCTCAAACCCGTTTTACGACAATAACTTGCATATTAGGCTTTAAAATGAGCACTTTTGAATTCGAACGTTCGAGTCCCATAGATTTCAATGGGGTTCTAAATGTTTGCGTGAACGTTCGGTCCATTCGAGGGTTCTGGTGCAAACCGAACGGCTCATCCCTAGTGTTGACAGGAGGCACTGGGCAGCACTGATGATTTGTTACTGACAGCTGTAACTGCTGGGCTCTAAATGGGACTGTGGTGGGCACTTACTGACTTTATTATTGTGGGACTGCTGGGCACTGATTGGTAGGTAATTGGCACATCTCAGGGGGCTGTACTGATCACCAGCACAGACCCCCACCCCGACAGGGAGAGCTGCTGATCAGCTCTTCCTGTCAGCGCGAACTGAGGAATGCTGTTTACTGGCCCTTCCTGGTTCACGCAATGATCAGCTGTGATTGGTCACAGCTGATCACGTGGTAAGAAGTCTCTGACAGAGGCTCCTTATCATGATCGGAGATGCAGCGTGTCAGACTGATTTACCACGCTGTGCGCCCCCACGTTGTCCTGCTGGACGTCATATGACACCTAGGCAGGATAACAGAACCACTTCCCGGATGTCAATCTGTTATAGGCCGGGCGGGAAGTGGTTAAGTAGACAGCGCAGTCTTGTTTCACATTACCATATTAATATTCCTGGCTTTGCGGTTTCAGAACAGGGTAAAGGTGGTGGTATCTGTATCTATGTGGGAAGAGTTTGAGAGAGGACCTTGTGGATGAAGAGTGTGATGGGGCTGAAGCATTATTGGTGGCGCTGCATATTGGTGTGCATACTTCAAAGTTATAATTGGAGTTTCTTACAGGCCACCCAGTGTTAAAGTGGAGTTCCACCCATAAATATAACATTACATCAGTAGTTTTAAAAAAATGGCATTAGTCCTTTAAGAAAAAACTTTTTTTTTTTTTTAGATGCCTTCAAAGTGTTGTTGCTAGGCAGAATAGTTAATCTTCCCTCTTCCTGCACCTAGGTGCTTAAGCTTCCTAACCTACACCGCACAGACTCCTGGGAATGTAGTGGGTGTAACTTTCCAGGAGTCTGTGCACTCCCCAGTCTCGAAGAATCATGTGACTTGGACAGTACAGGTGCTGAAACCTGATCTGAAACCTATTACACTGCTTGTGCAGCACTGAGCATGTGTGAGATCTGCAAGGCTGAAATCCAGGAAGTCATACAGTCTGGCTTCATGATGCCCACATTTAAGATGGCCCCAGTCAATTTCTATTTTATAAAGTGTCTAAATGCTGTAACAACCTAACAAAACGGACCTTAGTTTACAGACTAACTTTACTAGAATACATTAAGCTTGTGTATTACAGGGGTATTTATATTTAAAAAGTGAAATTGTGGCCGGAACTCCGCTTTAAGGAAGAGGTGAAGACTTGGCTCCTTGCACAGATAAAAAGGGCTGGGGCAGTGATAATATTGGGGGATGTTGACTACCTTAAAATTGACTGAAGTGATGGCACTGCTGGAACAGCAAAATGTATAAACCTATTACAAGACAATTATATAGCTTAGTTCATAGTGGTCCCAAATTGAAATGATGCTCTGCTAGACCTGTTAATCTCAATGCAGAATTATATACGAAGGCCCCATTCACACTTGTGCGACTTGTCATGTGACTTTGGACCCCAAAGTCGCATGACAAGCCACACCCCATGTTTCCCTATGAGTACGGTTTATATCTGTGTGACTTCAAAGTAGTTCCTGCTCTACTTTGGTCTGACTTTCATGCAACTTGAGGTCAATAGATTTCAATGTAAACCCTCAAAAGTCACTCCTGCAGCATATAGATGCGACTTTGGATGAGTGCGACTTATGCAGAACGAAAATTTTTGTTGGGTTTCTTTTTTTTTTTCTAACAAATTTCAAATTGGAATGTGAAAAAAAAGGGGGGGGGGGGTGTGGAAACAAAACGGCGCGGGGTTCCCTCATGTTTACCAGATTCTTATCTGGGCATGCAGCCCTGCAGGTCAGGAAAGGAGGGGATGAACGAGCGGCCCCTCCTCTCCTGGACCATAATAAGTCACATGCCCTCAATGTGGGGGGTGGGGGAGAGTTCTTTGGGGCAGGTAGCGTAAATACCTAAGAGGGCAGGGCCCTGGTGATGTCGCCGGATAGCACAGTGCCCTTGTGACATCACTGACCCAGCATGCTTTGTTAATGGAGTCACAAAGAGGTGGTGCCACCCATTGACGTCATGAGGTGGCCATGCCGTTTAGTTATTTAAAGTGGAGTTCCACCCATAAAATTAAGTTTACATAAATCCACAACATTCTCCTTAAACAATAACATTTTGTAGAAAAAAAAATGTTTTTTTACTCACTTAGTAAGCACTGTTGCTATGGGGTCCCTTGTTTTCTGCCATTTCCGGTCTGCCGCAATCAACGTCATTTTCCTTGACTCCTGGGAGATGTGTGTCATTCTTTCCCAGGAGTCAGTGGACAGCGCCAAAGGTTAGCATCGCGGAGGTGCATGCTGGGTATACAGCATCACCATATCCTGAAAGAGACTGCTAGGTGGCTTCACATGCCTTTTAGTAGAAATGGATGCTCTCTAAAGAGAAAATATACATAGTAAGTACGTTTAAAAATGGGAATTGAGCAGCGATTTGGTTTTATGACATGGATTAATCATGTTTAATAGAACATATTACCATAAAAATCTAGCTGACACACAGCGGAGCAGGCAGACGGCAGGAGCCTTCGTTGTTTGCTGATAACCCCCCCCCCCCCCCCCGCAGAGGGTTGTGAGGAAGAGGCCCCAAAGCGCATACCCCCCCATGTTGAGGGCATGTGGCCTTGTATGGTTCAGGAGGGCAGGTGCCCGCCAACCCCCCCTTTTCTGACCTGGCGGGCTGCATGCTCGGATAAGGGTCTGTTATGGATTTTCCCTTTAAAATCCATAACAGACCCAAAGGGTCTGCCGGCTTTTTTTTTTTTTTTTTAATCAGCTGTTGGTGGGGAAACCCGCTGACAGTTGATGAGTTATTGTTTTTTAACCACTTAAGGACCCCTTCATGCCGATATACGTCGGCAGAATGGCACATCAACGTATATGTACGTTGCCCTTTAAGCCCAGCCGTGGGGTCGCGGGAGCGCGCCCGCGACCCGGTCCGAAGCTCTGTGACCGTGACTGCGGGACTCGCGGACCCGGTCCCTGCTGGATTCCCACGATCGGTCCCCGGAGCTGAAGAACGGGGAGAGCTGTATGTAAACACAGCTTCCCCGTTCTTCACTGTGGCGGCGTCATCGATCGTGTGATCCCTTTTATAGGGGGATACAATCGATGACGTCACACCTACAGCCACACCCCCCTACAGTTGTAAACACATATGAGGTCACACATAACCCCATTAGCGCCCCCTGTGGTTAACTCCCAAACTGCAACTGTCATTTTCACAGTAAACAATACATTTTAAATGCATTTTTTGCTGTGAAAATGACAATGGTCCCAAAAATGTGTCAACATTTTCTGAAGTGTCCGCCATAATCAGGGCCGGCCTTTGGGGTGTGCGAGCTGTGCGGCTGCACAGGGAGCCATGGGCAACAGGGGCGCCGTGCGGCCATCGTAGCTTGCAAAATGTGAGTCGCAGCAGGGCCGGGCGGTCGGCGCTACCACTAGGCGGATTAGGAAGGCAGCCTCCTAGGGCGCACTGCCACCTAGGGGCTCCGCTGACTCTTGCATCACCTCCTTCTCCTCATTGTCACTCCCCAGGCTCCAGGCAGAGGATAGAGGGGCCCTGGACAGCCTCTTTGTTTATGTTTAGGTGACCAGGGGGCAAGGGGTGAAGATGGGGGGGCGCCACAGGATTAGCACGCACAGGGCGCCTGAACACCTAAGGCCGGCCCTGGCCATAATGTCGCAGTCACTAAAAAAAAAAAAAATCGCTGATCGCCACCATTAGTAGTAAAAAAAAAAAAATAATAAAAATGCAATAAAACTATCCCCTATTTTGTAAACGCTACAAATTTTGCGCAAACCAACCGATAAACGCTTGTTGCCATTTTTTTTTACCAAAAATAGGTCGAAGAATACGTATCGGCCTAAACTGAGGAAAAAATTTTTTTTTTATATATTTTTGGGGGATATTTATTATAGCAAAAAGTAAAAAATATTGAATTTGTTTCAAAATTGTCGCTCTATTTTTGTTTATAGCGCAAAAAAATAAAAACCGCAGAGGTGATCAAATACCACCAAAAGAAAGCTCTATTTGTGGGAAAAAAAGGACGCCAATTTTGTTTGGGAGCCACGTCGCACGACCGCGCAATTGTCAATTAAAGCCGAATTGCAAAAACTGGCGGGGTCCTTTAGCTGCCTAAAGGTCCGGGTCTTAAGTGGTTAAGGATGTGGTGGCCAGCTTCCCGGCCTACTCCTTAACAACCAGCTATTCTCCACACAGAATTGGAATTGGTTGATCAATTTTCCACCAAATCCAATTTCAACCATTCTAAAAATTTGGAGTGCGTACAGGTGTAAATGGGGGGGGGGCTGAGTTTGTACAGGTGTGAATGGGGGGGCTGAGTGCGTACAGGTGTGAGGTAGGCTGAGTTTGTACAGGTGTGAGGGGGGGGCTGAGTGCGTACAGGTGTGAGGGTGGCTGAATGCGTACAGGTATGAGGGGGGCTGAATGCGTACAGGTGTGAGGGGGGGGCTGAATGCGTACAGGTTTGAGGGGGGCTGAATGCGTACAGGTATGAGGGGGGCTGAATGCGTACAGGTATGAGGGGGGCTGAATGCGTACAGGTATGAGGGGGGCTGAATGCGTACAGGTGTGAGGGGGGGGCTGAGTGCATACAGGTATGAGGGGGGCTGAATGCGTACAGGTATGAGGGGGGCTGAATGCGTACAGGTGTGAGGGGGGGGCTGAGTGCGTACAGGTATGAGGGAGGCTGAATGCGTACAGGTGTGAGGGGGGGCTGAGTGCGTACAGGTGTGAGGGGGGGCTAGGTGGGTACAGGTGTGAGGGTGGCTGAATGCGTACAGGTATGAGGGGGGCTGAATGCGTACAGGTGTGAGGGTGGCTGAATGCGTACAGGTATGAGGGGGGCTGAATGCGTACAGGTAAGAGGGGGGCTGAATGCGTACAGGTGTGAGGGGGGCTGAATGCGTACAGGTGTGAGGGGGGGGGCTGAGTGCGTACAGGTGTGAGGGGGGGGGCTGAGTGCGTACAGGTATGAGGGGGGCTGAATGCGTACAGGTATGAGGGGGGCTGAATGCGTACAGGTGTGAGGGGGGGGCTGAGTGCGTACAGGTGTGAGGGGGGGGGCTAGGTGGGTACAGGTGTGAGGGGGGGGCTAGGTGGGTACAGGTGTGAGGGTGGCTGAATGCGTACAGGTGTGAGGGAGGCTGAGTTTGTACAGGTGTGAGGGGGGGGGGCTGAGTGCGTACAGGTGTGAGGGTGGCTGAATGCGTACAGGTGTGAGGGGGGGCTGAATGCGTACAGGTATGAGGGGGGCTGAATGCGTACAGGTATGAGGGGGGCTGAATGCGTACAGGTGTGAGGGGGGGGCTGAGTGCGTACAGGTATGAGGGGGGCTGAATGCGTACAGGTTTGAGGGGGGCTGAATGCGTACAGGTTTGAGGGGGGCTGAATGCGTACAGGTATGAGGGGGGCTGAATGCGTACAGGTGTGAGGGGGGGGCTGAGTGCGTACAGGTATGAGGGGGGCTGAATGCGTACAGGTATGAGGGGGGCTGAATGCGTAGGTATGAGGGGGGCTGAATGCGTACAGGTATGAGGGGGGCTGAATGCGTACAGGTGTGAGGGGGGGCTGAGTGCGTACAGGTGTGAGGGGGGGGCTGAGTGCGTACAGGTGTGAGGGGGGGGCTAGGTGGGTACAGGTGTGAGGGTGGCTGAATGCGTATGTAATCAATATGTGTCCTGGATTAAAGGGATGATGTTGCAGCTAGGGTTGCCAACTCATCCCTTTAAAACAGAACACATATGAATTACACAGGTTCTGAGGCTAATTTAATGCAAATAAGCCACCAAGTGAGTTTAATTACCTCCTTAATCAGCCACAGAACCTGTGTAATTAATATGTGTTCTGTTTTAAAGGGATGAGTTGGCAACCCTATAGGGGTGGGGGGGTGCCAGATATAGAATCCGCTCCAGCCAGGTGCCAAATGCTCTAGGTATGCTCATGTTGGTTACTCCAATCATTTCTAGTATGAGTAGGAAGCGTAGCATGTCTAAGAATAAGTTGGCGAACGCCTGCCACCTTGTGGCTATAGAATGTCTAGGCAGGCAAAGGCTGTATCTGGTAAACGGTATTCAAATGAGCTGGACTGGGGCTTTCTTTACGTGTCAGGCTTCATAGACTACGCTCAGTCGCGATTGGCTACAGATCATTGTTGTCGTGGTTACTGCGGCCTAGTGCTGTCCGGAGCCCGGAGCCTGTAGACTCGGGAATGGAGCTGGAGGAGCCCAGCAAGACGGTGATTTCTGCCGATGTGGGCGCTGGCATCAAAGGGGAAGAGCTTTGCCCGTCTGCTGTGCCGGAGCTGCTGAGAGTCCTATGGGAGGAACCCGAGAAGCAGAAGAAGAATTTCGGTGGCCGAGTGAAGTCTCAACGACAACACCGCTATAGAATGTGTCCTCTGGGGAGGGAGAGCTATGGTGAGCAGAGGCTGTGTGTGTGTGTAAGAGGAGGCTGTGTGTGTGTGTGTGTAAGAGGAGGCTGTGTGTGTGTGTGTGTGTAAGAGGAGGCTGTGTGTGTGTGTGTGTGTAAGAGGAGGCTGTGTGTGTAAGAGGAGGCTGTGTGTGTGTGTAAGAGGAGGCTGTGTGTGTGTAAGAGGAGGCTGTGTGTGTGTGTGTGTGTGTGTGTGTAAGAGGAGGCTGTGTGTGTGTGTAAGAAGAGGTTGTGTGTAAAGAGGAGGCTGTGTGTGTGCTCAGCTGTCATCTCATGCTTCCCCCCTGTATAGGTGACGATCCTTCTGTCACTATCAGTGACAGTGCACGTCTTTTTTTAGCAGGGTCAGTCAGGCCACCTACAACTGATACAGGTAGGTACTGGGAGGGGAGCTCCCAGACCAGTGGCCACTGTGCCAAAAAAATTGTCGCCACTGTGCCATGCCATCAAATGCAGCCACTGTGCCCATTAATTGTCGCCACTGTCCCATGCCATCAAACGCAGCCACTGCGCCCATCAATTGTTGCCACTGCACCCATCAATTGTCGCCACTGCGCCATGCCAAACGCAGCCATTATGCCATCAATTGTCGCCACTGCCATGTTAAACGCAGCTACTGTGCCCATCAATTGTCGCCACTGTGCCATGTTATTGTTGCCACTGTGCCCATCAATTGCCCCCCCCCCGGCACTTACCTTTCTCGGTCAGCCATCCTCAGATCTTCCTCCATGATACCTCGAAGTAGTCCCGCCCTCGATATCGCTTCAGCCAATCAGGTTACCGATAACCAGATCCGGTGAACCTGATTGGCTGAGACGCCTGTCTATCAGAGCGGCTGGCTCTGATAGACACTTCCAAAGCCAACCAGCTGCCGTTATTTAAATAGCTGGTGCTCGCCAGGGGGCCTGCCATCTGAATAGTGGGCAGCGGCGACAATACATAGTTTCATGCAATGCATGAATCTATGTATCGTTTTTCAGTGGCGGTGCAGGAGCGAGGGGGGCGTCTTTCCTGTGCCCTCTATGGACGCACCGCCACTGTCCCAGAGGATTTCATCAGATCCGATCTCTGCCATTTCCACCCTTTCTGTAGGATTTTTATATTCCCATGTTGGGGGTCCAGCAGCCTATTCATTTAGAGATACGCAGAAAAAAGTCCCGAACCACGTATTAAAATCCCGTCACATTGTGCTGCACGAAAACATGCTCAGTGCCAGTGCCAGTGCCAGTGCATGAGAATAAAGACATCCTCGCTTGTCTGCTAAAGAGCCGCGTATTTCTGTGCAGATCAGTAACGCATTCGGAACTGCACATATGTAAACCTAGCCTAACAACATGTTCACCTTACTTCCACACTGAGGCATCCGCGGTAAAGCGCCAATATTTTTAGCGGCACTTTACCGTAGTTTTTGTGGCGCTATTCGGCCGCTTGTGGTTCGCTTTTAACCCCCGCTATCGGCTGAAAAAGGGTTGAAACTGCCCACAAATCGCCGCTTTGCCGGCAGTTCAGCGGTGCTGCCTATTGATTTCAATGGGCAGGGGCGCTTTAGTAGTGGTGTATACACCACTCCTACAGTGAAGATGCGGCCAGCGCACCGCTCCAGCGTGAAAGCCTTCAGGCTTTCACACTGGAGAGAATGGAGCGGCCCTTTCAGGGACCTTTGCAGGCGCTGTTTTTAGCGCTATATCGCCTGCAAAGTGCTTCAGTGTGAAAGTAGCCTATAAAAAAACTGACACCGGACACCCTCCTGCTCCCTGCTGTACCTACCTCTGGGGCTGCAGAGCTGTCCTACGTGCTGGAACAAGGTCACCTAGGGCCCAGGGCAAACATGCCAAACTGCCCCCCCCCCCCCCACGTAGTATGAGAATTATGTGTCAGCAAAAATGCCCCCCCCCCCCCAAATAATAATTGGGCACTGATTTGCAAGATTACCTGCTAAGCATAAATCCCCCCTAATCCCAATACAAATTGTCTCCCCCCTGCTGAAATCACCCCCTCCCAAAAAAAATGACCCCTCCTACCACAAATCGTCCACTTAATCCCCCCCCCCCCCCCCAGCAGAAATCCTTTTCTCCCAACACAAATCCCCCTGAATCGCCACTCCTAGGACCCTCCTCCCTCATTATTTCTCCTCCTAGAGCGATTATTTTCCCCTGCTGCCCCCCCCAATTCGTCCTCCAAACATAAATCCCCTCAATCTCCTTACGGAGCTGGTTGGTCTGTCTCTCCCTCCATTCTGCTGGTCACTGTATAATCGGAGCTGCTACTTCTGAGGCTTCTGTCATGTGAATGGCATTTTTTTGAAAGGACTCTTTTTCAGAACTTTTCAAATGGTAAAGAGCAGGGGTCCTTGGACTTTCCAGGGTGAGGGCCATATCATGTATTTTACAAATATTTGTGGGCTAAAAATAAATTGGCTTGAGAAATAAATGAATACAATGTGAATGAATAAATAAACATGCTCCAAGAAATAACGTCACACCAGAATTCCCTTTTCACATCAATCCCCCCTCCCCATCACATCAGAACACCCCCCCCCCCTCCTCACATTAGAGCTTCTGCCCCCCCCCCCCCCCATATCAGAGCTTCCGCCCTTTCACATCAACCCCCCCAATCATTTCAGCGCTCCCACTCCCCCTCGTCACATTAAACCAGGGTTTGACAAATTTGCTTGGAATCTAGGAGCCAGCTAAAAAAGTTAGGAGCCAGAAAACGCGCCCCGTCCCACGCGCAGAAGTGAACGCATATGTGAGTAACGCCTGCATATGTAAACGGTATTCAAACCACACATGTGAGGTATCGCCGCGATTGGTAGAGCGAGAGCAATAATTCTAGTCCTAGACCTCCTCTGTAACTCAAAACATGCAACCTGTAGATTTTTTTTAAACGTCGCTTATGGAAATTTTAAAGGGTACAATTTTTTTGCCATTCCACGAGCGGACGCAATTTTGAAGCGTGACATGTCGGGTATCAATTTATAAAAAAAAATTGGGTTAACTTTACTGTTAAATTAAAAAAAAGTGTATTTTTTTTCCCAGAAAAGTGCGCTTGTAAGACCGCTGCGCAAATACGGTGTGACAAAGTATTGCAACGACCGCCATTTTATTCTCTAGGGTGTTAGAATAAAAAAATATATATAATGTTTGGGGGCTCTAATTAGAGGGAAGGAGATGGCAGTGAAAAACATATTAGAATTGCTGTTTTACTTGTCATGCCAACAGCCACCACAAGATGGCGCCAGATCACAGAAGGAAGCTTAGGCCTGCAGAAGGCCGCAAAGCCGTGGCCTCAATTACCGGCCGGCGCAAATCCCCCATCACATTAGAGCTTCTGCTGTCCCCCCCCCCCCCCCCCCCATCTCATCAGATATTTCCCCCTTTCCCCCTTGCATGTGAGGGGGTCACTTCAGAGCTCCTGTTTTCCCCCCTCACATCAGAGCTTCCCCCTTTTCACATCTGATCCGTGCCCCCCTCCCTTAACATCAAAGCCCTCAGTCCTCCTGTCCTACCTTTTAATATTAAACACAGCAGCAGCAGCAGCATGGCACAGGGAGGGAGGCGAAGCAGGTCTGGATGGAAGCTGGCAGGTGAAACGGGTCCTCTTCTGAATGCTAGAGTGGTACTGGATCAGCGTCATGCATTTTAATGGTGCAGTTGGTCTATCTGGCCTGGCCATTCGGCGTCATTGGTTGTTATGGTTTTGATTACCTGTTTTATGGGAATACATGATGCAAATACAGGAAACGTTGTGGGCTTGGGTAATCTTGTAACGGTCTGTAGTTTGGAGACCCCTGGTATAGAGGGTCAGGCTTGGACTACCCCCATCAGTCATAATGGTAGGCATAACAAACTATTCCTCTACTAAGCCCCCATACAGACTATGCAATGAGTGCATTTTTTGCCATTTAGAAAAGCCATGCCACCAGTGGGCATTATGCAGGTTGAGACATTGATTACAACTGTCTATACACACTAGTTACAGAACATTCAGTGAAATTGCGTCACACATTGTATGATGTCTATGCATCAAATATACAGTAGCTGCAAGAATGATTTCTCATCCTACATTACAGCCGGCCTGCAAATTAGATGTGACCACTGCAGACCTCCTGAAAATCACTTAATGCACGTACTCTGTCGGGCAGGGGAGAAAGAATAATGTTTGTATAGATAAATAATTCTGTTCAAATTGTTTCTTCACCAACAGCTCTAAAGAAATTAAGAGAAGCAGCGAATGGGAATGACATTGACACAGGTACGTTTATTTTGTGAAAGTGCTTTTTTCTAGTTGTTGTTAATGTTTATTATTAAGCCTAGGTTCACATTGGAGCGATTTGTCATGCGATTTGAGAGATCAAATCGCATGACAAGTCGCAGCCTATTAGCGGCAATGGCACTGTTCCAATCGGTGCGACACCGATTTTGCAGCGCCGCACCGATTTGCAAAAGTAGTTCCTGCACTACTTTTGTCGATTTCAGGTGCGATTTCTATAGACATCTGTGTATGAAGCCACACAAATGTCTATCAAGTAGCACCTGAAATCCCGCTGACCTTGATACTTTGAAATCGCGCTACTTCAAGTAAAGTAGCACGATTTCAAAGTAGCATCAGTGTGAACCAGGGCTCAATGCTAGAACTGATCATTAGAGACCCCTTAAACAGCCAATGGGAAGATGGACTCCATGATATGAATGTATTACCAATTTTTAGACTTGCAACTACATTAGGTGTTGCATCTTTCTTTAACTGCTTCCATACCGCGCCATAGGGAAGTGACGGCGGCCCCTCGCCGATCCAGGTGGACGTCATATGACATCCTGTGTTCCCGGAGATTTAGGGCGCGCGCCCGCGGCATCGCTCATGACCCGGCGCGGGTGCCCGGCGGCCGCGATTGCCGGTAATCATGGCAGGAGTGTGGATCTGTGTGTGTAAACACACAGATCCACCTCCTGTCAGCGGTGAGGAGACCAATGTGTGTTCCCAGTACAGAGGAACACACATCGGTCTCCTCCCCTTGAGAGTCCCCTCCCCCCTACAGTGAGAACACACCTTAGGGAACATATTAACCCCTTCAGCGCCCCCTAGTGGTTAACCCCTTCCCTGCCAGTCACATTTACACAGTAATCAATGCATATTTATAGCATTAATCGCTGTATAAATGTGAATGGTCCCAAAAACGTGTCAAAAGTGTCCGATGTGTTCGCCGCAATGTCACGGTCACAGTAAAAAAAATTAATAAAATGCCATAAATCATCACCTATTTTGTAGACGCTATAACTTTTGCGCAAACCAATCAATATACGATTATTGCGTTTTTTTTTTTATTTTAATTTTTTTACCAAAAATATGTAGAAGAATAAGTATCGGCCTAAACTGAGGAAAAAAAATGTTTTTTTTTAAAAATTGTAATATTTATTAAATAAAAAATTAAAAAAATATTGTGTTTTTTAAAAAAAAAATTCGCTCTTCTTTTGTTTATAGCGCAAAAAAAAAACGCAGAGATGATCAAATACCACCAAACGAAAGCTCTATTTGTGGGGGGGAAAAAAAACAAAGATTAGGTTTGGGTACAGTGTTGCATGACCTCGCAATTGTCATTCAAAATGCAACAGCGCTGAAAACTAAAAATTGGTCTGGGCAGGAAGGGGGTGAAAATGCCCTGTATGGAAGGGGTTAAAGGATACGTTTCGCCTTTTAATATCATGTCACATGTTACATCTGTGTTGAGAGTGTAACATGTTACTAATGCAGCAGCCCCGCTTACCCCCCCCCCCCCCCATTGTGACAGGAGGCTGGAGGATCCTCTCCCTGCACCCACTGTAACTATTTAAAAACAGCATAGTCGTGTGGAGCTCCACCCGCACCGCCACATCGTTCATTTAACAGATCTGTTTAATGAACTGAATGTTTAGTTCTGTTTGTAGTTCTCAAAAAACTGCAAGGGCGATTTTGTAGTTCTTGACATTTCCTGCACTTCTGTACGGAGTATCTGCAGGCACCCAAAATCTGAAGATCGTGGGTGCAATGTTGTGCAGGCTCCAAAAATAAAATAATTTATGTATAATATACTCAAGTATAAGCCAAGTTTTTCAGCCTTTTTTTTTAGGGTTGAAAATACACCCCTCGGCTTATACTCAAGTCAGTGTACCTGAAGGGCTGCGAGCGTCCATTGTTAAAAAGTCACGGCTTGCCCCAGGTCCCTTTTCCCAGCAGACACTGTGATAGGTGGAACACTGAACACAGACGTTCACTTGTTTGAGGATGAGAAGACGTCTGTGATAGGCTCCTGGGAAACGCCTATCACGGAACAGGACCAGGAAGAGACCGTGACTTTTAAACAATGAATGGACGCCCACAGCCTGTCAAGAATTTCAGGTACAGTGGGGTTGGGCACAGTGAGGCGTGCAAATGGGCATTGTTAACCCTTTTTTCCCGCTTACAGTAGCTGCTGCATTCTCACCCTAGGCTTATACTCGAGTCAATACGTTTTCCCATTTTTTTGGGGGTAAAATTAGGTACCTCGGCTTATACTCAAGTATATAGGGTATACTAATATATATATATAGTGTATTTATTATTTACAGACCTTAAATTTTTCACTCGCATTTTGCGAGTGGAAAATTGGGTCTGGCGAGGAGCTGGGCTGCCTGGGAGTGGGGGGGGGTAAGCTCCACAGCAGGCAGTCTTGATCAGGAGCTGTTCTCCCAGTGATCGCCCCAATGGCAGAGAGCACGGAGGATGAGGAGAGCCGCGAATCGCAGAGCAGTATTGCCTGCTGTTAGAAATTACATTGAAACTTCCTCCGCTCTGCTCGCTCACACAGCCCCGCCTCCTCCTGACCCTGCGCCTGTGATAGACAGAATATGGGTCCAATGCTGGGATGTGTTGTCTATCACAAGCGCAGGGTCAGGAGAAGGGCGGAGCTGTGTGAGCGAGCAGAGGAAATTTCAATGTAAGTTCTAACAGCGGGCTATACTGCTCTGCGATCCGCAGCTCTCCTCTTTATCCTGTCACGATCTGGCCGCCAATCGGAGCACGATGAGCCTTCAATGGGGGGGGGGGCACAGTGAGTCTTCAATGGGGAGGGGGGGCACATTGAGTCTTCAATGGGGAGGGGGGGCACAGTGAGTCTTCAATGGGGAGGGGGGGGCACAGTGAGTCTTCAATGGGGAGGGGGGGGCACAGTGAGTCTTCAATGGGGAGGGGGGGGCACAGTGAGTCTTCAATGGGGAGGGGGGGGCACAGTGAGTCTTCAATGGGGAGGGGGGGCACAGTGAGTCTTCAATGGGGAGGGGGGGGGGGGGCACAGTGAGTCTTCAATGGGGAGGGGGGGGCACAGTGAGTCTTCAATGGGGAGGGGGGGGCACAGTGAGTCTTCAATGGGGAGGGGGGGCACAGTGAGTCTTCAATGGGGAGGGGGGGGCACAGTGAGTCTTCAATGGGGGGGGGCACAGTAAGTCTGCAATGGGGGGGGGCACAGTGAGGCTGCATTGATGAGCACAGGTGAGGCTGTGCTGAGGGGAACTGATAAAGTTGTTATTTTTTATTTCTGTAACTTAATTCTGCATAAAAAAATTAAGTGAGGGCAATATTAGCGTCAGAATTAGGGGCGGAGTTGGGTTGGGCAACTTGTGGCGAGTAACCCTTGAGGCCTGTCTAGTGGATCAAGACTTAAAATGTTGAGCCCTGTATGTATATGTGTGTAATAAATATATATATATATATATATATATATATATATATATATATAATTTATATTTTTTTTATTTTTTGTAGCCATGCTACATCACATCCTGGTGATGTAGTTCTCTTTTCACTGAACTAAACATACTGGACAGTATAGTGCGGGGTCATTCTTGGGGCTGGAATTTGGCAGACATTGGCTAGTACTTCTAATCAATGCGTTGGGTAGTGGATGGACAGGTACTTGCAGAATCCAGCTGCTGATAATGTCTTCAGTTAGGTAAAAGACGAGGGTGAATTGGAGACTTGTCTGATACGCTTTGCATTAGATTTGGTCTCCAGGGTACCCCGTTTGCAGGAGAAAATGCTTAAAAAAAAAAAAAAAAAAAAAAAATTATACAATTTTTAAATGAGTTATTGTATAAAAAAAACACCCATACAAGTACCTGTACATGTCTCTATTATGGCTTTATGGTTTCCTTTGTGCCAGGTGTTCAGAATCTTGTCAGTGGATAGAGCGCACTTCCTCATTTTCTAAGTGGTTACGTTTTTAATCACAGAGTAATATCCGGTAGAAGTAATGTAATTCTCTAAGTACATTGAGGCAGCGAAGAATTGCTGTCTAAAATCGGCGTCTTGGGCTCGTTCATCACACGTGCACTGGGGCTGCACTTTGTGGCCTTGGCCAGTGTAGACCCCGTACATGACATATGCCTTGTTCCCTATGGTAACCGTTCGCAGCAATCTGTTGTGGTTTCACCGCAAGCTACCACTTTGCAACGCCGTTATGCGAATAGAACTTTGACATTTCATTAATGTTTGGACCAAACAAATAGGAAACGGTAAGGTGCACAGGGATAGTGTATCAGTACTGTTCCTGCCAGTGCACACCAGCAGTTGTGTGATCAGCGCAGCAGCCATATGGTATTAAAAAACAAAGCTTTCTATTCCTCCTGAGGTACACTTTCTGGCATGTAGGTGTGCCTAGGCACTTCTGTTTCTGCAGCCTCATGGTTGTACGCCGACCAGCCATAACATTAAGATCACTGATGGGTAAAGTGAATAACATTGATTATCTTGTTACATTGACATCTGAAAATGGCTGGGATATATTGGGCAGCAAGTAAACATGTTGTCCATGAAGTGGATGTGTTATAATTGGAAAATATGGGCATCACAGTTTGTTTTGGAAATATAATATTTATTATTTTTAGATTTTTCTCAGGAGGTTATGGCTGACTCCAAGGTTTTGTGGAAAATGTTAGCGTGAGCCTGTCCCAAGTCTGTACTCATTGATTTACAAGAAGCCTATTCTCTACACCTTTTAACGCAGAGTTTCACCCACTTTTACAATGTGGTTTTAAACTAAAAACCACACATCGTTTGTGTGTGTGTGTGATAGATATATACAGGGTTTGACAAATTTGCTTGGAATCTAGGAGCCAGCTAAAAAAGTTAGGAGCCAGTCCCGAGGAGCTTGCGCGCAGAAGCGAACACATACGTGAGCAGCGCCCGCATATGTAAACTGTGTTCAAACCACACATGTGAGGTATCGCCGCGATTGGTAGAGCGAGAGCAATAATTCTAGCCCTAGACCTCCTCTGTAACTCAAAACGTGCAACCTGTAGATTTTTTTTAAACGTCGCCTATGGAGATTTTAAAGGGTAAAAGTTTGTCGGCATTCCACGAGCGGACGCAATTTTGAAGCGTGACATGTTGGGTATGAATTTACTCGGCGTAACATTATCTTTCATTATATAACAAAAAATGGGGATAACTTTACTGTTGTCTTATTTTTTTAATTAAAAAAAGTGTAATTTTTTCCCAAACAAGTGCGCTTGTAAAACCGCTGCGCAAATACGGCGTGACAGAAAGTATTGCAACGATCACCATTTTATTCTCTAGGGTATTAGGATAAAAAAAATATATATATATATATATATATATATATATATATATATTTGGGGGTTCTAATTAGAGGGAAGAAGATGGCAGTGAAAATAGTGAAAAATGGCATTAGAATTGCTGTTTAACTTGTTTTACATCTAGCAGAGCCAGCATACTAAGGACAGGTCACTGCTGGCTATCGCCAGAGACGCTGATCATGCAGGTAAAATCTGGCATGGTTGTACAAGTTACCTGTCCATACATGGATCGAAATTCAGCCAGTCCCTGCTAAGCTGGTTTAAATTTAAATCCATGTATGGCCAGCTTTATGCAGCGTACACACGATCATTTTTCAGCATGAAAAAAACTTAGTTTTTCAAAAACGTCATTTAAAATGATCGTGTGTGGGCTTCACATCATTTTTCAGGTTCTGAAAAACGACAAAAAAATTCGAACATGCTGCATTTTTTAACGTCATTTTAAACCATGTCGTTTTTCGGGTTGTAAAAAATTATCGTGTGTGGGCTAAAACGACGAAAAAAACCCGCGCATGCTCAGAAGCAAGTTATGAGAGTAAGCACATTCATCACGCTGTAACAGACAAAAAAGCGCGAATCGTCTTTTACTAACACGGAATCGGCTAAAGCAGCCCAAAGGCGAATGGAACTTCCCCTTTAAAGTGCCGTTGTACGTCACTGCGCGTTTTTTAAAAACGATGGTGTGTAGGCAACATCGTTTTAATGATGAAGTTGGAAAAACTTTGTTTTTTAGACATGCTGAAAAATTATCGTGTGTACGCGCCATTAGCCCTAAACTGTAAAGAACTGGGCTTTCTGGGCTGACTGTTCTGCATTATATCATTATGTTAGTGTTGTTCAAAACAGAAATGACCACCATCTGCTGGCGGGGAGATGACCTGAATAGGGCGTTAGGAACTCTTGCTGTACTCTGTGCTCAACCTGGAGCTGGTCTTTAAAATATATTATCTAATGAGCTGTAATATTAATTTACCAAATGTTTTTTGTTTTTTTCAGTCCGGAATTTGCTAGATGAAGGCACAGATCCATGTGCGGCTGATGACAAGGGCCGAACAGCACTGCACTTTGCTTCCTGCAATGGAAATGACCAAATTGGTAAGATAACATAGTGAATGGATAAGATTTTTTTGGTGACATTACAAAAAGTCTTGTATCATATTTTGGTTAGATTCAGTTTTAAAAAGAGCGTCTAAAACAGCAAATTACTGTACATAGAATGCATTAAGATACAAAACCTTCTGCCTTTACAACTCCTTGAAGCAGAACAGCAGTACAGATTGTCCAACGAGAATATGCCCCACTACCTTTCTCGTTCATTGAAAAAAAATAATGCCTCTAACATGATTTATAAGATATTTTTTTATGTTTATTGTCCAAAATCTCCATTACAGGGTATAAAATATGTTGCATTAAAAATCTGGAGTATGCAATCTTTTGCTTTATTTTAAGGGTTTGAGACCATATTTGACAACAAGCATTTTTTCGTGTCCTAAAACCTTCTAAGGGCCCTTTCACACTGACGTGTCCGTGTACGAGCTCCGCTTTGCTCAGCAGGGATCGCTCCGTCTATCCCCATTGAGCAGGCAGATAACAGGCCGGTCTCTGCACACTGTGTCAGTGTCGCTCTCCCCTATGGGGGATCGGATGAAGACGGACCGTAGAGTCCGCCAGACGGCATGTCCCCGCTGACATCTGTGGCTCCGTAGACCTGCAAGGAGTGTCAGTTCAGGTCTGCCTAAAAAACTGACAGGCAGACCTGTCTAAAAGGTCCGCCGCTGTGAAAGAGGCCAAAAGTGTGATTGACACTTTCTCCTCTGTGTGATCTATGTACATTACAAGAATCTTGATACATTTTTGTTGCAGATTTCTACCTTTTTCTGTTTTGGAAAAAGACAGGAATCTATGGCAGTTTTACAATATTTTTTAACAGACTGGTTCAAAGTTAATGTTTTGTAGATATGTATTATAAGTGTATTTCCACATTTGCAATCAAAACTAGGGTAATGCCTACTATATATTTGTTTTCGTGTTCCTTTTCATATAATGTATGTATTTATAAAATGCTGATTACATTTTCACTTGCTCTTTTTTAGGAAACTGTAGTTTTTGACTAATGTGCAGTGTTAAAGCGGAGTTCCACCCAACTTTACAAGGTGGTCTTAAATTAAAGATCACCCCTTAATTTTGGATATCTATCTATTTTTTTTCCCCCTACCTTTTTAGAAGTACAAAGTGTGCTTCTGTCCTAGCCGTGCCGCGGCAAAGTACGTCATGTCCTCTTCAGCGGCGAGCCTTCCTCCTTCTCCCCCGCTGCCTTCTGGGACCTCTGTGTCCCAGAAGATGTGGTATGCGCAGTAGGAAATCGGCCTCAAAGTCACTGCTGGTTTCCCTTAGTTGTAATGGCGGCGCCTGCACTCGAATTGGCCTCAGGGGGCCAACATCGCAGGCTCCCTGGACAGATAAGTGTCCTTATTAAAAGTCAGAAGTTACTGTACTTGTAGCTGCTGACTTTAAGAAAAAAAACTTTTACAGCTGGAACGTCTTTTTCTAAGGAGTGGGCTGAGAAGTTAATGTTTACCATAATTAAAGCGGTGGTTCACCCTCCATGACAACATTTTAGCATAAAATGAGGCATAGTAGCGCGAGCTACAGTATGCCTGTCTTTATTTTTTTAGCCCCGTACTCCCTGTGCAATCGTAGAGACAAGATTCCGACTCCCCGCGGGGAATGGGCGTTCCTATGGAGAGGGAAGGTGATTGACGGCTGGCTCTGGCACGTCACGCTCTCCGAAGACAGCCGGAACAGGTCTAGGCGCTATACGGCGCCTGCGCACAGACTATGCGCAGGCGCCGTGAAGAGCCAAGTCCTATTTCGGCTATTTCCGGAGAAGCGTGACGTGCCAGAGCTGGCCGTCAATCACCTTCCCTCTCCATAGGAATGCCCATTCCCCGCGGGGAGTCGGAATCTTGTCTCTACGATTGCACAGTGAGTACGGGGCTAAAAAAATAAAGACAGGCATACTGTAGCGCTACTATGCCTCATTTTATGCTAGAGGAAAAAAAAAAATTTTTTTTTATTAATGGGGTGATCCCCCGCTTTAAGGAAGCTCTGAGTGATTATGCAGTCTCGTGAGATTTCACTGTTGTGCTGTAGAAAGTCCTGATAACAGACAGACAAGCAAACAGAGTTTCATGTAAATCAGGGGAGATCTGGGCATGCTCCGGTGACGTCATTCTAAAGAACAAAAAGGATTACAACAATACTAAGCAAGTAAGGATTTTTCTACAAGCAGTGTTCATTAGGGTTTTTTATGCTGATTTACATGGGATAAAGTTGTAGGGGAGGGTTTACCAACACTTTAATACTTCGTACAAAACCCTTTTGTTGGTAGTGACCATTTCAAGACATCTCCTGTATGGAGAAACTAGTCGCATGCAGTGCTCAGGTGCGATTTTAGCACATTCTTTCACACAAATGGTTTTCAAATCCTGAAGGTTCCGTTTGCCTTTTCTCTGAACTCAGATTTTAAGCTCTTTCCATATATTTGATTTTCTATTGGATTCAAGTAAGGTGATTGGCTGGGCCATTCCAGCAGCTTTATTTGAAAACAATTGAGAGTTTCCTTGGCTTTGTGTTGGGGATTATTGTCTTGCTGAAATGTCCACCCTCGTTTCATCTTCATCCAGGTAGATGGCAGCAGATTTTATCAAGAATGTCTTTTGTACTTTTTATATTTATCTTTCCGTCAATGATATAAAGTTTGCCAGTACTGTATGCTGAAAAACAGCCTCACGCAATGATGTTCCCACCTCCAATTCTCACTGTTGGTATGGTGGGTGTTTTTGGAATGAAGTGCAGTGCCTTTTGACCTCCAAACATGGTGTGTATTATGGCATCCAAAGAGTTCAATTTTGGTCTCATCTGACCAGACTATATTCTCCCAGTATTTCACAGGCTTGTCTAAATGTTATGCAACAAACTTTAAACGAGTTTCAACATGCTTTTTCTTTAGCAATGGAGTCTTGCGTGGTGAGTGTGCATTAGCCTGCTAATTCCAGGTCTTTTTGAAGCTCTCCACAAGTGGTCCTTGGCTCTTGGACAACTCTTCTGATAATTATTTTCACTCCCCTGTCAAAAATCTTGTGAGGAGTACCTGGTCATGGCCGGTTTATGGTGAAACTATGTTCTTTCCACTTCTGGATTATGGCCCCAACAGTGCTCACTGGAACATTCAGAAGTTTATAAATCCTTCTGTAACCAATGCCATCAGTATTTTTGCAACAATAAGGTTGTGAAGGTCTTGAGAGAGCTCTTTGCTTTTACCCATCACAAGATGTGTTTTTTTTTTTTTTTTTTGTGACACTTGGGTAATGAGACACCTTTTTTTTATAGGTCATCAGTTTAAACTGAACCAGCTGCTATTAATTTGCACTGACAAGGGGCAGGATTGCTTTCAAATTACTAATAGATTGCAGCTGGTGTCTTGGCTTTGCTTGCCTTTTTGCACCTCCATTTCTTCACGTGTTTTATACTTTCCCTGTGTCATTCCATTTTATTACACATAACCTAATTTCTGAATGTATTTGTTTTGGTTTCTTTTGTATGTATGGATTGCAGGGGTTGTTACTGACATGTGGTGACAATTTCATGTCAATAACAGCTTTTGAAAAATATATTCACCTAGAAAAATGGTGACGTGTTCAATACTTATTTTACCCACTGTATATATCATTTTTTATTTATTTTCTGCTCTGTTTTCAGTGCATATGCTTTTGGACCATGGTGCTGATCCAAACCAGAGAGATGGACTAGGGAATACTCCATTACATTTAGGTATGACGCATCCCATAGTTTTCTCATATTTTTCTGTATTTCATAGCTAGCACTTATACTATTTATTATTCTTTAACCCCCCCAGCTGCATGTACGAGCCATGTTCCGGTAATTACAACCCTTTTACGTGGAGGTAAGATATATTTTTGTCCAAAATCTCCATTACAGGGTATAAAATATGTTGCATTAAATATCTGGAGTATGCATTTTTCTTTTCCTTTTAACTCAAGGTGCCAGAGTGGATGCCTTGGATCGTGCAGGCAGAACCCCTCTTCACTTAGCCAAGTCAAAGCTGAATATCCTGCAGGATGGAAAATCGCAGACCTTGGAATCACTGCGATTAGAGGTGAAACAGGTGAGATGGCTTAAAGCTGAACTCCGGGCAAAAACTTTTTTACATGTCATTATTGCTACTTTCCTACCTTCACTGAAGATGTTATCCATCTTTTTGTTTCACTCCGCAGTTTCTCTGAAATAGCCTGTTTAATTTTTAAATCAAACCATTATTTCCCAGTGGTTTCTTGTTTGTAAGACCACTGGCTGCTAAGCCTTGTATTTCCACAACCACTGGTGTTGTCACAGCCCACTTGTAGTTCTTCCTCCCTAAGCAGTAATGTATTTCCTCTGAGCTAGAAGTCTCTGAACCTCCAACAATATGTAAATATATATTATTTATATATACACACAGTATCTCACAAAAGTGAGTACACCCCTCACGTTTTTGTAAATATTTTATTATATCTTTTCATGTGACAACACTGAGAGCGTATTCACACAGGGGGGACTCAGCCACTTGAGAAGTCACGCTCGGCTCTATTCAATGGAACCGTTCTAATAGCAGCGCCTCAAATCGCTCCGACTTAGATAAAGGTTCTTGTACGACCATGGCAAGGCCTGTTCTTAATGTAGACAACGCTTCTTTTATTCAGATCCTCAGAGAGTTCTTTGTCATGAGGTGCCATGTTGAACTTCCAGTGACCAGTATGAGAGAGTGAGAGTGATAACACCAAATTTAACACACTTGCTCCCCATTCACACCTGAGACCTGGTAACACTAACGAGTCGCATCACACAGGGGAGGGAAAAAAAGTTAATTGGTCCTGATTCACTTTTCTTGCCAGCGATTTAGACATTGACTGTGTGAGTTATTTTGAGGGGACAGCAAATTTACACTGTTATACAATCTGTACACTCACTACTTTACATTGTAGCAAAGTGTTATTTCTTCAGTGTTGTCACATGAAAAGCTATAATAAAATATTTATAAAAATCTGGAGGGGTGTACTCAATTTGCGAGATACTGTATAAGTACAAGGTATACAGGTAGGTTTACTTCCTCTTTTTAAAGTGACTGTAAAGTCTTGTTTTTTTTTTTTTTAGATAACAAACATGTTATACTTACCTGCTCTATGCAGTTGGTTTTGCACAGATAGCAGCCTGGATCCTCCTCCTTCTCTGGTCCCTCTTCTGTGCTCCTGGCCCCTCCCTCCTGTTGAATGCCCCCACAGCAAGCAGCTTGCTATGGGGGCACCCAAGCTGAGTCATATCTCCCTATGTCCATTCAGACATGGAGCTGTGATCCAGCCCTGCCCTTTCTCTTTCCTGATTGGCTGAGTGATTTTGATTGACAGCAGCAGGAGCCAATTGTGCTGTCAATTGCCTGTCCCTTTCTGCTTCCTCCACTATTCACAGGACTCATAGTAGTATTGTCCTACAATGCAAAGCGTTCTGTGACTGTGCAGGAAAGATCCAGTCATTCATCCATCCCTCCTCCATTTACAGAAGGCGTTATCTTTTGAGTTCTGTGAGTGGCGGAGTGGGCAGGAAGGGGAGGGCAAGTGACGCCAGTCCTTGATATTTGTAAGTACTGTGGTTAACCCCTGCAGCACTGGAATATCTCTGCTCTAGCCACTATCTGGCTGAATAAAACAAGGGTTTTTAAATGAAGCAGCAGCCTACAAGACAGGATACACACCATTACAGATGACTAATGTGTTTTGTGTTGTATCTTCAAAAATTGGCTGACCCTCAGTTTTTAATGGAATAGTTTAAACACACGATTAGAAATTGTTCATGGGGGGGGGGGAGCCTCACTTGCCCATACTCTATTTCTGCTTCCTCCTTTACAGTGCTACACTGTGGTTGTATTTTACTTCTCCCCACCCCACAACCTTAAAGCGGGGGTTCACCCAAAAAAAATGTTTTTGATAATGACATAACGCAGTTTTTTTTAAAACCTTGCCATACATACCGTTTTATTTATTTATATATATATATATATATATATATATATATATATATATATATATATATATATATATATATATATATATATATATATATATATATATATATATATATATATATATATATATATATATATATATATATATATATATATATATATATATATATATATATATATATATATATATATATATATATATATGTGTGTGTGTGTATATGTTCACCTCGGCTTCCGGGTATAATCTGCGGGACTGGGCGTTCCTAATTGATTGACATGCTTCCGACCGGCGCATACAACGCGTGACGAGTTGCCGAAAGAAGCCAGACTGCAAGTCGGCTCTATACGGCGCCTGCGCAGCGACGTTCGGCTTCTTTCAGCAACTTTTTTGGGGTGAACCCTCGCTTTAATATATAAATCAGCTAAATCGGTGAAATCAAACCATTTTGTATTTAGTGGATACCTTAGTATTAAGTAGAGCAAGAACTACTTTACTGCTCATACAAGTCAATAGGAATACAATATTGGCTTGATGCAGCTTAGACACACATTAAAGGAACATAAAAACACCTCTGTAGGATCGCTGTACCAAATGTATACATCTCTACATTTATTTAAAAATATAAAAAACAGAAGGCTTATAACTGTGTAAATAAGATCACAAATCACTTTAAAAATGACTGTCCTTTTTTTCACAAAAGGCAAAGCAATTGCGTCGCTTTACTCCCTTTCCTCAGCAACATATACTCACTTTTTCTTCTGTGCCCTGACGTGTTGTCCAGCTGTCGATAGAGAGGAAAGACACCCCTGTCTGAACTCTGAAATGACTTGTTAGAACTTACACAGGGTTTCAGGGCTTTCTCCCCACCCCATGTGACAGTGCTGGGTCTACCAGGCACCAGTGCTGTGATGTAGGAGTTAGACAATCGTGTGATCCTCCGTACCTCAAAGTATCAAGGTAGGGAGCAGAAAAAAAACAGATGTCGTTTTTTTTTTTTTTAATAAGGATATTATATGTTATTGGGCTGTAGAGACCTGTAATGTTTGTTCATTGAATTTTTAGATCATCCAGATGTTGCGAGAGTATCTAGAGAAGTTGGGCCAGCAGGAGCAAACCGAACAGTTGGACCAAATTTGTTACAGGCTACAGAGGACAAGCACAAAGGAACAGGTGATGGATTGGGCTTACTGTCTTTTATGCATACTAGATTATAGGCTTCATTTATGAAAGTAAATAGGTTTGTGTTTACAGCACCAACTGGTCAGATTTTTCCTTTCCTTTTTAAGCTACATTATAAACATAATACCTTATTTGTTTTTTGTATAGAGATCACACATACAGTACAGACCAAAAGTTTGGACACACCTTCTCATTCAAAGAGTTTTCTTTATTTTCATGACTATGAAAATTGTAGATTCACACTGAAGGCATCAAAGCTAAATATAAAAATAAATAAAATATATTTCATATTCTAGGTTCTTCAAAGTAGCCACCTTTTTGCTTTGATTACTGCTTGGCACACTCTTGGCATTCTCTTGATGAGCTTCAAGAGGTAGCACCCCATCACTCTCCTTCTTGGTCAAATAGCCCTTACACAGCCTGGAGGTGTGTTTGGGGTCATTGTCCTGTTGAAAAATAAATGATGGTCCAACTAAACGCAAACCGGATGAAATAGCATGCCACTGCAAGATGCTGTGGTAGCCATGCTGGTTCAGTATGCCTTCAATTTTGATTAAATCCCCAACAGTGTCACCAGCAAAGCACCCCCACACCATCACACCTCCTCCTCCATGCTTCACGGTGTGAACCAGGCATGTAGAGTCCATCCGTCCACCTTTTCTGCGTCGCACAAAGACACGGGGGTTGGAACCAAAGATCTCAAGTTTGGACTCCTCAGACCAAAGCACAGATTTCCACTGGTCCAATGTCCATTCCTTGTGTTCTTTAGCCCAAACAAGTCTCTTCTGCTTGTTGCCTTTCTTTAGCAGTGGTTTCCTAGCAGATATTCTACCATGAAGGCCCGATTCACACAGTCTCCTCTTACCAGTTCTAGAGATGTGTCTGCTGCAAAAGGTGGCTACTTTGAAGAACCTAGAATATGAAATATATTTTCAGTTGTTTCACACTTTTTTGTTATGTATAATTCCACATTGTCATGAAAATAAAGACAACTCTTTGAATGAGAAGGTGTGTCCAAACTTTTGGTCTGTACTGTATTTAAAGCTGAACTTCAGTTACAGTAATGCAGTCATCACTGAGCACCATAACCCATATGTGAATCTCACAGGAACTGCAACATATTCCTGTGCAGTGCAGCCACCTTTTTTTGGAGCTGGTCACTTTGCACCATGCGATCCGGTGCAGGCAAACTGCACTGCATTTGCTATATATTTGGGGTGCTAATAACTTTTTTTTTTTTTTTTTTTCCACCACAGCGGATCGCAAACGAAATGCGATTGCAATGCGGTGCGGAAATGCTCAGGGATCGCTGTGTTTCCCGCAAACGTGTGTGAACCTAGGCTAAGTGTTCTATATATGTAGCGAACAGTATGCAATTAAAATGTTAAAATATTTGTTATGTTTAATACCTATTTCTTTATCGTACATCACGGGACACAGAGCGGCATTCATTACTATATGGGTTATATGGAGTACCTTCAGGTGTAGACACTGGCAATCTCAAACAGGAAATGCCCCTCCCTATATAACCCCCTCCCATAGGAGGAGTACCTCAGTTTTTACGCCAGTGTCTTAGGTGTTAGTCATGGTTTAGCTTGCCTCCGCATCCTTGGGATTAGGTGAGCTACCGGTTCTGTCCAAAAAAGCCTCAGCGCTAAAGTGGTCAGTAACCGGACCCCAAACCCTTGGGGTATAGCCCATAATGCTTTTCTTTTTAGAGAGCTGGACCCTGGGCCCAGAACTTAGAAACCTTTGGGTGCCTAATGCTTTCTGTTGCCAGGGTGCTATATGGGCCCAGGACAGTGGATCCTTCATAGGAACCCAGGGCCTGAAGGTCTAGACATCCCCACGGAGATGGGGGAAGATTGGGCCTCTTGCTTGGCAAAGTCCTGCGGCATGGAGCAGGTAAGTGAGGGGAAAACTTGCGGAACTTGGTTCTTAGCAGGTTTTTTTCTGGGGGGTCACAGGGGACATGCCTAAAGTTATGCACTGCATCTGGCAAACTAGTCACATATCATAAAGATAGGATGGCTCTCTATGTATTATTCCCCATAAGATGTGACCTCCCTTGTAGTGTTGGAAAAGCATTGAGTGGGGCCTGTGTTATATAAAAATATATGTGTGTGTCAGAGAGCTGTGCTTACCTGCAAGCCTCCAGGCGATGCTTCATTCAGTCTTCCTCCTCAGAGCCTGCAAAGCAGGCAAAACGCTGACCTCCTCATGGTTCCAGGCTGCAGGCTGCAGTTTGCTGGAACAGAGAGGTCCCTTCCTCCCAAATCCCCCCCCCCCCCCTGTCGGGAGGGGCATTTCCTGTTTGAGATTGCTGGGGGGGAAGGGCGGGTCAGTGGCTTAAGGAAGGGGCGGCCCTTCCTTGTTTGTTCCATTCAATACTTTGGAACTGAGGAGAAAGACCAGAGCGGCAGCAGGGGGCGCCGAGGACACACAGTGGCCAGAAAGGATATTGCAGTCTTCAGAGGACTGTTTTTTCAAGCCTAGAAATAGGCTGTTTCTTTTCCATCTCATAGTTTTTCTTTGCAATACTACTCAGGGGGACAGAATGTTTTTTCTTTCCTGGATTTGAAACAAAAACGAAAAAAATAAAAAAAAATAAAAAAAAAAGTCATCTAGGGGAGAGGAAGCATTTTTTATCCCCCAAACAGGTGTTTGGGCAATTAACTTTTATAGTTCCAAATACCAATAGGTAGCAGGTGTACCTCGGTATTGTACCATGACGCTGCTTTCCCCACAGGGAGCCTTGGGGCCATCGGGATCTGGGGCTGGAGCTGACGCGGGTCAGTCCAACCCTAAGATGGTCACGGAGGAGGTATTACTCACCTCTTTAAAAGAGATGCAGAAAAGCATGGGTAAAATGATAGCCGCAGCTATGCGGGGCAGTAAGCGGAATAGATCTCCGTCGCCCGAGCGCGGACCCTCAGAAGAGGAGGTCCTTTCCTCAGGGGAATTGGACGACCTCTTGGACAAGGACCAAGTAGGTTCAGGGATCGAAGATCCGGATACAGAGGAGTCTGGGGCAGTCTCCCTGAGGGAGAGCTGGTGGATTCAAGGATTGTCGGACTTGGTCCATAGGGCATTCAACTTGCCAGTACCAGATCTCCAGGTATCGACGGTTTCAGCTTTGGGCTCACTGAGGGCGCCTCAAAGCAATGCTGTGTTTCCGATCCATCCTCTATTAGAGGGAAATTTGTTCCAAGATTGGAACAAGCCAGATAAGATCTTCTTACCACCTAAAAGGTTCTCTGTCCTATATCCTATGGAAGAAAAATTTTCCAAAAGATGGGCTACTCCTGCAGTGGACGCAGCCATCTCATGTGTTAACAGATCGTTAACATGCCCTGTAGAAAACATACAGGTGTTCAAGGATCCAGTTGATAAGCGCTTGGAAGCACTACTTAAGAACTCCTTCACTACTGCAGGGGCAGTAGTACAGCCAGCTGTGGCTGCGATTGGGGTCGCTCAAGCATTATCGGATCAATTTAAACAGATGCTTAAACTTATTCCGGCCCAGCAGGCAGAAAAATTTTCGGATGTCCCTAAGGCCATATGTTTTACGGTAGACGCAATCAAGGATTCTATCCAGCAAGCGTCACGTTTATCGTTATCCCTTATCCATATGAGAAGACTCTTATGGTTAAAAAGCTGGGAGGCTGAGCCCCCATGCAAGAAGCTCCTGGTAGGGTTCCCCTTCCATGGAGGACGACTCTTCGGAGAAGACCTAGATAAATACATTCAGACCATTTCTAACGGCAAGAGTACTCTCTTGCCAACTAAGAAGAAGGTTCAGGGACCTGCGTTTAAACGACAGTATTCCCCTGGGCAGGGGCCCTCTAATGCCAAGCAGTATCGACGGCCTCCTGCAAAAGCAAACTTCGGCTTCAACAGCAGATCACAAGGACAGGCTGTTAGAGGCAAAAGGCAGTGGTTTCGCAAACCAGCAAAACCAGCCCCCAAGCCAACCTTATAAAGGGGCGCCCCCACCCACGAAGGTGGGGGGAAGGCTGCGACTCTTTTCAGAGATTTGGGAAGCCAGCATTCCCGACGAGTGGGTACGGTCTTCCGTGGCCACAGGCTACAAATTAGATTTCCTAAAGGTTTCCTCCTCCTCATTTCCAGAAGTCGAGGATTCCAAACGATCCGGAAAAGGGAGCCGCATTAAGATCGGCATTAGATCATCTACTTTCCCAGGAAGTAATAGTAGAGGTACCAGTCCTGGAACAGGGGCTGGGTTTCTACTCCAACCTATTCATCATCCCAAAATCCAATGGAGATGTCAGGCCAATTTTGGACCTAAAGATGGTAAATGCATATCTAAAGATCCGCTCATTTCGGATGGAATCCGTGCGGTCAGCAGCTGCCACACTCCAGAAGGACGACTTCATGGCGTCCATAGACATAAAGGATGCCTACCTTCATGTTCCAATTTATCAGCCACATCAAAGATATCTACGCTTCATGGTGGCTTCGCGTCACTTCCAATTCGTGGCGCTTCCCTTCGGGTTGGCTACGGCCCCCCGGGTGTTCACGAAGGTCCTAGCTCCGATCCTAGCCAAGCTAAGGATCCAAGGGGTCACGATCCTAGCATACCTGGACGACCTCCTAGTCATAGACCACTCGTCTCCCGGCTTGGAGCGAGCAGTGGCCCTCACGGTCCAATACCTCGAGAGGTTCGGCTGGGTCCTAAATCGAGAAAAGTCAGCTTTCCAGCCCACAAGGCAGTTGGAATATCTCGGCATGAGATTAGACACAGAACAACAAGGAGTGTTCCTACCTCTGAGGAAGGTAAAAGCCATCAAGGAATTAATCCTACTGGTTCTAAGCAAGAAAGAACCGACTATTCGCCTATGTATGAGGTTACTAGGCAAGATGGTGGCCACATTCGAGGCGGTACCATACGCCCAGAGCCACACTCGCATCCTACAGGCAGCCATCCTGTCAGCATGGAGCAGAAGGCCACAGGCCTTGGATATCCCGTTGCCGCTCTCATCAAGAGTCCGACAAAGTCTGTGTTGGTGGTTAGACCCTCAGAATCTACTGAAGGGGAAGTCTTTCAGCCCAGTGGCTTGGAAGATAGTGACCACAGACGCCAGCCTGACGGGCTGGGGAGCAATTTTGGATGGTTGCACTCGCCAAGGTACTTGGGCAAAGCCAGAGAAGCAGTTGCCCATCAACATCTTGGAGCTCAGAGCTGCTCGACTAGCCCTCAGGGCTTGGACGTCAAAATTGCAGGGGTTCCCGGTGAGAATTCAATCAGACAATGCCACGGCCGTGGCATACATAAATCACCAAGGGGGAACCAGGAGTCAAGCCGCTCAGAGAGAGGTGAGCTTGATTCTCCTATGGGCAGAGGCTCATGTGCCCTGCATATCGGCAATATTCATTCCAGGAGTGGACAACGTTCAGGCGGACTTCTTAAGCCGCCAGACTCTATGGCCGGGGGAATGGTCTCTGCATCCACAAGTCTTTCAAGCACTCTGCCAAAGATGGGGAGTGCCGGACGTGGATATCATGGCATCGAGACTCAACAAGAAACTAGACAGGTTCATATCCCGCTCAAGGGATCCGATGGCCTGCGGAACCGATGCGTTGGTTTGCCCTTGGCATCAGTTCAAACTTCTTTATGCGTTTCCCCCGCTCCAGTTACTACCCCGCCTGCTGCGCAGGATCCGGGTGGAGCACATACCAGTCATCCTGGTAGCTCCAGCATGGCCCAGAAGGGCATGGTACTCACTAATCTTAAGGATGGTAGTGGGAGACCCGTGGACTCTTCCTCTACGGCCAGACCTGCTATCGCAAGGTCCGATCCTCCACCCTGCCTTACGGCATCTAAATTTGACGGCCTGGAAGCTGAATCCCTGATTCTCAGGGGTAGAGGTCTGTCTCAGAAAGTAATCTCTACCCTAATCAGAGCCAGGAAACCGGTCTCTAGGGTGATTTATTACAGGGTCTGGAAGGCCTATGTAGGCTGGTGTGAGTCCAAGCGATGGCTTTCTCGCAAATTTACCATCGATAGAGTATTAAGTTTTCTCCAGCTAGGAGTGGATAAAGGATTGGCATTAAGCACAATCAAAGGACAGATTTCTGCTCTGTCAGTGTGGTTTCAGCGGCCGCTGGCCACCCACTCGCTGGTTAAGACCTTCCTTCAAGGGGTCTTACGTATTAGACCTCCAGTTAAATCCCCGCTTTGTCCGTGGGATTTAAATCTTGTTCTGTCAAAGTTTACAGAAACAACCGTTTGAGCCGTTGGCTGATATTCCTTTGGTTCTACTGACAAGGAAGTTAGTATTTTTGGTTGCCATAGTTTCCGCAAGAAGAGTTTCGGAGCTGGCAGCCTTATCCTGTAAGGAACCATATCTTGTTTTTCATAAGGACAGGGTCGTTCTCCGCCCTCATCCTTCCTTCCTACCGAAGGTCATATCCAGTTTTCATTTGAACCAGGATTTGGTATTACCATCCTTCTTCCCTAAACCTACTTCCAGAAAGGAAGGGTTGCTGCATACCTTGGATATTGTCAGGGCCATGAAGGCCTATCTTAAAGCTACAAAGAAGATCCGGAAAACAGATGTGCTGTTCATTCTACCGGATGGGCCCAAGAAGGGGCAGGCAGCTGCAAAGTCCACCATTTCTAGGTGGATTAAGCAATTAATCACTCAGGCCTACGGCTTGAAAGGGTTGCCTCCTCCAGTATCATTAAAGGCTCATTCTACTAGAGCCATGGGCGCCTCCTGGGCAGCACACCACCAGATATCTATGGCTCAAGTTTGCAAGGCGGCAACCTGGTCTTCTGTCCACACGTTTACAAAATTCTACAAGTTGGACGTAAGAAGGAATACTGATACTGCCTTCGGGCAGGCAGTGCTGCAGGCTGCAGTTTGAGACCCTCGGATTCCGGGGGCTCCTCTTGTTTGAGTTAAATTTAAAATTTAAAATTATTTTTCTCAACTAAGTTGGATTTATTATGATTTGAGTATATCTCTAAATTAAATCCTTTTGTCTTGGAGATGTTCTCCCTCCCCTCATTGTAAGCATTGCTTTGGGACATCCCATATAGTAATGAATGCCGCTCTGTGTCCCGTGATGTACGATAAAGAAAAAGAGATTTTTAATACAGCTTACCTGTAAAATCTTTTTCTTGGAGTACATCACGGGACACAGAGCTCCCACCCCTCTTTTTTGAGGACCATTTTGGGAGGCATACTGCTTGCTACAAAACTGAGGTACTCCTCCTATGGGACGGGGTTATATAGGGAGGGGCATTTCCTGTTTGAGATTGCCAGTGTCTACACCTGAAGGTACTCCATATAACCCATATAGTAATGAATGCCGCTCTGTGTCCCGTGATGTACTCCAAGAAAAAGATTTTACAGGTAAGCTGTATTAAAAATCTCTTTTTTGGCTGTAATGTAACAAATGTAACATTTTCTTACCACATTAAGACCCCTTTCACACTGGGGTTGCGTAAGCGCTAAAGCACCGCTCGTTTTAGCGGCTTTTTTTGGCTGCTAGCGGGGTGCTTTTAACACCAAAGAAGGGCAGGGACATTTTGGGAGCTCCCAGACCACCCCAAAGATGTTGCTTGCAGGACTTCAAACGTCCCGCAAGCGCATAGCCTGGGTGTGAAAGCACACATTGTAATGAATGGGAGGCAGTTTTCAGGGGCTTTACAGGTGCTATCGCTAGCGCTGAAAAGCGCCCCCCCCTTAGTTTGCAGACAGGCTTTCGAAGAAATGTCATCTATCTGATTAAAAACACAAGTGAGTCCAGTAGGCCGACCCACATAGAATATTTTTCAGATCACTAGTAGTATTTTGTTATCTTTAGAAAATTAGCAGGTAAAAATCTGTAATCTTAATCTTAGACTATGTATTCATTATAAATATTATTTTGTTTAAGTATTATTCCTATTTTCGTTTGGGACTGTTCAATAAGGAAAGGGTCATCTTTGAATCCCATAGATTAAAAAAACTGTTTGTTTTTTACAGGTGGATGAGGTGACAGAGCTTCTGGCCAGCTTCACATCTCTTAGCCTCCAAATACAGAACATGGAAAACAGGTAGCCACACTCGTGACTGCTGTACTATATCGGGAACTCCTGGAATTTTACAGTCGCCTGTTTACTGCCATACAATCTTGGACTTTTGGCTACCTTGACTGTAATCTAGGTGTGTCGGTCCCTAACGGGAAACCTTAAATCTGAACTTTAGAAAACAAAATGTTTTGAAACTTTACCCCGACCTACGTGCACTTGAAGTTGAACACTTAGACTAGTTTCACATCTGTGCATTGCAGTATTATATGGTAAAATGCAAATTTCCAATGACACCCCAGTGCACAAGAACAGTAGACTACAATGCTCCCTTCCTGCAGCACACTAAAACACCTGTTTAGGTGCTGCATTAAAAAAAATGCTGCTGGTCCAATCTTTTTGTCCATTGCCAGCTGATGGTAGCCTGTTAAAAATGAATGGGCCATCTTAAAACAACACATGTTTATGTGCATGTGGTAATGCCTCCCATGGACCCCAACGGTCTAAAGAGGCCCTTGGTAATCTTGAAGTAGGTTAATTTTGTCTGTAATACCTCCCAATGAGGTATTGATGTAAGCAGCCACCTAATAATGATTTATCTGCTGGTATTGGGGTAGTCCTATTATGAACCATGTGTTGGGTAACCATCGAACCCATATATAACAGCAAAGCACTGGTGTGAACTTGCTAGGTTTACAGGCATACAGCATACAGGCTGTTGGAGAGGTAAGAGGTTTTCCTAACCAAACAAGAGCAATCCAGCTGGCGAGACGACTCATTTGCATTTGTCCTGCCTTTTCTAACTGGACTTCAGATTTAGGACTCATGCACACTGGACATTTTTTTTTTGTTTTTACAGCAGCTGTTTTTGGCTGTAGACTTTTTTTTTTTTTTTTGTGTTGTTTTTACAGCCATTAAACTCTCCATCATGTTATCCTATGTGTCCATGCACACATAGGCTGTTATCAGCAGTTTTGGGCAGTGACGTTTTTGAGCAGTAAAAAAAAAAAAAAACTAGTGGGTTCTGAGAGACGTTTTTCAGCTGTAAAAACGCTTTAACGCTGATAAACGTTAATAAACGCTCAAAAACTTCGATCACCAGCGTTTAACGTTTGTGATCCATTGAAGTAAAAAACGCTAAAACACACTATTGCAAAAACTTTGAAAAAAGTTGAAAAACTCACTGCAAAGCTACTGGCGTGTTTATAACCTTATTTTAACGTCCAGTGTGCATGAGGCCTTAAGGTTTTAGCCATTTGAACTTGCCTGCTCAAAGGTACATCGGGAATCCATTAACACCTTGACTACAAACATATGGTACGATGACCATCTACACGTTTCACCTCAAGGAGCTAAAGATTTTTCTTCGTATTCGCATTCTGTGAAGACCCTGTGCGTTTTTGTCCTTGGCTGGTGTATTGCCTTGAGTTGTGCACGTTTACTCCATGATATCTATGTTCACTGGGCTGCTGTTAGGTGTTTTTAATATTGAGTCCTGAGATCTGTGGGAATTTATTAGTAGGGTTATGCAAATTGTAGTAACCCACAGCAACCAATCAGATTTCAGACATTTACATATTTAAAGGGGGTTGTATAGGTTAATTATTTTTTTAAATAACAAACATGTTATACTTCCCTCCACTGTGCAGTTCGTTTTGATCCTGCTGTTCTGGGGTCCCACGGCGGCTGTCTCGGCTCCTCCCCCCTAAAGCTAACCCCCTCTGGGAAGCTCTTTCCCGAGGGGGTTAGCTTGCCGGCATGCTCCCGTGTCATACACTTGGCGTCCATAGATGCCAAGTGTATGACTCGGTCCTGCCCCGTCATTGGATGTGATTGACAGCAGCGGTAGCAAATGGCTGCACTGCTATCAATCTACTCAATCAATGGCCAGACTCAGTGGAGAAGAGAATGCCAGGGGTCACGCACAGCAGGTGAACAGGCTCAGCTAAATAAAACTGGGGGGTGGTTCGCTGGGGGGCCCCTTTAACTACATTAAACTGAAAGCTAATTGGTTTCTGTTGTTTACTGCACTTTTTACTGCCTTACATATTTTCATTGTGTCACTTGTATTATATGTACGTAAAGGTATTTGCAGTAGTGCAGTCCAGATAAAAAACGTTTTCAGTGTAATTTTGTATGTATTGCACATTTAATGCAAATCCGGTGCAAAACTGCTGTTATTCTAAGGTGTCGAATACCTACTTCATTACTGTTCTAAGTTAGTGTTACTAAACCCAGGACCCTGCTTTCACTATATCTGGTTTCCCACAGTACACAAAACATGGAAATGCGATTATTTTAGTAAATATAAACTGCTAAATACCTTTTCTCATCAGCATTATATAGTCTTGTGACTTCTATCAATCTGTGTCTGGCCAAGACTGTCTGTCTTATGAGGCTGCAAAACTCCTGACCCTCTGTCTGGACAGTGCTGATCACATGCACCTTCCCATAAAAAAACCTCTCTAGCAATACACCTCAAACTGAGCTTGTGCAGAGTACCTCCTAGGGCTCTGTACTGCCAGGAGAGGGATTGGGTACTGTGGAAGAAGGGGAGGATCATAGAAGACGGTTAAAACAACCTTTCTCTTATCGTCCATGGACGGACACAGCTCCTTAAATCTTGACAAGTGGGTTATGTTCCCTGTTTACAGGAGAGGACTAGGCAGAAACATGTTAAATACATGTTACATTAACAGAGTTGAACAGCCCCGCCCAGGGGGCGGTCCCTCCAGACATAACCCACCTCACTGTAGCATGCAGCCTCAGTTTCGTTCTGCCTAGCAAGGAGAAGGATGTATGGCTCCCTTTTGGGCCCAGCGCCCTGGGGAGAAATGTTATTTTATTTTACTTTTTCTTGAACTTTTGGCTAAGAGACAGGCTGGATAATATAGATCCTTGTAGTCTACTCAGTCCGACCAGCAAGCGTGGGCACACCTTTGCAAAGAGGCTCGGTCTTCCACGCCATACCCCATGACTCCTGGGGTGGTCGGTGAGCTTTGCTCCGAGGTCCACATATGACTGGACTGTGGTGTTGTCTCACTCACAGTGGACCAGGCCGACAGCTACCTCCATTGCGGTTGTAGTTCTGTCAGGAATGCGTCAGCGAGTCCTCGCTCGGACGGGTAAGTACAGTCCCTCCTGCTTCGGTGGGTTGGTAGGGCTGGGCATTCCTGGGGTTCAGGGGTCCTCTTCTCCTCCCTTCCCTGCTCCTTTTCCCTTGCTGCATTGCTAACATTGCCGCTGTTAACACAGTCCCCTCAGGAAGGCCCCCTGACAGGCTATCTGGCCTGTGTTTTTTTTTCTTTTTTGTATGGGGCTTTCCTGTGAGGTAAAAAGCCCTGTGATGAGCACAGATGTTTATGATTATACTTCAGCGAGTAGTTAGACGCTGACTGATTGGTGATCCTTACCCACCTGTAACGGTTTTGCTTTTTATGCTTGTATCTGTGTCTTATCCTTAAGCCCAGGTTCACACTGGGTGCGATTTCATTCGATTTGAGATGCGATTTCACATGTGAAATCGCATCTCAAATGCCCCCAATTGTCGGCAATGGCGCCGTCCTAATCGGTGCGACTCCGCATCTGCGGCGCTGCACCGATTTAAAAAAGTAGTTCTTGTACTACTTTTTGCGATTTCGGGCCGCGATTTACATAGACATCTGTGCTGAAACCTGCACAGATGTCTCTTAAATCGCGGCCGAAATCGGGACTGCCGGCGGGAGTGAAATCGTGCGAGTTCAGCTGAACTCGCACGGCTTCACTCCCGCAGCCCAGTGTGAACCAGGGCTTAATAAAAATGCCCTAGGAGGCTTTTCCTGTTTCAACACAGGTCCCTACAGATGCCACACAGTTCTTTTCCTCTCACACGCTGTGTGCTGAGAGCGGACAGCAGCGCTGGGCAGTCTCCTCCTGAGGTGAGTCCCCTGGTTTACCCCTGGTCAGCGCAACAAGTGGGTGAGAGACCCTGAATAGGGCTCTAGGAGCTTTTGTTTATTTGTAAGGACAGGTGTGCATATTATAATACACACTATGTAAATATTATTAATATCTGGAGTCAGTATCTGGGTCCTTCCCCACATGCTGGTGGTGGCAGCAGGTGTTAGCACCTGGGATTCCCACAGAGGTTTTATTGTTAGTCCTGGACACGTTTGTGCCAGGGTGGGGATGGACTGTGGGCGGGCGGTAAAAGAGTGCCCCCTTCCCCAGTTATCCCCTGGGGGAATGCTCTGTTATGGAGCCATGGACCAGGTTACCTGGGTAGTAAAAAAAAAAAAAAAAAAAAAGCAGAATAAGGCATTTATGGGTGCGCTTTTTACTGCTGCGAGGGACTCTCTTAAGCTGGAGTTTCCGCAGAGGGCTCGGTCTTTTTTGGATCACACAAATCGGACCGCTCTGTGTAGGTTTTTTCCTTCTGTGCCCTTCTTTGATAATTTCTGAGATGCGGAATGAGAAAAGCCGCTGAGGGCTTTTGTAGTCCCTCATCGCCGGGCGGGAACCCCCGCCTGTATGGATCTGACTGATAGAAGATCCGAAGTACTGACCCGTTCCAGGTTTACCATGCTGGGGTCTGGCTTGCAGGGTATTGTGGCCACTTCTCTGGGGTCTCAGTCGGCGCTGGCGCCATTTTTTGGGAGGTTTTTCAATTACATTGAAAACTCCCATTGGCGACCATTTTGTCGTAGCCGCGCTATGTCGCAGCTTACATTGCGCCGGCCATTTTCCTGTGGCCGCGTTCTGAACGCTCGGCGGCCATCTTGGAGTAGTCCTGACCCCTAGTGCTGTATACAACTCACGGAGTGAGCATTTTGCACCAGACAGTGCACCGACTCTCTCCTGAGGTTATTAGGCTAGCGGACCAGCTGGTCCAGGGCCTCATATAGGTCTGTGATGCTTCATTAAATGCTGCGCCCTTGTTATCCAGGGCTTCTGTTTCAGAATGGTTTTATGCACACGGTGGTGTAGTGCTTAACTCCATTACTTGGCAGCAAGAGAGTCATTGGTTCGAATCCGGACACTGACGCCAATCTGCCTGGAGCTTGCATTGTCGCTCCCTGTGTCTGCGTGGGTTTGCAGGGTATTGCATAGTGTGTATGTATATTATGTAGGTGTATGCACACATGCCTTTGGAGGAAACCGGAGTACCCGGAGGTACTCCGGTTTCCTCCAAAGGCATGTGTGCATACACCTACATAATATACATACACACTATGTGTGTGTATTGTTTAGGGGCAATCCTCCCAGGCTGTCAAAGGCCCAGCTGGGGGACTAATCCGTCCCTGAGTGCGTAAGCCGATCACGCCGGCACCCAAATCCTGCCAATGTATGTAGCCTTCCCTCCCTGTCTCTAGGTGGGAGGGGCAACTTGCAGGTTTGCAATTCGGTGAAACCTCCCTGCTCTCCGACCAGTGGGTCTGCGAGGTGGTCTCTTCGGAGTACTAGATAGGGTTTCCTCCTATCCACAGAACAAAGTTCTTTCCTCGTGTCTTCCTCTCCCAGCCCGTCAGTCTGCCTTGGGCAGTGTGGGATTTGCTAAGCTGCGGGGTCATTTTACCTTTCCTGCAGGACGAGAGGTTTGGGGTTTTCTATGGGCCTCAGGCCCTAAATACTTTTGTGAATGTCGGGTAGTTCCGCATGAAATCCATTTGTTCGGTTGTAGCTGCGCTCCATCCGGGGGATGTCCTGACGTCCTCGGACATCAGGGACGCATACATGAATGTCCCGTTTTCCGCATGTCACAGTGTTTTTTTTCTGTGCTTCGTGATGAGAGAGGGTCTCTGTCAGTCTGTGGCCCTTTTGATCTGGCGTCGGCACCATGGGTTTTCAGCTAGGAGCTTGCACTTATCCTAACTTTGTTGGGACAGCGAGGCTTTGCCTCATTGGCTACTTGGACGACCTTCTTCTGAGAGCAGCTTCTGTCTCCGACCTAGTGGATGTGTTATTCCCATTCAGACCCTCCGAAGATTCGGGTGGGTGTTAAACGTTTAGGCCAGAAGGTGTAGCTCAGTGGCAGCAAGCCTGCCCTCCATGTGTGCGACCCAGGGTTCAAATCCTGGGCATGCTAGGTTTCCGACTCAGCGTTGAAGTATCTAGTGTTGATGCAGACTCCTTGGTGGCGAAGGTCCTTCTTCCCCTGGAGAAATTGCAGACTTTCAGTCTGCGGCGAAGGTATTGGCATCACGCAATCGGTCTTCTCTCCGGGCGCCTGCTGGTTCGGGGCCTGTGGGTAGCCTCCTTCAAGGCAGTACTGTATGCCCAGTTGCACACTCTGGTTTTCCAGGGGAAATACTGTCCAGGTGGTAAAAATCTCTTGTCTCTGAAATCATCAGAAATCAACTCAGTCAGTCTCTCTGAGTTGGTGACAGAGATCCCAGACTCTTTGGTCCGGGAAGTTGTTTCTTCCTTCCAGTGGTTGGTGTTTACGACGGATGCCAGCTCACGGGTTGTGAACCTGGGGGGTCCAGTCGGCCCTGAGTCGCTGGACTTGCGTGGACCTACGGCCACACCTCCCTGAATGTGTCTGGTCTCGGTAGCTACCCAGGGTCGGGCCTGACTAGTGCCTGGGTGGGAGACCGCCTGGGAATGCCAGGTGCTGTCTACTGTTCATTGTCCTACTATTTTAGGCGATCAGGCTATGCTTCTCCTCGTGGTCGACCGATCTGGTTTCAGCCGGACAACGCCATCAGGTATACCGGCAGGCGGACTACTGGACTCGCCAGATGCTGAACCAGATGCTTGGGGTGTTTCGGCTCCCTTGCAGGAGGTGAGCCTCACAGGGCATAGATCTCCTGGCCGCTCGTCTCCGGCGCAAGGGTGCCAAAGTTAGTGGCCAGGTCTAGTTATCTGGTACAGACGCGTCAGTCGCGCTGGTGGCCTATGTGGGGTCTGTATCGGCGACTTTTTGCTGTTCCTCCATGGTAGTTGCTTCCTTGGCTGCTCCACAGAGTGGAGGCTGAGGAGATCCCGATAATTCTAGATTGACCTTGTTCGTCCTTGGTACGCCGATATCGGGTGCCTGGTAGCGGAGGTACCCTGGCGGTTGCCAGGGCAGGAGGTCCCTCTGTCCTATACTTCCTCCTGTTGTACAGTCACTGACTTGCTCAACATGGTTATTGGAAGCCAGACTTTAGGTGACCAGGGTCTGTCTGACTCGGTCATCTCAACAATGCTGAGAGCACTGTAGTCTTCTTCCGGAGGATCTACCGTCGCACCTGGCAGGCCTACATCTCTTGGTGCGAAGGGATGGAGTGACGTCCACGGACGTACTCGGTGTCCAGGGTCCTGCTGTTTTTAAAGCTTGGAGTGGATCTAAAAATTGCTTAAAGCTACGTTTGGGGGCAGATTTCAGCCTTGGCTGTGTTCTTTCAGTGGCCTTTTTGCGGCCTGTTCCCTGGTGGGTCCCCTTTTTTTGTGTGCAGGGGGTTTGTCATATACTTTCCCCTCTTGGCCCATCTCTTCCCCCATGAGTTTTGACTCTGGTGCTCTTGGTTCTTCAGGAACTTCCTTATGGAAACATCAGAGAGATTTTCTCTTGACACTATCTCAGAAGGTGGCCCCTTTAGTGGCCTTTACCTCTGTTCGAGGGGTTTCTGAGTTGGCAGTCTTGTCTTGCAAGCCGCCATGCTTGATCCTCCATAAGGATTAGGTGATGGTGTGCCCGCGACCTTCCCTTCTTCCGAAGGAGGTTTCAGCCTTTCATACTTTAGGCGTGGTATGCACTTTGCGGATATACCAGCCTACAACGGCTCCGTTTCGGAGTTCTGACTCTTTTGTGTCGGTGTCTGGTCCACAAAAAGGCCTGGCGGTCTCGTCGACCACCATTTCTCGGTGGATCAGGCAGGCCGTCATACAGGCCTATGCTCCTAAGGGGCGGGCCCCCCTTTCCGGTCACGGCACTTTCAACCAGGGAAATTGGTGCTTCCTGTTTTTTTTTTTTTTTTTTCAACATCATGCGTCGGTCTCACAGGTTTTTTTGACAGCCGCTAGTTTTTGCCGGCGGCTGTTTAAAGTTGCACCTCCTCCGTTGAGGAGCTCTGCTTGTTTTGGGGTGAAGTTAAAATTTGGTTTTACTGATATATTTCCCACCCTTAGTTTTTGACACAGCTTGGGGACGTCCCACTTGTCAGGATTTAAGGAGCTGTGTCCGTCCATGGACAATAAGAAAAAATAGGATTTTTTGTACTCACCGTAAAATCCTTTTGTCTGAAGTCCATGGACGAGCACAGCTCCCACCCCTCCTTTTTAGGTTTGTAATGCTTGTTACGAACTGAGGCTGCATGCTACAGTGAGGAGGGTTATGTCTGGGTGGGGCTGTTCAACTCTGTTAATGTAACATGTATTTAACATGTTTCTGCCTAGTCCTCTCCTGTAAACAGGGAACATAACCCACTTGTCAAGATTTAAGGAGCTGTGTCCGTCCATGGACTTCAGAGAAAAGGATTTTACGGTGAGTACAAAAAATCCTATTTTTACACAATGCACAGGATTAATGCCTTCGGTTCCACAGTCAGTTTTTAATGGGAAAGCAGAGTAATTGGCAGGAACATCGGATGTTGCACACAAAGAAAGCAACACAAAGATCACAGGATACTTTTACTTTTTCTTTTCATACGTGTGCATGGTACAGCAGGCACACATTCAGAATATAAAAAGTAGGGTTTACATACTCTTTAATTCAATCTTATTTTCCTTGAAGTGAAAGGATTATTAAATGTGCAGCGCATCAAAGTTAAACATAATGGATGCTTCACAGGTACTGACACATTGATTAAAAATATGCACAATATTACCATCTCTTCTTCTTTCCTGTATTTTAAATGTCAAATATCTCACTCACGTGAATTTTATGTAATAAAACCAATCCCTTGCATGGAAAGATTATCTTCTGTTTTTTGTTATGTGCGCAGTGATGGACTTTGTCTGACAAGAACATTTTAGTCCTACTAGATTGATTCCAGTAGCTAGTTTGTTTTCTGTTGTGGTGGCTTTGTGTTAACGCATCATATATTGCAATCATTAAAATTTTGAACACCATGGTACAGAAAGACACAGCAATGCCAGAAAGGGAAATAGAGGACAGCCGGATATAAGAAAATGCAAAACAAGCACAATATAGTGAGAAAACAATAAAAAGTGTTTAAGAACCCACAGAGACATACAAATCTCTTAGGTTTTTAACTCCAGCATTCATCAACAAAAATTTTAGTTTTAGGTGGGCTGATTTATATTTTGCACTGGAATTGCGCTAAATATGTTTTATGAGATAATCATGTACAGTTCTTTATTTCTATAAGATTGTGGGTCATTTCTCATTGTCTGCAATGGTGTATCAATCTTAATGTCTCCACCATTTTACATTAGGAAAATACAATACTGTCTTATTTGTTGTACTGTGACAACAACATTGTGACTCTTCTTTACGGAGCTGTATATGCCCTTTCATTGTATGATTGAAACTCTCTAATTAAATGACATTCGTTTTAAAGTTCTGCTTTTCGTTTGCCTCAGTCAGAAACATTACCCTGGCTGAACCTACCTTTTTTTTTCTTTCCAAAGACAAAACAATTGGAAGGAACAAGTCTGACCTGAACTTGTATATATGACTGTAGTTGCTTGCAAGTTAAAGTGGTTCTAAAGCTAAAACGTTTTTTTTACCTTTAATGCATTCCCCGCATCAAGGTATAAAACGTTTTGCCACTTGCTGAGCAAATTATTGCTGTGCCCGTCAGCAATTCTGCTCCCTTGTCTTTCTCTTTTAACAGTAGGATTTGGCAGCATTGGAAGCTATTGGCTCAAGCCCTGTGAGCAGAGAGTAAGGGATGGGGCTGAGGCACGCTGTGTGTGTCTATGGACACACTAAGTAGCTCAGGAGCGAGCCTGCACATCTTCCCCCAGAGCAAGCAGCTTGCTATAGGGGCAGACGCAAAAGGGGAGCAGAGGACAGCTGGCACAGGGCTCCAAAACGTGGTTCAGGGCCAATAATTGCAAGCGGGTGAGTATGACATTTGTTACTTTTTTTTTAATGGCCTTTAAAATACTTTGTTATTGTCTGATTTATTATCTCTGTAGAGGACTGTAGTGGTACGATTTGCACCCGATTTATTTGGTGCACTGAACTGCCATGGCCATTAGGCATTGGGCTTACTTTTCCTGTCGCATAAATATACTGCTATTGGTGAGTGAGACTCTGACCCAAGTAATGGAGATGGATTTCTGTGTGCCATTGAAGTTTTCAAGAGATATGAAAGACCAGAGAATATTTCAGCCTACTGGCATCCTTTAATAATACTGGCATTCTCTAATAACTAAAGCAACTCAAATCTACTTCTGGTGAACTGGACTTTCAACAGATTGGTCTCCAATGCTTAGATGTAGTTCAGGAAGTTTAAGTGTATCTCTCTTTTTTTTTTTTTTATATATTCTTTATTTTACATTTTTCACCTTTTACATTGTCTTGAACTCAGTTTAGTATCAATACACACAATATAAACAGTTTTCTATTGCTGTGTTTCTTGCATTTCCAAGAACTGTTATTCCTTTCTATCCCACTTCATCCTATCGTATCGTCCCCTTACTCGTGTTCTCCCCTGGTTCAAAACATCACATCCCCCCCTTGCCCCCAAGCCCTTCTTCCGGGCTTAGAGCAAAAACACCAAACAAAAACAAATAAAAAAACAAAAAACAAAAAACAAAAAAAAAAAGGAAAAATCCCCTCTCTCTCTCCTTCCCCTCTCCTCCCACACCCCGTCATCCCTCCCTAGTCCTCCCCCCGCTCCCATCTCACATAGGGTTCCCATGTCTCCCTCACTATCTCCTCCCTCTCCCCTAGAAATGCTGTAAGGTTCTCCATGCATTGCATTTCCTTGATTTTAGCTAGCCATTGTGCTTTACTTGGGTAGCATGTGCTCTTCCAAAGTACCGGGATACACGATCTAGCTGTAACCACTAAATGTCTCACAAGGGATCTTTTGTATTTCTCCATTGACATAGGTATGTCTAATAGCAGATAAGTCGCCGGTTTCTCTCCTAGTGCTGTCCCCGTTATATCTTCTATCACTTCAGATACCATTTTCCAGAAATCTTTAACCCCCTCACAGTTCCAAAAAATATGTAAGAGTGTTCCCTCTTCTTTTTGACATCGCCAACAGGTATTTGACACCTGAGGGTAAATCTGGTTTAATACCTCCGGTGTCCTATACCATCGGCTCAGTATCTTATATCCTCCTTCTTGAAATTTGGAAGCTATTGATGCTTTATGGTTAAATTGGAAGATTTTTTTTTTCTGAATTTCCGTAAATCTAACCCCTAAGTCTGTTTCCCACTTCTGAATAAAGCCTATCTCCCGCGGTGCTTTCATTTCATTTATCAAGGAGTAGAATATGGAAAGTGAATGTCTCACCGACTCTCCCCTGAGACACATTTTCTCGAACTCTGTTGGTGTTTCTCTCATCCTAATATGTCCCCGTATAGATCGAAGAAATCGATTTGCACCCGATTTATTTGGTGCACTGAACTGCCATGGCCATTAGGCATTGGGCTTACTTTTCCTGTCGCATAAATATACTGCTATTGGTGAGTGAGACTCTGACCCAAGTAATGGAGATGGATTTCTGTGTGCCATTGAAGTTTTCAAGAGATATGAAAGACCAGAGAATATTTCAGCCTACTGGCATCCTTTAATAATACTGGCATTCTCTAATAACTAAAGCAACTCAAATCTACTTCTGGTGAACTGGACTTTCAACAGATTGGTCTCCAATGCTTAGATGTAGTTCAGGAAGTTTAAGTGTATCTCTCTGATACTTCTTCATTTTGCAAATGATTCTCCTTCATACATTAAAGAGAATAGCCAAGATCTATAGGGTTATAGTTTCACCTTCAAGAGTGGGACACTATTTCCCCTCTACTTCCCTGTTTATTTGTCTGGTGATGCCTGGTGCAGTATATTTTCCAATGGGGCAAATATGACCTGTGGTTGTGACCAGCTTGACAGCGTCCCCAGATAGGCAGGTGGCCCCCTGGTTTTCCCCTGAGATGGCCCACTGACCCCTGGGAGTTCCTAATGGCAACATGGAGTCGTCTTTGGAAGCGCATGGTGGCCCTTTCATGGCTCAACATGATATAACCATTGTTGTGAAAATGATCAGCTACAGTATAACCTTTTATATATAAATTAGTTTTACAAAGTGAAATGCACATAATACATGCAGGACTCCTCTATGATACATAATTTCAGGTGAATCAGCTGGATGAAACAAAAACGGTGTCTGTCTTCATCTCGGAGTGCAAAGCAACAAAATATTAATATTTTTAAAGGCGGGTAAAAAAAAAATCTATACAAAGTCCATAAACGAAAATTCCAACCCGGACAGCACCCAGTGTGAAGATGATTGACAGTTGTGACCCGCCACCATATGGACTGAGGCTTACCAAAAGGTAATTTGATAACAGCGTTATTCAAATTACTGCAGGATACTTCCAAAGCGCCGGATAACAGCCAGGAATAGATCAGGTCACGGTCCCTTTAAGAGATCCACGATGGGATGCAGCAGCATATACTAGCGATATTCGTCCTCATAGCATGTCACAGCCCAGTCAATGTCAACATGAAAGGAAGGAGACCGCACATAGGGTAGTATATACTAACGAGTTTAATTAAAAAGGTTAAAACTACTTACAGGCGAAGGTAAATAGAGAGCGAGTAAACATTTGCCGGCCGGCATCTAACAGGAGCCCTTCCTGTACGCGGTGACGTCACTGCACTCCGTCCCAGACGCGTTTCGTCACAATATGACGTTCTCAATGGGAATGGGCTCTGCAGTGAACCACCGCTTAATATACCCAGGCCTCGCTTTGACTGCCAGGAACCGGAAATAGCCAAATCGCCATTTTGAAAATGGGAAAACTGGATATTTAGTGTGTGCGGGACCTTAAGTGCCCTTAACTAGATAAAAAATAATAAAATAAAAATATATATATAAATAAGGCTAAAGACAGGGAGCTATCTCTTTAATAAAAGAGAGACAGTATTAGAGATATAAAGAATTTATGTTTTGTGCATATAAGTGAATTTAATACAAAACGTGCATAAATTAAAAGTTCATCCTGAATAAATACAGTCGGTCCCTCTCGTGGCCAGAGCTGGAACTGCCAACCTATAGATAATTATATCTGAGTGAGCAATACCTCACACATATATAAATCAGGATGCTACAAACAAAATATTGAATATTAAGAAAAATTAAGAAAAATTAAACTTAAATAAGAAACCCCATTAGGGATTAAGATAATCATATAAATAAATTAATATTCATATAAATAATATATAGTCAAAAATTGGATCATGATTAAACCAACCCCCATCTCCAAATTGACATACTATTAATAGTATAAATATAAATAAATATAAATAGTGAACCAATCAAATATATTAAAAAATAAAAAAGTAAAAATTAGAAAAATTAGAAAATAGAAAATTGGTCCCATCCTGGTGAAGTCAAAATGAGGCTAAAAAGTTTACAAATAGTTATAATGAATAAAACCACTATACAAAATCATTTTATACAATAATATAGACATAAAACTACCTTAGTGACATCAAGCATTATTTATAAACGCATTTATATCTGTGTCTATATTTAGGCCATGAGGCGTATAGCACTTGAGCCGGTGTATCCAAGCCATTTCTAGCTTGGAAATTTCTCTAACTAGAGCACTCCCCCTCCAATTAGGTTTAAATTTATCGATGCCTAAAAAAAGTGTATTTGATGGATCTCTGTTATGTTTGAGGAGATAATGCTTTGACACCGAATGCTTATCGAAACCATTAAGGATGTTGGTAATGTGTTCGTTTAACCGAACACGCAAAGGTCGCTTGGTACGGCCCACATATTGTAGGCCGCATGGACACTGGATCAAATACACAACTCCTGTGGTTTCGCAAGTAATAAAGGGCTTTATTGGGTGCTCCTTCCTTGTAACGGTTGATTCAAACCTAATCGTACGTCTACTCCTACATGAATTCAGGGAACAGACTCTACACCTTCTACATTGATAAAAACCCGTTAATTGATTAAAAAATGTATTTAAGCCATTCTGAGGGGGATTTAAAATATTTGGTGCAACCTGATTACGTAAGCTTGGTGCACCTCTAAAAACAACCTTTGGTTTCTCGGGCAAAAGCCCCTTAAGAATGGGGTCATTCCTTGCCAAATGCCAGTGTTTATTCAAAAGTTGTTTGATACTCCCGTGCTGAATGGAATAATCAGTGATAAAGGGAGCACAGCCCTGAAATTGGTCACCTACAACTTGGGGTCGCTCCACCAAAAGGTCCTCTCTGGGGATACGGCTAACAGTCTGCAAAGTCTCATTTAGGGACTCTAAGTTGTAACCCTTCTCTAAGAAGCGACCGGTCAGTACCTTGGCCTGCTCAGAAAACTCAAGAGGGTCAGAACAGTTCCTACGGAGCCTGAGGTACTGGCTCTTTGGAACCGATCTGAGCCACTGACTATGATGGCAACTGTTTAAAGGGATAAAAGAGTTGCGATCCGTCGCCTTAAAGAATGTTGAAGTGCCAAACTCATTGTTCTTAATGCTAACTTTGAGATCCAAATAATGTACCTCAAATTGGCTAGCTTCGAATTTTAGTTGGATCCCCCTCTGGTTAAGATTCAGATCTGACATGAATCTCTCCAGCCTGTCAAGGGTACCATCCCATAGGAGGAGGATGTCATCGATATACCTTGCCCATAACATGAGCTCCGGTATATTAGTACTATAGATGACATCCTCCTCCCACTTGGCCATAAACAGATTGGCCAAGCTGGGGGCATATTTAGCCCCCATGGCCACGCCCGTTTCTTGTTTATAGAACTTCCCCTCGAACCAGAAATAGTTCGAGGAGGTGGCGAACCTTAAGAGTGACATAATAAACTCTACCTGTTTAGCAGGGAGGCCAGAATCACGTATTAAGTAAAAACAGACAGCATCAAAACCCAGGGCATGGGGAATGATGCTGTACAGAGATGTCACATCAATCGTGACTAACCACATACCATTTCGAGGAGTGAGACCAGCCAAAAGATTAATAATGTGCCTAGAGTCTTTTACATATGATGGTATCCTCTTGACTAGTGGCTGTAGAAAGAAGTCCACATATCTACCTACCCGGGACGTCACAAAGTCGATGCCACTGACAATGGGACGCCCCGGGGGGCAGACAGGATCCTTATGAAGTTTGGGCAGATAATAAATTGTTGGCGTCCGTGGTGCCAATGGGACCATGTATAACCTCTCTTTAGGAGATAAGATCCCCTCATAAAACCCCTTGGCCACTATAGCTTCCAATTCCTTTTTATATTTATTTTTAGGATCAGACTGTATTATTGAGTAAGTATTGGAATCACCCAAAATATTGTTCATCTCCCTCAAATAATCAGATCTGTCCAAAACTACAATCCCCCCACCCTTATCCGCAGGTCTAACTACCAATTCTTTATTATGGCAGAGTAGATCTAAACCCTCCTGCATTGATTTACTCAGGCGTGCTTTTTTAATTTCCATCAAATCTAAGTCTCTCAATAAAACGTCACGAAAGACTTTAAGAGAGGGTGCCAAATTCCCTGGAGGGTTGAATAGGGATGCATTGGACAGACCTGAATGGGTATAGATGTTAGACACAACTGGATTAGAGAAGGTATTAGTAGCCATATACCTCTTAATGCTTAATTTCCGAACAAACTTGTGAATATCCATATACGTATGGAATTTGTCCAGACCCCTTGGGGGTGCAAATTTAAGCCCTTGATCCAAAATGAGCTGTTCTGATTCGCTCAAGACCTTCGAACTTAAATTAAAAATCCCCTGCCCTTTCTTTAAATTTTTGACCGCTTTGGCGGCTCTAGTTCGCCTCCCCCCTCTGGTTCCTCTCCTCTTTCTCCCTGTCTTTTTTTGCCTTGTTGGGGTTTGTGAAAACCCCAACTTCCTTGATCGTTGGAAGGTCGAGGTATCGGGGGGTTGGCTGAACTGTTGTAATAATTAGTGTTAGGATGTTGCGACGGGAGAGGATTGGGGTCATAACCCCAATACTCATCAGGACCCTCTCCATCCCTAAGTGGAAAAAAGGAATTTTGGATTGGGACATTATAATCCCACCCTGATGCACCAAATGATTGGTAAGTAGACGGGGAGTGTGGGCCCCAATCAGCCGTTTGGTTTGATCTCCAATTGTCTGTATGGCCAGTATAAGACCCTCTACCTCTTAGAGGATTATGACTCCACCCTCTACCACGGGAGTTATGCCCTCTTGGTCTAAACTGGGGGCCCTGATAGACCGGACCCGGTCCCTGATTATGGGGTGGACCAGAAGGCATCATAGGGCGGCTTTGATGCTGTTGAGCAGTGCTACCTCTTGGGACATTTGGGGTCCTTCTAGGAGATTGGTATAGGGAACCTCCCCTTCCTCTGGTGTTGTTAAGAATTTTCTTCTGAGCATTGTGGGAAATTTGTGAAAAACCCACAGTACCCCCAACAACCTGTGGGGCCGAGGTGTCCATCTCATTGGAATTGGATCTAGCCGCCTCCTCCAAGAGTTTTTTCTGCCAATTGAAAACTATCTCACTTTGATAGTCCCCAAGGTCCCTATTATATTTTTTCTTTTTTTTAACCCTCTGTTCTTTATCCTCTTTCTCAAGGACTTTAAGAAGAGCAAGGGATTTTTCTTTATACTCATCATTGGTGGCAAAGGGACCAAGTTTCTCCTTGATACCCTTAACCTCCTCATCTAATTTTAATAATTTACTAGTCTTTTTAGAGACCAAAAATTTAAGGAATGATACCCCGGCTTGATTAAAGTATTTATACCACTCCTCAAGGTCTATATCACCCTTTTGGGGTGCTACATCCCATCGGAGGCTACGTGGGACCATCTGTAGCTTAATATAGGTCTCTAAATAGGCAATATCCCATTTGGTGTGGTTTTCAGATATCAAGAGGTTTTTTAATCTCGTGAAGATACCTCCAAGGTCACCCTCATCCTCTTTATATACCTCAAAAACACCATCCAATTTGACCATATTCTTGGCCCGGAAATCGAAAATATCCATATTTCAGAATATGATAAGCAGCAATAATAGTAAATAAAGAATCAGGAAAAAAAGAAAATTGCGCTAATCGAATAAGAATTAAGTGAATAAATGGGAAGGCTGCAATAGCGTGAACTAACACAAAACAAATATAAAAAAGGAAGAAAAATTGCGCCAACCAGTAATATAATAGTGTGAACAGTGAAGTCCTTTGTGTTTTCTACAAGTGGAACGCAGAAAATCATGGTTTAATCATGATCCAATTTTTGACTATATATTATTTATATGAATATTAATTTATTTATATGATTATCTTAATCCCTAATGGGGTTTCTTATTTAAGTTTAATTTTTCTTAATTTTTCTTAATATTCAATATTTTGTTTGTAGCATCCTGATTTATATATGTGTGAGGTATTGCTCACTCAGATATAATTATCTATAGGTTGGCAGTTCCAGCTCTGGCCACGAGAGGGACCGACTGTATTTATTCAGGATGAACTTTTAATTTATGCACGTTTTGTATTAAATTCACTTATATGCACAAAACATAAATTCTTTATATCTCTAATACTGTCTCTCTTTTATTAAAGAGATAGCTCCCTGTCTTTAGCCTTATTTATATATATATATATTTTTATTTTATTATTTTTTATCTAGTTAAGGGCACTTAAGGTCCCGCACACACTAAATATCCAGTTTTCCCATTTTCAAAATGGCGATTTGGCTATTTCCGGTTCCTGGCAGTCAAAGCGAGGCCTGGGTATATTAAGCGGTGGTTCACTGCAGAGCCCATTCCCATTGAGAACGTCATATTGTGACGAAACGCGTCTGGGACGGAGTGCAGTGACGTCACCGCGTACAGGAAGGGCTCCTGTTAGATGCTGGCCGGCAAATGTTTACTCGCTCTCTATTTACCTTCGCCTGTAAGTAGTTTTAACCTTTTTAATTAAACTTGTTAGTATATACTACCCTATGTGCGGTCTCCTTCCTTTCATGTTGACATTGACTGGGCTGTGCTATGAGGACGAATATCGCTAGTATATGCTGCTGCATCCCATCGTGGATCTCTTAAAGGGACCGTGACCTGATCTATTCCTGGCTGTTATCCGGCGCTTTGGAAGTATCCTGCAGTAATTTGAATAACGCTGTTATCAAATTACCTTTTGGTAAGCCTCAGTCCATATGGTGGCGGGTCACAACTGTCAATCATCTTCACACTGGGTGCTGTCCGGGTTGGAATTTTCGTTTATGGACTTTGATACTGGAACTTTTTAACAATTTGTTCATGTTTATGCACTCATATGGTGCACATTTTTTTCTGCGTTCCACTTGTAGAAAACACAAAGGACTTCACTGTTCACACTATTATATTACTGGTTGGCGCAATTTTTCTTCCTTTTTTATATTTGTTTTGTGTTAGTTCACGCTATTGCAGCCTTCCCATTTATTCACTTAATTCTTATTCGATTAGCGCAATTTTCTTTTTTTCCAAAAAAAAAATCTATACCCACTGTAGGCAAATAACATCAAAATAACAGGGTATTCAAGACTGCATTCTAGGTTATCGACCATATATAAATCCAGGGGGGGAAAAAAATAGATGGTTGTAGGAGGAGATAGCGGAGAATAGATTTGATAGATATCTGCCTTTTATAGATTGCCAAGATTTTCTTTGGCTTACCACTACATATTTTGGAACGAGGACAGAATAGATGTAATTTCTGGTTTCCTCCCACACTCCAAAAACACACTGGTAGGTTAATTGGCTCCTGTATAAATTGGCCTTATTATGTGTATGTATGAATGTTAGTTAAAGTGGAGTTCCACCCTGGAAAAAAAAAATTCCTCCCAAAAATCTAAAAAAAAAAAAAAAAATGTACTTACCCTAAATAGCTGTTGCTATGCGGAAGTCCCGAATCTGCCTTATCATCTTCCGCAGTGGATTCTCTTCCTCCTCCTACACTCGGTTTCTTCTTGTGAATGGGGCGCGCTGCATTCTGGGAACTGTGTGTATCCCAGAAAGCAGCCGGTGTATTGTCACATTCTGCTGCCTATCATAGAATGCTGCGGAAGTCACGTGGCGGGCAACTGCGCATTCGCAATGCGTTCCAACCGCAAGTGCGATGTGTTGCACAGGATTTACGACACTACCCTTCAGTGAACGCATCACAATTTGTCACGGAAGTGACTTATTACCATAGACGGAGCGGGGGGGGAGAGAGAGACACATTCAGAGCGAGAGAGAAATCGAGATATAGAGATACTGAGATACATTCAGAGCGAGAGAAATCGTGTACATATATTTTATATAAGTGAAGTAATGCACATAGAAGAGGTAATCCCCTCCCTGAGCCCCGGTTCTCTCTCAGTATCTCTATATCTGTATCCCTCTCTCGCTCTGAATGTATCTCTATTTCTCTCGCCACCACCTTACTCCACCCCACACTTCTGCACAGTAATGATAGTAAGAAGGGGGCAAGCAGACGTCTTGTTACACCCACCAGAGTTTTAGATTTCACAGTTATTTTCAACACAAAACAGATTATATGCTTAAATACAGTATTTGGAAATCCAATGGACTGTTTACATGTTAAATTTTAAAAGCAGCAGCAAACCTTACATGCTTGCTAATGTGACAGAACAAAAATCAGAGGTGTTCTGTCACATTAGCAAGCATGTAAGGTCAGGTTTGCTGCTGCTTTTAAAATGTAATGTAAACAGTCCATTGGATTTCCAAATACTGTATTTAAAGCGGGAGTTAACCCGAAAAACAATTTTTAACATTAGATTGAGGCTCATTTTGTGAAGCAGAATCGGGTGTTTCGATTTAAAAAAAAACAGTACTTACCGTTTTAGAGATAGATCTTCTCTGCCGCTTCCGGGTATGGTCTTCGGGACTGGGCGTTCCTATTTGATTGACAGGCTTCTGACGGTCGCATACCTCGCGTCACGAGTAGCCGAACGTCGGTGCGGCTCTATACGGCACCTGCGCACCGACGTTCGGCTACTTTCGGAAAATCGTGACGCGCTGTATGCGACCGTCGGAAGACTGTCAATCAAATAGGAACGCCCAGTCCCGCAGCCCATACCCGGAAGCGGCGGAGAAGATCTATCTCTAAAACGGTAAGTACTGCTTCGATTTAAAAAAAAAAACCACCCGATTCTGCTTCCCAAAATGAGCCTCAATCTAATGTTAAAAATTGAGTTTTTGAGTGAACCTCCACTTTAAGCATATAATCTGTTTTGTGTTGAAAATAACTGTGAAATCTAAAACTCCGGTGGGTGTAGCAAGATTTGTCTTGTGTTTTTTTTTATTTTATTTTTTGCTGATCCGAAAAATGATCCGATCCGTGACTCTAATCCAGTGTTTCTCAATTCCAGTCCTCAGGCCCCCCCAACAGGTCAGGTTTTCAGGATTTCCATTATTTTGCACAGGTGATTTGATCAGTTTCACTGCCTTAGTAATCACCACAGCCTTTTCATCTGAGGGAAATCCTGAAAACCTGACCTGTTGGGGGGGCCTGAGGACTGGAATTGAGAAACATTGCTCTAATCTGAGGATCGATCTGATCTATGAGTTTTTTGATCCGTTGCACCCCTAGTTTATACCATGCAGGGGTCAGGAGTGAGTAAAATACAACACAATGGGGGTTATTTACTAAAGGCAAACACTACAAGTGCAAAGTGCACTTAAAATTGAACTGTAGTCGCTGTAAATCCGAGGGGGACATGCAAGAAAATAAAAAACAGCATTTTAGCTTGCACATGATTGGATGATAAAATCAGCAGAGCTTCCCCTCATTTCAGATCTACCCCTCAGATTTACAGCAGCTGCACTTCCAAGTGCACCTTGCACTGCAAAGTGGATTTGCCTTACGTAAATAACCCCCATTCTACAGAGGTCAAAGACAGAGAGAGAGGGGAGGAGGGAAAGAGTAAAGGGATGAGAGGTGTAAGGGGGTGAGATCGAGAGGAAGGGAAAGAGAAAGGGGATGAGGGAGAGAGGGGAAGGGCGAGTTAAAAGAGAGACACGTGGAGGTGGGAGAGATAAATTAAAGTTAAAAGAGAGACCACTGGCTTTGGGAAAATAGAGTCCGTCTGTTCACAGGCTCGGCACACTGTAAATCCAAAGTAAATGAGAAATGGCTTCAGCTTTGTTCCCCCACCCATAGAAGTATCTTTCTAACGCGTTTTTCCCATGTGGGGCTTAATCCTAGAGGGATACTCTGGCTCACATACAGGAAAATTTGGATGGGGCTGTACAGAGGCTGCCAGTATGTGAGGCTCTGCACAACTTCAGGAGACTCCACAGGACACATCCAGGTAGACATCAAACATGGATAACCTCCTCAAAATTAGAACATCTATTCATTCTATTTGGGAGACTTCCCTTCTTCTAAACACAACTGGAACCAAGAGAAAAATCTCACCAAACTAAGAGGAACTGCCTCCTATACAGTTGTTACTGAAGTAGATTTTCCCTCAGTAACTGCCACACATCGCACCAGTACTGTGGCCCTAGCAGTGACCTGATTTTATCCAGTGTGGAAAAACACTGGTCACCACTGATAGCCTAGATTCGGACTGGAATCTAAACCACTGCTCCCCTGAAAAGCAATCCACGTTTGGCTCGCGTTCCACAGCCATTTAACAGGTAATTAAATTATAGGATTAAAACAGACTGTGAGGAGACATCACCTCATCTCTTCACCACCTGTCAAATGGCTCTGGCAAGCGATCCAAACGTGGATCACATTTCAGAAGAGTGACTTGCTACTTTCTGAACAAGAGATGAGGGATCAGTGCAAAACATCTCGACTGCAGCATATGAACACCCCTGTGCTCTGCCTTTGATGCACAAGGTGGGGTGGTCGCACTAAAAGCCAACATATTATTATTATTTGCTTTTCTTTACATCAGGGGTCTCTAAACAAAGGGCAGAGTAACTGTCCTTCAGCTAGTATGAATAGGCAAAGTCTCGGGCTTGGTGGTTAGTAGGAGGTGAAATGGTGCCCCATGATTGGGAGGAGTAGTATGCCATCATTGGCCCCCGGGCCGGACTTTGGACATGCCTGGTTTATTGAATATATTTTTTTCTATTGGTTGAATTTCATGTATTTTTAATCTATGTGGCTATCATTTAGCATGCCTGGACTGGATAATTTAAGGCCAGGCTCACTGCAAACTGTGATAAAAGTGCGACTATTATCGTATTAAACATGCAATACACAGCTGGCATGAGCAGACTTTGGTGGTGAAATACAATTCTCTGTCTCTTCAATCTGTAAAGCTCCTAGGTGTGTGTGTGAGCGGCACATCTCCTATGCGGGCAGACGCACACCTCTCCTCCATGTGCTTCCCAGGCAGGAACAAAACTACAGCACAGCTGGCTTTAGACCATGTGACCGATCACCACCAATCGGCTCCTGCGTGAGAACCAAAGGCCAGGACATTGAATCTAAAACGACACCAATGATTGGATTAGCCCCGTACCGGAAATGAGGTAATATCTGATCGCCGGAAGTAGCGCTCTCTTTCCTGCCCTATGTGCGGTGTAGTTACCGGGATTCGGCTTGTGTTGTACTGCAGCCTGTGAACATGTCTTACGCGAAAGAGGAATTCGAGGTGAGTCTAGTCATTAGAGATCATGCAATGGCGTTGCTTCCGTGAGAGGGCGGAATATCACTATAGTTGTAATGGCGATGAAGTGAGATCGATCTTTAGACTGTAACGGAATAGTTGTATATACATTTTCCAGGGACAAGCCTAGTTCTTTAAGATTTTCTGTCTACACCATAGAAATGTACTATTCAGACTAGTAAAAAGTCTATACAGTATGACTTCTTACAGTGCAGCAGATTGGGGTACAGTACAGCAGATTGGGGTACAGTACAGCACAGTATACAGATTATAGTGCTCCAGACTATGTAATTCACACAATGCAGGGCTCCACACTATGTTGTGTATAGTACATGGAAATGCAGGGTTCTGGACTATGTTGCGTACAGTACACGGAATGCAGGGCTCCGGGTTATGTTGCGTACAGTATAGTACACGGAAAGCAGGGCTCCGGGTTATGTTGCGTACAGTATAGTACATAGAAAGCAGGGCTCCGGGTTATATTGCGTACAGTATAGTACACCGAAAGCAGGGCTCCGGGTTATGTTGCGTATAGTACACCGAAAGCAGGGCTCCGGGTTATGTTGCGTATAGTACACAGAAACCAGGGCTCCGGGTTATGTTGCGTATAGTACATGGAATGCAGGGCTCCAGACTATGTCGGGTACAGTATAAGCCAGCTTGCAAATTACCAAAGTATCCTGTTTAACAGTATGCGTTAAAAACAGGGGTTTAGTCTGCACACATTTGCAAATGCATGTTTAAGCGATAGGCCCGTCAAGGCACCCGGGTATTTTCTGTAGTCCCGAGGCTGGGTTCACACTGGTGCGACACGACAGCAGTCCTACTTTGGATCCGACTTTGTCCTCCGACTTGGATCCCCGCCTATACCAGGCACTGTGTTTGGTATGAGTCTTAAGGGGCAACTCCATGCCAAATGTTAAAAAAAAATACGCCATGGGTTCCCCTCCAAGAGCATACCAGGCCCTTTGGTCTGGTATGGATTTTAAGGGGGACCCCCAACGCCGAAAAAACGGCATGGGAGTCCCAACAAAATCCATACCAAATCCTTATCCGAGCACGCAGCCCGGCCGGTCAGAAAAGGGGGTGGGGACGAGCGAATGCCCCCCCTCCTGAACCTGTACCAGGCCGCATACCCTCAACATTGGGGGGGAAGGGTGGATGCTTTGGGGCAGGGGGGCGCCCTGCACCCCCAAAGCATGTTGATGAGGACAAGGGCCTTTTCCCGTCCCGACAACCCTGGCCGTTGGTTGTCGGGGTCTGTGGGGGGGGCTTATCGGAATGCGGGAGCCCCCTTTAATAAGGGGGTCTCGGGCCCCCCATCCTATGTGATTATTGGGTACATCGTACCCCTACCCATTCACCTGGGGGGAAAAAGTGTCAACGGTAAAAAAAAAAGTAATTTATTAGGCAGCTCCGGGGGTCTCCTTTTGCCTTCTCCCGGGCTCCTCCGCTATCTTCTTCCAGCTCTTTTACTAGTGTTGGCCCAGTATTCTCCATCGTCTTCTTCCCTCTTCTTTTCTTCCGATGTTGACACAACGCTCTCTCCCGTTGTAATGCTGTGTGCGCACCGATTTATATAGGCATGAGGCGTGGTCACGGATGATGTCACCCGGTGACCCCGCCCCTCATGATGTCACAATCCCAGGGCATGATGGGCCTGTGACTTCATGAGGGGAGGGGTCACCGGGTGACATCATCCTGTGACCACGCCCCATGCCTATATAAATGGTTGTGCACATGGCATTACAGCCGGAGAGAGCGTCGTGTCAACATCGTAAGAAAAGAAGACGATGGAGAAGACCGGGCCAATGCTAGTAAAAGAGCTGGAAGAAGATAGCCGAGGAGCCCAGGAGAAGGTAGCGGAGAGTCGGAAGAAAACCCCCGGAGCTGCCTAATAAATGACTTTAAAAACCTGTGTAGTGTGTGTGTGTGTGTTTTTTTTTTTTTTTTTTACACTTTTCCCCCCAGGTGAATGAGTAGGGGTACGATGTACCCCATACTCATTCACATAGGCTGGGGGACCGGGATCTGGGGGCTCCTGTATTCTGATAAGCCCGCAGACCCTGAAAACCAATGGCCAGGGTTGTTGGGAAGAGGCCCTTGTCCTCATCGACATGGGGTGGGGGGGCCACAGGGCGCCCCCTGCCCCAAAGCTCCCACCTCCCCCCCATGTTGAGGGCATGCAGCCTGGTACGGTTCAGGAGGGGGGGGGGGGGCGCTCGCTCGTCCCCACCTCCTTTCCTGAACGGCCGGGCTGGGTGCTCGGATAAGGGTCTGATATGGATTTTGGAGGGACCCCCACACCGGTTTTTCAACGTAGGGGCTTCCCCTTAAAATCCATACCAGACCAAAGGGCCTGGTATGCTGTTCGCGGGGGAACCCGTGCCATTTTTTTTTTTTTGCGCAGAGTTCCCCCTCAAGATCAGCAGAGCACAAGTCGCATGCCAAAGTCGGATCATGCAAGACGACGTTCCAACTTTGATCCGACTTCAATGATATTCAATGGGCCTGAAGTAGGATCAAAGTTGGACCAAAGTAGTACAGGGAGCATTTTCAAAGTCGGACCGACATGTGTCGGACCAGTTAAGACGGCTCCTGCGACATGAGCTCCCAATGTCGGAGCGTTTGTCACACCAGTGTGAACCCAGCCTAACTCGAATGTTTAAGAGCCTCTACAGTGGAAGCATATGCATTATAATGGATAGGCAGAGGGCAGGTGAGCCTGGAGGGAGGAGCCCACCCCTCCTTAAAAGCACAGGGGCACACTGTACTCCCAGCACATAGCACTATGGCAGTAAAGGTGTCCAGTGCGTCCCCTCACCAATATTTTAACAGTACAAACTAATGGTCACTGGCCTTTGCAGCAAGGAGCACATGGAAGGGCAATGCATATAACTTACCGACCAGCCAGCAAACGATGAAATGATCCTGTCTAGCAGCATGCGTTTAAAAATGGGGATTTAGTCTGCAAATATTTGCAAACCAGTAAAGTACACGGATTGCAGGGCTCTGTATTATGTTGAGTATAGTACACTGAATCCAGGACTTCAGATTATGTCGCGTACAGTATAGTACACAGAATACATGGCTCTGAATTATGACGTGGGCAGTATAGTAGATGGAATGCAGAGCTCTAGATTTTTTTTGGTGTACAGTATAGCTCTGGACTTCGTAATATACAGTATAGTACAGAGTGCAGGGGGTCTGGACTATGTCATGTATAGTACACAGGTTGCAGGGTCCAGTCTGTCATGTACAGTAAACAGGGTGCAGGGGGTCTGGACTATGTCATGTACAGTATTGTACACAGGGTGCAGGGTCCAGTCTTTGTCATGTACAGTAAACGGGGTGCAGGGGGTCTGGACTGTCATGTACAGTATTGTACACAGGGTGCTGGGGTCTGGTCTTTCATGTATAGTAAACGGGGTGCAGGGGGTCTGGACTATGTCATGTACAGTATAGTACGCAGGGGGCAGTCTTTGTCATGTACAGTATAGTTCAGAGTGCGGGGGTACAAACTGTGTATGCACAGATCTATGTAAAAATCCAGAACATTGTCTATTGTGGCAATGTACAGTATGTGGTTTAAAGAATGTTATTTGCAGCAAAGTGTACATAACAGAATGGCTTCTGCAGTGGAATAGGAGTCTATAATATACAGCACAGGGTGCAGTGGTCTGAAAATTGTGTCTGTTATTTAGATCAGTGGGAAACATACAACCCTCTTAAAGTGGTTGTAAAGTCAGAAGGTTTATTTTATTTATCTTAATGCATTCTGTAAATTAAGATAAAAATCTTCTGTGTGCAGCAGCCCCCCTAATACTTATCTGAGCCCATCTCGAACCAGCAACGTTGCAGAAGTGTCTCGGCTGCACGGGACTCTCCCTCCTCATTGGCTGAGACGGCAGCGCGGCGCCATTGGCTCCCACTGTTGTCAATCAGTCAGTGAGCCAATAAGAGAGAGAGAGCGGACACACAGAGTAGCGGGTCGGGTGCCCTCGTAGAAAACTGCTTGCTGTGTGGGGCACTTAGCAAGAGGGAGGGGCCAGGAGCACCGGCGAGGCACCCGAGAGGAAGAGATCTGGGCTGCTCTGTGCAAAACCACTTCACAGAGCAGGCAAGTATAAAATGTTTATTTTTAAAGGGAAAAAAACTGAGACTTTAGTCACGTGTTTGTTGTTCTAATGTTTATATTTTATTCCCCCCCCCTTTTTTAGGGCACCCCCTCATATGATCCATACAATTATCAAGCAGAGTATGATGCGCACACAGGTATTTAAACAAACTTATTTTATGTTTTAATCATTATGTTAATTTGTAGAACAGTCTACACAAGTTATTTTAGAATTGATGACACAATATATTTTGATTTCATTGGAAGCTTTATTCCTTTCGCAGCCATGAAATGTGAGGTGATATGATGTCAATTTACAAATCCCATACTGGTGACCTCACAATAGAGAGAAAACTTTTGCGGAAGGGAGTTTAATAAGACACGTGGCCACTCATTAATATTAGAAGAAAAGAGGTTTAACCTACAACTACGTAGAGCAGGGATCCTCAAACTATGGCCCTCCAGCTGTTGCGGAACTACACATCCCATTAGGCATTGTAAAACTTTGACATTCATGGACATGACTAGGCATGATGGGAATTGTAGTTTCTGAACAACTGGAGGGCCATAGTTTGAAGACCCATGGCGTAGAGGGATCTTTACTGTAAGAACGGCAAGGATGTGGAATTCTCTTCCACAGGCAGTGGGTTCATTGGAGGAGCATTGATAGTTTTTTTTAAACCATTACATAAGCACCTGAACGACCGCAACATATGGGGATATACAATGTAATACTGACATATAATCGCACACATAGGTTGGACTTGATGGACGAACAAATTATATCACTAGCTGGGAATCCATATGTTCAACTCCCAATACTGTATTCATAGCAGTTAAAAAAAAAAAAAAAAGATCCTGTTCTTTTTAACCACGTCATCATTTTTTTTTTTTTGCTAGAAAATTACATAGAACCCCCAAACATTCTATATGTTTTAGCACAGACCCTAGAGAATTAAATGGCGGTCATTGCAACTTTTATCTCGCACCGTATTTGCGCAGCTATTTTTCATGCTTTAAAAAAAAAAAAAAAAAAACACAGTAAAGTTAGCTAAATTTTTTTGCATAATGTGAAAGATGAAGTTATGCCAAGTAAATAGATGCCTAACATGTCGCGCTTCAAAATTGCACACGCTTGTGGAACGGCGACAAACTTAAAAGTCCCCATGAACGACGCTTTAAAATGTTTTGAGTTATAGAGGAGGTCTAGGGCTAGAATTATTGCTCTCGCTTTAACGTTCACGGCGACACCTCACGTGTTTTCATATGTGAGCGAGACTTGCGTATGCGTTTCTCTTCTGCATGCTAGCACGTGGTTAAAGCATTTGATACAGCACAGTGCTTGTGCTGTGTCATTTGGCCCTCTGTATCACCTGTAATCGTGGTGTGCCATGGCTGCTGAGCCCAAACAACGTGGTCGGTTTACCTGCCTCCATCTTCCGCAGCCCTGCTATTTGTCTCCTCTGTGCTCTCTCCCCTCCCTCCCTGTCAGCTAGTCACAGGACCTGCCCCTGCAACTCCTGCTGCTCAAATAACTTTCACATCTTCATACCATCCCCTCTGTGTTCTAATCCTGTGTGAAGGATTTATAAAAAAAGCAGCCGGCAATGTTTATCAACAACATTGCTCAGCGCTGAAAGATAAAAAGAAACATTGTATCTTTCTGTCCCTTTACAGCTCAAAGGGATGAACTTCAATCTGTAAATTAAGTCCTTTTAACCACTTCCCTACCGCTGGACGTCATATGACCTCATATGTCCTCATATGACGTCCTGGACATTTGGGGGTGATATCTGAATGATGCCTGCAGCTATAGGCATCATTCAGATATCCTTTTCAGCTGGCGATTCTGCACACCATAAGAACGATCATAGCGGCAGTTCCACCACTTGATCATTCTTATAGGCGACGTCCCGCCGCCATCTGGTGCCTCACCAGGCTGTCCCGTGCCATCGAGGGCCCAGAGAAAGAATCGTCCGTCGCCGGCTCACAATAGAGATTTCCGATCATCTCTATGACATTCTGAGGCCCGGAGCGCAGCGTTATGACGTCACGCTCGGGTACCCGGAAGTAAACAAAGCCGCATGAGATCGGTGAATGTGTTTTTTTTTTTTTTTGTTTTTTTTCACAATCTCATGCTTTCCAGCCTGGAGGAGAGATGTGGGGTCTTATTGACCTGTCACACACTATTCCTATCACAATAGATGTTTACATTCCTTGTAATAGGAATAATAGTGTAACAATTTTTTATTTTTAAATGCCCCTGTCCCTGGTAGCTCGCGCTAAGAAGCAAACACATGTGAGGTATCGCCGCGTGCGTTGAAGTGTGTGGAATAATTCTAGCACTAGACCTCTGTAACTAAACTGGTAACCTGTAAAAAAATTAAAATTACTCAGCGTGACATCATCTTTCACATTATACAAAAAACTTTACTGTTTTTTTTTTTGCAAGATAAAAAGTTGCAATAACCGCCACTATATTCCCTAGAGCAGGGGTCCTCAAACTTTTTAAACAGGGGGCCAGTTCACGGTCCCTCAGACTGTTGGGGGGGCCGGACTATAGTTTGAAAAAAATATATAAACAAATACCTTTGCACACTGCACATGTTTTTTTTTTGTAGTGCACAAAAAACAGTTATTCAACATAAACTTATTAGTATGTCACAGAGTCCCCTCATGTCAGAGTCCCCTCCCCCCCCCCCCCCTCACCATTGCAGCCTTACTGTGCCCAACAATGTCTCACCAGCCAGTGTGTGCATCAGGATCTCCTGCTCCTGCTGTGTCAGCTCACTGTGAAAGTAGTCCCGCCCTCCTCCTAGACTAGATAGACAGAACACTGCATCTATCACACGACCTGGTCTAAGAGGAGAGCGGGACTTTTATCACAAAGCGCCCAAACTTTTCAGTGAGCTCCTGACACAGCAGTCTACCGGCCCTGCGTGCAGTGGGCCGGATAAAGGTCCTCGGCGGGCTGTAGTTTGAGGACCCCTGCCCTAGAGTGTCTGCTAAAAATATATATATAATGTTTGGGGGTTCTGAGTAATTTTCTAGCAAAAAAATGATTATTACATGTAGGAGAGGAGTGCCAGAATTGGCCCGGTATGGAAGTGGTTAAAGCAATCTTGTCAAGGGGAAAATAAAATATTTTTTGATGTTTTTTTTAATTCAATTGTTCCTCTGTTTTAACACCTATTATGCCTTAATTTACTCTAATCAGCCTTAAAGTGGATGTAAATCTAATTCATGAAATTTGAGCTGGGCACATATATCTGCAGTATTTTGTTATCTCTCTTCAAAGAGCCAAGTCCCGTAGCTCTCTCCTGAACAGTTCTTCTGTTATCAGCCTGATAACTTCTGACAAATTCTAGGACACATCAGATAAAAGCATTTCTGTACGGGGAGGTTGCTATAAATCGATTAGCAGGCAGCTGGCCCTGTTACAAAACACCTCTGAGATGCTCTCAGCCTCCAGATGTCCTAATTCCTTTTTTTTATGCTGTGATCATACTTCCTGTTAGCCAGTGACTAAGTTCGTTCTCCGTGGTCCCACTGTTTGTAGGAACGTAGCCACCCTCTTACTGGCTCCTGAGATGGACTCAGGGAATTGGGATTTGTAGCTTGCATTGGGGGATTACACATGTCTACAACTAACACACTGCTTGTTTTAAAAAAAATGGAAGTGAGGGAAAATGTAGAAATTCAGGAACTCAAAGAGAACATTAGAAACAATTTAATGAAAAATTAGATAACAGGGCCATTAAATAGTGGATGTATATAGATGATTTTTGGTGAATAAGTATGGTGATTATAGTCCCTTTTTATTCTTAGCTAATGTGACCAATAGAGATCCTGAATGGGGATCCTGAGTGACCAATGGGGATCCTGAACATGCAGCATGATTTTTAGATAAAATATCTCATCTGGTTAGCATAATATGCCATGTCTATAATTATATGAATGGGTTTACCTTCTCAGACCCAACGCTAGAAGCTATTTTTATTCTAAATTATGCTGAAATAGAACATGTAGCAGTATATGATTAAGGGATGGTGGAAGCACGGCTGAAGAGAATTCATGGCGAGGCTTGGAACATGGAGGCAACTAGGGAAAGAGAGGGGACTGCAGGGGGGTGCGGAATTGCTGCCAGAATGGCATTAACTGCAGGAACATGAGGATTAAAAGTCCAGGTTTAGCTATACCACGTTTTGTGAATGGTATGATCACTAATAATTTGAGCGGCACCAGAGGTTTGTTGGTGTGGAACGAAGGGCGGAGGAGAGATTTACTGTCTTCAGAATTTTCAGACTGTGCATGAATGAGCAGTTTACTATCAACATTGGCGTACATAAGCCTTGTTCCCAGCTGATAGTTTGTACATATGTAGGTTTCCTTCTTGTGAAGGTAATATCAGAGGAATCATTTAAAAAAATAAATATGTTCCAAGAGCTTTTGACTTTTTTTTAAAGGCTTCTCACCTCGACAGATTGGTAGATGTCTGTAAGCGCATGCAGTTGTGTACTTTTCAAGTGTTTTAACATATTTTTATGCTTCTTGGATCTGTTCAAATCTGGATGCTAATTTTTTGTTTCTTCTTATGTTTTAGGTGATCCGAAACAGGATCTGGCTTATGAGCGCCAGTATGAGCAGCAGACATACCAGGTCATCCCTGAGGTCATCAAAAACTTCATCCAATATTTCCACAAGACAGTGTCTGATTTAATTGACCAGAAGGTGTATGAACTACAAGCCAGTCGAGTATCCAGTGATCTCATTGACCAAAAGGTTTATGAGATTCAAGATATTTATGAGAACAGGTATGACCATTGATTGCTACAACAACCAATCCATAAAGTCAAAAAATATTGAGTGGATGTGCTTTTCTACTCAAAGTGCAGCTCGGAGTCGGCGAACTCATTCAATCCGCTGTTCTCCCAATGTGGCTGATATCTTATCTCAGCAGCTGTTATACAGAGGGAGACTGACAGAGAGCAGGGCTGCGGCTGACGTGGTCAGAGTACGTGCCCCGGTGTCGGGGTTTAGCAGCCTGATTATCGTGGTCAGTTTACAGAGGGTAGGGCAGAAACTGGCTGAATCGCCCAGGTATTTTAGGTGCTCTAGGGGGCCAAATTACACAGCACTGTGCTGTATAACATGCTTTAAAGAAACGTGTTGTATTGTAGCTTGCCAGTCCTTGGATATGTGAAAGAAAATTAGTAAATAGAGGGCGCTGATATTGATAAAAAAAATTCCAATAAGAAGTGGCAGTAAAGTGCCTGTGCAAACAATGCAAAAAGTTTTTTAGAAAAACTCTGAAACTAGAAATTAGTAATAAATAAGGGTATTAATACCTGTCATATGTGTACCAGACAATAAGTGAATAAAGTGCATGTGCAATTAGTAAACAGGTAAAAATAAGTGCATGAACCTTAAATGTATATCACACCAAAAACTTTAACATATGTGCATTATACAATAAATATGTTAAATTGGCATATATGTGCACTGAGTACCCCAGAAACGAGGGGGGGGGGATTCAGCGTAGAAAAAAATGGATTTAAATAAAATTTAAAAACAAAGCAAAAAAAGTCCCAAAACAATATTGGTGAATGTGGAAATTTCACACAAATGTAAACCAGTGAAGAGTCACAAAGAAAAGTCCAAAATCATAAATGATAAGCGTCCATAAATTCCTTAATCTTTACTACTTGTGTAGTAAGTTGCAGAGGAATAGGATTGGTGAAGGTGTAATTCCTATCACCCAAACGTGCATAAAGGATGGCCCCTTACCGCATGGAGTTGACCTTTTTAACTAAAAAAAGATCAAAAAGGCTTTGCTGTCACCCTGGACAAATTATGGATGGTCTGAGGTTCCTACGGATCAGCTTAGTAGAACATCATAAAAAATATAAAACAGAGGGATGCCGCCATAGCATATTATCATTTATTAAAAATAGTTTAAAACAAAGCAGGTGACGAGTGAAGGCTTACTTTATAAGTGCCCACATCCCGGCACTGAGGCTTTGGGCTTTGATCAGAAAGTACGATCCTGAGGACCTGATCCGTGGAGAGTGATGTCCGCGCTGGGGTGTTCTACGGCGTGCGTTCCACCTTGCAGAAGCCGAGAACCAGCTGGACAGGAAGCTGTGCGTGGTTTGCGTGTCGCCTCGACGTACGTTTCAGTAATCCGTCATCAGGAAGCGCGCAGGATATGGATATGCTGCATTCGTTTCCTGTGTCACAGCTGACATAGTAATCACGATATTTTTTTTTATTTGTATTTTTATTAAACAGGATTCATAGCGTATATCCGTTGCATGATCAGGAATCCCTCTAGTTGTGCTACTTGACCTTCAAAAGAGACATTTTATGAACGTGTCCCCAGTATGAAAGTTTGAATTGGGGTACACTTATTTACAGGAGGGGAAAGGGTTAACTAAACTTCTAATGTAAATTATTAGAATTATTATAGCTATTTGGGTGTGTGTTTGTTTTTGACTACTACGTTACTACAGAATATAGTAGTGAGGTAGGGGTTAGTAAGAGAAATTGCTGGGAGCTACATGAGAGAAACACTCCTGAAAGTGTTGGTTTACAATTAGACTTTACATTGTGACTGTACAGCAAGAGAATTGTTAACAGGTAACTTCTGTTTGAACTGCAATTTGGGTAACAGTCACTTTAAAGTAATTGTAATGTAGCCCCTAGGTAGCAACGGCTGTATTAGCCTGCTATGCCCGTGGCTTACCTGACACTGTCCAGGACCAGCTGTCACCTTTTTGGGGGTTTGTCCTTTAGCCTGTTGCTTACAGTGTGAGACCCACTACCTCCTCTGGTCCTCTCCTCCTTCCTCTGCTGTTTTCTTTTTTTTTTTTTTTTTTTTATTCCCCCCTCTCTTTTTCCTCCTTTCTTGCTACTTATTTTCATTTAGGTTTATTTGCCCAGCTTAGCTGGTATCATTGTAATTTGTCATTTATGGCAACCATTTATCCGTACCCGCTCACCTACTTGGGTTTGTACCATGTATTTTCTATGGCATTACTTGCCAAGCAACGCTGTATGGTTTTTCCTTTTTGGCTGTACAAGTAGTGGCGATGTGGTTGTAACAGCATATTTCTTTCTATTTTGTTTATTTTTAAATTCAATACACATTTGTCTAAAGTGATTGTAAAGGGATTTGTTTTAAAAATGACAAATGTGGTATACTCGCCTGCTCTGTACAATGCTCGGTATTTAGGGGGGCTGGGTGGGGCAGCAGAACACAAGTTTTTTTTCACCTTTTATTGCAGAGAATGCATTCAGGTAAAAGAAAACTACCTTTACAACCACTTTAAGCAATTTTTTAAATACATTTCTACTTCTTACCCATGTGTTATGTTGCTTTGTGCATGTTGGACAACTTCAACTAATTTTTTACTCCATTTGTAATGCAGTTGGGCAAAGTTAACAGAACGTTTCTTTAAGAGTTCTCCCTGGCCTGAAGCAGAAGCCATTGCTCCCCAAGTTGGAAATGGTAAGAGTGAGAAAAGTATATATTTTATCAGTCTTTAAATTGGAGATAACTTTCAATATGCAGACTGACTGGACATCTTGTTAATAAAGGCTACAACAGTAATTGTGCTTAAAGCTGAACTCCAGACTAATTATATATTGTCTAGAGAGGCATGTGTATTCTTTCTTGAATGTTGCTGTTTGGATTTGTGTAGTAATCCAGCACTAAACAACTTGTATACTTTGCCCCTCTAGTTTTGTGCAGGCAGCCCTGTAGTAAATGTACCTGCTACATCCTGCCCACAGCACTTCTGTCTGCAAAGGATAATTGCAGCACAGTGCTGTCACCAATGTTTTATATGGCAATGTCTGGGTTTGCAATGACATTTGGTGCACACAAACAATTATATCCTATTGTGGATATTGAAGAATTTATTTCCATAAAAGTATTTTGTATCTGGAGTTCCGCTTTGATGCAAACCAATCAGTCTTCAGAGTGTAAACAATCGCCACCCTCTGCTTAGTTACTTTATTATTTTTGTGTTCCTGTATTTAGCTTTTACCACTTTCTTTCAGATGCAGTGTTCCTAATACTATATAAAGAACTATACTACAGACACGTATATGCCAAAGTCAGTGTAAGTATTCCTTGGGAGTGGTGTGGCTGTAGGCAGTACAGGGGGAACATATTAGTATTTTTGTCTGTTTGATCTGCCCTGTTTTTATCTGCACACCATTTTATACAGGGCACACCATAAAAATGCTTGCCTGGATGCCTTTGGTTTGCAATTAACTAACTACATTTGTGTCTGTAGGGAGGACCCTCATTGGAGCAACGATTTGAATCCTATTACAACTACTGCAACCTTTTTAACTACATTCTTAGTAAGTGTTTCTGAAACCTGGGTGAATCAAATTTTATGAATGTATTAAATGGAAGAACAGTGTATAATTTTCATCTTACTTTTGTAGATGCAGATGGTCCAGCTCCCTTGGAGTTGCCTAACCAGTGGCTGTGGGACATTATTGATGAGTTTATATACCAGGTATGAAATGACAGGTGCTTCTGTATCAAATTTTTGATCTGTGTTTTGATATGGAAATATTGGGTTTAAGACTTTTTGGGCTTGAGCTGTCTTTCCAATACTTTCAGTTCCAGTCATTCAGCCAGTATCGATGCAAGACTGCCAAGAAGTCGGAGGAAGAGATTGAATTCCTACGCACTAACCCTAAAATCTGGAATGTGCACAGTGTTCTGAATGTCCTGCATTCTCTAGTGGACAAATCCAACATCAACCGTCAGTTGGAGGTGTATACCAGTGGAGGTGAGGAAACACTGTGCTTCTATTCATCATTGCTTTTGAGCAGAGTACTTGCAGAATCATGGATTGTCGTCCTGCCAGCAGAGGGGGGGGGGGGAGTTAGATGGGTGCTTGGATGGTGGAAGGGGGATAACATTTCTGTAGAGGCAGTGTGCCTTTTTGCAGTACTTTTTTTTTACTATGTTCAATAACCTGCCAACCACACAAAATGGAGCTGCATGTCCATCACTGTGATAGCTGCTTCCAGCTTCAGTCTGCATATGCAGTGATGCATGCTTGTTATACTCATTGTGGAAGGGGTTAATCCTGTGCATTGTGTATAAAGGCTGCTTGAGGCAGTCTTTTCTGATCCTCCTCTTTTACTGTCCCCAAGTCCTCTCCAAATGGTACAGAATCTTGGGCACTTTTTTTTGGGAGGGTGGATGTGATCGGAGCCAATGGGCACGGTCCAGACAGAGGGTATGGGATCCTGAAGCCTCATAGGACATTCGGAAATTTAAAACCCCTACAACTTTAACCAGTGCTGAGCTGGACACTGATAGAAGTCACTAGACTGCTATAAACTGCTGATGAGAAAAGGTATTTGTTTATATTTACTAAAATACAGTAAAGCCTTGGTTTGAGAGCATAATTTATAAAAATTTGACTAGCTAAACGAGCAATGTCTTGATATACAAGTAGCGTCACAACTGAGTATAAAAGAGAAGAGAGGCACCTCTAAGTGTAGCTATATGGTTACATTTAATGAAGGTTCAACATTTAGCAACTCACATGGTTGATGATTAAAACGGGGACATCTAAGTATTCAGGCATCCGGGGTAAAGCTGTCCACAAACTGTCCTCTGAATCAACATCATTTCTTCCACGCTGAGCTCCATGAGCACTTCTTGGTCGCTTTCAGATCGCTCTACTGCAGGGTAGTCTTCCCGGTCACGATTGCAGAGTGACGGCGGTGAGAGCCGGCAGTGCGGAGAATGGTCTATGTAGACAGCTTTACCCCAGATGCCTGCATACTTAGATTTGCCTCTTTTAATCAACAACCATGTGAGTTTCTAAATGTTGTACGTTCATTAAATGTAACCTATTGCTACACTTAGAGGTGCCTCTCGTCTCTTTAATGCTCTGCTGGATTTTGCTTCTAATCCCCTTGTGGAGGCTGCCATTTGTGGGTGGACATTTTTCCAGAAAATTTTAAATTTTTAATCTTTTTCCACAGGGGACCCGGAAAGCGTGGCTGGAGAATATGGCAGACACTCTCTTTATAAGATGCTTGGGTACTTCAGCTTGGTTGGATTACTGCGTCTACACTCACTGCTGGGAGACTATTATCAGGCCATCAAGGTGTTGGAAAATATAGAGCTCAACAAGAAGGTATGATCCTCTGCTGAAGAGATTTTTTTCATGTTTTACTGGGGAGCAATGAACTTGGAAGTGCTAAGGTACTCCATCTAGGTTCAGAGCTGTCAAATCACAGCTGGCAGAGAAGGGTTAGTGGCAAATTCGGGACCCTTTTGCCCCTATCTGCTTGAGTAAGACCTAAAGTAGTTTTAAAAGCTGAAGGGGTTTTTTTTTGTTTGTTTTTTTTTTACCTTGAATTCTAAAAACTTTCTGTGTGCATCTCCCACAGCCCTTCTAAGGCCCTATTAACCCCCCTCATGCATTTTTTTTTTTTTTTTTTAGTGCTTTTTTTTAGAAACGCACTACAGTTATACATGCTTTCCTATAGGACATGTTAACATCTATGCCTTCTTTTTCCTTTTGATTACAAATTAAAATGCAGAAAGAAAATAAGGTATTTTTGCTCTTTTATCTTTTATCAGAGTATGTACTCCCGTGTACCAGAATGCCAGGTCACCACTTATTACTATGTTGGTTTTGCTTATCTTATGATGAGAAGATACCAGGATGCAATACGTGTCTTTGCCAACATCCTGCTTTACATTCAAAGGACCAAAAGTATGTTCCAGAGGACAACATACAAGTATGAGATGGTGAGAAGCCTGTTGTTTTTTTTTTTTTTTCTATTTAATCCAATGCTGTTTTTCTAACCTACCTTCTTTCCTCTGTACAGATTAATAAGCAGAACGAACAGATGCATGGCTTGCTGGCCATTGCCTTGACCATGTATCCTATGCGCATTGATGAGAGTATTCACACACAGTTGAGAGAAAAATATGGTGACAAGATGCTGCGCATGCAAAAGGGGTAAGAATGTGTGCTGCAGGGAGGGGGGGGGGGGGAATGTCCACTCCTGCCACCTGTAAGAACGATCAAGCAGCTGAACTGACGCTATGATTGTTCTTACGGTGCTCAGAATCGCCGGCTGATAAGAATGCCTGCAGCTGTATCATTCAGATATCCCCACCCCAAGTCAATGACGTGATTGGGCTGGAAGTGGTTACATGTGTTGTCTATTCAAGTTCATGCTTATAGCTTTCCTTATAAACTCAGACAGCGTTTCTGATTGCCTGGGCTCACTTTTCTTCAGTAAAAAAAGGGTGAAAACAAGATTTCTATTCTTGTGCAAGCTTGGCTTCTATGCATGCACTTTTAACCCATGGGATCTTTGCTCAGGTCCAACTAATTTTTTTGTTTGTTTCAGTTAGAGGTAGACAAGTATGTCACTTTCTTGAATGGTTATTGGAGCTTGTGCGCAAGAGCACATTTGAGCATACACCACTAGAATTTGGCATATAACTGTGCCCAGGATGCACAGTTGTTGGTGTACGTCAGCAGCCTGGTCAAATCGCCTGTCCCTGTACTCGTGTAACCAATTGGCAATGCGGTTACAGGTGTACAGCTGTGGTATCTGTAGAGGCTGCTGGCCATGACTGTATACCAACACCTGTGAGTCTTGGGTGCAGAAATATGTGGAATTCTGGTGGTGTATTTTCAAATTTGCTTGTTGGCCGTCTTTATGTTTATTACATTGTGCAACTTATGCCAACAACCTCCATATTTATAGACTAATGTAACCCTTTCTAATTGTCAGTATATGGGAGGGATTAAGATTGCAGGAATGTCCTAGCCCCCTTCAAAGAGGCTTATGCTAAATATTGTTTGCTTGTGCATATATTGGGCAAACTAAAGTATTGGTCTTGTGCTCTTATGTAATTGAATGCATTTTACTTGTGCCAACCAAACCACCAACTTTTGCAGTGCCCACTTTGCAGATATAGAAGAGGGAAATAATCTCCCACATGCACACATCAGTGAATTATATACAAGAACACTGCTGATACATGAACAGCAGAATTGGTAATGCTGGCATGCTTATCCCAAGCCCCTCTAATAATGCTTTTCTCAAGTGGTGATTTGTATTGTAAAGTGTTTGTGTGCACTGCAAACATTGGGTTTACTCCATGTACATTGCGTATTCAAACACTGCATATTCTTAGATTATGTGTAGGTGCTCTTACTGTGTAATGAGGGAAGCAGGGAGGTAGATGGAGTATGCTCCCTGAGTGCAGAGCTGTATGTATACAAGAACCCTCTAGTGCTGCCGACAGAAAAAAAGATTGTGAAATTCTCTTTTGCACTCTTCTGGATGGATATGATAGATTGCTATGGGCATTACACATCCTGGTGTGGTGTTTTATTTTTAATTTTTTAATTTTTTTTTTTTTACGGGTTTTAAAAATAAGCCAAAGCGATTTTTCCTAAAGTCTGATTTGTTTTTATTTAACAGAGATGCACAGATCTATGAAGAGCTGTTTAATTTTGCATGTCCCAAGTTTCTGTCACCAGTGGTCCCTAACTATGATAATGTTCACCCAAACTATCACAAAGAACCCTATCTACAACAACTAAAAGTATTTTTGGATGAAGTTCAGCAGCAAGCCCAGCTGTCCACTATCCGGAGGTGAGTCACATTTGTAGATCTTGTACAGGTATGTTATTTTTGTGTCTTGTTATCTCATATCCCTCTCTTGCCCTCAGTTTCCTGAAGCTTTACACCACCATGCCTGTGGCCAAGCTTGCTGGTTTCTTGGATCTTCCAGAGCAGGAGTTTCGGATTCAGCTGCTTGTTTTTAAACACAAGATGAAGAATCTTGTCTGGACTAGTGGCATCTCTGCATTGGAAGGAGAATTCCAGTCGGCCTCAGAAGTTGACTTCTATATAGATAAGGTGACTACAATACATGTGCCAGGATTGCTTAGGGCTCGTCCACACTATACGTGCATGAAAACTGCATATTTCCCTTGCAGAGATACATGTTTACATCAGTTTTCATGCGTGTTTCAGTGAGTTTTCATGTACACTGACATTTTTCATGTGCTTCTTTTATGTGCCCTGTTCACACCACAATGTTGATGTCACGTTAGTTTTTATTTTTCTACTGCGCAGAAAACTGCTTACACTTTGCCGATTCCTGCGCAGAAAAAAAAGAATCTGCACATGATATCAGTGTTGTGATATAAAGACAGCACATAGAGAATTTTTTTTTCTTTGTGTCATTTGCTCTGCACATGGTCTGAACGAGACCTTAAAAGTGTGATTTAAAAATTGAAAAAGTAAAAATCTGATAAAGATGGACTAGTGCAGGGATATGCAATTAGCGGACCTCCAGCTGTTGCAGAACTACAAATCCCATGAGGCATAGCAAGGCTCTGACAGCCACGAGCATGACACCCAGAGGCAGAGGCATGATGGGATTTGTAGTTTTGGAACATCTGGAGGTCCGCTAATTGCATATCCCTGGACTAGTGTATCTTACTTGGAATACATATTGTAGCTTCTGTATGAAGAAAAAAATTGAATAACCCATAGAAAAAGTATTCCCTTTAGCTGCAATTATCCCCTGCCTGGTCCTCCAGACACTCTACTCTGTCCCCTAGCGGCTGCTTGTTCTCCAGATCCAGCGTTATATTGCTATTCTGAGTGAATGTGGTGATAGACACAGCTCCTGCATTATCACACAGCCTGGGCTCATTCTAAATACTGCATAGACTCTATCACATGTCACAATGTGAGCACTGTTCTATGCAGCATTGAGGAATGCCAGCGCTGGAGAAGATCAAGTAAATGGCTGGGAGAGAACTGAATTATACGGTACTATATGTATGCTGAAGAATAGGGAATGAGAGGGGGACCTGAAAGCTGAAGTTGTGTTTCAAAGTATATGTATACACCTTACAACATTTTATTGTAGGAAATAACACTTGTTAACCATAATCGAATGTAGATTTGTTAAAGGTTAAACATTTTGTACTTTTTTTATTTTGTGTTTACATGACTACACAGTCCTCCTTCAGTTCTCTCCTGCTCTAGAGGGGGCGTGTCCCACTAGTAAATGGGCAGGCAGTGCCTAATGTCACGCACAGCAGGGAAGTACATTCCCTGTCTCTCTGCATTAGGAGTCCTGTATCTCTGATTTACACAGCCTGTAGCTCTCCCCCATCTGCAATCACTTGCTGGCAATCTCCTCTAATTTTTCCTGTAGCCGATTTCCACCTCAGTGCTCTAACATGTACTCCATTCTGAGGAGTCTGCAGCCCTCCCCCCGTCTCCAACCACCTACAATACAGCTCTGCAGCCGATCTCCACCATGACACCCTAAATGCTCACTTTGGCTGAGAGTCTGGTCAGTCTGTAGTCCTCCCTAACCTCCTGTAACAACAGTTTCAATTGCTTCCTGCAGCTATTCTCACATACATCATAAACAAACTGGCGTTTACAATTTCTTTATGGATTCTAATTGTTCTGGGCTGAGGGGGATGTGTGATTGCTATTGGTCAGGTCAGACACAGAGAAGAATAACACTCTCAGTCTGTGTGCCCTGTAGATTAGGCAGCTGTCTATGAGCAGATCAGGGCTGGGAGGGGACATGGCACTAAACTGATGATAGAAGTTGCTGGGTGTAGTTTCATCCCCTGTATCTCGCAGGGATATGCAATTAGCGGACCTCCAGCTGTTGCAAAACTACAAGTCCCATGAGGCATAGCAAGACTCTGACCGCAACAATCATGACACCCAGAGGCATGATGGGACTTGTAGTTTTGCAACAGCTGGAGGTCCGCTAATTGCAGAAGAGGGTCCTAAGGGATGTGCAAGAGGCACAAACTGACCCCACTAGTAGGGATCTTCCTCCATGCCTAACATGGTCCTTTTCAGATGGTAACCAAGGGAGCTGGCATGACCAGGTATTCTACAGCAACCTGCTCAATAAAAAGTTGGACAATACTCACTAAGCCATGGGTCTTCAAACTATGGCCCACCAGTTGTTCAGGATCTACAATTCCCATCATGCCTAGTCATGTCTGTGAATGTCGGAGTTTTACAATGCCTCATCGGATGTGTAGTTCCGCAACAGCTGGAGGGCCGTAGCTTGAGGATCCCTGCACGAAGCAATAGGCATAATTGAAAGTGTTTGTTTTTTTTGTTTTTTTTCCCATTTTAGGTTTTACAAACTCTTTTTAAGCTTGTTTTGTAAAAAATGGAGCAATGGTGTGATACCTGAGCCTGTTTAGCTTGGCTGCTTCTGAATATTACATGATTTTGTGTTTTCTTCCTGTGCATGTACTTAAAGCTCTAATTCTAGACATCTTACGAATGCCTTCTCCTGCCTTTTTGAAAGGCAGGGTGATATGGTCCCCATCACTGCTCCAGCAATTGGCAATAAAAAATAACATGGAGGCTTGATCACCAGACAAGCTCATTGGTCTGAGTCCTTTGCTCATCCATTATTACTGTGCTAGACAGATTATTGGGGGCTGAAGACATGGATTAGAGGTCACCTGTTTTAGCAGAAATTTTTGTAGGTAAACAAAGTAGTTTCTGGGGAAGATGGATGTGAAAATGGCATAGCTTGACTACTAGTGTGTTCTTAGTTGGTAGCATTTTACTAGTATCTGTTTTCCACTTTAAATTAAATTTATTCTGAGAATACGTATTAAATGTATTTTACCTTTTGAATTGTTCACTTCTTGTCGTTATTATACAGTAGGTACATGTTCCTCATGCATTATGCTCACACACCTCTCTATAGAACTACATGGAGGGGAAAGCATGGGTCAAGCTTGCTACTTTTTTTACATTGGTGGAACCAAATTGGATCTGAGCACCACAAACTGAAAACGCTGTTTAATTCATTTGTATTATTTAAAACAAACCCACCCATCCATGTCTCAATGCTTTATTTCCACTTTGAAAAACACCCCCTAGCATTTCTGGCCAAAGCCAATGAGTATAGGCAGATTTGTGTAATGTTTTCTTCCTGCAATTCATCTGTCCTTAGCTAAGGCACACAAGCAGGAGGGTGTGCAAAGCTGAGAAAGCTTTTCCTGCCTTTCCTCCTGAAGATTCCTGGAATGTATGCCATAATTTTGTCTAGGTCTCAAAACCAGGGAGTAACTGATGAGTTGTTAAAAAAAAATAAAAGCTATTTAAAACGGGTAAATGATATACTTTCCTATCCATTTACTAATGATGGCCTCATGAGGATTAAAAGGGTCAGTGTTGATTGAAGTTTAGTTCTGCTTTAATGTGCTGTATTAAGGGGCGATGCTGAGAAAGATAATCCAGCAGTCATTTTAAAGTAGAACTGGACTCATCTGCCTGTTTGTTCCTGAGTTGCTCCATCTGCTGGCTATATCCTCTTCACCTCATTGCCTGAGTCCCATGGGCAAAGGAGCTAGGTTGTCCTTGGCACCGACCATATAATTGGCACCAGTAGGGTGAGCAAGGGTGTATGCTGCATTACATAGCTAGTCAGGTTGAAAAAAGACACAAGTCCATCAAGTTCAACCATAAGAAATAAACTATCGTACAATCGCATATACCCAATTCTATACCCACAGTTGGACATGCACTACAGGCAGTGAACATGTTTGTAAAAACTGCTAGGAGAGAGGAAAAGGTGTGTGTTTGCGTGCGTTTTTTATTTATTTTTCAGAAGAGATATAAAATAAAATCCTGACGAAATGGAGAAATCACACTTTAGAAATCAATTAATGTTTAACTTTTTTTTTTCACCCCAGGATATGATTCACATTGCTGACACCAAAGTGGCCCGACGCTATGGAGACTTCTTTATTAGGCAGATACACAAGTTTGAGGAGGTAAGATTTCTTTGCATCTCTATAAATCTTTTTACAGAATAATTAAAAAGGTAAATATTAAACCAGAATGTAGGGAAGAAAATGTCTTTGAAATCCTGATCTTATTCTAGCTCCTTCAGTGAAAAATAGAAAACTTAGACTTTCTTGTGAACATTCTTCAGTTCTTTAGATGACTGCACACTCCAACAAATTTGTTGTACCCTGCACACATTGGGAGCAGTTAATCCAAATACATTTCCCTACTTATTGACCATATTCGCCAATCGTATTTAGATATAAATAGAAGCATAGCTGTAGAACTCTTGCGCACAGGCACACACGGAGCCCAATGATATGTAGATTCTGAATATTTTCTCCACCCAGGAGCTGCATGACGTGAATGAATATGCGTGGCTGTACCCGGGTATACATTGGTACACGTGAACACTCATTTAGTGTACGGGCGTGTTCCAAAAATAGAAAAGCATATTTTTTTAATGCAGGGCATACGTCCGACTACAGCTCTGCACAGCCATTCATATCTATAGGTGGCTGTATGCAGCAACAGGGCTTCTCGGTATTGGGTAAATACGCCAGAATTTCTGCTGCAACAAGCTCAGAGTGCCCTGTATGTAAATGTGCACTATTTACTCTGCTAATCTGACAAATATGATGGGTTTGAATTGAATAGTGTGCACTTTCAATAGTTTATCTAACTGTAAATAAATACTTTTGTTTTTATAGTTGAACAAGACCTTAAAGAAGATGAGCCAGAAGCCTTGAGAGTTCTACACACACAATATATTTATAAGGATTGAAGGTCAACTACAACTTCAAAGCACACAATCTTGGAAGGATTTGACTGTTTTAATAAAATGTTCAGAATGTTTAAGGCCTTAACTTTGTCAATTACTATGCCAATTTTAACATGTGGGCTATAGGGTGCACAAGGAGAGGTGGTGTTGGTCTAATCCTCATTAACAGATCACACCAAAATCAAATGATAGAATTCTAAACACAGGAAGAATTTATTCATTTTAGAAAATATTAATACCATATTTTACTTGATACAATAAGTCCGTATACGGGGACAAAGAAAAAGCAAAAAGTACATTAAAGTAGGCGTAAACCTTGTTTTGGCAATGATTGGAAGGAATTGGCATCCAGGTAGGGTTTCTAACAGGGTAAACCAATAAACCTAGCTATAGAGGAAACACACACACCTCTTACTCTGGACATTGTGATGGTCTGTGAGCACTCTGATATAATTTTTTACCTTTTTATACACTATAAAGCCCCTGTAAACTTCACCCATCAGGTAATTTAAAGTGGTGGCTCCTTTTTCAATAGTGTTTATTAAAGTTTTACGGTACAAAAAGAAAATACAAAGATCTTGGCTTTTCATTGAGCAGTATACAATGTATTTGGAGAAACATACATTGAATATTTTTAAATACTTGAGAAATCACCCTCTTATAGCATACATAGACCATTACACCTCCTAATGTTGGCTGTAACTTATTTGCTCAAGTGTGTTATACATGCCTTGCTCAACTACGAATCGTAGACTGTAAACAGTGCCACTGTGTCTATGACCTAATGCATGTTCTGAACCCTAGGCCTTGGGGTACGTTCCATCCACTGGGAAGAACCATCTCCCCATTTTACTATCGGGGGAGTCTGATTCCTCCGGTCGCGCGGGTGTCTCCCTCCATAGCCCAAGTAGACAGTGGTCCGCCGAGAGTGAGTGATAGAAGCGATATAACATAATAGAAATTGAAACACAATAATTAAAATTATTGAAAGGGGGGGGGGGGGGACAACGTAGAGAAAAAGTGCAGAGGAGAGGTCAAAGAAGGGAAAGTGTGGGGGGGGGGGACTACGGCTCTGTGCTCAGAGACCCATCTCCCAATAATAAAATCTAGTTTCTTTATCGTACATCACGGGACACAGAGCGGCATTCATTACTATATGGGTTATATGGAGTACCTTCAGGTGTTGACACTGGCAATCTCAAACAGGAAATGCCCCTCCCTATATAACCCCCTCCCATAGGAGGAGTACCTCAGTTTTTACGCCAGTGTCTTAGGTGTTGGTCATGGTTTAGCTTGCCTCCGCATCCTTGGGATTAGGTGAGCTAACCGGTTCTGTCCAAAGGCCTCAGTGCTAAAGTGGTCAGTAACCGGACCCCAAACCCTTGGGGTATAGCCCATAATGCTTTTCTTTTTAGAGAGCTGGACCCTGGGCCCAGAACTTAGAAACCTTTGGGGGCCTAATGTTTCTGTTGCCAGGGTGCTATATGGGCCCAGGACAGTGGATCCTTCATAGGAACCCAGGGCCTGAAGGTCTAGACAGCCCCACGGAGATGGGGGAAGATTGGGCCTCTTGCTTGGCAAAGTCCTGCGGCATGGAGCAGGTAAGTGAGGGGAAAACTTGCGGAACTTGGTTCTTAGCAGGTTTTTTCTGGGGGGTCACAGGGGACATGCCTAAAGTTATGCGCTGCATCTGGCAAACTAGTCACATATCTTTAATGATAGGATGGCTCTATGTGTATTATTCCCCATAAGAAGTGACCTCCCTTGTAGTGTTGGAAAAGCATTGAGTGGGGCCTGTGTGTATGATATGTGTGTGTTCAGAGAGCTGTGCTTACCTGCAAGCCTCCAGGCGGTGCTCCATCGGTTCTTCCTCCTCAGAGCCTGCAAAGCAGGCAGACGCTGACCTCCTCGTGGAGAGGCTCCCTTCCCCCCAACCCCCCCCCCCCCTGTCGGCGCGCGCGCGCGCATCCCCGTGTTATAGGCGCAATTCGCGCCGTTGAGCTGAGGGGGGAAGGGCGGGTCAGCTGCTTAAGGAAGGGGCGGCCCTTCCTTTTTCGTTCCAGCAGCTCATTCTAAGATTGGAACTGAGGAGGGAAAGACCAGAGCGGCAGCACGGGGCGCCGAGGACACACAGTGGCCACAAAAGATATTACAGTCTTCAGAAGACTGTTTTCAAGCCTAGAAATAGGCTGTTCTTTTCCATCTCAATAGTTTTTTCTTTGGCAATACTACTTAGGGGGACAAGGTGCTTTTTCTTTCCTGGATTTGAAAAACGAAAAAAAAAAGAAAATCATCTAGGGGAGAGGAGGCATTTTTTTTATCCCCCAAACAGGTGTTTGGACAATTAACTATTTATAGTTCCAAGTACCAATAAGCTAGCAGGTGTACCTCGGTATTTGTACCATGGCATCCGGGTCAGAGGGTACAAGAGGTGGGGATTCCCCCAGAGAGTCTGAGGTCTCGGACAAGGTTATGCCGCTGCTTTCCCCAGAAGGAGCCTTGGGGCCATCGGGATCTGGGGCTGGAGCTGGCGCGGGTCAGTCCAACCCTAAGATGGTCACGGACGAGGTATTACTCACCTCTTTAAAAGAGATGGAGAAAAGAATGGGAAAAATGATAGCCACAGCTATGCGGGGCAGTAAGCGGATTAGGTCTCCGTCGCCCGAGCGTGGACCCTCGGAAGAGGAGGTCCTTTCCTCAGGGGAATTGGACGACCTCTTGGACAAGGACCAAGCAGGTTCGGGGATCGAAGACCAGGATACGGAGGAGTCTGGAGCAGTCTCCCAAAGGGAGAGCTGGTGGATTCAAGCCTTAACGGACTTGGTCCATAGTGCATTCAACTTGCCGGTACCAGATCTCCAAGTATCGACGGTTTCAGCTTTGGGCTCACTAAGGGCGCCTCAAAGCAATGCAGTGTTTCCGATCCATCCTCTGCTAGAGGAAGTTATGTTCCAAGACTGGACCAAGCCAGATAGAATCTTTTTACCACCTAAAAGATTCTCTGCATTATATCCTATGGAAGATAAATTTTCCAAGAGATGGGCTACTCCTGCGGTGGACGCAGCCATCTCATGTGTTAACAAATCGTTAACATGCCCTGTTGAAAACATACAGGTGTTCAAGGATCCAGTTGATAAACGCTTGGAAGCACTACTTAAGAACTCCTTCACTACTGCAGGGGCAGTAGTGCAGCCAGCTGTGGCTGCGATTGGGGTTGCTCAAGCATTATCGGATCAAATTAAGCAGATGCTTAAACTTATTCCTGCCCAGCAGGCAGAAGAATTTTCGGATGTCCCTAGGGCCATATGCTTTACGGTAGACGCAATTAAGGATTCTATCCAGCAAGCGTCACGTTTATCGTTATCCCTTATCCATATGAGAAGACTCTTATGGTTAAAAAGCTGGGAGGCCGAGCCCCCATGCAAGAAGCTCCTGGTAGGGTTCCCCTTCCATGGAGGACGACTCTTCGGAGAAGACCTAGATAAATACATTCAGACCATTTCAAACGGCAAAAGTACTCTCTTGCCAACAAAGAAGAAGTTTCAGGGGCCTGCGTTTAAACGACAGTGCTCCCCTGGGCAGGGGCCCTCTAATGCCAAACAGTATCGACGGCCTCCTGCAAAAGCAAACTTCAGCTTCAACAGCAAGTCGCAGGGACAGGCTGCTAGAGGCAGGAAGCAGTGGTTTCGCAAACCAGCAAAACCAGCCCCCAAGTCGACCTTATGAAGGGGCGCCCCCACCCACGAGGGTGGGGGGAAGGCTGCGACTCTTTTCAGAGGTTTGGGAAGCAAGCATTCCCGACAAGTGGGTACGGTCTTCCGTGGCTACGGGCTACAAACTAGACTTCCTAAGGTTTCCTCCTCCTCATTTCCAGGAGTCGAGGATTCCAAACGATCCGGAGAAGGGAGCCGCATTAATGTCGGCATTAAATCATCTACTTTCCCAAGAAGTAATAGTAGAGGTACCAGTCCTGGAACAGGGGCTGGGTTTCTACTCCAACCTATTCATCATCCCAAAGTCCAATGGAGATGTCAGGCCAATTTTGGACCTAAAGATGGTAAATACTTACCTAAAGATCCGCTCATTTCGGATGGAGTCCGTGCGGTCAGCGGCTGCCACACTCCAAAAGGACGACTTCATGGCGTCCATAGACATAAAGGATGCCTACCTTCATGTTCCAATTTTTCAGCCACATCAAAGATATCTACGCTTTATGGTGGCTTCGCGTCATTTCCAATTCGTGGCGCTTCCCTTCGGGTTGGCTACGGCCCCCCGGGTGTTCACGAAGGTCCTAGCTCCAATCCTAGCCAAGCTAAGGATCCAAGGGGTCACGATCCTAGCATACCTGGACGACCTCCTAGTCATAGATCACTCGTCTCCCGGCTTGGAGCGAGCAGTGGCCCTCACGGTCCAATACCTCGAGAGGTTCGGCTGGGTCCTAAATCGAGAAAAGTCAGCATTCCAGCCCACAAGGCAGTTGGAATATCTCGGCATGAGGTTAGACACAGAACAACAGAGGGTGTTTCTACCTCTGATGAAGGTCAAAGCCATCAAGGAATTAATCCTACTGGTTCTAAGCAAGAAGGAACCGACTATTCGCCTATGTATGAGGTTACTAGGCAAGATGGTGGCCACATTCGAGGCGGTGCCGTACGCCCAGAGCCACACTCGCATCCTGCAGGCAGCCATCCTGTCAGCAGGGAGCAGAAGGCCACAGGCCTTGGATATCCCGTTGCCGCTCTCATCAAGAGTCCGACAAAGTCTGTGTTGGTGGTTAGACCCTCAGAATCTACTGAAGGGGAAGTCTTTCAGCCCAGTGGCTTGGAAGATAGTGACCACAGACGCCAGCCTGACGGGCTGGGGAGCAATTTTGGATGGTTGCACTCACCAAGGTACTTGGGCAAAGCCAGAGAGGCAGTTGCCCATCAACATCTTGGAGCTCAGAGCTGCTCGACTAGCCCTCAGGGCTTGGACGTCAAAATTACAGGGGTTCCCGGTGAGAATTCAATCAGACAATGCCACGGCTGTGGCATACATAAATCACCAAGGGGGAACCAGGAGTCAAGCCGCTCAGAGAGAGGTGAGCTTGATTCTCCTATGGGCAGAGGCTCATGTGCCCTGCATATCGGCAATATTCATTCCAGGAGTGGACAACTTTCAGGCGGACTTCTTAAGCCGCCAGACTCTATTGCCGGGGGAATGGTCTCTGCATCCACAAATCTTTCAAGCACTCTGCCAAAGATGGGGAGTGCCGGACGTGGATGTCATGGCATCGAGACTCAACAAGAAGCTAGACAGGTTCATATCCCGCTCAAGGGATCCGATGGCCTGCGGAACCGATGCGCTGGTTTGCCCTTGGCATCAGTTCAAACTTCTTTATGCTTTTCCCCCGCTCCAGTTACTACCCCGCCTGCTGCGCAGGATCAGGGTGGAGCACATACCAGTCATTCTGGTAGCTCCAGCATGGCCCAGAAGGGCATGGTACTCACTAATCCTAAAGATGGTAGTAGGAGACCCTTGGACTCTTCCTCTACGGCCAGACCTGCTATCGCAAGGTCCGATCCTCCACCCTGCCTTACAGCATCTAAATTTGACGGCCTGGAAGCTGAATCCCTGATTCTCAGGGGTAGAGGTCTGTCTCAGAAGGTAATCTCTACCCTAATCAGAGCCAGGAAACCGATCTCTAGGGTGATTTATTACAGGGTCTGGAAGGCCTATGTAGGCTGGTGTGAGTCCAAGCTATGGCTTTCTCGCAAGTTTACCATCGATAGAGTTTTAAGTTTTCTCCAGCTAGGAGTGGATAAGGGATTGGCATTAAGCACAATCAAAGGACAGATTTCAGCTCTGTCAGTGTGGTTTCAGCGGCCGCTGGCCACCCACTCGCTGGTTAAGACCTTCCTTCAAGGGGTCTTACGTATTAAACCTCCAGTTAAATCCCCGCTTTGTCCGTGGGATTTAAATCTTGTTCTGTCAAGTTTGCAGAAACAACCGTTTGAGCCGTTGGCTGAAATTCCTTTGGTTTTACTGACAAGGAAGTTAGTATTTTTGGTCGCCATAGTTTCCGCAAGAAGAGTATCGGAACTGGCGGCCTTATCCTGTAGGGAACCATATCTTATTTTTCATAAGGACAAGGTCGTTCTCCGCCCTCATCCTTCCTTCCTACCAAAGGTTATATCCAGTTTTCATCTAAACCAGGATTTGGTATTACCATCCTTCTTCCCTAAACCTACTTCCAGAAAGGAAGGGTTGCTGCATTCCTTGGATATTGTCAGGGCCATGAAGGCCTATCTTAAAGCTACAGAGAAGATCCGGAAAACGGATGTGTTGTTCATTTTACCGGATGGGCCCAAGAAAGGGCAGGCAGCTGCAAAGTCCACCATCTCTAGGTGGATTAAGCAGTTAATCACTCAGGCCTACGGCTTGAAGGGGTTGCCTCCTCCAGTATCATTAAAGGCTCATTCTACTAGGGCCATGGGCGCCTCCTGGGCAGCACATCACCAGATCTCTATGGCTCAAGTTTGCAAGGCGGCAACCTGGTCTTCTGTCCACACGTTTACAAGATTCTACCAGTTGGACGTAAGAAGGAATACTGATACAGCCTTTGGGCAGGCAGTGCTGCAGGCTGCAGTTTGAGACCCTCGGACGCCGGGGGCTCCTCTTTTTTGAGTTAAATTTTAAAATTATTTTTCTCAACTAAGTTGGATTTATTATGATTTGAGTATATCTCTAAATTAAATCCTTTTGTCTTGGAGATGTTCTCCCTCCCCTCATTGTAAGCATTGCTTTGGGACATCCCATATAGTAATGAATGCCGCTCTGTGTCCCGTGATGTACGATAAAGAAAAAGAGATTTTTAATACAGCTTACCTGTAAAATCTTTTTCTTGGAGTACATCACGGGACACAGAGCTCCCACCCCTCTTGGGGACCATTTTGGGAGGCATACTGCTTGCTACAAAACTGAGGTACTCCTCCTATGGGAGGGGGTTATATAGGGAGGGGCATTTCCTGTTTGAGATTGCCAGTGTCAACACCTGAAGGTACTCCATATAACCCATATAGTAATGAATGCCGCTCTGTGTCCCGTGATGTACTCCAAGAAAAAGATTTTACAGGTAAGCTGTATTAAAAATCTCTTTTTGAGCTTCCTGGGGTCATTTGTCAGGTATCTAATCAAAGGATCCCTTACTTTGTGAAGCAACATCATATTATCTTGTACTATTGCAGTTAACCTTTCATTTAACATAAGCCACAACATTTTGTGTTTAAGTTGGTCAAATGGCAGGGCAGTGGACTTCCAGTTTCTGGCTATTTGTTACTTTAGCTGAAATGAATATGAATGTAAGAAGCCGTCTTTTGAATCTAGAGGCTTCTGCCACCCAGGAGTGCGTGTTTTGCTGATTTCATCAGGTTAATCCGGGTAAGGGTATATATAAAATTGTAGACCCTGATCCAAAATGTGATATGTGATGGGTGGATTCCACTTGACCGCACCCTTTAAAACATCCAGAGGTGACTCCGGGTACAAAGGTTGCCAGTCTGGCCAGTACCATATACCATTTCAATAAGACCTTATAGTTGGCCTCTATAATAGAGGTATTGATGAGCGATCTAGATGCTGTCTCCATCGCATGCCATTCCTCTAACTCAAGGGTTTCCTGAAAATCTTGTTCCCATTGGAGCATATAGTTCAGTCGAGATATACATCAAGATTGTATATATAAACAATAAAGTGTAGCGCTGGACGATAAACCATATGGTTCAATAAGTGAATATATAGGGTAAAAAAAGTGTAATATACCAAAAAATATTATTAAACGTGCCAAAAGGTGAATAAAGTTCATCCGGTTCATATGAATCTATGTGACTATCCCATATCCGGAGGTAAAAAAGTGAAGTTCAATCAAATTAGTGCAGACATCCAGTAATAAAAGACTGTCAAATGAATGACATCCAATACGTGGAGAGACCCGCCACCAGGAGGAGAAATGAAGCGTGTTTACCTTACAAACCTTGCACCTCCTACAGGTTAAAAGCCCTTAAGGTCTCCAAAGCAAACTGGGCGAGTAGGCGGATCAGGAACATTTGGTGCTAACGAATGTCTGAGATTAGAGGCACCCCTAAAGAGTACCCTGGGGTTATCTGACAAAAGTGGTCATAATACTCGATCATTCTTTATTACTGGCCAATGTCTTTTGATAATCCATTTAATGGTCCAGTGCTGGCTTGAATAGGTGGTTAAAAAGGCTAGACCGAAGTCCTTTCTATTCTCTACCCCGAGTGGTCTATCACAAAGGAGAGTTTGACGATCCCTACCTCCCACCTCTGTGATGGTAGAGTCGAGACTCGCACTATCATAGCCTTTTGCTATGAATCTAGACCTGAGAATCTGAGCTTCCTTATGAAATTCACCCAAGTCCGTACAATTGCTCCTTAAGCGTAGAAATTGACCCTTTGGGATGGCCGACAGCCAGGAACGGTGATGACACAAATCTAATGGTATATATTCGTTCCTGTCTGTCGGCTTGAAGAAGGTGGATGTGACAATCCTACCCTCCTCTATTGAGATATTGAGGTCCAAAAAATGAATTTGAGTGGTAACTTCTCTCATGACTCAAAATAATCCCTCTATCGTTACTGTTTAAGAAGGATAAAAAATGTGCCAGCCGATTCAGCATCACCATCCCAGATACACAAAACATCATCTATGAATCTTTTCCATAGAATGAGCTTTGATGGCCTATCATGGAGGACAACGTCGTCCTCCCATTTGGCCATAAAGAGGTTGGCCATGCTGGGGAAAAATTTTGCCCCCATGGCCACGCCTCTTATTTGAAGGTAATGCATACCATTATGCCAAAAATAATTATGCTCCATTGCGAAGTCCAGCAACTCTGTCGCGAAGTTGCACTGCGTGATGGAGATGCCGGTCTCGTGATAGAGGAAATGTCACACCGCCTCATGACCCAATTGATGAGAAATGGGCATGTAAAGCGATGCTACATCTGCTTTGACTAACATGTATGAAGCCTTCCTCTCAATTTCACCGAGCAAGTTGATCACATGCTTGGTGTCCTCGAAGGATGGGATGCCCATCACTAGTGGTTGCAAGTAGTGGTCAATATACTTGCCGAAACGCGAAGTGACAGAATCTATACCATTGATGATGGGCCTACCCGGAGGGTTAATCAGAGTCTTATGGATCTTCGGTAATATATACATCACCGGCAGTCTAGGTGCCAAAGGAACTAGATGCTCCTTTTTCCTTTCGATTCAAAATGCCCATATTGTGGCCCTTATCAATTTAAAGTGTTTAACTCTTGTTTGTTGACTAGTAGGATCCAGAGGCAAGACCGAATAGGTCACAGGATCCTTGACATTTCTTCAAGGTAGGAGTCTTTGTCTAAGATGACAATAGCCCCGCCTTTGTCTGGGCGCAAGACAATATCCTTCCTATTACACAAAGACTCCATACCCATCCTAAGATCATGCTGAGGCTTTGCCGGCTTAATACTTAAATTATCCAGATCTTTCAGTACTAGGTCAGGAAAGGCATTCACATTGGGGGGCCTGATTGCCTGGAGGGTTGGAAAGGGAAGCATTTGCCATCCCAGAATGGGTAATAACAGATGCCTCCCTGGCCAATTGCCTAGTAGGATTACTCAGAATATACCTCTTAACATTCAGTTTTTCGAGTGTACTTCTGTACGTCTATAAAGGTTTGGAACTTATTAAGGTTCCGAGGTGGAACAAACTTCAGTCCCTTATTTAGAGTTGTTAATTCCTCCACTAGATAATTGCTTTGCACTGAGATTAATAATCCCTGTACTATCTAGAATTTCCTTATTTTTGGGGTGTAGTTTCCTCCCCCCTATGCTCCCTCTCGCGTCTCCATTTGTTTTGTTCCTGTTCCTGCCGGCCAACCGAAAATCGCACCCTGGGTGATTCTCTGACTGTTGGCTTTGAGAGGAATGGGGGACCCCTTGGTTATCACCGGAACTAGATGGCATCGCCCCATTGTCATTGGCCAAAGGGGCAAATCTATTTTTAGTATTTGCAATGTTATGGCCACCATTATTGACACGAGGGTCCCGGTGGTCACCAGGAATTTGATAGTTAGAATGTCCTTCCCGGGGACGCCACGGAGGAGGGGATTGGAAATTGGAGCGAGGGATAGAGCTCCTTCTGCCCCCCTCCTCCTCCCGTAGTTGGAATGCTGTTGTAAATCCCTTCTCCCCATCCGCGGATTAGGGGAGGGGTGATGTGTGCAAAAATCATCAGGGCAATCACCACGATTGCTTCATAACCCGCCACCACTTTGAACAGCATTTGATTGTTGAAAAACAACTGTTATCACCTAATGGGGGATCAAGAGGGGGCATTACCTGCACTTTCTTCCTATAATCCTTCACATCCCTATTATACTTTTTCTTAGATTTTTGTTCAGATTTTTCTTTAATCAGTATTGCCTTAAGGCTTCTGATCTCTGCAAATAGTCCCGTTCAGATTTGTAAGAGACCAATTTGCTCTTAATGATATTAATTTCACAGTCCAACAGTTATGTTTCTTTTCAGCTATCAGAAACTGCAGAAAATTGACACCTGCTTCATTGAAGTATTTGAACCATTCAACCTACTCATTATCGTCCTTCTGGGGATTAACATCCCACCTGAGGCTCCTAGGGACCATATCTGATTTCGCATATCCCTCTAGGTATGCTATATCCCACCTGGTGTGGACTTCAGTAATGGTGAGATTTTTTAATCTAAGCAAGCAACCTGCTAGATCATCTCTGGGGTCATCATTGCCATCAAAAACACCCACAGTGTTGGTAACCACTTGAGACCTATAATCAAAAATATCCACTGCCAGATGTTTATTTACCTTATCCCAGGAATGAGCTTGCGGATTACTTCCAGATCATCATCCTAGGAAGTGCGGATGTGACATCTGCGGCTAGCTGTACCTGAGAGGATACCCTGATGCTCCAGTGAGGACCATCACTCTGCTGACCCTGATTTGACCCCCCTGAGATGGGTGGTCACTGGCTAGTTGGTAAGCCTTTATTACTCCTCCTAGTGGCGGGTCTCTCCACGTATTGGATGTCATTCATTTGACCTTCTTTTATTACTGGATGTCTGCACTAATTAATTTAACTTTCACTTTTTTACCTCAGGATAGGGGATACTCGCATAGATTCATATGAACTGTATGAAATTTATTCACCTTTTGGCACATGTTTATTAATATTTTTTGGTATTTTACACTTTTTTTTACCATTATATATTCACTTATTGAACCATATGGTTTATCGTCCAACGCTACACTTTTATTGTTTATATTTTGTTGTACCTTTATATCAAGGTTGTGGTGTTTAGCGTCGGGATATATTTATTATATTTTTGCACCTAGCGCAAATTTTTCTTTGTATAACTAAGATTGTATATATAGCAGAGATGTGCCCCCTGAGTTTATCGTATTGTCTACACATATGTTCCATGGGAGTCATTGTCACTAAGTCACCCTTACAAGCTACCGTTTGTACATAATGATGTATTTGAGTATATCTATAGAGTTCAGAGGATGGCATTTGATAGTTTTTTACCAGAGAGCTTTCAGTTAGCATACCCTTGTGATCACAAAGATCAGCTATTTGTATTAATCCCTTATTTGTCCACCATTCGAATGTGGGGGGAGTGAGGCCCGGGGTGAATTCCTTATTTCTCAATAGAGGTGCTAATGGATTGTGGGGTGACTTGAATTAGTGAGTGCGTGAAAGTCTATCCCAAATTTCTAGTGAGAAGGAAAGAGTGGGACATAGTATAATTGGTCTCTCCTTCATTGGGAGACACATAATATGAGAAATTGGTGCAGGGCGACAGGAAAAGGATTCCATAGTCATCAGGGGTCAAGTCCTGGGGAAAAAAGTGTGGGAACTGCCACCCAAGATCCACTCCCCCACCAAAAAAAAAAAAATGATACGCTCATATGCATAATTACTAAACCGCATGTTTTTTTTTTGATCCACTGTACCTTAGTAATCCTTTGTTACTGGCCGCTTCCTGAATATGGATTCATCGGGTAGTGTGCGGGTATTCCATCACTTCCTCGATGCCACAATGCCTCCTGGGAGCTTTTGTCATTGTTCCCAGGAGACATTCGGAGGTCTGCCGCGAGTTATCGCGGGATTTAGAACTTTAAGCAAGTTCCAGACCTCCGCAATGTCTCCTGGGAATAATGACAAAAGCTCCCAGGAGACATTGCGGCATCGAGGAAGTGACGGAATACCCGGACACTACCCGATGAATCCATATACAGGAAGCGGCCAGTAACATAAAGGATTACTAAGGTTCGCCTGCCCCTGACAGTGACTTGAGCTGGGCATCGCCGCTTAGTGAAGGATTGGTTTGGGTGGCTCGGCTGCTCTAGTCCTGCAAAGGGAACTGCGTTCCTGCTGTGAAAAAAGTGCAGGAACTCCGTTCCCACACGTTCCCGCAGGACTTGAGCCCTGATAGCCATCCATATTCCACTGGGTTGTTGGGAGTGATTTCTAGTGAGTTGGGCCAACTGGGCCGCATTAAAGTATTTTAATAGATCAGGCAAGCCAAGTCACCCTTTTCTTTTTGGAGTGTACATTGTCCCTTTGTTCACCATAGGCCTCTTATCGCCCCAGATAAACATTTAGGATTTTATTTTGAAAGGCTTGGAGGTCAGTTCGAACCATTGCACTGGTATGGTGCAAAACAAATTTAGGACCTTTTGGTAATATGTTCATTTTTATTGAGTGTAGTCTACCGAACCACGATGGGGGGTGAATCTGCCATCTGGCCATGTCACCAGGCGGCCTTTTAAACGGGGCAGGGTAGTTTCATTTATACAGCATTTAAATAGATGGGGTCAAACGTATCCCAAGGTGTGGAAGAGCCTCCATCTCCCATGAGAGTTGGTAGGGCTTTTACGTTTTCTGGGTGAAACTGTGCAAAGAGAGATTTAATGCCCTAGATTTGCTGTGGTTAATGTGTAGACCTGAGATCTCGGAGGACAGTTGTAAAATTTTATATAAATTAGGGAGGGAAGTGATTGGTGAAGACAAAGTCAGCAGCATGTTCATCATCCCCACAGACTATACCTCTGATATCCAGGCAGGAGCGAATCCGTATAGCCACGGGCTCTATCGCTAGAACGAATAATAGCTGGGACAATGGGCAGCCCTGCCTAGTTTCCCCTCCTGATAGCAAGGGGTTGGGAAGAGTAACGCCTAAGCATTAAAGACGCGGTCGGGTTTTCTTCCCCCCCATCCGAAGGAGGGCCAGAAAGCGTTCTCCAAAGCAACGTAACACGTCGAACAAGTATACCCAGGAGAGGGAATCAAACGCCTTCTGGATGTCCAAGGAAAGCGGCATGCCCTGTCTAGGTCCCTTGCCAGAGGCGGCTCTCTAATTAGGCAAATTAGGTGGTCGCCTAAGGCCTCGCACTCACAGGGGCCTCGCGGCCGTCTAATTTGCCTGTGATCAATACTAATGTCGGCGTCATCGGATCTCTCTATTACCCCTCTCTCTTTCTCACCTCCTTCTCTCTCCCCCCTCTTGCATTGGCTAAATATGTCTGATGGGTGAGGAGGGTGCCCTGGAAGTGGTGCTGATCACCTGTGTGCTAGATCTGTGAATTTTCTGGAGCCATTTTTATTGCTTGAATTATTTTTCCCATTGTGGGGCCTCATGTCTAAATTTTGCCTAGAGCCGCCTCTGTCCCTTGCCATCCCAGTAAGACTGGATTGCTGAAACTAGATTTATTATCCTATGGGTCTGATCTGACACCTGGCGGTTTGGGACAAAACCTGCCTGGTCTGGATGTATATAGTGTGGGAGGAAAGAGTTTAATCTAGATGCCAGCATTTTTAAATCCGTGTTGATCAAGGAGATCGGACGGTAATTGTCACAATCCCTGTGATCTTTCCCAGGGTTTTAATATTACATGTAGATAGGCTGCGCTCTCGTGATTGGGGATCTTGTTTCCCTGTCATTAAAATAGAAGCATAAATGGGGAGTGAGAAGCTGTCCAGCCCTGGGGCTTTAAAAGAGTGGATCGTTTTTATGGCCATAGTAATCTCTACTTCCGTAAAGTCTTTGTGCATCAGCTCCATGTGAGCTTGGGTTAGTTTAGGTAATTGGACGTCTCGAAAGAACTTGTCCGCCTTGACCCATATGAAGTCGGTGAACTATACAGTCTGGTGTAAAATTTATGAAATTCCGTGAGAATCAATTCGGGATTTTGAGTGGGATGCCCGGTGGGTAGTCTTAACTTAGGTAAAGTCTGTGTATAAGGTCGGGGTGCTAATTTCCTAGCCAATATTGTGGTTGGTTTATCACCCATTGTGTAGTATTTGTGCTTGGACCATGTAATTTTTCCGCTTGGGTGGTCAGACTTAAGTTTAGTGCCAGTCTTGCTTCGTCTATTTATCCCCCACTGCCAATTACATTCAATGACAGAAGCTACTATTGGGGCAATTACATGGTCTGATCATGCACCAATTCTTTTAAAGTACAATATGACGGGGAGTCGAGGTCTTGGCCCAGTGTTATGGAGGCCGAGGCGATTCAGTTTGCATGTGTTGCGCTATATAAGTTTCTCACTCACTCACTCAACGAAAGTTTGCTACAAGACCCCGTGACAATGAAGGAGGTTCTTAAAGAGGTGACATGTTATTTCCAGGTTAACGATACTCCCGAATGCACTCCCGGAGTGATCTGGGAAGCCCATAAGGCAGTGATGCAGGGAATACTGACGGGGCCAGGATTAAGCGAGAAAGGGAGGCAAAGTTAATACTTTTGTTAAGAAATATATATCGACTGCACAAACATGCCCCTACAGCAGATGTGGAACGAGACCTCCTGACTGCTCGCAGACAGGTTATGGAGTTACTTATGAACTAAGCAAAAAGGGCAATACAGATTAGGGCGCAAATAGGTTTACGAGTTTGGTAGCAAATGTGACAAACTTTTGGCTAGAACAAAAATTCAGGATGGAGTCAATTCGCTCAGTAGTAGCAGCGCTCCATTAGGGGGATTTTCTAGCATCCTTGGATATCCAGGACGCGTATTTGCATATCCCCATATGCGCAAAACACCAGAAATGTCTGCGTTTTGCGGTCTGGGAGGACCATTTTCAATTTGTGGTCCTCCCGTTCGGTCTGGCTTCAGCACCACAGGTTTTCACCAAGGTACTCGCTCTGATTCTGGCCCTGCTGAGGCAGCGCGGGATCGATATCGTGGGATACCTGGACGACCTTCTTCTGAGAGCTTCTTCAATCTCAGAATTAGAAGAGGACGTGTCTATCACCTGTCAGACCCTCCGAGAATTCGGTTGGCTATTGAATACCCAGAAATCAGTACTGGTCCCGTCTTAGCGGCTGGAATACCTGGGGTTAGTCCTGGATTTCTCAGAGGCGAGAGTTTTCCTCCCAACGGAAAAACTACAGACGCTGCAGTCTGCGGTGCAGCGTTTGGCGACCCAGCAGTGGGCGTCGCGTTGCTTTTGCATGAGAGTGCTGGGTCTGATAGTGGCCTCTTTCGAGGCAGTGCCATATGCCCAATTTCACACTCGAGTGTTGCAAAAAGAGATTCTGTCACGTTGGGACAAGCTGCCTTAGTCTCTGGATTACCAGATTCGGGTGAGTCGACTGGTCAAGTCATCCCTTGTGTGGTGGTTGACATCTCCGGTACTTCGGACCGGCAAGTCGTTTCTGCCGTGCCATTGGACAGTGGTCACGACGGATGCCAGCCTCTCCGGCTGGGGGGGTGTCTGGGGTGTCCAGTCAGCCCAGGGGTGCTGGACTCGGGAGGAGTCCTGCCTACCAATTAATGTGCTGGAGCTCCGAGCGATCAAATTGTGTCTCTGTGATAGTCTCAGAGGTCCGTTTTAAAGCGCAGAGAGCATCATGAAGAACAAGGAACACACCAGGCAGGTCCGAGATACTGTTCTGGAGAAGTTTAAAGCCGGATTTGGATACAAAAAGATTTCCCAAGCTTTAAACATCCCAAGGAGCACTGTGCAGGCGATAATAATGAAATGGAAGGAGTATCAGACCACTGCAAATCTACGAAGACCTGGCCGTCCCTCTAAACTTTCATCTCATACAAGAAGAAGACTGATCAGAGATGCAGCCAAGAGGCCCATGATCACTCTGGGTGAACTGCAGAGATCTACAGCTGAGGTGGGAGACTCTGTCCATAGGACAACAATCATCAACAAACAAGTTGTATACTGCACAAATCTGGCCTTTATGAAAGAGTGGCAAGAAGAAAGCCATTTCTTAAAGATATCCATAAAAAGTGTCATTTAAAGTTTGCCACAAGCCACCTGGGAGACACACCAAACATGTGGAAGAAGGTGCTCTGGTCAGATGAAACCAAAATCGAACTTTTTGGCAACAATGCAAAACGTTATGTTTGGCGTAAAAGCAACACAGCTCATCACCCTGAACACACCATCCCCACTGTTTAACATGGTGGTTGCAGCATCATGGTTTGGGCCTGCTTTTCTTCAGCAGGGACAGGGAAGATGGTTAAAATTGATGGGAAGATGGATGGAGCCAAATACAGGACCATTCTGGAAGAAAACCTGATGGAGTCTGCAAAAGACCTGAGACTGGGATGAAGATTTGTCTTCCAAAAAGATAATGATCCAAAACATAAAGCAAAATCTACAATGAAATGGTTCACAAATAAACATATCCAGGTGTTAGAATGGCCAAGTCAAAGTCCAGACCTGAATCCAATCGAGAATCTGTGGAAAGAACTGAAAACTGCTGTTCACAAACGCTCTCCATCCAACCTCACTGAGCTCAAGCTGTTTTGCAAGGAGGAATGGGCAAACATTTCAGTCTCTCGATGTGCAAAACTGATAGAGACATAACCCAAGCGACTTACAGCTGTAATCACAGCAAAAGGTGGCGCTACAAAGTATTAACTTAAGGGGGCTGAATAATTTTGCACGGCCAATTTTTTAGTTTTTTATTTGTTAAAGTTTGAAATATCCAATAAATTTCGTTCCACTTCATGATTGTGTCCCACTTGTTGATTCTTCAAAAAAAATTACAGTTTTATATCTATGTTTGAAGCCTGAAATGTGGCAAAAGGTCGCAAAGTTCAAGGGGGCCGAATACTTCTCTATGCTTCCTGCCTGCGCCGGACGATTCCTTCTCCGGGCCCCCGATGGCACAGGGGAGCCCGGAGAAGCACCGGATGGCGGCGGGAGGGGGGGATGTTCCCTCCTGCCGCCTATAAGAACGATCAAGCGGCGGAACCGCTGCTATGATCATTCTTATGGTGCGCAGGATCGCCGGCTGAAGACATGGATATCTGAATGATGCCTCTAGCTGCAGGCATCATTCAGATATCCCCCGGCAAAGCCCAGGACGTCATATGACGTCCACCCAGGATAGGAGATCCCATCTGTGGACGTCATATGACGATAGGCCGGTATTGAAGTGGTTAATTACATTCCGAACAGAGGATATTGACATCTTAAAACGCTTTGCTATCTTCTTATAGCCTTCTCCAGCTTTGTGAGTGTCAACTATTTTCAGTTTCAGTTTTCTAGACAACTGCTTAGAAGAACCCATGGCGCTGATTGTTGGGGCAAGGTCAGATGAGTCTGGGAATTTAAAACCTTTGAGATTGACATCACCTGGTCTTCCCAGACAATGATTGAGAACAATCCATGACACTGGCAGGTCTCAGCTTTGCAAAGGGGGCAGTGCATGCTATAAATTCTGCAGGGTGCCCAAACTTTTGCAGACGCCATTTTTTTGTTTTCTGTAATTTTGAAAGTGTAAATGATGGAAATAAAATCTAACTTTTTTTGACATATTATAAGAATGTCTAATCTGTAATTTTTTCCATCTTTCCTTGGCTTCGTTATGCACATTAATACAATTTTTTTCCTGGGGTGCCCAAACTTTTGATCCCCACTGTAAAAGTGTCCATAAATCACACCAATCTTCAAGTGATTAAGCAGTGATTGATCAATGAATGGTATCTTTCTTGAAGAAATTTTGATACAAACTTTCCACCACACCTCATGTGCTTGTGAATCCACTCCCAAAGTAAAAAAACTCACCAAAACAATATGCCTCACATTCACATGTTCGGCACAATAGCTTGATAACAAACCCCCCCCCCCCCCTCCCCGGGTTGATAGACAATTCCAATGGTGATCACAAATTTATCAAATCCACATGAAAAAATAAATAAAATGCTTCCAATGGTGAAGTATGTAAAACCAATTTATTAAAAAGTGCTGACAAATCCTCACTCATTGTACTCCCATGTTATAAAATTCACACAGACACTTCAATCAAAAAAGTTCTCTAATGAAGGAGACTTGCAGTAAGAGGTTAGGTTATTGCGGTCACGGAGGACACAGAACACCCAGCAGATCTCACACTCCACTTGCTCACTCACTTCCCCAGCCGGAACAGCTACCTCCCTCGGCGGTGATAGTACATATAGGGATGACAAAAATCTGCCGTGCAGGCCCCGCCCAGACATGTTTCGTATGTATAGACTTTTTCAATGGGATTCTCAAAGGTTCTCAAACTTATATGAAAGTTGGAGGGCTTTCATTATCCGATCTGGTAGGGAGATATTTAGTGCTGGATTTTTCCTGATTAATTGAGAGGCCAGAGAGCCGTGAGAAGGGCTGTAATATGCCATAGAGATTGGGAAGGGTGTTGATGGGCATGGAGATCATCAGTGGGATATCATCCGCAAAAAATGCGCATTTATGTTTCATCTCCCCATATTCTATCCCTTTTATGTCTGGGCACTCATGGATTTTGATAGCTAACGGTTCTAAAGCCGGTACAAACAATAAAGGTGATAATGGGAAGACCTGGAGAGTCCCCCTTTGAATTGGAAAGGAGTTGGATGAATAGCAATTAATTAGGGTTGTCCCGATACCACTTTTTTAGGACTGAGTACAAGTACCGATACTTTTTTTCAAGTAGTCGCCGATACCGAATACCGATACTTTTTTTAAATGTGTCCCCAAATGCAGCCATGTCCCTCACATATGCAGCCATGTCCCTCACATATGCAGCCATGTCCCTCTAGCCATGTCCCTCACATATGCAGCCATGTCCCGAGTCCAGCCATGTCCCGAGTCCAGCCATGTCCCGAGTCCAGCCATGTCCCCCATACCTTTGCCGCCGCCGCATGGAGAAGATCACAGCATTCATTTGAATAGCTGTGATGTTCCCGCACGGCGTTTAACCCATGCGGCGGTGCGATGCGGCGGCTTTCGATGCGGCGGCGACAGCGGCAGGGGGGAAGTATTCTATTTAGGTATCGGGGGTATTTGCACGAGTACGAGTACTCCCGCAAATACTCGGTATCGGTCCCGATACCGGTATCGGTATCTGGACAACCCTACAATTAATAATTAAAAACGCTGTAGGGGAACTGTACAGAACCTTTAGAGTCGACAAAAACGGCGGACCAAATCTGTATCTAGATAAGACATAGAAGAGGTGGTCCTATGATAGGGAATTAAAGGCCTTCCAAATATCTAGACATAGCAGCATGCCTAGTATATTCCTCTTCCCATCCCAGTCTGAACGAACAGCTGAAAAAATGTCTATTACTCTCCTGGTCTGGTCGGACACCTGGTGGCCAGAAATGAATCCTGCTTGATCGAGATGTATATAACGTGCAAGATAAGAATTCAGTCTACAGGCCAATATTTTGGACGTTATTTTCAATTCCACATTTATCAAGGATATTGGGCGGTAATTGGAGCAATCGACATGGTCCTTACCCGGTTTCAGTATGACGTGTATATACGCCGTATTTTCATGAGCTGGGATGCAATTACCCCTACGGCTGTCATTGAAATAGGTGCAGAGATGAGAATCTCTTGATATTGCCTATAGTATCTGGGTCCGGGGCCTTAAATGGGTATAGGGATTTATTGGCCATTTTAATTTCTAGCTCGAAAATTTCTCCTTCCATAAGCTCCATATGGGCTTGCTGAAGCTGCGGTAGAGGGACGTTTTGAGAAAATGAGTCTGCCCTTTCTGTCGAGAATTGGGCCTGTTGGCAATATAATGTCGAGAAAAAGTCTTGGAATCCTTGCACTATCAATTGCGGGTTCTGGGTCAGTTATCCATTGCGCAAGTTCAATTTGTGTAAAGCCGGAGAGTATTTCCGGGGTACTAATTTCCTGGCTAGCAGGGTAGTAGGTTTATCACCCATAGTGTAGAATTTATGTTTTGAACAACGAATGTTTTTTTCTGCTTGGGTGGTAAGAGTCAAATTTAAAGCCAATCTAGCCAAGTAAATTTTGTGTTTGATATCCACTAAAGGAGTAATTTTATGTTCATTTAGGAGATGTAACTCTATTTCTTGCTGTTTGATGGTACTGTCTTGATTACATTTAGATCTAGCGACCAGTTGAATAAGCTTCTCCTGAATGGCAGCCCAGTTTATGGCTGGAGATGTCTCAGACGATAAATTGTCCCAAAAGAATGCACGTCATTCAGTTTCAATTTTCAAGTACAAGATGGGATCAATTAGCATGGATGCGTTGAGGCGCCATGGAGAAGGACAGGGCTTCATCCATAGATTAGAGAGCGATATTTTAACAGGGGAATGATCCGATCATGGAACAGTCAGGATCTTTGTCGCTATTGTATATGGTAATAGTGCTGTGTGAGTGAATATGTGATCTGTGTGAATACGTTTTATGCACATGGGAGAAATGAGTATAGTCACTGGCGGAGAATTTGTCTTCCCGCCAAGCATCAAACAGACCACAGAGATGTAGCAATCAATTTAATTTGTTGCTATTCTTGGGTACTAGTTTGAGGACTCAGGGCCGATCCTGGGGTCACAGGCGCCTGGGTGCAGAAATAATTCTGGCGCCCCCACAAAGGGGGCGTGGTCATCTTACCAACTCCTCCCCTTTACAAATGTTTCTATGGCAATGACTCAAACACAGAGATGCTCCCCTAAAAAGTCTTTGTTACCCTGGGATCCTCCCATGATCTTTTAACAATAAAGAAAATACTGGAAGAGCGTACACTAATGAGACCTGGAGGGGAACCTCTCTGATACTGTTAGGAAGTGCCCCAGACATAGTACTGTAGACATGATACAAGAGATGGTCAGAGACTGCAATCATAGTACAGGAGATGGTGTAGACATATTAAAGGAGATGGTCAGAGAGTGTAGACATATTACAGGGGACAGTCAGTGACTGGAGATATAATACAGATGATGGTCAGAGACTGCAGACATATTCCAGGAGACAGTCAGAGACTGCAGATATAATACAGGAGATGGTCAGAGACTGCAGACATACTACAGGAGACAATCAGGGACTGGAGATATAATACAGGAGATGGTCAGAGACTGCAGTTCCTATTGACATAAGTAGATAATGGCCGATCGGCTCTCACCTGACCCAGCGATACAGCAACAACGGTTCCTCTGATCAGAAGTCAGCTCACTCTGAATTGCCCATAGGTACTCCGCTGGGTAGAGCCCAGATCTGTATTCTGGCAAAGACTCCATTCCTTTCTCTGCCAGGGATGGCACCAGGCTGTGTGGCTTTCCCCCTGGTGGCGCACGGCAGTGGGGTTCTCTCTCTGATGGTGTTCTCTCAGCACTGTCCTCTCCCTCTGGAGTCCTGGGTGCACTACCCTGAAAGCTTTCCTGGGGTCCTGGCTCTCTCTCTCCCATTCAGCTGAACATGCTGTGTGGGCTGCAGTTTCTTTGTTACAGTGGGGCTGCCAGTCCTCGAACTACAAGTCCCACAATCCTCTTCTCTGCTCCCTTTTCTATTCTATTTCTTCCCTGGCCAATATGAAGGCAGGGAAAAAACATAAAGGGTGGCTGTGCTGGCAAGCGCTGCTCACTAGTACAGCATTGCACGCAAAGAGAAGGAGGAGAGGGAGTGGGAGGAGGAATGAAGAGCCCGCAGCTGCAGTGGCGTCACTAGGGTTGTTGTCACCCGGTGAGGTAAAACATGGTGTCACCCCTCTTCCACCACCTATAGTTGCCCCTCAGTACAGACCCCCTGCACTAAGTATAGACCCCCTCAGTCAGTGCAGACTCCTAACTAAGTATAAACCCCCTCCCTCAGTACAGACCCCCCAGGTCAAACCACCCCCCCATTAGTACAGACCCCCCCCAGGGACAAATCATCCCCCCTCAATTAGTACAGACCCCCCTCCATTAGTACAGACCCTCCTCTATTAAGTACAGACCCCCCTCAGGACAAACCACCCCCTCCATTAGTACAGACCCAACCAGGACAAAAAAAACCATTAGAACAGACCCCAGAACAAACCCCCCCATTAGTGCAGACCCCCCAGAACAAACCCCCCCCCATTAGTACCGACCCCCCAGGATAAACCCCCCATTAGTGCATAACCCAGGACAAGCCCCCCCATTAGTACAGACTCCCCCCAGGACAAACCACCCCATTAGTACCGACCCCCCAGGATAAACCCCCCATTAGTGCATACCCCCAGGACAAGTCCCCCCCCCCCCATTAGTACAGCCCCCCATTAGTACAGACTTCCCCCAGGACAAACCACCCCATTAGTGCAGAGCCCCCCAGGACAAACCCCCCCCCCATTAGTACAGACCCCCAGGACAAACCCCTCCATTAGTACAAACTCCCCCCATTAGTACAGACTCCCCCCATTAGTACAGACTCCCCCCAGGACAAACCACCCCATTAGTACCGACCCCCCAGGATAAACCCCCCCATTAGTACATACCCCCAGGACAAGCCCCCCCCCATTAGTACAGACTTCCCCCAGGACAAACCACCCCATTAATGCAGAGCCCCCCAGGACAACCCCCCCCCATTAGTACAGACCCCCAGGACAAACCCCTCCATTAGTACAAACTCCCCCCATTAGTGCAGACCCCCGGGACAACCCCCCCCCATTAGTACAGACTCCCCCCAGGAAAAAAAAATGCCCCCTACATTACTATAGACCCCCCAGGACAAACCCCCCCTCCCTCCCTCCATTACAGTACAACACCCGGGCGGCAGCTGCAGAGGAGGAGACAGTCAGTGTGCAGCCGCGCCGCCCGGGTGGATCACAGATCGCCGCAGACAGGATTTTTTTCTATGACACAGAGGCGCCGCGCAGAATGTGTCAGGCATGGACTGCCCCCTCAGTGACGTCAGCGTCTCTCCACATTAAGCCGCTCCGATCTCCAGATTCTTCACTCCCCTCCTCTAGCAGGAGAAGGAGGAGGGGGGGCAGGGGGGGGCAGCCAGCCATGTATAGGACAAACACAGCGGCGGTGGCGGCAGGGAGAGCCGCCGGCCCGCCACTCTACACTAACAAGGAGAGGAGAATAATTGAGGGGAGCACTCTGGCGCTTCAGCGCCCCCACCTCTGTGGCGCCTGGGTGCACTGCACCCAGTGCACCCCGGGTAGGATCGGCCCTGTGAGGACTGCCCTAACAGGATCAGATCCGTCTAAAGTAATTACTATCTCCCCCAAAATCACCTGTCCTTGGACCTTAAGACCTTGAGCATGGTGGTAATGAATTCCACCTGTCCCAAATTTAGGGGCATAGTAGGAGATCAGGGATACTAGCTGATCGTGGATATGGCCATCCACCATAATTTATAAACCAATTTTATGCCTTAGGATAGTGATGGGGGTAAAGGGAGTCCTTTTCGGAAAGTATATAGCCACCCCTCTTTTCTTTTTGCTGCCCGATGAAAGGTAGTATTGTGGGTATTTGGCGGTAAGATACCTGGGGGGCAAAGTTTTAGAAAAATTTAATATCAGGATGTCAGCTTTCTGTTTATGATAATATCGGAAGGCCATAGTCCTCATGATTGGGGAGTTAAATCCATGTATTTTATAGGTGAAAATGGAATATGTGGAGTTCTGTGACTTGGCCATCATGGTGGGGCAGAGCACTCTAACCTGGATATTTGTAATATGTGGTCAGGATCCAAACATCGGATATCGCAGCAATCTTCTCTTGTTGGGGTTGGCCTGTCAGAACAAGAGCCTGGGTTGGAGTCCACTGTTAGGATAGGAAGGGAAACATAGAAAAAGGGTAAGAAGGTGAAAGCAAAAAACATGTTAAATGACCATTTGACAGTTATGCAAAGTATTATAGTCATTAAATCATACAGGTAGCAATGGGCCAGAGCCCTCCCTGGGGTCAAAGCCCAGGGCTCAAAACATGAAATTGCCTCCATCATCTGGCGAAGGAAAAAAAATCATAGGAGGGGCATGCTCAATATCAAAATCAGAAGTACAGCAGGTATAGGTGAGAGAATTGGCTAAAAAACAATACACTCTGATCAGGGTCATCTCCAATGGTTAAGTAATATCTGGGTGTTAGCCAAGGTCCATCTAGGGCAGTGATCCTCAACCTTCTTAGTGCCGTGACTCCATGATAAAATTTCCCAAGTTGTGGGGACCCCTAACAGTAAAATTATTTTCGTAGTGTGGGTTGTCTCAAGGCAAGACAAGTAATTTGTGCCCCTAACCCACGGGCATTTAGCGCTCCCTGAGTCCCTTCCACTTGTACAGTATTAAAAACCCATATGGTACATTTTAGGATTTTCTCCTTTCTTTCCCTTTTATGTCTCTCCTAATTTCTTGTGCCCCCCATCCCCCTCTCTAGCCATCTTTCTTGTTCTTTCTCCCCCTTTTTCTTTGTTCCTCCCCCTCTTTTCTTCTCCCTTCCATGTATTCTATATTTTTATTCCTTCTCTTACTCCTTGGTGGGGGGTGAGATCCGTGGCAGGGCTGGGGGGGGGTTCTGATCAGCCAACTTAGGTGCTCTTGATCAAGGTCATCTGCTGATCTGAGAACTGTAGTGATGACTTTTAATTGCAACTATAATCCGAAATCAGGATATAGGGTCACTTCCCATTCCTCACCAGTCAGCTGACCTCTAGTCTCTGCCCCCAAGCCATGCCATGAACTGAATGGGCGGCTACAAAGGGGCTGAGTGGGCGGCCTCGGGTTCCAGGAACAGCCCTGCTGGGCAGCCGCAAATAGGCTGGGAGAGCAGTGTGGGCTTCAGGAACAGCCCAGGATTCGGTGACCCCTTGCAAATCATCCTTTGACCCCTAGGTTGAGAACCACTGATCTAGAGTAGGCCCAAATCCAATAAAGTGGACCCTATATCAACCAATAAAACCGTAGAGTAGTGACCATGGTTAATCTATAGTTATATAGTTAGTCAGAACAGTTAACTCATCAACAATTCACTGAAGAAGGAGGTGGCGAAGTCTGGAGTGGTAGCGGTCATACCACTACGATCAACAGGAGGGATCATCTGATGCTGAGGGGAAGATGTTTGCGGTTCCCTGGAAATGATGCCCAACTCCAGCAGCAGATTTTCTCCATCTTGGAAAGTGGCGAAGGAGTAGGGTCTGCCTTTATAAGTGAAAGACAGTTTAAACGGGATTGACCATCTATATTTGATGCGTCGATTGAGTAGTTGCTGCAGTAGTGGCTTCCGTTTCTGAACAGTCGATGGAGCAATATCATTGAATAATTGTATGGGTGCGTCATAGAGGAGCAAATCCTGCTTATTTCTGGCTGCCAGCATCAAATCTCACAGCAGGCCGTCTGCCCTAGGGGCCGTCGGAGCAGAATGGATCCTATCAATTTCCATCTGATGGGGGTGAAATATCCTGGATATAGGTTTTTCATGAGCACATGTATGGCTCCCTCTAGATCTGTGCAGGTTTCAGGGAGCCCCCTGATGCAGACGTTGTAGCGGTGTGACCTGTTCTCCAGTTCTTCTATTTTAGCGTTGGCTTCTGGCAGCCTGTCCATCAAAAATAGGTGGCTAAGGCAGCTTTACGGCTATGGCATTTGTAACTTGGGATGCAGAGTTTGACAGATGGTACCTTCTGTCAGACTTTTTTTTTTTTTTTTTTTTTTTTTTTTTTTTTTTTTTTTTTTTTTTGCCACTTCAGACTTCACCACAGCAAGAGACTTGCTCATGATTTTATTCATAATTCCGTCTCTACATCTGGTTTAGCATCATTTGTGGTGTATTTCTTTTGCGAGTTTTTATACTTGTTATAATTTTTATTTTATTTATTTGTTTATTTTTATGTTTTCCCCTTTTTTTTTTTTTTTTTTTTTTTTTTTTTCTCACCGTTTAGAACTCACTCTTTTATAGTAAGTACGGAATTTTTAAAAGATTATATCTGCGTGACAAAAAAAAAAAAACAATACCCAGCATCCCATCTCCCCCCTCCCCAACTAAATCCCCCCTCCCCCCCCTACCCACCCCCTCCCTGAACCATCCCACGACTCCACTATAAGAATTCATTCTCTTAATTGAAAAATGTGTTCCTATTCCTCTCTCAGGTTTTCTGCGAACCTCCAGGACTTTTTAAATTCCAACCAGGGTAACCATATCTCCTTTTCCCCTTCCTTATGTTTATAGCTCCCGTATTTTAATTTCTCTCTCCTATAAGTGTCCTCTACGGAGTCGATCCACTCCCACATTTGCGGACTTTTCGCATCTCTCCATTTAAGGGGAATCAATCGTTTTGCTGCGTTCAGCAAATGAGGGATCAGTGAACCCTTGTACTCCTTCTCTGGAATCTCCCCCCCATGAAAGAGAACTACCCAAGGGTTATCTTCCACTTCTTTTTTTGTTATTACCTTTATCAGGGACAAGATTTTTTTCCAATAGGCTTTAATTTTCCGGCAGTCCCACCAAAGGTGTGCCATTGTTCCTCTTGACTCACAACCTCTCCAGCATTCCTCTGACTCTCCTCCTCTGAATTTTGCCATTTTATCTGGGGTGGCGTACCACCTCGTCAAGCATTTGTAGTTCATCTCGGCAGTTCTTATGTCTACTGCCGAGGTGTGAGTCATTTTCAGGATTCTTCCTATGGTCGTTTTCCCCCTTGGGACCCCTAAGTCTGTTTCCCAATTTTGGATGAATTTTGGCGTGTCTAACTCTTCCGTTTTCTGCAAGTAATTATAGATTTTAGATATATTTCCTTTTGAACTTTCGATGCTACACAATTGTTCCAATAAGGTGTACTCCTCTTGTGACCTCAAAGGGTGTGGTAGGCGCTTGACGAATGAGACTAACTGCAAGTATCTCCACTCGTCGAGCGCCCTAATTCCAATCCTATATTTAATATCGTGAAGTGTCCTAATTTTGCCATCTAGTGTTATATCTTTTAACTGTGTTCTATTTGTGATCCAATTTCCCCCTACTTCTTTTGTCCCCGGAATAAAATAATCATTTTCTTTTAAATCAATAAGGGGTGAGTTGAATTCTGTTTTTAATTGTTTGTGAAGTCTATCCCAGATCCTCCATGCATTGTGAGTAATTGTGTGTGTTGAGGAGTGTAAGAATCTGTGTTGTGGTGGATTCCAAATTAATCTCCCTAACTGTGCCCTCGCTAATGTGCATTCAATATTTATCCATCTTTTGTCCTGGGACTCTTTAGCCCATTCTATAACCCGTGAGAGAACCGAAGCGTTATAATACAATCTGATATCGGGTACAGCTAAGCCTCCCTTTTTCTTGGCCCGTTTTAGGATTTGAGCAGACACCCTGTGTTTTTTATTATTCCAGATATAGTTCATTATGAGGGAGTTAATTATTTTGATGTATGACGGTGGTAGGTAAATTGGGGCCATTTGAAACTTGTATAGGATTTTTGGGATGAGAACCATTTTTACCACATTTATCCTCCCGAACCACGAAATTGGTCTATTATATATGTTTTTAATTTCACTTTTTATTTCGTTGAGTAGGGGGATAAAATTTATTCTATATATTTTCTTGATGGTATTTGCCAGTTTTATTCCCAAGTATTTTATTTCTTTTTGCCATTTGAAATTATATTTCTTCCGCAGATATTGTTCTTCTTCTTTAAGAATGTTGATATTCAGGATCTCCGTCTTTTCTGTATTCATTTTGAAGTTTGACACCTCACCATATTGTTTTAGGGTAGCTATTAAGTTCGGGAGGGTGACTCTTGGGCTACTTATATAGAATAGAATGTCGTCTGCGAAGGCGGATAATTTGTGCTCATCTTCTCCAACTTCTATTCCATATATTTCTGGATTTTGTCGAACCATTGCAAGCAGGGGTTCCAATGATAAGACAAAAAGAAGGGGGGATAGGGGACAGCCCTGTCTGGTTCCATTTCTCATCTCAAAGGGTGCGGATAGAGATCCATTGATCTTGATCCTAGCACATGGATGGAAATAGAGCGTTTGGATCCATTTGATCATCCTTGGGCCTATTCCTATAAATTCTAGTGTTTGTATCAGGAACCCTGAACCCTGAACAATTCGTATTGTCCTTTCCTTCTTTTTTAATGACAGTGATCGTAGCTGTTAATGCCTCTCTACTCATCTCATAGTCTAGCCCCAACCCATTGAAATATTGACATAGTCTAGGGACTAAGATGGTGCTAAACCTTTGTATGTAGGCAGACGTGAAACCGTCTGGTCCAGGACTTTTCCCATTGGGAGTATTTTTTAGGACCTCCCTTATTTCCTGCTCAGTTATACTTTCCTCCATTCTTTCTATCTCATGCTCTTCTATCTTCGGTAGATTAGTTTGCTGTAATACTGCCCTGATCTTATCCTTTTTTTCGGCTGGGTCCCTGATCTTCTGTTGGACGTCGTATAGTTTTTCATAATAGCTTCTAAAGGATTCTGCTATTTTATTTGTCGCATATACTAAGTCCCCATTCCCATTCCTGATTTTTTCGATAAAATTCCTGGTTTTCTTTTTTCTTACCATTCTGGCCAAGTTTTTACTAGGTTTATTTCCCCAGACATATCTTTCTCTCTCTACCCTGTCTATGAAATTCTTGGTTTCTTGCTCGGCAAGGGCTTTGTATTCATCCCTTGTTATAGTTAACTTACGGAGTGTTTCCCTCTTTTGGCCCTGTAATTTATGTTCCTGTTCCAGCCTGTAAATCTCCTCTTTTAATGTTTTTAGTTTACTCATTCTTGTTTTATTTTTCTTTGCCCCCTCAGCAATAAAAATCCCTCTTATATACGCTTTGTGGGCGTCCCACAGGGTTGCTCCTGTGATTCCCTCCTTGTCATTCTCCTGAAAATACCATTCCAATTCTTTCTGTACTCTCTCGACCACCTCCTCGTCTCTCAACAGACTTTCATCCAATCTCCATTCAGGAGGAATGCATTTTTGTATGGATGTGCTTATTTTCATGGTTATAGGGGCGTGGTCAGATAGCGTTAAGATCTCGCACCTTGCTTCGACCACCCTCTCCAAAAGTCTATGGTCTACGAGGATGTAGTCGATCCTCGAGTACGTCCCATGCACAGGGGAAAAAAACGTATAGTCTCGTGTCTTGGGGTTGAGAATTCGCCAGACATCCATCATTTGGTTTTGTATCATTTGTTTTTTCAGTAGCTTGAGGTGCTCACCGTTATTCCCCTGAGCATGGGACGTACTATCGAGGCTCGGGCACATGCAAAAGTTAAAGTCCCCCATTAACACCACATGTCCCTCTTCGAAATCTTTTAATTTTCTGAGAATTTTACTAATATATTTAGCCGAATTCACATTGGGTGCATACATGTCAGACTTGACCATTGAGTTAATGCGGCTGCAGTGCAACCATGTGCAATGCATTATAAGGTGGTAAGGGGTTGTTCTAACTTCTGTCACATACCCTCATATTGAGACACAGTAGCAGTGTCCCAACTTCCCAAGAGATATCAATAGGACTGCCTACACAAGCATTCATGGAACCCGATGTGGTGCACCGCAGCAAAAATGGTGCAGGTCTAGTTTTTCATGCATTGAAGTTGACGTGGCAGTTTTGGTGGTATGCAGAGCACACCGCCATCCTGCCTGTGCTAGTAAGCACACACTTCATCTTAGTGAAAAAGTCCATCTTTAAGCTAAAAGGTTCACTCACCATTCATCCCCTTCCATTCATTCAATAACAAACCGTCAACACCAGCTTGTTCTCATCTCGGCATCATCACAAGACTCCCTGCCGACGCCCACACGGAGTCCTTTTATTACAACAAAAGCCTTCACAGACCACAGCTGATTGGCGGAGATCACAGCATGTGACCATAGGAAGTGATGTCACAGCATGTGACCTCCTCCATGGGAAGCCAGGACACAGCATGGGGGATCCACACAGCAAATGCCCATATATGGATGGGACAATAATACAACATAATACAACAACAGCATGATACAATAACGATACAGTAATAATAACAATACAATGCTGGCTAAAGTCTTATGGGCGTGTCTGGGCAGGGAATGCATGTACAACCTCCCCGACTCCAAAAACGCTCACAAGCTCCCATATTATCACTGATAGAATCCTTATTCTGCGCCATTCCATAGAATAACGCATATTCAGATTATACCATTATTGTAGGTGCAATGGAATCTACAGGCGTACGCTAGGAATCCCACACCATGCTGATCAGACACAGCAGAGACAAGAGCGCACATCCGCCTATAACCACTAATGTCCTTGCGGAGTGAGCATATCCCCTCCTCAACAATCGTCTGCGCTAAAGCACAGAAGGCCCCTCACTGGCGGACATATGCCCACGCCGCAAATATCACACTCCAACCTCAAGACATTTTCTACTACCAGACGAGATTCAACCAGTCTCAGACTGCCCCAGTCAGCTCTTTAGAGCGGGTTGCGGAAGTACTAAGACTGGGTGCCACTATGACAATACATATTAAATACATCTTGAAATTTCCACAACAAGGTGTACTTCCAGCCTGTTCAAAATGAATAGGCTGCATTAATGCATGAAACCATGTGCTTTACAAAACACATTTGTCTGTTGGCCTCAGGTCACTGGAGCTTATTCCAATGCAGATTACACACACACTTGCTGCTCTCTGTAGGGTGGAAGTACTGTCAGCTGGTTTGTGGTTATCCCCCTAGCAGCTCTGAACATTTTCACTTCTCACAGTCTTTTTTTTTATATGTGCAAACCTTTGGCCTAGGGGAGGTATACTTTCACTTGCAACCTTGTAGTAAGTACAAGACCAATTATATTAAAGTTTGCAGTGCATTTTCAGTTTTACAGAAACACACTACAGTTCATTTAACATGATTTCCTATGTGTCACGTTCACATGACATCACATGTCAAAAGTGCACTGGGAAAACACATCAACCGCAACCTACATAGGTGTGACCCTAATCTAAAGGAGACATAGAAATCAGGAAAATGTATTCTTATTTTGGTGAAACATATTTCTTTTATTAAGGCCTAATTTACACTTGTGATTGGGGGATGGTAAAAACGCATTTCCCCAACTGCTCCCCCTTAAAGTGGTTGTAAAGACTGGACATTTTGTACCTTAATGCATTACCAGCATTAAAGCTGAGTTCCACCCACATTTTCTCTGTCCTCTATGCACCACTTATTTGCATCCTAAAAACAAATTGTCAATCATTTTTTTGTTTTAGGTTCATTTACCTTATTTATTTATTATATCTTTTCACTTCCTCCTGTGGCTATGGCGATATACATTATTTCCAGCTTTGCATTGACTCCTGGGAGATGAGTGTCATCAAACCCAGGAGTCGATGAGCATCGCCGGCTCCTAGCATTGCTATGGAAACCTGGCCTACAAGCTGTGGGACTCGCTTGCAACACATGCGTGAGATCGGCAGGTGCATGCTGGGTAGCATGCATGGAATCCCAGAAGAGGGACACTGACCTGTATTCCCCTGCCGGAGAAGTGCTCTGCCCCCTCTTCCTGTTGTCTTGGCTCTTGATTGGATAGATAGATAGCAGCACAGCCATTGGCTCCAGCTGCTGTCAATCAAATCCAATGATGGGGGACGGGGCCAAATCCTATATTCGGCTTCTATGAATGCCAAATGCTCGCAAGGTAACCCCCACCGAGAGAGCGGTTCTCCTAGGGCGTTATACGATGCAGGGAGGAGCTACCAATGCCGTCAGGGGGACCCCAGAAGTCGGGGATCAGGCCACTCTATGCAAAATGAACAGTGGAGGTAAGTATGACATGTTTGTTATTTAAAAAATAAAATAAAAACAAAGCCTTACAATCACTTTATTTATTTTTATATAATCTTTATTTTTCAAAATTTTCAAAGGAAAAACAGTCATACATACAGTCGGCCAACATGGCTCAATAAATTGAATAAAACAATCACACTGCATGTCAACAGGGATCCTATCTCGGGCATTCAAGTGCAACACAGTGGCAGAATACATCCCTAGTGTGTGCCTATGCCTGGGAGTGCGTCAGGGGGAATATTAAGCAGCATATAAAGGACACATTATAAACCTGTTTCATAGTGGATCGCCCTACCCATGCACACCCCCAGTAGAAGGTAAACCCCTCCACTAACCATAACAACCGGAACATACCTTCGAGCACTGGACCCACATGCAGTGAGGGAACACAGAGAGGGGCCACACAGACAGACAGACGTCAAAAATAATAAAAAGAAAAAGCAACGAGACAGTATAAAAAAAAACAAGAAGTGGAGGAAAGCATCCGCTATGCGTGCATCAAAGAGTTCAGAAAACTGTTGCAACTCCATCAAGGCTCTAACAATCCATGTTGTTATCAGGACCTCCAAGGACACCCCTCTCTCTAAGTCCGGGCCCCCGCCAGAGGAAGTCGCCTCCAGGGAGGCACAGGCAGCTCCTCCGGCCCCACATAGTGTATCCAAGTGGCCCATATCGAATAGAATTTATCATATTTGTCTTTGCACTGCGCCACCCACTTCTCGGCCTCCATAATTTTGTTCACCATAGCCACCCACTCAGAGCGGGTTGGTATCCGAGGCGTCTTCCAATAGATCGGAATCAGCCGTCGGGCCGCGTTGAGCAGATGGGGCAGTGCAGACTTGCGATACTGACTAAATGGAACAGTAGGGAAGTGGAGCAGGGACTCCAACGGAGAATCCGGTAGCTCCACGCCCAGGACCAACTTGATCTGTGCGTGGACATCCTACCAATAGGGGCACAGTTTGGGGCACTCCCACCAAACGTGAAGGAAGGTGCCCCTTTGGCCACATTCTCGCCAGCAGGCATCAGAAAGAGAGGGGTATATCTGAGTAAGTCTGGTTGGTACCCTATACCATCTGGTGATCACCTTATAGCTATTTTCCCGCATCCTCGTATCAACCGTGCTGGAGTGCGTGAGTCTATAAATGTGGTCCAGCTGGGGCTTAGTGAAGACGTGCTGTAGGTCTCCCTCCCACTCCCGTATGAACCTCGGCTTCCTGTCCTCGCGCAAGGAGTATATCAGGGCATATAGCAAGGAAATGGCATGGGGGACAGTAGCCGGGGACATACATAGTCGCTCAAAGGGGGACACCTGGGTGGGCGACCTAACCCCCTGGGGTAGGGTGGTGAGAAAATGACTGAGCTGCCTATAGCGCCACTCATCCATTAGGAAGGGGCCATACTGCTCTCTCAGCGTAGCTAAGGGCAGTAGGCCCTGGTCCTGAACAAATCTCCCACACCTGGACTCCCCATCCGCCGCCACGTCCGAAAAAAGGACGGGTGTTCCCCCGGAGTGAACCAGGGGAAGCCCCCAAGGGGTGCCAGCGGGGAAGTCGGCAAAGCGAGCTCCCCCGACTTATTCAGGGCATCCCAGATCGTCAGGGCATGGGCGGCAAACGGAGAAACCAATGCCGACAAGCCTCTATGTTCCCTAGGTACCCATGGGGCATGGGACAGGTTACGCCCCGCCAGGAACATTATGTGTTGGACATTATGATACCAGTCTAAAATGCGCTGTAGGGCTATCGCCTCGTAGTACCTGCGAACCACTGGGACCCACAACCCACCTGCAGACTTAGGGCGCTGCAAGTTGCGGAACACCAACCGGGAGCACTTCCCACTCCAAATATACTGGATTAATAAGCTGTTGAGGCTAGAGAAGAAGGCCCTGGGCAAGGCAATTGGTACCATCTGTAGAAAAAACTAAATTCTGGGGAGTACATTCATCTTCAACACACTGACTCGGCCCATCCATGAGAAGGCCGCCTTATCCCACTTCTTCAGGTCCCCTCTAATGGCTGAAAGCAATGGGGCGAAGTTACAGTCGTACAGCTGAGCGCAGCTCGCTGGCAGATGAACCCCTAAATATTTCAGGGAGGACTGGCACCATGTAAACGAAAAAGGCGGATTGTAGCTGTGCGCGCAATCCCGGGGGGACATTCATTGACAGAATCTCTGACTTGGCATAGTTTATCTTAAAGTTGGACAGAAGGTGGAATTCTGTCAACTCCGCCATGATGTTAGGCAATGAGACCAAGGGTTTGGACACATAGAACAGCACGTCGTCCGCATAAGCGGACAACTTATGTTCCCTTGGGCCAACCGTAAAGCCTTTGATATTGTTGTAAAATGAAGGATGGATGGCCGCACTCCAAACCAAACAGGTTGTCTTTATTTAAACGAACAGCAAAACATACCAGATCACAGCAACAGAAACAGGAAGCCATGAATAAGCACTAAGTCAGTGCGAAACGTCGGTTATCCTCCTGTTTCTGTTGCTGTGATCTGGTATGTTTTGCTGTTCGTTTAAATAAAGACAACCTGTTTGGTTTGGAGTGCGGCCATCCATCCTTCATTTTACGCCCATGCTTGCCTAGTGCACTGCCAGCACCCTTGGAATCCTACACCTGTGTATGACCCTATAGCAGACCCACCTTGAGCGGTGATTTTCCTTCTTCCTTTGATATTGTTGTTGAGGAGAATCCAGTTAAGCAACGGTTCGAGCGTTAAAGGGAACACGAGGGGTGACAAGGGGTACCCCTGTCGTGTCCCGTTGCTAATCAGGAAGGCGTCAGATAGCAGTCCATTCACCTTAACTCTGGCGGATGGGGAGCTATACAGGGAAGAGATCCAGGCCAGCATATTAGGACCTAAGCCTAGCTTGGTCAAAACTATCTTCATATATGTCCAGTCCACCCTGTCAAATGCCTTCTCGGCATCTGTGGAAAGCAAGAGGCACGGGTGTGATGTTGCCTGCGATTCTACCCAATGTATCAACTGGAGTGCCCTGTTAGCATTATCCCTCGCCTCCCTACCCATGATAAAGCCAGTCTGATGTACAACTGACGGGAGGACCGGTTTAAGCCTATTGGCCAGAATTTTGGCCAGTATCTTAATATCGGTGTTCAAGAGGGATATGGGCCTATAGCTGCCCGGCAAGGAGTGGTCCTTCCCCTCCTTCGGCAGGACCGAGATGTGGGCCATAAGTGCCTCCAGGGGTATTGCCGTACCGGAGGCCAGTGTCGTGAAGTAAGCACACATGGGTCCAGACCGCTCCTCCACATATTTTTTGTAGTAGGCGTTAGTATAGCCATCCAGGCCAGGGCTTTTTCTGTTAGGGAGGTCCTTCACCACCGCCCGAATCTCCGCAACGGCAATAGGGGCATCAGGCTGTTTGCTCACTGAAGTCTTTAGTTGTGGGAATTGCGCCTCTGCCAGATATTGGTGAATTCGGGCAACCCATTGCGGTTCAGAAACGCCGGGTAACGCGTCTGGGAGGTGATATAGCTGGGCGTAGAAGTCCCGAAATGCCGCGGCTATCTTGGATGAGTGTACAATCGGCGTACCCGTCGTGGATTTAAGTCTGTGTACATGGCCCGAGTCCCGTTGGCCCCTAAGGGCCCTAGCCAGCATCCTCCCACATTTATTACCAAACTCGTAAAATTTGTGGGTCAGGTATCGCAGCCATGCCCTGATCTTGGAGTCTAGCAGGTCAGCCAAGTCCTGGCGGAGGGAGACCAGCTCCGCCGCCAGTGCCGGGGTAACCGTTTTCTTATGCGTGAGCTCCGCTACACGTAGTTTGGTTAGGAGGGTCTGTGAGTCACCCTTCCTAGCCTTCTTCAGCCTAGCCCCTTGGGAAATCAGCTCTCCCCGCACCACTGCCTTGTGGCCCTCCCAAATGGATCCCATGCCCACCTCTCCAAGTGTATTTTCTGCGAAATACAGGGAGATGGCATCTGAGACCTGTTTTTGAGCAACCGCATCATCCAGGATGCCATCGTTCAAGCACCAGGTCCATGTCCGCGCCTCCACCGAAAGGGGATGCGGGGAGATGGATACAGTCGCGTGACCAGAAATGGTAATGGAACCAATGGAGGCCCCGCCCAGGGACTTACAATCACTTTAAAGGTAAACAGTAGTTAAACAAATATTAACCTTTTTTAAAATGTTGCTTGCCTGGCTGTATGCTGATGTAATGGCTTTATTACATCTTGAGTTACTGTCCCAGAAAAGGCATTAAAACTTTGCACTGGCTTCGCCCGATTTATTCTTGTTATGGGTCTATGATATAGAAATCACCAAAGTCATTCGATTAGTGTGAAAGTCTAGCATTTCCAGGAGCTCATTAATGGCAGTCTCCTTTTTTTTCCCTCAGAACACATTACATAATACATTAAAAAACAAATTTGATTTATTTCCAATTAGGCTTCATATTACATATTTAACCACTTCCCGCCCGGTCAATAGTCAATTGGCGTTCGGGAAGTGGTTGTGAAATCCTGACTGGACGTCTATTGACGTCCTGCAGGATTACATGCCGGCGCACGCCCGTGGGGGCGCGCAGCGCGGCAAGCAGTGATGCGGGGTGTCAGTCTGACACCCTGCATCTCCGATCTCGGTAAAGAGATCAACCACGGCTGATCACAATGTAAACAGGAAGAGCCGTTGATCGGCTCTTCCTCACTCGCGTCTAACAGACGCGAGTAGATGAGAGCTGATCGCGGGCTCTCCTGACAGGGGGGGTTCGCGCTGATTGATTATGAGCGCAGCCCCCCCTCGGATTCCAACACTGGACCACCAGGGAGTACCCCCCGGTGCTCATTAGAGCAAGAAAAGAAAAAACACCAATAAAAAAATAAAATTAACACAATCGATGCCAATCAGTGCCCACAAATGACTGGCAACATGGGCACTGGCTGAAATGATGCCCAGCAATGCCATCAGTGCCACCCAGTGTCCATCAGTGCCACCTCTTAGTGCCCATCTATGCCCAGTGCCCACCTATCAGTGCCCATCTGTGCCACCCATAAGTACCCATCAGTGCCACCCATGAGTGCCCATCAGTGCGGCCAAAGAGTGCCAAGTTCCGCCTATGAATGCCCATCAGTGCCACCTGTGAGTGCCCATCAGTGCAGCATACCAGCGCCGCCTATCGGTGCCCATTATTGCCACCTCATCGGTGCCCATCAGTGCCGCCATATCAGTGGCCATAATTGAAGAAGAAAATGTACTTATTTACAAAAAAAATTAACAGAAAAAAATATATATTTTTTCTAAAATGTTGGTCTTTTTTTTAGTTGTTGCGCAAAAAATAAAAATCGCAGAGGTCATCAAATACCATTAAAAGAAAGCTCTATTTTTTAGGGGCGTGTCCAAGATGGCGACCGGACTGGACGCTTAGTGAAGGAGCTCCGCTGCCATACCTGCTAAATATCCTGTTTCCCTGCGGACTATCCTGTTTTGGACGACCTGGATTGCTAGCTGATTGCCTCCTGGACTGGTATGCCCTGTAAGCGGAAAAAAGTCGCTTATCAAAAGCTGTCTTCACCCCGTGTTAATTCTGGCGGCGGGAAGGCCGCATTCCTCGTGGTGTCTAACATGGCGTCGCAGACCGAGGACGCAGACCCGGCGATCCAGGACCAGGATCACTTTGCTGCCCTGATGCAAGCCATCTCGACCTGCCAGTCCACGCTGACTGAAAAGATTGACACCATGCAGCTGGAGATGGGCTTTATCCGGAAAGACATGGACAAGATCAGGACCCGGCTGACGGAGGCTGAGCGCCGGGTGGGCGATGCGGAGGAAGTGCTAGGAGACCATGCTTCCTCTCTCCGCACCCTCACCACCAAGGTCAGAGCCCTAGAACATCGTGCGGAGGACGCGGAGAACCGCAATAGGAGAAATAATCTCCGTGTTATCGGCCTTCCTGAGCGAGCGGAAGATCCCGGCCCCACCGCGTTTGCTAAACGCCTTCTCCGCCAGCTGCTCCCCCAAGCTGCCTTCTCCCCATACTTCGCCATGGAGCGGGCCCACAGGATGCCAGCGGCTCGCGGTCCCCCCGGAGCCCCCCCGCGCACATTCATCCTCCATCTCCTGAACTTCAGAGACGCGATACTACGGGAGAGCAGGAAGACCGAGATATTGCGCTTTGAGGGGGCCCGCCTGATGATTTTCCCCGACTTCTCTGTGGAGACGCAGAAGCAACGAAAATCCTTCGACCATGTGAAGCAAGCCCTGCGTCAGCGCGGTTTGAAATACAGCATGCTATTCCCCGCCCGTTTACGGGTCCAGGACGGAGAGACCCATCGCTTTTTCACGATCCCAAATGAAGCGGCTGCGTGGCTGGAAACTCTCCCGCGCCACTGAACTACAGCCGGAACCGCTGCTCTGTTTTTTTTCTTTTTGTTCCCATGCCAACTCGGTCCCCCTCTCTGGCTGTCCTTGTATCTGCCTCGTGCGCACCTGGTGCCCTGTTCGGGTGACCCCCCCCTTCTTGCAGGATGAGAGCTGCAGCCTTTGTCCTTGTTGTTAGCTGCGGGTGGGATGCTCCTCAAGACATCCCTCCTGATACTGCTTGGATGTTCCCCTTCGTGTGGAGTGGCCTACCTGCATTAGGACTGCCGATCGAGGACTCTCCTGTGAGTATTGGGGTACCCGGGGGTGTGTCTGCTCCGGGACCTACTACCCCCTGTGCCGGGGATCGGGGACAGTTTCCTTCCTGTATTTGGGGAACTAACTTTGTTATGGCATTGTTTGCAACCATTACTGAACCGCCATGCGGCTGGCCGCTACAAGAATGTGCCCCCAGTGTCATGTGGGTGAATGACTTCCTCCACAGGGAAAACGATAATATTAACTGTTTCTCCGATTTTTCTTCTTTCATTTGTTTACTGAAGCGGGTGGCAAGGATGCTGGTTCATCTGGCGAGCATCCTCTGCTGGGCCTCCTAGGCGCCCTGTTGGTGCACTGCTTCCCAGAGACTGGTAGTCATGTATTGTTTGGGATATAAAACGCGCCAAAGTTTTGGGGGTTGCGTGGGGTGGGGGGGAGGGGATTTTAATTTTAATTTTATTTTTTTTCTCTTCTGTTTTTGGTACGGCTATGGATCATTCAATGTTAAGTATGGACATATGCATCTCTTTTTCCTATTACTACTGATGGGTGTGGGGTGGCTGCTGGGAGGAATGACTCTGTACTTCCTGCCTGCGGGGCTGGGCGGGGGTCCGGATGACGGTGGAGCAATGCCTATTTTCCCCTTGTTGCCATGGCTCCCTTGAGAGTGTTATCTTGGAACGTGCGCGGGTTAAATTCTAAATTTAAAAGGTCCCTGGTGTTCTCTTACTTGAAGAGATACCACCCGCACATTTGTATACTCCATGAGACCCACCTCACTGGGTCCAGAGTCCTCGCGCTCAAGAAACCCTGGGTGGGATCCTATTTTCACTCCACCCACTCTTCTCACTCCCGTGGGGTTAGTGTTTTAATTCACAAGGCGCTTCCGTTTGTTCTCCTGGACCTCCGCCTAGAGCCGGATAGGCAATATGTCATTATCCATGCTCTTTGTGATAGACTAGAAATGGTGATTGTTGGTTTGTATCTACCCCCCTCGTCAGGTATGACCATACTTCGTAAGGCACAAGCTGCTGTTGCTGACTTCCCCTCGGGAACTGTAATATGGGCAGGTGACTTTAACATGGCCCCCAATCCTAGCATTGACAGATTGAACCCCGACCAGACGACTGACTCTGCGCTCTCTCGCTGGGCGGAGATATATGGCTTGAGCGATGTGTGGAGGTGGAAGTACCCGTACGACAAATACTATACGTGCCACTCTGCGACCCATGCGACCATGTCTCGGATAGACCTGATCTATGTTACCGATCCGGTCTTGTCCAGGGTGGTGGCGGTGTCTCATCTGCCACGGGGGATATCGGACCATGCACCGGTTATGTTGGACCTCTCCACCGATTCTGCCGCTGCGCAGGGCCTGTGGAGACTATCCAGATACTGGATCACTGACGACAGACTGGAACCTCTAATGCTCTCGGAGCTTAAGGACTATTGGGCCCACAATGACCACTCGGCCCCCCCTGAGGTGACATGGGACGCTTTTAAGGCTTACGCCAGGGGCAGGTATCAATTTAATATATCCAAAGTACGGAAGGAGTCCAAGTTGGAACTATCAGAGGCTGAGAGACGGGCTACGCGATTGGAAAATAGATACGCAAACTCACCTGACCAAGGCTCGCACGCTGACATGCTTACTGCCTACAGGGAGTTGGCACTCATCCGTGCTGCCTCATGCCGCCGCTTCCTTCTCGCTCAGACTCAGCGAATATTTGAGCAGGGGGAACGAGCAGGTAGACTGCTGGCCTGGCTGGCAACTGAAAGGTCGGGTAGCTCGTGTATAGCTAATATAAGGGATGAGGATGGTGTCTTAATTTCAGACCCACTATTGATAAATGCCCGATTTGAAAGATACTATCAGGAACTCTACACATCCAGGGCAGCATATACCCTGGATGATTTGGATACATTCCTGCTCTCCCTGGACTTTCCTTCCCTGACTTCGGCGGCTAGCCGAGCGCTTGAAGCCCCCATCACGCTAAAGGAGGTTCAGGGTGCTATTAAATCTCTGCAGGCAGGTAAGACCCCTGGTCCCGACGGACTCCCCACAGAGTTCTACAAGTCTAACCTTGAGGTGATAGGCCCCCACTTCTTTTTTTTTTTTTTTTTTTTCTTTTTACCACCTCAGCTTTTGTCATATTCTAGAGACCAGCTCATAATTTGATGCTTCTTACGTCTCTGATTGCAGTTTGCATCATATGTGGTTTTTTTTTTTTATTTTTTTTTTTTTTTTTTTATGTATACATATGAAAAAAAAAATTGTATATGTCGCCTTCCCACTAGGGTACTAAGAGCTTATCCACACTCCTTTATATTCTTCACCCAGCAAGGGTGGCTGAGACATGCTTTCTCGTAATACATTCACCCCCCGGCCCCCCCTCAAACCCCCCCCCACCCGCCCCGTGGCTCCCAGAGGTCTAATGCTTATCCAAGGAAAGGCAAAATATAGAGATTCACCAAAATAAATAAAATTTTGCAAATAGCGGTCGGGGAATCAAACTTGAACCGGGACAGCATATAAGTACTGTGTTATCCGGAATATATAAATTAAGGGCCTCTTAATCTCTCTGCATAGCTCCATGTTTTTTTGTATTCCTTCCACTTTTCCCATTTGGCCTTAATGTCACTATTTGTCTCCAAGAGGCTGTCCTTTAGCTCTTCTAACCTATAGGTTTCCTCCACTGCGTCCACCCAGTTCCACAAATGTGGGCTTTCCATCTCGTGCCACCTTTTTGGGATCAGTCTCTTGGCTGCGTTCAGAAGGTGAGGAATTAGAGATTGCTTGTATTTCTTTATACCCTCTTGACACCCATGGAAGAGCACTACCCAAGGGTCTTTCTTTAACTCCTTGCCTGTGATCTCCTTTATTTGCTTTAAGATTGTGTCCCAGAAAATTTGTATTTTAGGGCATGTCCACCATAAATGGGCCATAGTTCCCCTTTCAGGGCATCCACGCCAGCACTCCACGGGCTGGGCGGCATTGATTTTGTTAGCTTTATCGGGTGTGATATACCACCCTGAAATGCACTTATAGTTTGCCTCGGCAGTTTGTATGTCTATTGCTGAGGAATGTACTAGTTGCATAGTCCTCTGAAAAGTGTTAGTCCCTCTCGTGATTTTTAACTCCTTTTCCCATTTTTCCAGAAACGGTGCCTCCCCCCGTGACCCTATCTTAACCAATATCCCATATAATTTCGTGATCGTGCCCTTAGAAATCTTAGATTTACATATTTTCTCCAATTGTGTCAGCTCCGCCACCGTCCGCAGAGGGCAGGGGAGGCTTCGTGTAAAGTGAGACAGCTGGGAGTAATGCCACCTATCAAGATCCCAAAAATCTGTTCTAGACTTGAGATCCTCATAGGTCATCACCTCCCCGTCTTTTATAATATCGCCTAAGTGAACCGTGTCCTTTCTAATCCAGTTCCCTCCTATTTTTATTTCCCCGGGTGCAAAATAAGCGTTTTCTTTCAAATTCATTAGTGGAGAATTGAATTTCCTTTCAAGTAGTGACTGGGTCCTATCCCACGTACGTAAAGTGTCCCGTGTTATGTCAAATGCTTTGTGATCCAGTGCTCTGTATTGTGCAGGAATCCAGATAGAGTTGCCCAGTTGTGTGTTAGCTTGTGCGTTTTCAATTTGCACCCATCTTTTTTCTTTCCTATCACGCGCCCATTCCACCGCTCGAGACAAAACCGCCGCCTTATGATAGCTTTTTATGTCCGGCAGTGCCAGCCCTCCCTGAAGCTTACCCTGTTTTAGGATAGATAGAGAAATTCTGTGCTTTTTCTTTTTCCATACATAGTTTAATAAGAGGGAATTAAGAATTCTCAAAAATTGCTGAGGCAGGGCAATTGGAATTAGGAGAAATTTATATAGTATTTTTGGAACTATGACCATCTTCAGCATATTTATGCGTCCGATCCATGATATAGGTTTATTTTCCGTTCTTTTTAATTCATTTTTAATCTCATTTAGTAGTGGTACATAATTTATTTTATATATCTTCTGAACTGTATTAGCAAGTTTAATACCAAGGTATTTTAATTCTTTTTTCCATGGATAAATACAAATTGCTTTGACACAAGCTTCTTCGCTTTTACTTAAGTTTATATTTAAGATTTCAGATTTTGTGGCATTAACTTTAAAGTTGGAGATATCGCCATATTGTTGTAATATCATAGAGAGCTTGGGGATAGATTTAACCGGATTGGTTAAATAAAATAAAATATCGTCGGCAAATGCCGAGAGCTTATGTTCCTCCTCTTTTATTCTAACCCCATTGATTTCTGGGTCGTTTCGAATGGTGGCCAGGAGGGGCTCCAAAGACAAAATAAACAAAAGAGGGGACAAAGGGCAACCCTGTCTTGTCCCGTTTTTCATCTCGAAGGAATCTGATAGCGAGCCATTTATTTTAATTTTGGCAGAGGGATGGTAATATAGTGTGTTGATCCAGCGGATCATCCTGTTCCCTATTCCCATAGCTGTAAGAGTCTCCATCATAATCCCCCAGTCTACCCTATCGAATGCTTTTTCAGCATCAACTGATAGGAATAGACCTGGGGGTGCATTCTGCCTTATATTCTGGAGCAGAAGAATCGCTCTTATACTATTGTCTTTGCCCTCTCTGTTGGGGATAAAACCTACCTGATCGGGGTGCACCAAGAAGTGCATCACCCCTTTCAGGCGTTCTGCAAGGATTTTAGCAAAGAGCTTAGTGTCTGCATTGAGCAACGAGATCGGTCTATATCCCGAACAGAGCGAGCTATCTTTCCCCTCCTTCAGGATTATTGCCACTGTGGCCGCTATTGCTTCCCTACTGGCTTCGAATTCGGACCCTAGACCATTAAAATACTTACACATCCTCGGTATTAAGATGTTACTAAATCTCTTATAGTATAGGGCCGAAAATCCGTCCGGGCCGGGGCTTTTCCCGCACGTCGTGTTTTTTAGAGCAATTTTAATTTCTTCTTCAGTTATTGGAAGGCACATATTTAAACTTTCTACCCTCTCCAGTCTGGGAAGGCCCGCTTTCTGCAGAAAATCATGAATTTTATCCTCTTTTTCTCCACCCTGCCACCCTAACTGTTTTATTGTGTATAATTCCTCATAGTAGTTTTTAAAGGTATCTGCAATTTCTCTAGTTGTATGTACCAATTTCCCATCTTTCCTTTTAATTTTTTCAATATAATTTCTGGTTTTCTTTTTTTGGGCCATTTTGGCTAAGTGCTTACTGGGTTTGTTACCCCATAGATACCTCTCTCTGGCAATGCAGTTCAGTTTGTTCCTTGCTTCCTGTTCCATAATCTCCTTGAGCGCATCTCTTTTCACAATTAGATTATGGTAATTCTCTTTTTGCGCGTGCTCCTTGTGTTTACGTTCTAATATCACTATCTCTTTGATCAGGGCATCAGATTTACATTTTCTCTCTTTTTTTTCCCTGGCGCCCTCAGCGATTAGTATCCCTCTAATGTATGCTTTGTGTGTCTCCCACAGGGTTGCGCTTGAAATCCCTTCAGTGTCATTGAAAAGGAAGAATTGTTTTAGTTCCGCCTCCACCCTACTTGCCCTTTCTTCGTCGCGAATCAGACTATCATTAAGGTGCCATACCGGCCGTTGGCTCTTTTGTATGGAGAGTTTAATTTTCATGGTTACTGGCGCATGGTCTGAGACAGTCATAATTCCAATGTCTGTCTCAGTGATCAAGTCAAGCAGCCTGTGATCTACCAAAATGTAGTCTATTCTAGTGTACGTTCCGTGGGGAGGGGAAAAGAACGTGTAATCCTTTGTATTTGGATGGAATATCCTCCAAGCATCCACTAATTGGCTGTCATGGATCTTGTGCTTAATTTTTTGTAACTGCACGTTCATTGTCTCCCTCCCCCGGGACGTACTATCTTCTTTCGGATTCATGGCGAAATTAAGATCCCCCATCATGATAGTGTACCCCTCTGCGAAATTTTTCAATTTGCCCAGGATTCTGCTTAAAAAATGGGTTGGATGTACATTCGGGGCATAGATGTTTGCCAGAGTGTAGGCAGTATCACCAAGTCTTCCTTTTAAGAATAGAAATCTCCCTTCCGGGTCTGTCAACCTAGCCTCCAAAATAAACGCAGTCTCTTTTGCGAAACCAATTGCTACGCCCCTAGAGCGCTTAGAGATGGAATCACTGTAGAACCAGGAAGGAAACCTAGGTGAATATAACCTTACGTTTGAATTTATCGACAGGTGAGATTCCTGGAGAAAAACTATGTCCGCTCTGTATGATTCAATCTCTGCTAACACCTTCAATCTTTTAATAGGGGAGTTCAATCCCTTCACATTGTAAGATAAAAATGTTATTTCTGTCATTCCCTACCAGTGTAACCTTTCCCTATATTTTCCAAAAGATCTACTGGGAGCCACTTTCCCTGTCTCTCCTCCCCCCCCCCCCCCCTCCCCTCCCCAACCCTCCCCTCTCCCCTCCCCCCCCTGCCCAGGCCTAAACATGGCCCCCTTTTCTGAGAGAGGGGAGTGCCCTCTCCCCTTCCTGAACCCCCGCCCCACCCACCTCCCTCCCCCCCCCGCCCAGGCCTAGACATCGCCTCTGAACCGTAGGGATCCTCAATCTCCCCTACCCGTCGGTTCTCGTGGATGAGGTGGGGCCTCCCAATGCCCCGCCCTCCCATATTACCCCTCAGGATACTCTTCTGGGGGTTGATCTTATATGGGTAGGGTTATGGACCTGCCCTCCTTACTCCCCTTTCCAATCCCACCCTCCCCCTCCCGTCCCCCCCAGTCGCCCTAAGTCGAACCTCCCCAAACCACTGAAGGTGGCAATCTGTGTCATGTAACTATTCGACCCAGCCGGGAATCTCCAGCACGGGCATATCCAGTTTGCGACAAAACCCCACCAAATCCTCAGGAAATATCAACTTTGCTGAGACCCCCTCTTTGTGGCCTATCAGACATGCCGGGAACCCCCATTGATAGTTAATATTAAGCTGGCGCATCTGTTCCAGAAGAGGTTTAAGGTACCTTCTTCTGGCCAGGGTCTCCCAGGCTAGGTCCGTAAAAATCTGGATATCAGTCCCGTCATAGCATAGGGGGGGCTTTCTTCTCAATTTTGACCAGATCTCATCTTTGTCTTCGAAATATCTAAACCTCACGATAATGTCCCTGGGCCATTTGCCTCCTCCCTCTCTCATCTTTCCTACACGGTGTACCCGTTCTATTTTGAGGGGGCCCTCCGTGCCATTATTTAGGAGGGGGAGAAACAGGTCGTTGAGGATTTTTCTCAAGTCTTCACCTTTCTCCTCCTTGATGGATCGTATTCTTAGATTTTGTCTTCTGTTCCGGTTTTCTTGGTCCTCTAAGCGGTATTGCAGCCACCTCTGGTTTTGTTTCATAATCTGATGTTGGTTTTTTAATTCATTTAATTCTAGATCCTGTTTTTCCATTTTTTTTTCCACTTCCTCAACCCGTTCCAACATATGAAATAGGTCCTTTCTTAATGTACTGATTTCATCTCTTATCGCGTTTTCCAATCTCTTTAGCATCCCATCCAGTTCCCCCTTTGTGGGGATGTGAGTGTCCAATATGGGGGCGTCCATTTGACTGACTTCATGTTCACATTCTATTGATGTATCCTCAGTTGGGGTAACCGCCCCCCCTACTCCCTTTTTAGTTGTCCCGGTTTTTTCAGCTTTTTTTGACAGTCCTGGGCTCTTGGAACTCCCCTCGGGGGTCATATAGTGTCTGATCGTGCTGGTGGGGGGGTTATCTTTAGGGATTTTCGGGGCGGCCCCCCTTGTAGATTTATTCATGTTGTATTTCTTTGTCCCTCTAATACGTTTCCCCAGTGTGGACAGCAGGTGGTCACCCCTCCTCTCTTTTTTTTTTTTTTTATGGTGGTTTTTATTTTTAGGGCGGGAAAGCAGAACCGAGAAGTGGTGGCTTCTCCTTCTAAGGATTTTACGCTGGAGTTCTAGGGGGTCAAGGGGTCATCCCGTGTCGCTAGGCTGTGAGCAAAGGAGAAAATCACCCACACTCTGTTTTAAGGGGTGCTATACCCCCCGTTGGTTTGTTGAGTACTCAAGGAGTTTTTGAGTTCCAGAGGCCAAGCTGGCTTATTTTCATTGAGCATCGGTAATCCAAGGATACCAACGCGTATGTTTTTTTTTTTTTTTTAGACAACCATTATCAGGTCTAGCAGAGGCCAGATCAAGCTATCACCTGGAGTATTTGTGACTAATCTTATATTTTTTGATTCTTCAAAGGGGGGTAGGAATATTGGGTAAGCTATAAGAGTTTGGTGGGATATATATTGCCTTCTTTTCACTCTGTCTACCCTTACACTGTGTTCTATGCTGTGTTCAAATGCGCAACACTCTCTCCTCTATACTCAAGTTTATAGTACATTGAGCCAATATAGCAAACCAAGCAAAGCTCGTGTAGTGGGCCAATGGTAAAAGAGAAGACTCCAATATTTCCACCAGTATTTCAAGTCAAACCCACAATCATTTGGTAGTGCTTAAAACAGAGGGAGGTATAATGTCTCTAGGTAACTTAAGCCTTTCAGTTAAGCCTCCTTATCAGTGTCCTCCATATATATAAGCTATGGATTTGCAGTCCGTGAATTTTTTAATGCAATTAATGCATGCAGTGAAACTATGTAATAGGTGCGGATTAGGTCTTATTAGAGGCTAAGCAGCTGGATGCCCCAAGGTGTTCAAGCAATGTTGCCCAGGTTATTTAGATTATTTAGACTGCATTAGAGGCTAGTTTCACCAGCAAAGTAGCATCAGTAATATATGGAATATACTTTGTATAGCAGTAGTACACGTTACCCTCTTACCACATCCACCTGCCGTCAGGGCTAAATCTCAAGTTCCACATGCTGGTCCAGTTGCATCAAGAAAAAAAAAAAAGGGTTGATGTTACCTGGTAGACGTTTTTTTTCCTTCCCAGCCCCGGGCCGAAATGGCCAGATATCGCAGCAGGCGGGGGGGGGGGGGGGGCGGCTGCCAAGCGCACCACAGATGGAGGTTTCCGTGCCTTTTTCTATGCTGCACGGCGCCTGCCTTCTCCTCGGGGGGGCGAGGGTTAGGGGGAGGGGGGCTTCCCGGAGAGCAGCGTGAGACGGTACATCGGGCGTTCAGCGGGCTTGACCCCTAGCAGCTCCGCAGACTCTCACTCTGCATCGTAGCTGCTGCCGCTGGAACGCCGCCAGATCTTCCTCCTACCTCCCTCCGTCTCCCGGGTTCAGGCTAGGTCCGTAGCACAGGAGGCTCCTCCCTCGGACGTGCGTGCTTCACGTGCACCACGTCATCTCTGACCTTAGATGATGGCCCCCACTTCTATTCCACGCTCACTGCAGCGTTGGAGCGCCACAGCCTCCCGGCTTCCATGATGGAGGCGGTGATTGTTGTTATAACTAAACCTGGGAAGGATCCGGAGCTGTGTTCATCCTATCAAAAAAAAAAAAGTGGCGCTGAAAAATGATAAATGTAAAATATTATACCAAAGTGAATAGTACAACAATGTGAACCAATAAAAAGTCCATATATGATGAATCAACAAACAGTGAGTCACTGGAAAAGTGCACCGCCGGTAAATAATCTCCTGTGATGGACGATTGAAAACACCACGGTGAAATGAAAATGGACAACTGTGTGAAAAAGTAACCACCACCGAGAAGGGAGGCTTACCGGAAATATTGAACCCTAATAAACATACGCTTAAAGGGTCAATATAGACTGTATGTAAGTTGGTGGAACCACATCAATCGGATCTGGATACATAAAAGGAACGATGGCTTGAAAGCATCACTATAAACCAGAGCAGGGGGAATGGCAACGTCTTGAAGGTGTCTCCCAAGAGATCAGACCGTATCCAAGGTACATAAAAGAAAACGAGGTCGCATAGTGTGATACCGTAATATTGATGAAAATGTATTAACGGTTAAAAACACTTACAATTCTGTTGAAATCAAAGGGCATCAATGAAAGGTGATGGCGCATGGCAGCAGCAGGGACTCTGCTGCTGCCATGCGCAACTCATTTTTCAGCGCCACTTTATTGTTTTTGTATATTTCACCGCTTTCTTGTTTCACTAGATTGTTTGTGGCAGCTTTTCACACAGATAGCGCAGATTTATTCTTGTTTTTTTGTGTTCATCCTATCGGCCTATCTCCTTTCTCAATGTGGATGCCAAAATCCTGACCAAGATCCTGGCCAATCGGCTGAACACAGTGATTCTCACGCTGGTGCATGGTGACCAGACGGGATTCATGCCGGGAAAGGGCACGGATATAAATATCCGCAGGCTCCACACCAATATTGCAATCTTCCGCAAGCAGAATACTACTGGAGCGGTGGCCTCACTCGACGCAGAGAAGGCCTTCGACTCGGTTGAGTGGGCCTTCCTGTGGCGAGTGTTGACTAAGCTTGGGTTTGGCCCTAAGTTCATTGACTGGATCAGATTGCTGTATGGGTCACCCATGGCCAGGGTGCGCATGGGGGGTAACATCTTAGCCCCATTCCGCCTAAACAGGGGGACGCGACAGGGCTGCCCACTGTCTCCGGGGCTCTTCGCCTTGGCCATCAAGCCCATGGCTATCATGCTTCGCTCGACGCACGAGGTGAGGGGCCTGGAGGTGGGACCACTGACTGAAAGGGTGTCGCTGTACGCGGATGACACCCTTTTGTACCTTGGTGATGACTCTCAGTCCCTAGTGGCAGCCCTCGAGATTGTCGATAGGTTCGGCGGGTTTTCCGGGATTCGGGTTAACTGGGGCAAAACTAGTTTATTCCGCCTGTCTGACCTCGCCCCCCCCCTCGGCAGCCCTGACGCCGCTGAGTAGGGTTTCAAAATTCCGCTATCTTGGAGTAGACATTGGCAACAACCTAGGCCAATACCTACAGGATAACTTGTACCCGGTCCTGCAAACCCTAATTGCAAAATGCCAGGCCTGGAAGACACTACCCCTCACTCCGGTGGGGCGGGTGAACCTGTTGAAGATGGTGTTCCTTCCCAAGTTGCTCTACATATTCCGTAATACTCCGGTCCCTATCCCTGCCTCTTTCTTTGCTAAATTAGATGGCGTAGTCTCCTCATTTATCTGGGGTGGGGGAGCTCCCAGAATAGCACAACGCAAGCTTCAGCTTCCTCTGTCTTCAGGGGGACTGGCCTTACCCTCCTTAAAAAAATACTACTGGGCGGCAGTATTAGTCACGGTCCGGTGGTGGTTCAAGCAGACTAGGTCCAATCCAGCAGTAAACCTGGAGGCCGCGGTTATGGGCTCCTACTCAGCCCTCACCAACCTGGTCTATAGAGGACCCAGGGCAGCCCCACAGGTTACTCTCCCGATGCGCACCACAATTCAGGTTTGGGAGAAGGTCACTGCAGCGGTCGCGAGCCCTGACTCCATCTCACCCCCCGCTCTGGGGCAACCCAAGACTTTCACATTTCAGATCCATACCGGACCCTAGTGTCTGGGCCAGATACGGAATAGTGAAAATACAACATATTATGCCTGCTGGGGCGCTGCTCCCCTTTGCGGAGCTACGCGCAACGTTTGGGCTCCCCTCATGGATGCTGTTCAGGTACCTGCAGCTGAAACATGCGGCACAGGCACAGTTCTCCAGGACAACCATAGTTGAACCACATAGGATAGAGAGGTTCCTTATATCCCGCGGAATTGATAGAATAGTATCCTCCACTTACCTCCGACTCACATGTGAAGACTCAAAGGGGGACTCTCCCCTCCACCGAGTCTGGAAAGCGGACATCCCCGACCTCTCAGAAGAGGACTGGGAGTCTGCGCTGGTCCAATACATACCGACGGTCATATCTGCTAGAGACAGGCTTGTCCAATTGAAGTTCTTACACAGGGCCTATTACACCCCCCAGCGCCTTGCCAGGATATTCCGCACCCAGTCAGACAGGTGCCCTAAATGTCAGAGGGAGACGGAAACATTTCATCATGTCGTATGGGATTGTCTGGTCATCCGAGGATACTGGGAGGGGGTGGTGGAGAAAATTAACGCGGCTACTGGACTCCGGGTACCAGTGGATCCCAAGATTCTCCTTCTCGGTATCACAGAGGGTGTGACACAGTCTACTCACGCAGGTTTGCTAATATTCTTTCTCTGTCTCTATGCCAGGAAAACGCTGCTACGTCAGTGGAAGCTGGCGACCCCCCCCCCCCCACGGTGGCTCAATGGCTTACATTGGTGGACTCCGTACTGCCTCTCTACAAATTGACCTATATGGGCCGCAAGTGCCCCCAAAAATTTGACAAAGTCTGGGGGTCGTGGGTGGCGGCTAGGGCAATTTCTGTTTAGTAACTGTTTTTTGTATGACCCATGGATCCAAAGTGCTTCTCCTCTAGCTATGTGGAGGGCATATACACTCCCCCCCTCGTTTGAAACAAGGCTTACTGCCCTGCAGCCTAACTAGCTGACCTTCACCCTGTCCAACAACCCGACCTAGACCCGTTCAGATCTACCTCTAGTGTGTTACTCTGTACCTATCATGATGATTATCTGTATGTACTACTCCTTAGGATATTGAACCTTGCTGTACCACAGTTTTGTTGATTTGCTTTCTGTTTTGTTTTCTTTTATTTTTATTAATAAAAACATTTCTGTTAAAAAAAAAAAAAAAGAAAGCTCTATTTGTGGGAACAAAATGATAAAAATGTCATTTGGGTACAGTGTAGAATGACCGCGCAATTGTCATTGAAATTGCGACAGTGCTGAAAGCTGAAAATTGGCTTGGGCAGGAAGGTGCGTAAGTGCCCGGTATGGAAGTGGTTAAAGGTGATAAAGAAATTGTACAATCAATTTGTAGTGTGCATGGTCAGCTTTTCAAATAACTTAACACACATATTTCATATATAAGGAATTTACATTACTGTTCACTTCGTATATATATTGCAAGATGTAAAGCATCAGAGGGAGTATAAGTAAATATATATTGGCATGTATTGCAAATGCGCATTGAAGAATTTTAATGCTTTATTGCTTGCTGCATATCAAGCACAAATGCTACTCTGTTTGCAGAATCAGGTAGGAGTTTGGAATCCTAGAAATGCCAAAAATGCCCCACTCTGCTTATTATCTGTGACTTTGATCATCTACATGTTACTGCAGTTTATATCCGTGACCAGCAGATAATATGACTCGGTACAAAACAATTGCATACTCATAATTCTATCTGGTTTATTGTGATTTAAGCATATCTAGATTCTGGCACTGGAAGAATTTTTGGAGTACAGCAAAAAGATGTGATTTTTCATGGCAAAAAGATCTTGATGCCCACAAGCAGTTATTCCCAATGACATCAGCTTGCTAAAAATATGTGCTGCAGTTATTTTTCGTAAGGCAGTTGTTCAATCAGACAGTCTTCCCTCCATCTAGGGCAGGGGTGTCAAACTAAATTTTAGCACCGGGCTGCATCAGCATTATGTTTGCCCTCAAAGGGCCGGTTGCGTCTGTAAGACTATATAAATGTGTTTACTCTTTATTACGGTATATTAAATAATTTCCTCTGCATTCAATTATTACTGGTTTTAGTAATAACCTAATATAAGAGAAGTATTGTATTTTTTTTTTTTTTAAGAGAATCATACTTACCTAGGTGGATGCAGCATCACTGCGATGCTGCATCCGACCCCGCCGGCTCAAACACTGAGAACCGAGCGATCAAACACTGCCGATCGCTCAGATCTATCATGAGCAGAGAGCTGATGACTGTCAATCACCACTCTCTTCTCTGCCCCCTCCCCTGCTGGGATGTGAAGAGGGTGTGATCCTGGATATCGGTCCAGGGTTCTGGGGGATATGGGGGATCTGTCCCAATCCTTCCTGAGCCTGGACCAGTTCTGTGATGTTAGCTGACAGCGGGCAGCAATCTGCTGTCTGCTGAAAACAGTGCAAAACAAACTGCACTCCTGTGATGCGCACAGGAGACGTACGTCCAAATGAGCTTTGTTTGGCTGTACTTCTCCTTTAGGCTGTGAAGGATAAATGCAGACTGGCACTGGGCATTCCTGTAGCAGAGGATGCAAGTCTGATAAGGAGGCTGCACACCACTGATATCATTCACAAGAAACTTTATTGGAGACTGCTCAGACAGAACATGGTTCTGCCATGGCGTTCTGTCTGAGCAGTCTCCCATAAAGTTTCATGTAGATGATACCAGCCATGTGCGACCCTCCATTTCAACTGGCGTAGAATTGTATTCTTCTCATAATAATTATAAGTAGAGCACTCCCCCCCCCCCTGTACATCCAATGTCAAGACCCCCCCCCCCTCAACATGCAAGTGTTCTACAGCCTTCCTTACATCACAGTGCACACCCCCTGTGCTGCTGCCAGGAAAAAGCTGGGGGAGCTGTAAAGCAGAAAGTGCAGGGTCTGGAGGAGGATCAGGGGAGGGCTGAAGTCAGCTGCTGGAGTCTGGTGAATGTTGAGACCAGGGAGGCAGAGATAAGGGGGTCCTGCAACTGAACAGAGATGCGCAGGATCTGTTGGAGGAGTTCTGACCTCCCCTCGGCTGCAAACTGCTGAGACGGGGGAGGGGGGCAGAGACGAGTCTTTTTGCAGCTGCAGAAGAGCTGTCCTGGAGGGACAAACACAAGGCCCACAACACGTGGGCCTTGTGTTTGACATGTGATCTAGGGCAATTCTAAATAAGCAATTTAAAGCAGAAGTACACATTGTTTGGCTCAACTTCTCCTGTGAATCAGTTTGTTCTGTACTCCTGTGACTCATTTTCAGCAGACAGTGGACTGAAGCCTGCTGTCAGCCGACATGGCAGAGCCGGTCAAGATTTGGGCAAGATCGCCACAATAAAATCAGGATCCACCCACATGCCTGGACTGGCACCCGGCTTAGCCTCTCAGCGAGCCACTGAGAGCTTGAGCCGGACGCTCCCGCCCCCCTTCACAGCCCAGCGCTTCAGTGAGTGCAGGGGAGGGGGGGCAGAGTAGAGAGCGGTGACAGACAGTCATCAGCTCTGAGAACCGTGTGCTTAGCAGTCTTTGATCATTCAGTTTGTTTTAGAGCCGGCGGGAGACATATGCAGAATCCACCTCCGCAAGTATGATTTTTTTTTTGAAAAAAAGCCCAACTTCTCTTTACTGTGTCTATCTCACTCCACTAAGAACTGACCCTTACCCATCTCAAGTGATAGCAGATTTTTTTTATTAATTTAATCTTATTTTATTCAGAAAAAAGAGAAACAGAAAGACAAATAAAGTTTCAAGCATTACATACAGTAAAAGCAATTACATCAACAGTAAGCATCGTGTTTGACATATTAAAAGCATGTCTAAGTTACGTGAGAAAAGAAAAAAAAAAGGGAATAAGAGCATGTGCGTGTGGACCACCATAAGGCCGTACGATTGAGCAGCCCCCAGATATATAAAATAATCATTAATTGTATCTACCAACCTCACATTAGTGAGGGGTTCGATAGCAGTTTTTTTAAACTAGCCGGGGTTAATATAGTTTAGGTTTCTGTGGGTTGCTTTTTAACAATTCTTGAATAACAAAGAAAATTATATCTGCAGTTTTCACTCTTGACAACTGTAAATGCATAGACAACATTTGGAAAAAAAAACTAGGGTCTTGAGAAGAAAGATGCAGAATGTGATGCCTGACACCTGCAGGACAAATGTGAACATGAACAAAAGTGGGTGTTGCTTCACATGACCTCAGCCTGTAGTGTTGAATCTTTCCCCCATGGAATTCTATGTTTTAGACATAATAGAGCTTGGGATACAGGGCTGCCATCAGGGGGGTACAGGCAGTACACCTGTAAGGGGCCGGGGGTCCCCAGGGGCCCGGATGGCAACCCCACTTTTTCTTGTAAGGGGCCTGGAGGTCCCCAGGGCCCCGGATGGCAACCCCCCTTTTTTTAAAAAAAACAATGTTTAATTTTTTTTTTATATATATTTTTTTAATTAAAGGGCCCAGAGGTCCCCAGGGCCCTGGATGGCAACCCCCCTTTTTTAAAAAAAGGGGGGTTGCCAATCCGGGGCCCTGGGGACCTCTGGGCCCTTTAATAATATATATATATATATATATATAAATATAAATATATATATATATATATATATATATAAATATATATATATATATATATATATATATATATAAAAATAAAGTATAACATTTTAAAATAAATAAATACAAAAATGAAATATATATATATAAAAAAATATATATATTCTTTAAAAAAAAGGGGGGGGGGTTTCCATCCGGGGCCCTGGGGACCTCTGGGCCCTTTAATTAAAAAAATATATATTTAAAAAAAAATTAAACATTTTTTTTTTATAAAAAAGGGGGGTTGCCATCCGGGGGCCATGGGGACCCCCCAAGCCCTTTATAATAATAAAACTTTTTTTTATATATTTTATTATTATTTTTTGTTTTAAAAAAAAATTATACATTTATTTTTATATATATTTTATTATTTAGTTATTTTTTTATACATTATATATATATATATTATTATTATTATTATTATTAAAGGGCCCCCCTTTTTAAAAAATTTATAAAAGAAAAAGTTAATTTTTTTTTATATATTTTTTCATTTCTTTTCATTAGAGGGCCCAGAGGTCCCCAGAGCCTCGGATGGCAACCCCCCTTTTTAACCACTTGCTGGTCAATGACCGTGCCACTTTTTGCGATTCGGCACTGCGTCGCTTTAACTGACAATTGCGCGGTCATGCAACGTGGCTCCCAAACAAAATTGATGTCCTTTTTTCCCCACAAATAGAGCTTTCTTTTGGTGGTATTTGATCACCTCCGCGAATTTTCGTTTTTGCACTATAAACAAAAATAGAGCGACAATTTTGAAAAAAAAATTATATTTTTTACTATTTGCTATAGTAAATATCCCCCAAAAAGATATAAAAAAACTATTTTTTTCCTCAGTTTAGGCCGATACGTATTCTTCTAAGTATTTTTAGTTAAAAAAATCGCAATAAGCATTTATTGATTGGTTTGCGCAAAAGTTATAACGTCTACAAAATAGGGGATAGTTTTATTGCATTTTTATTAATAACTTTTTTTTACTAGTAATGGCGGAGATCTGCGATTTTTATCGGTACTGCGACCTTATGGCGGACACATCGGACACATTTTTGGGACCATTGGCATTTTTATAGCGATCAGTGCTATAAAAATGCATTGATTACTGTAAAAACTAGGGGAAATGACAGATCGCTGTTAATACATTGTATGAACATACAATCAGTCATTTCTCCCCCTGAAAGAATCGGGAGCTGTGTGTTTACACAGCTCCCGGTTCTCGCTCTGTCACGGGTGATCGCGGGTGACTCGCATCGGCACCAGGAGCGAGCAGGGGCCGCAAACCAAAAACACGTTATATTACGTGATTTTGCGCAGTCAAGCCGACCTGCCGCCGTAAAACGGCAGTGGGCGGCTGGCAAGCGGTTAACAAAAAAAATGTATACATTTTTTTTTCTATTTTTTTTATAAATATTTTTTTTTATGTAAGGGGCCCAGAGGTTCACAGGACAACCCCCCCTTGTTTTTTGTTCGTCAGCACCCAAAGCCCCCCGCATCTCAATTCGCTGCAGCCCCCCGTTTGAGGCGGCAGCACCCCCAGGGAGAGTGGGAGGATGACCTTATCTGGGATTTCTTGCACGTTCCCAAACCTTTATGGGTGCCAGAAAGTGATGTCTGGGCCAGGTTCGTGGACATTCAGGAGGAATGGCCAAGGCCAAGAGCCTTGAGGCGATTCAGTTTTCATTTGTAGCACTATATAAGTAATTCACTCACTCACTCACTGGAAGCTGGGATGTGCCATCTATCGAGATCGAGTCCTGGTTGTAAAGGCGGGTCGGCCTACCATGAGCCACTCGGTCTTTGTCAGAGAGGAAGGGGATAGAAGGAGGAGGTGGACGGATCCCTGCTTCTATGTGTGAGGAGGACTGCTGGGCCGTACAGCCACCATAGAAGCAGCCACAAGGACTGCAGGTAGTGGCAGGGTTGTGAGTGGTTTTCCTCTTTGACATTTCTTTTTGCAGGGACAGCCTTTGCCTGCCACCCAGTGTGCCTGATGGAAGAACTGTTGATCATGGACGCTTTGGGTGTACTGTCCCTGCCCACCTCTTTGTTTCCTCTTGTCTGAGGAGGGGCCCCTCCTATCAGGAACAAGAAAAGGACTGTTCAAAAATTGTACATATGTGTTTTGTTGTTGTTCTGTTTTTAGGGTTGAGTAGTTCCCTTCTGACAGAACAAAACAAGCGGAAAATATATGTGGTGGCGAAATTGAGCTTTTTTTCTCCGAAAATAGGTGCAGGAACTCAACCACGACCCGTTCAGATTTCACAAACAGTAGAAGGGTCTTAAAGGGGTATTAAATACCAGGATTGCATTGCATACAGAGTGCAGAGTTCAGCGGGTTACAAAGCTGTCACTTGTAAACACAGATGATTTGATTTCTCTGCTGTAGTGATGTATAGTGTACAGTTAGTATGTAAGTGTAGGATGTGATGCATTATGTCTTCTTTTCGGACCTTCAGAGATGGGACGGCTGTCCATCTCCATCGCTCCAGAGGACAGGAAATTTATGAGTCAGAGTATTCTTCTTGCGGGAGCAGTGCTCTGGCTCAAAAGTGTCAAATGTCTAGCTGTAGGGACCTGTAGTTAGGGTTGTATTTTGGAAATGTACAGTGTATATATGTGACAGAGATTGTACATATTTATTTTTGTACGTAATTTATTTTAGCCCTGTCCAAGTTATTTCCCTTCCCCCATCCAACTAATTCATGGGATGCCCTTGCTCCTGGGCCCATTTTTCTATTATTTTTAACAGCTGGGGACCGGTTGTGTTCTGGTGGGAGGTGAGTGTAGCACCCTCTATTTGTAGGTAGGTGCTATGGTAGTGGGTTTTTGTGTATACTGCCAGTGCAGGTAAATCTAGGCAGGCCTAGCTGTGAGCTAGGCCTGTTTGTTTTGATCTGGGGGCAGGGGAGTGGTTTTAGTGTAGCAGCAGGTGACTGACATATGCCTGAGCTCTTGGGCGCCTCCTCTGTTTCCAGGGAGAAGGTTCTGGAAAAGGGGCAGGGTAGAGAGCTGGAGTGACATGGGGTGTATGTGGGAGCCCTGACCAATCCCCAACTATGATTTGGCAGGGGGCAGACCTCCTATATATACACCCATGGTCAACCTGCTGTGTGAGGAAAAACTGAATGATGGAGTGTCATTGAGAAATGTCCTGGAACATGAGCAGGAAAAAGGACAGTTGAGAGCACATCCAGGCAAGTCATTCAGCAGGGATCCATGCCAAGATCAATGAGTGAAAAGCACAGTGGAAAACTCTGGAAGAGACATGCCAGGAGTTGGATTTGGAGCCAGGAGGGCTGGCAGGATTGGCATTGGACGTGCTGGGATCAGTAGTCCACCAAGTGTTAGTTGGCACATTTATTCTTCTCATCTAAAATGGTTGCTACCTCATAGGGGACTGAAAACCCCTGCCTGTAATGGGCTATCAGGAAAACGTTAGGACTTAATCAGATTGAGGCCTTGCCATGTGCTAATTGTGACAGGAATCTAGATTTGGACAGTGAAGTGAAGCAAGTGATCTCAAGTAGTGTGCTGGGGGAGATGTGCAGAGGAAGAGAACGTCGGATCTAAACTCAACTACTTTTATTCTACTAAGGAGTGTTTATTATCTGGGCATCCCATGTTCCTTTCCCCCATCCAAATGTAATCCCCTAATAAAAACAACAAAAACAAGCAAGAGACTGTACATTGTGTGGGAAAGTGTGCCAAAATGGATGTCTGACCAGCAGGGTGAAATGTGTGGATGTAGAAACACGCAGCGACCCCACTGGGCCATTGCTACACGCACAAATGCACGCAATTGCTTGTTTACATATTATACAGAAAGCAGCTGCGTATCTCTGCGGTGGCGTAACGTATCCGATTTACGTTACGCCGCCGCAACTTAGACGGGCAAGTGCTGTATTCTCAAAGCACTTGCTCCATAAGTTGCGGCGGCGTAGCGTAAATCGCCCTGTCTAAGCCCGCCTAATTCAAATTTGGATCAGGGGGGCGTGTTTTATGTAAATGTACTGTGACCCGACGTGATTGACGTTTTTCCCGAACGCCGCATGCACCGTCCGTGGAATTTCCCAGTGTGCATTGCTCTAAAATACGCAGCAAGGACGTTATTGGTTTCGACGTGAACGTAAATGACGTCCAGCCCCATTCACGGACGACTTACGCAAACGACGTAACTTTTTCAAATTTCGACGCGGGAACGACGGCAATACTTAACATTGTTACGCCGCACTTATGCCACCATATAGCAGGGGTAACTATACGCCGGGAAAAGCCTAACGTAAACGGCGTAACTTTACTGCGTCGGCCGGGCGTACGTTCGGGAATTTGCGTATCTACCTAATTTGCATACTCAACGCAGAATTCGCCACCTAGCGGCCAGCGTAAAAATGCAGTTACGATCCGATGGCGTAAGAGACTTACGCCTGTCGGATCTAACAGATATCTATGCGTAACTGATTCTAAGAATCAGGCGCATAGATACGACTGGCCGGACGCAGAGATACGACGGCGTATCTGGAGATACGCCGTTGTATCTCCTCTAAGAATCTGGGCCAAAGAGTACAAAAATTGTGCATAAATACCTGCAAATACACCCAACGGCCTTAAGGGGGATTTTTTTATTTTATTGAAGTGGATGTAAACTGGATTTTTTTTTTTAAATTAAGGCTTGCATCTTGTACAGTATAGGACTTTATGTCATCTGTGCCCAGTCTTGCCACGAAGAGTTAATCCAGCTCTGAGCAATCCTCTTTATCTTTTTTCAGGGAGATAAATACTGACACACAGAGAAATAGTAGTCAGTTTTTCTCCCTTGCTCTGAGTGACAGGTGATTTAAAATCTCTATCTCATGCACAAGCCTGAGAGAGGAATTCTGTGTACTTCAGATCCCCTGCTCCTTTCTTCTCCAGCTCTCCCAGGATTGGCTGCTCCACACCTCAGCATAATTGGGTATGCTGAAGTCATGTGGTGACTTTCGTGGGTTTTGACTGGATGTTTGTGATCATAGCAGATATTTAGGGTAAGAAAGACACAGGAGAAAATGCATATTGACAAGGGGAGTGTAGAGGTGGGCGGGGAGTCTACTGACACCATGACTTCACCCACCGAACTCCAGACAGCAGACCCACCCACAGAATCTGCAGTTTTTCGGGTCTCATAACAGACAGAAGGGAGACATTTGACAGGAGGCATTTATATCCTTATAGATCAGCACTATAGCAGTAGTTTAGAAAGGATGAGAGTGGGTTTACATCCACTGTAAGTGTAAATGTGAGATCTGAGGTCTCTTTGACCCCAGATCTCACATTAACCTCCCTGGCGGTATGATTCTTTCTGAAAAAACATGCTGAAAGCGGTACAATTATTTGCAAGGAAATTTGGTGTTTTATATTGTAGGTCTGTAATTTTTAGGAATAACTCACTTAAATCTGACCAAACAAGAATCTAATAGGCATCCCGGTTATGACATTTTTTTAAAAACAACATTTTAAATTATAATATAATAAATAATTATAAATAATTATAGCAAGTAATAATATAATTAAAATAAAAATTATTCAATAATGTAATCAACTCAAAATCACTGAAATTTTCTCAGTTGCAGAATTGTTGCTGTCATAATTTTTTTTTTTAATGACGAATTTCCCCGCAAATCGCTATTGCACAATTCTGCAAGTGATTATAATTTATTATCGCTGTTTTCTAGCTGATCTAAAACCATTTTTGACATAAAAAGACACTTTTGGTTGCTATGGACAATCTACAGTTTGCAGGGAGAAAGAAAGGTTTTTATTATATAAAAGTACATGCAGGACACTGGGCAGACCACTAGGGACAAGGGGGGTGTGTTTTTTTTACATACAGTACTGTAATCTATAAGATTACAGTATACTGTATGTATAGTGTTTGTTGACTTTTTTGAATTTGGCGCCGATCTCCGCTCCCGTGCGTCGTAACGTCGCAGGGAACGGAGATCGGCGGCACAGGAGGACGCTGTGTGAATCGAGCGAGGTCCCGCTCGCTCACACAGCGTGGTGACATCGCTGGATCCAGGAGAAGGTAAGCCAGCGCGCGCTGCAGGCTCTGCATGTCTACCCCGAGCGTGACTCGGGGTTACCGATTTTGGTAGAAAAAATCAACCCCGAGTCACGCTCTGGGATACCGCCAGGAGGGTTAAAGAGGTCCTGTCATGCTTTTTTGCTATTACAAGGGATGTTTACAATTTTGAAGCATGACATGTTTGGTATCAATTTACTCTGCGTAACATTTTACAAATATAAAAAAATGGCATTACTTTACTGTTTTTTTATTTTAAAAAAAGTGTATTTTCCCTAAAGAAAATGGTGTTTGTAAGACCGCTGAGCAAATACGGTGTAACATAAAAGTATTACATCGACGGCCCTTTGATTCTCTAGGGCAGGGGTGTCAAGCTCAATTTTACCGTGGGCCGTATCACCATTATGAGGATCAGAGGAGGGCTGGAGCTCTCCTGCAGCTGCAGGAGAGGTGCGAGGGCCACATGAAATGGTCTGGAGGGCCGGATTCGACCCGCGGGCCTTGTGTTTGACACCTGTGCTGTAGGGTGTCTGAAAAAAAAATATATATATAAAAATGTTTGGGGAGTTCTAAGTAATTTTCCAGCTGATTTTAACTTGTAAACACCAATAGGTAGATTCAGTAAGAGTTAGGCCGACTTATCAGTAGATAAGCCGACCTAACTCAGAATCTACGCCGACTTATGTTTAAGCGTATGCTCAAACAGAGATACGCTTAAACATATCTAAGATACAACGGCTTGCGCTGTCCTATCTTAGATTGCAATATTTTGGATGGCCGCTAGGTGGCGCTTCCATTGCGGTCGGCATAGAATATGTAAATGAGGGGATACGCCGATTCACGAACGTACGCCCGGCCGACGCAGTACTTTTACGACCTATTAGGTGGAATAACAATGTTAAAGTATGGCCGCCGTTCCCGCCGCGAGATTCAAATTTTTCACGTTGTTTGCGTAAGTCGTCCGCGAATCTGGATTTACGTTGTTTACGTCCACGTCGAAATCAATAGGCCCGTGCAGCATACGTAGCCGCAATGCACACTGGGAAATGTAGGCGCCCGGCGCATGCGCAGTTATGAAAAAACGTCAAGAACATGAGGTCAAGCCTCATTACCATCAAACACGCCCCCCTCCAAGACATTTGAATTCGGCGCCCTTACGCCCACCCGCTTTAGGCTACGCCGCCGTATATTAGCAGGCAAGTACATTGAGAATCATTACTAGCCTAGCTAACTTACGGCGGCGTAGCCTAAACACACTAAGCTACGCGGCCGCAAGTTTAGGCACAGCTACTTGAATCTACCTAATAGTGTAAAAAAAATAGGCCCGGGTTTGTAAAGGAAATTTTTTATCTTAATAGCTTCCTTTACCTTAATGCAGTGCTGTTTTCATGTCCTCATTGTTCGTTTTTGCTCTCAAGTTGCTGTAATTCTTCTCTGATCTCCACACTTCCTGGTTGGCTGTTTCCTGATGACCATCATACTGGGAGCTTTCTCACTGTGGTCACTAATCAAGGAGGTGTGATTACTGTGTGTCTAAAACCCCTCAGCACCAATCAGTTTTGTTTTCCAAACCATCACTGCCCTGTATTGGCTCTGCACATCACAGAAGCAAGAAAACAACATGCAAAAACGAAACTAGAAACTGAAGGTACATTATATGATTAATTTTTATCTATTTTTAATCATTTTTAAAAGGAATCAGTTAACTATTATGTCTCTATACCCTGTAAACAGTCATTTCAGAAAAAAAAAATGTTTTTCTTTACAACTCCTTTAACCACTTAAAGCGGTTCTCCACCCTAAAGTGGAGTCCCACTGATCGGAACCCTCCCCCCCTCCGGTGTCACATTTGACACCTTTCAGGGGGAGGGGGGGTGCAGATACCTGTCTAAAGACAGGTATCTGCACCCACTTCCGGCCCGGCATTTTCGGGCAAAAGACGGGCATTCCGTCACATCCCGTCGCCACATCCCATCCCGTCGCCACATCCCGTCGCACACAGCGGGAGCCAATCGGCGGGCGCGGCGCGACTCGCGCATGCGCCGTAGGGAACCGGGCAGTGAAGCCGCAGCGCTTCACTTCCTGGTTCCCTCAGCGTGGATGGCGGGGGGAGCAGCAGAGAGACGAGCGATCGCTCGTCATCTGCTGCGATCGGCGCTGGACTCCAGGACAGGTAAGTGTCCTAATATTAAAAGTCAGCAGCTGCAGTATTTGTAGCTGCTGGCTTTTAATATTATTTTCCCATGGCACATCCGCTTTAAGAACCGCCTCCTGCACATATACGTCGGCAGAATGACACGGCTGGGCACATGTACGTACAGGTATGTCCTGTACTAGTACCCAGCACTGTCCGAAGCTCCGTGACCGCGGGACTTGCGGACCCGATTGCCGCTGGAGTCCCGCGATCGGTCCCCGAAGCTGAAGAACGGGGAGAGCTGTATGTAAACACGGCTTCCCCGTTCTTCACTGTGGCGTCGTCATCGATCGTGTCATCCCTTTTATAGGGGGACACAATAAATGATGTCACACCTACAGCCACACCCCCCTACAGTTGTAAACACACTTGAGGTCACACATAACCCCATCAGCGCCCCCTTGTGGTTAACTCCCAAACTGCAACTGTCATTTTCACAACAAACAATGCAATTTAAATGCATATTTTGCTGTGAAAATGACAATGGTCCCAAAAATGTGTCAAAATTGTCCGAAGTGTCCGCCATAATGTCGCAGTCACGAAAAAAATCGCTGATCGCCGCCATTAGTAGTAAACAATTTTCTTTTATAAAAATGCGATAAAATTACTCCCTATTTTGTAAACACTATAAATTTTGCGCAAACCAACCGATAAACGCTTATTGCGATTTTTTTTTACCAAAAATAGGTAGAAGAATACGTATCGGCCTAAACTGAGGAAAAAAAAAGTTTTTTTTATATATTTTTGGGGGATATTTATTATAGCAAAAAGTAAAAAATATTGCATTTTTTTCAAAATTGTCGCTCTATTTTTGTTTATAGCACAACAAAATAAAACCCGCAGAGGTGATCAAATACCACCAAAAGAAAGGTCTATTTGTGGGGAAAAAAGGACGCCAATTTTGTTTGGGAGCCACATTGCACGACCGCGCAATTGTCAGTTAAAGCGACGCAGTGCCGAATCGCGAAAAGGGGCAAGGTCCTTTAGCTGCATAAGTGGTGCGATTCCTCAGCCGCCCAGGCTGGTCCCCCATATTATAGGATACTTTTTGTCCTCAAGTCAGTTTGTATGACAAGTTCAGCTCTTCAAAAACAAAACCACCCCCCTAGTAATATAACAGAGCTCCCATTCATAGAGCTCCATCCATCACACCTAATGAAGGACAAGTCTGAGGGAAGGATGTGAGGTGAAGCCGCACTGGACTATCTCTGCAACACTCGGCGCGCCCTCTAGCGGCCTTCTACACGAGAGGCGCTGTGACGGGAGGCGGGGCCAGCAGAGGACAGACACCGCCCGGGAACGACGTTGAAAGACCCGGAGAGAAATCTAAAGATTGCCGGGACTGGAACACGGGGGACCGAGCGAGTCTCTCCCGCCGGTAGAGGACGAGTGGTCGCCGCGAGGCCCCCGTACACCTGTCACATGACTGTATTGAGTCGGTAGAGCCCCACCATGATGTCCGCCTCCAGGGCTCTGCAGCAGTGGTGTGCCCAGCAGTGTGAGGGATACCCGGGAGTCCGGATCAGTGACCTCAGTTCCTCCTTCCGGGATGGTCTAGCGTTCTGCGCCCTCATACACCGCCAGAGACCCGACCTCATGTAAGTACCGCCCCTTCCTTGGCCCAGGAGCTGACCCTCTAATGTTAGGTCAGGCTGTGTGGGAGCTCAGCTCCAATCTGATCACTGCACTGGGTGAGGGGGATCTACTGTTGTGATGAATGAAGGAAATACAACACCCCAATGTTTACATCACCCATCATCATAACATTGCTGACCGTCCATGTGCTGTGTGAGGAATACTAAGACTGCTGTGAGAAGTTCTGTTCCATATGTTCATCATGAGATCAGATCTGTGGGTGTTCTCTGATCAGATGATGTGTACATACACATGGGATCACACGGTCCAGGTCTGACCCATTCCCTCAGATCATGCCGAGATCCAGTGTCTGTGGGCCGTTTGTTCCATCACCCCTGTCCTCAGGACTAAGGATGAGCTCTGGCGTGTTCGCATAGAACACGTGCAGAGCCCGCCGGGAAGTGTGCACAGCGCTAATAACAGCCAGGGAGACATTACACGATCCCTGCAGCCGAGCATCGGGACAATGTCTCCCTGGCTGTGATTAGCGCAGCGCCGTGCTCACTTCCTGGCGGGCTCTGCACGTGTTCTATGCGAACACGCCAGAGCTCATCCTTACTCAGGGCCCACTAACAGGCCAGGTTTGCAAGATAACTGAAATACATCACAGGCGGCTGTATCATTTGCTCCTCAGTGATTGCAGTATTCCAGTCTGCATCTCCCCAAGGTAATACATGAAATCTGGCCTGTTAGTGGGCCCTGAGGACAGGGGTGATGATCCCTGCCTTGCAGCACCCATACACAGACAGGTTAGGAACAATGTGCCCAATTACTGATCATGTCCTCAACGCCAGGACGGGCAGTGTACCCTGCACCCTCCAATGACCTGTACAGGAGCGTCGTGGTCTGAGGAGGAGAAGTGTCCTGGTATCTACTCCCATGTGTGTCTGTCCAAACACTATAGAATCTGGGTGTGCAATTTCCCTAAAATGGGATTCAGGCCTTAAAGCGGAGCTCCACCCTAAAGTGGAACTCCCGCTGATCGGAACCCTCCCCCCTCCGGTGTCTCATTTGACACCTTTCAGGGGGAGGGGGATGCATATACCTGTCTAAAGACAGGTATTTGCACCCACTTCCAGCCACACAGTCTCGGGCAGACTGCGGGCATGAAGTCACCTCACACCCCTCCCCCCGTTGTGTTTTGGGAACCCCCCGGCTCCCAGTACACAGCGGGAGCCAATCGGCAGGCTGGAGCGCTTCACTTCCTGGTTCCCTCACCGAGGATGTCAGGGGGGCAGCAGAGTGACGAACGATCGCTCGTTCTCTGCTGCGGACGGCGCTGGACTCCAGGACAGGTACCGTATTTATCGGGGTATTGCGCGCTCCGGTGTATAGCGTGGAAGTGGACCCGCATTCCTGTGAAAAAAAAGATTTTAGTACTTACAGTTTTGGTGTCTTGCGCAGCTTCCATCAGCGGCCTCGTCGGGTCCGGCGTCCGTCTGCGGCTTCGTGGGGGGTCCTCGTCGGGTCCGGCGTCCTTCTGCGGTGTCCTCCCCGCTCGATCTCCGCTTCCCGTGCTGAGTTTGAACTACTGCGCCGGCATATACCGAGCGCAGTACACTCGTGTATAGTCGGGCAGGCTCGTCTCCTCTCGTGGTCACGTCCTGTGCGTCCTGTGCGTCCTGTGCGTCCTGTACATCCAGGACGTGACTGCGAGAGAAGCCGAGCCTGCCCAACTATACACAAGTGTACTGCGCTCGGTATATGCCGGCGCAGTAGTTCAAACTCGGCGCGGGTATCGGCGTACATCGCGCACCCACGATTTTGCCCTGAATTTCAGGGCAGAAAAGTGCGCGGTATACGCCGATAAATACGGTAAGTGTCCTAATAAAAGTCAGCAGCTGCAGTATTTGTAGCTGCTGACTTTTAATATTTTTTTTTTTCAGCGGAGCTCCGCTTTAAAACGGATCTTCACCCTTCAAAGCAATCGCCCGACCTTTACACAAACAGGGTTGTCTTTTATTTTTAAGAAAGTCATTGGTCCAACCTACATATCTCTCACCTATGCAAATCGAATGCACTATGCTCCCTTTGCCTCCTGGGATGCGCATGTCACATATGCCAGGAGAAATAGCCTTTCATTCTGTAAAGGACGGGGGCGGAGCTAGTACACGTCATCAGGAGGCGCACCGACTGCACCTGGAAGAGTTGGCAGCCTCCTGATGACATCACACAAAAACCAGGGTGGTGTGGACAGAGGAGTGGCGGGAGAGAAGAGGATCTCGGCAGGACAATGCCGGATCCACTGGGTGGGCAAGTATCTGAAATGTGCAGAAAACACCTTTTGTTAAGCAAGGATTTCTGACACACCTTGACCCATCCATGGTTGTTCCTGCTAGAGAGAAGTTGGTCTAAGACCCCTTTCACACTGAGGCGCTAAAAATAGCGCCTGCAAAGCGCCTCTCCTGTTTCACCAATGTGAAAGCCTGAGGGCTTTCGCACTGGATCGGTGCGCTGGCAGGACGTAAAAAAAACGTACTGCAAGAAACACCGCTCCTACAGCGCCCCTACCTATTGAAATCAATGGGCAGCGCTGGCAAAGCGCACTTTTAACCCTTTTTCGGCCCTAGCGGGGGTTAATAGCGCCCCGCTAGTGGCCAAAAGGCTCAACTAAAACGACAGTAAAGTGCCACCATAAATAGCGGCACTTTACCGCCGACGCTCACAACGCCCAAGTGTGAAAGGGCAGGGAGGATTCCCCCATTCACCTAAAATGTGTGGATGGGGGAATCAGTTTTTTTTATTTTTTTATTATTAAAATATCGATCTATGGTCAACCAACACTTAAAGTGATATTAAGGCCGGCCATGGACGGTTCAGCAGGAACCAGCCGAGATTCTAACCTTGTGCGGGCAGGCAGAATTTACCAAGTTGATCGATCAGCTTGGGAGCAACCAGCCTGCCACGTTCCCTTTTGATTATTGCTAACGGCTACTAGAGCCACTAGTAATAATCACTGTCTTCTCCTGGCCAAGACTGCACCCCCTGCCAGGAGCAGACAATTGCCTGGCAGGAGGGATTCCCCTGTCGGCACTGCCTGTGGTGATGGGGAAATTTTACACATTACGTGGTTGGAAATTTGCATCATCTATGGCCTGCCTAAGGCTTACATTTTTATTTATTTATTTTAAATAATAAACACCTGCTTTTTATTTGTGTGTGTGTGTAAAATTGTGTATGTGTGTGTGTGTATATATATATATATATATGTATGTATGTATGTGTGTGTGTGTGTGTGTGTGTGTGTGTGTGTGTGTGTGTATATATATATATATATATATATATATATATATGTGTATGTATGTGTGTATATATGTGTATATATGTATATATATATATATATATATATATATATATATATATATATATATATATATATATATATATATAGTGATGAAAATAAGTATTTGAACACCCTGCTATTTTGCAAGTTCTCCCACTTGGAAATCATGGAGGGGTCTGAAATTATCGTAGGTGCATGTCCACTGTGAGAGACATAATCAAAAAAAAATAATCCAGAAATCACAATGTATGATTTTTTTAACTATTTATTTGTATGATACAGCTGCAAATAAGTATTTGAACACCTGAGAAAATCAATGTTCATATTTGGTAGGGTAGCCTTTGTTTGCAATTACAGAGGTCAAACGTTTCTTGTAGTTTTTCACCAGGTTTGCACACACTGGAGGAGGGATTTTGGCCCACTCCTCCACACAGATCTTCTCTAGATCAGTCAGGTTTCTGGGCTGTCGCTGAGAAACACAGAGTTTGAGCTCCCTCCAAAGATTCTCTATTGGGTTTAGGTCTGGAGACTGGCTAGGCCACGCCAGAACCTTGATATGCTTCTTACAGAGCCACTCCTTGGTTATCCTGGCTGTGTGCTTCGGGTCATTGTCATGTTGGAAGACCCAGCCTCGACCCATCTTCAAAGCTCTAACTGAGGGAAGGAGGTTGTTGCCCAAAATCTCGCAATACATGGCCCCGGTCATCCTCTCCTTAATACAGTGCAGTCGCCCTGTCCCATGTGCAGAAAAACACCCCCAAAGCATGATGCTACCACCCCCATGCTTCACAGTAGGGATGGCGTTCTTGGGATGGTACTCATCATTCTTCTTCCTCCAAACACGGTTAGTGGAATTATGACCAAAAAGTTCTATTTTGGTCTCATCTGACCACATGACTTTCTCCCATGACTCCTCTGGATCATCCAAATGGTCATTGGCAAACTTAAGACGGGCCTTGACATGTGCTGGTTTAAGCAGGGGAACCTTCCGTGCCATGCATGATTTCAAACCATGACGTGTATTACCAACAGTAACCTTGGAAACGGTGGTCCCAGCTCTTTTCAGGTCATTGACCAGCTCCTCCCGTGTAGTCCTGGGCTGATTTCTCACCTTTCTTAGGATCATTGAGACCCCACGAGGTGAGATTTTGCATGGAGCCCCAGTCCGAGGGAGATTGACAGTCATGTTTAGCTTCTTCCATTTTCTAATGATTGCTCCAACAGTGGACCTTTTTTCACCAAGCTGCTTGGCAATTTCCCCGTAGCCCTTTCCAGCCTTGTGGAGGTGTACAATTTTGTCTCTAGTGTCTTTGGACAGCTCTTTGGTCTTGGCCATGTTAGTAGTTGGATTCTTACTGATTGTATGGGGTGGACAGGTGTCTTTATGCAGCTAATGACCTCAAACAGGTGCATCTAATTTAGGATAATAAATGGAGTGGAGGTGGACATTTTAAAGGCAGACTAACAGGTCTTTGAGGGTCAGAATTCTAGCTGATAGACAGGTGTTCAAATACTTATTTGCAGCTGTATCATTCAAATAAATAGTTAAAAAATCATAAATTGTGATTTCTGGAATTTTTTTTTGATTATGTCTCTCACAGTGGACATGCACCTACGATGACAATTTCAGACCCCTCCATGATTTCCAAGTGGGAGAACTTGCAAAATAGCAGGGTGTTCAAATACTTATTTTCCTCACTATATATATATATATATATATATATATTATAGAGAGAGAGAGAGAGAGAGATCTCACACGCACGCGCGCGCTTACCTGGTTTTGCACAGAGCAGCTCTGATCCTCCTCTTAACAGGACTCTGGGTGCACTCATGTGTGCTCGCTCCCGAGCCACCTCTCTGTGCCCATAAGATGCACAGGGCATGGCTTGGCCCTGCTCCCTCACTGGCTGTGATTGACAGCAGTGGGAGCCAATGAGGATGGTGAGACCTGGGAGAGCTGTGCCACTCTTGTGCACATCGCTGGATTAAGATGGGGCTCAGGTAAGGAAGAGGAGGGAGCCGTAAACTGAAGTTTTTTTTCCCCCTTCATGTATAAAATGCATAAAGGTATTAACCTTCAACTATTATAACCACTATAAGCTAGCTAAAGATGGATTGAAATTTGGACTGGCTGGAGTCTGATCTATCTATGGCCATACCTGTTCAGGAATAGTTGATCTAAGGACCTACTGCTCTTGAATGGGCTTGTTGACATTTTTTTGTATTCTGATGGCAGAGGCGTCCCGCTGTGAGAATACAATATGAGGGATGAGGAAAAAACTTGGCAATCAGTAAGCTCTTCCAGAATGACAAAACGTTTTTCTTTAGTTCTAGTTAGTTGACTAAGAAACAGCCAGATTCACGTAGACGTGCCTAACGTTAGGCAGGCGTAGCGTATCTCATATACGCTATGCCGCCGTAAGTTAGAGAGGCAAGTGCTCTATTCACAAAGCACTTGCGTCCTTAGTTGCGGCGTAGTGTAAATGTGCCGTTGTAAGCGCGCCTAATTCAAATTGGGAAGAGGTGGGCGTGTTTTATGTTAATAAGGCATGACCCCATGTAATTGACGTTTTGAACGTACGCGCATGCGCTGTCCGTGGACATAACCCAGTGCGCATGCTCCAAATTACGCCGCAAAGACTCATTGGTTTCGACGTGAACGTAAATTACGGCCAGCCCCATTCACAGACGACTTGCGCAAACGGCGTAAAAAATTTAAAATTCGACGCGGTTCTGACGTCCATACTTAACATTGGCTGCGCCATCTTTTTGGTGGTTTATCTTTACGCCTGAAAACGCCTTACGTAAACGGCGTATCTTTACTGCGACGGGCATGCGTACGTTCATGAATAGGCGTATCTCGCTGATTTACGCATTCTAGGCGTAAATCAGCGTACATGCCCCTAGCGGCCAGCGTAAATAGTCAGCTAAGATACGACGGCGCAGGCGGTCGTATCTTAGCAACATTTAAGCGTATCTCAATTTGAGAATACGCTTAAATATACAACGGCGCAGATTCGGAGTTATGACAGCGTATCTACTGATACACCGGCGTAACTCTACCTGAATCTGGCTAATAATGTATTTTCCCAATATTGCGTGCCTAATGATTGTGTATATGACAAGTGTGTGATGTTCTCTGCAGGGTTGGCTGTCTGTTTCTGGAAGAACTGTACTAAACTGTGTATGACGATGCCATTGGTCACTGACTCAGCAATCATTGCCTTTGGGTGATCTTATTGTGCAGTTTTGTCTCTTCTGTAAATGTGCTATTTGGCCCATTCATCTGGATTTCGACACTTGTCAAATCTTTATTTGAGTCCATTTATAAAGGAACAGCCAATCCATGTTACTGATCAGCTTGTGTGATCTCTACCTATGAATGACAGTGTGATCTCTACCTATGAATGACAGTGTGATCTCTACCTATGAATGACTGTGTGATCTCTACCTATGAATGACAGTGTGATCTCTACCTATGAATGACAGTGTGATCTCTACCTATGAATGACTGTGTGATCTCTACCTATGAATGACAGTGTGATCTCTACCTATGAATGACTGTGTGATCTCTACCTATGAATGACAGTGTGATCTCTACCTATGAATGACTGTGTGATCTCTACCTATGAATGACTGTGTGAGCTCTACCTATGAATGACTGTGTGATCTCTACCTATGAATGACAGTGTGATCTCTACCTATGAATGACTGTGTGAGCTCTACCTATGAATGACAGTGTGAGCTCTACCTATGAATGACTGTGTGAGCTCTACCTATGAATGACAGTGTGATCTCTACCTATGAATGACTGTGTGATCTCTACCTATGAATGACTGTGTGATCTCTACCTATGAATGACTGTGTGATCTCTACCTATGAATGACAGTGTGATCTCTACCTATGAATGACAGTGTGATCTCTACCTATGAATGACAGTGTGATCTCTACCTATGAATGACTGTGTGATCTCTACCTATGAATGACAGTGTGATCTCTACCTATGAATGACTGTGTGATCTCTACCTATGAATGACAGTGTGATCTCTACCTATGAATGACTGTGTGATCTCTACCTATGAATGACAGTGTGATCTCTACCTATGAATGACAGTGTGATCTCTACCTATGAATGACAGTGTGATCTCTACCTATGAATGACTGTGTGATCTCTACCTATGAATGACTGTGTGATCTCTACCTATGAATGACTGTGTGAGCTCTACCTATGAATGACTATGCCCTCATGGATTTTTTCTATGAATCATGGTATTAAATGCTGTTCTGTCTTGTGTTTCTGTGACTCATACTGTATGGTGTCATAACCAAGTGCTTCTTCTCTGTGACCTTTTTGTTACAATATGTAATGCTTAGGCTTCATTCAACAGATTCTTGCTGGCAGATCTAGCAGATCCTGCATAAAATACGCACCTAAAGTCATTAGACGGCAATATCAACAGAAAAACAGGAAAATAACAAAAAGAACAAAATCGAGCAAAACAAAACAAAATCAGTTCCCCTTTCCCACACCCCAACATCGCGATTCAGGATGAGTAAATCGCCTCCTCCCCTGCACCTAACTATTCCAGAACAAGGGTCAAACTCCACCCCCATGTGAAAATACCATACATATTCACTGGATCATCCAACCACCTTATTTCTGAAGTTACCTAGCCCACAGTTTGATCTGAATCATACCAGGGCCTCCACACTTTCTCAAATTTCTTTTTACAGCCTCTAGACCAGGGGTGTCCAAACTTTTTTCAAAGAGGGCCACATTTGATGAAGAGAACATGCTCGAGGGCCGACTATTTTGCCTGACATTCTCTGAACCTTTAAAATTTGATCTAAGTGTGTTTGCCCAAGCACTAATACACTGCACAACGAGAATTCTCTTGCCTTTGTAGCTGTGTGTGGTGAAGAGATGAGCTCAGGCGTGTTATTTGGATATACTGTATATATCTCTTTTGTGGCCCCGACGAATCCCTGAGTGCTGCTCAGGACTAAGGTTGAGCTTGGGCATGTTATTTGGATATACCGTATTTATCAGCGTATAACACGTACAGGCTTACCACTGCCATGAATGCAGCCTCACCACTGCCATGAATTCAGCCTCACCACTGCCTGAATGCAGCCTCACCACTGCCATGAATGCAGCCTCACCACTGCCATAAATGCAGCCTCACCACTGCCATGAATGCAGCCTCACCACTGCCATGAATGCAGCCTCACCATTGCAATCAATGCAGCCTCACATGTGCCATGAATGCAGCCTTACCATTGCTATCAGTGCAGCCTGATCGATGACCATCTGCAGCCTCGGAGGGGACCGGGAGGGACAAGTGCCGTCAGATTACGTCAGAATTTGTTGTTTACTCGTGGCCTCTTAAATACAAAGTCCCGCCTCCTATGATAAACAGAACAGTCATCCAATGGCATCCCAGGAAACGGCACTTCCTATTACAGATGCCGCTAAGTAAACAGGAGATTCTCTTTATGTAATCTGATGGCGCACGTCCTGTGCCCTCCGAGGCAGCGCAGATAAATATGGTATATATATTTTGTGGCCCACAGGGCACGTGTGAGGCTGCAATGGCTATATATATCCAAATCCCCAGGGGGGCCATATTAAATCACCAGGGGGGCCGCAATTGGCCCCCAGGCCGGACTTTGGACATGCCTGCTCTAGACATATAAGTTGCCTTGTAGAACAGTAGCATTGCGTTTATCAACCCTTTCCAGAACACTAACTCCGGGGCCCCAGTTTTTTTCCAACAAAGCAGGATAGCCCTCCTACCATAAAATAACAAAATGTTAAGTAATGTCCTATGAGCCCGGGATGGAACCACCTCCTCAACCAAACCCAGGAGGCAAACACTGATTGTCAATGGAATCGGAACCTGGAGGACCTGGGATATACAAGATAAATTGCATCAATCTTGATTTTGAAATGATATCTTTATTTTGGGTAAATGCATGCTGGGAGTTGGTTTTACACCACACTCTCTCCAGTGCTCGACTATGTCTCTTAAGGTTTCTGGTGTTGTCGGTCTGCCAAGGTTGTATTAGTCGGGGGCTGACATTTTGTGTAGCCAGAGGAGCAAGAGAGTCCAGTGAGGATGAAAGTGAACTGTTGTAGATGGAGGTGGAGAGGTCAGGGGTGAGATTTTTCCATGGAGGTGGTCAGTTGTAGAGTAGAAAAGAGAAGGAATAAGGTGGCGAAGGTTTCTGGGGGTCATTGTTTTCTGCTTGGTGAGACAGGTGGTTGGAGACTAGTACATTGTGAAAGTGATGAGGTTGTGGTTGGAGAGAGGAAAGGGGGTGTTGGAGAGGTTGTAGAAGGAGCAAAACAAGGTCGAGACTATTACCATCAGAGTGAGTGGGGGACGGTGTCCATTGTGTAAGGTCAAAGGATGCGGTTGGGATACAGCTGGGCTGTTAACATTAGTGGGGATGGTAAAATCACCAAGGATAATAGTGGGTATTGCAGAGGAGAGAAAGTAGAGTTGCCAGGCAGAGAAGTCATCAAGGAAGCGTAACACTGGTCCAGGAGGCGGATAGATCACTGCAATGCAGTGCGTCTCAGAAGAAGGGGAGCCCTGCATCGAAAGTGATTGTGGTACTGATGTGTCCCGGTCATTGATACTGCAGGAATAGTAGCATGTGACAGCATTTCCCGTGTTTGGGGTCCTTCCCACTCTAGCTACCAAACCCTGATGCTTTCACACACGGATATTGACACGCAGTGCATATTTGAATAAAGCTGTGACCTGGATGTGATTTGATTCAGTGAAAATAGTTAAATGGGTATCTGCCCTGGATCAAGAGATCATTGAGGTTGATTCTGACGCCAAGGAAATACTGAAGTTTCTGGACTTTGGCGGCCTGTCCAACCTGCAGATGACCCAGCCCACTGTGGGGAGGAACTTCAAAACACCCCGGGGTTGTTTAATTGTTTGTATGTTAATTTCCATTAATCTTGGGAAAACCCAAAAAAGGAAAAGGATCGAGAAGGAGGGGGTATACAGCACTTAAAGCGGGGGTTCACCCTGAAATTTTTTTTTTCTTGATCTACAATACAAACGATTATACTAGCGTCAGCTAAAGTATGCCTTTTTTTTTTTTTTGAGCTGTACTTACGGTTTAATCCGTAACTTTCGTTTCAGACTCCGGCCGGGAAATGGGCGTTCCTATGAAGAGGGGTACTTGATTGACGTCCAGCTATGGCGCATCATGCCTTCCGAAAAAAGCCAAAATAGGACGCCGACATATACGGCGCCTGCGCAGTCAGCTTCTAGTCTGATGCGCAGGCGCCGTATAGCGCCGTGAAGAGCCGAGTCCTACTCCAGCTATTTTCAGAACGTGGGACGCGCCATAGCCGGCCGTCAATCATGTTCCACTCTTCATAGGAACGCCCATTCCCTGCGGGTGTTTGAAACGAAACTTACGGATTAAACCGTAAGTACAGCGCATAAAAAAAAAAAGGCATACTTTAGCTGATGCTAGTTTGGATGGTCCAAAGTTGTCTTTTTGGGTGAACCTCCGCTTTAAAGGGTTTGTAAGGCCCCATGCACATGAGACGTAGATGCAAACTCATCTAAACACACGTTTTCAAACGCAAAAACCGGCATTTAAAATGCCCGTTTTTGCCGCGAATTTCGCGGCAGGGCTGTGGAGTCGGAAGATAAATGTTTCGACTCCTAAATGTTCCGACAATCTAAATTTAGTAGGAGTCGGAGTTGGAGTCGGTGCATTGTTTGCTGACTCTGACTCCAGGTACCCAAAATTTCCTTTGACTCCAGGTACCCAAAATTTCCTCCGACTCCACAGCCCTGGTTTTACCGCATTTTACCGCGTTTGCATTTATAAGCGTTTGGTAAAGAAACATCATAAGACCCTCCCTAAGCTCAAAAAACAGTATTCTTTAACCATTTCAGCCATTTTGTGAGACCAGAGTGAGCAGCAGCTGAGAGAGCAGCAGTGTACGCGTATTTAGCGTGTCACTTGCCACGTCACCTGCCTCAAGTTGTAAATTGTCCACTTGCCACGTCACCTGCCACGTCACCTGGCCACGCCACCTGCCACAAGTTGCGGATTGTCCACTGGCCACGTCACCTGGCCACGTCAGCTGCCATGTCACCTGGCCACATCACCTGCCACGTCACCTGGCCACGTCACCTGGCCACATCACCTGGCCACGTCACCTGGCCACATCACCTGCCACGTCACCTGGCCACATCACCTGCCACGTCACCTGGCCACGTCACCTGCCACAAGTTGTGGATTGTCCACTGGCCACGTCACCTGCCACAAGTTGCGGATTGTCCACTGGCCACGTCACCTGGCCACGTCACCTGGCCACGTCACCTGGCCACGTCACCTGGCCACATCACCTGGCCACATCACCTGGCCACATCACCTGCCACGTCACCTGCCACAAGTTGTGGATTGTCCACTGGCCACGTCACCTGCCACAAGTTGTGGATTGTCCACAATGCAATGCAAGCAATTACATTTTTTTATGGTTTTTCATAATTTGCCATCATTTTTGAGGTTTCTAATGTTAAAAAATAGGTCACCTTTAAAAATGGTGTGGAGTGTCGTGCTCGCCCCATCCCTTGGACTACAGGAGAGTCAGGACGCTCTCTACGTTGCAGATAGAGAAAGGAGCTGTGTGTTAGTGGGCGTCCTGACTCTCCTGTAGTCCAAGGGAAGGGGCGAGCATGACACTCCACACCAGGGAGAAAGCCTTGCATCACTGTGTGGAGTTACAGACAGAAGAACAGGAAGTGAGGATTTCTCAGAAGTGCTTTCAATTCATTTCAATGGAGAGGGGTGTTTTTTTCAGCGCCTTTTTTTTTTTTTAGGAGCGTGACCCTAAGGGTCCATTGAGGTGCATGGAGAGCGTTTTATGAGTGTTTTAATAGCGCTATTTTTAACGCTAAAATGCTGTAAAAACGCTTCAGTGTAAAAGGGGTCCAATACATTACAATTTAAATCAATCCATTAGATTTCAGTCAACTAAAATGAAAACAATTCAGATGAATAAAATATGACTGGAACTGAAATGCCATTTTAGTCAAAAGATTATGACTAAAGCGAAATTTAAATATAAAATTAACACTGCTTTCTACCTGCACACAAAGGGTCAATAACTTTTTATTTGTACTAATGACAGTGAAAATAAGAGCAAAATGTAAACTTTTACACATTTACAAGAAAAGTGAAACAAATTCTTTCCAAAGAGATACAGAGGGAGAAAAACTTGCAGAAAACTTGTACTGTTCTGTGGTGGACACTCAACCATGCTGTATAAAATATACTCTGCACTACCAATCAATATAAAATTGGTAAGACTTTGGAACGCCACCCCATACCTACGCTTTTTTGGGCAGGCGAAGTACTGTTCTATTGAAAGTGTTCGTAAAGTCAAATAAAAATATATATATTTTTTTAAATAACAAACATGTTTTACTCGCCTGCTCTGTGCAGTAGTATTGCACAGAGCGGCCCCAATTCTTGCTACGGAAGCGCACAGGGCCTACTCTTGAGCTTTGTGTCTATGGAGCCGCATTCCAAAGACTTACACAGCGGGACTTGGCCCCGCCCCACTTATTCCTCACTGCATTTGATTGACAGCAGAAGGAGCCAATGGCAGTGCAGCACTTGATCTATTCTCCCCTCTCTTCCCCTTGTAATTCAAGGAATGGAGTAAGGTAAAAATAAAACGCTTTTAGCTTTAGTATTTAGTAGCTTTATTATAAAATTAAAATTAGGAGACCACCATGCTATATTTATGTTATTTCTAATATGGTATATAATTTGTTCTTTAAAATCTAGTATTCTATGCAGTCCATGGTTGCTGTCATCTCCACCTGTCTGTTTCTTCATGCATGTTTGAAAGAAAACTGAAATTGTTCATTGTAATGGATCCGTGTTCTGCTTCAGCTGATGGGGAAACAATCCTCGCTTTCACCCTCCTCCTCCTGACACTCACATACCTCTTCCTATTTCTCTCTAGAGACTTTGGTGCCCTCTCAAAAGAAAATGTGTTCGAGAACAACCGGCTGGTAAGTTATAAGCTCAATGTGGAATGTTTTTTCTAATGACCAGCTTAACGGACATAGTTGCTGTTTTCTGCCAACTGTATATTTGTGAAAGTTTTTCCCCCTACTTGCAGCTTTATTTTATTTTTGTGTATTTTATTTCTAAGTTTAAATTCTGGTCTTTTTAAAATCTTTTTTTTTTTTTTTTTTTTTTTTTGTGCATGATTTGTGAAACTGCTGCCTTGTGCTACATAGAAACCATAGTATTTGCGTGATTCCCTTTGATCAACAATCGTTCAAGACTTTGGAACTTTTCCCTATTATTATTTTTTATTTATTTTTTTAGATAATTTGCAGATCCACTGTTCAGTTCAATTTATCAGTTTTTTTGAAATTTATATTTTCCTTTTTTGGAAGCATTAAAAAAAAAGTTATTTTTATATATATATATATATATATATATATATATATATATATATATATATATATATATATATATATATATATATATATATATATATATATATATATATATATATATAATGTGTATGTATGTATATATATATAAACTTTTTGTTCCTTTTTTTATGTATATTACTGTCGGTTATACCATTGGTTTTTAAAGCATTACTCGAGGATTTTCCCAATATGTAGTAATCATATCGGATCCTTCAGCTGACCCGCACTATTACTTGGGAGCCGCTGTCACCTCTTGCACTGTCTGTATGTGTAAGGTGCTCTGAATGGCTGCATGTACAGTAAGGGCCCCTTTCACACGGCCATTCTGTATGTCTGTTTTTCATCCATGCGTTGACAGATGAAAAAATGGTCATACATGTATCTCTATAGGATCGCGGACGTTAGCGGATGATCATTCGCTGACATCCGTCTCCGCTAAGATCCGTGTTTTATGACGGAAGAAAACCCTATTCTTTAACCACTCAGGGACCACCTAGCGCCAATATACGTCGGCAGCACGGCTGGGCACAGGTACGTTGCCCTTTAAGTGTCCAGCCGTGGGCCGCGCACCGCTGGCGGCGTCCTCGCGACCCGGTCCGAAGCTCCGGACATTCATACTTACCTTGGTAAATGGAGTATTGATCTAACTAATGCCGCATCTGTCCCCGCCGCCTCTACACTGAGAACTGAGCGATCAAAGACTGCTGATCGCTCAGTTTTCGGGTCCGCTCTGAGCACTGTCAGTCACCACTCTGTGCTCTGCTCCTTCAGCATTCACTGGAGTGCCAGACTGTAGAAGGGGTTGGAGCGGCTAGCTCAGGTTCTCGGCAGCTCACTGAGAGACTGAGTGATCGAATCCCAAATCAGCTGAATCTGGGTCACAGGAGTGCAGACTTAAAGTGGTTGCTCTTCTGCACTTTACAAAGAGCTTTGGCCATACTTCTCCTTTTATTATCTCTTTAACCACTTCACGCTCAAGGTACGTCATATGATGTCCTGGACTTTCATTGGGGATATCTGAATGATGCCTACAGGCATCATTCAGACATCAATATTTTAAGCCAGCGATTATGTGCACCATAAGAATGATCATAGCGGCCGTTCCACCGATTGATCGTTCTTATTGGTGACGGGAGGGGACGTCGTCCCCCCCCCCCCCCATTTCGCCACCTTCCGGTGCTTCACTGGGCTCTCCCGTGCCATCGGGGACCCGGAGAAACGATCGGCTGACGCCGGATGCGAAAGCCCGGGCGCAACGTTATGATGTCACGCCCGGGTACCCAGGAGTAAACAAAGCCTCAATTGCGGCTGTCGCCATGAGATTGGTGAATTTTTTTTTTTTTATGATCTCATGCTTTCCAGCCTGGAGGAGAGATGTGTGGTCTTATTGACCCCGCATCTCTCCATAAAGAGGACCTGTCACAATATATTTATATTACAAGGGATGTTTACATTCCTTGTAATAGCAATAAAAGTGATCAAAAAAAATAAAAATTAAAAGTGCAAAAATAAAAAAATTAAGTAAAATATATATATTTTTTAAAACGCTCAGAAGCAAACACACACACGCAAGTCCTGCCCACATATGTAAACGTTGTTTAAACCACACATGTAAGGTATCGCCACGTGCGTTAAAGCGCCAGCAACAATTGTAGCACTCGACCTCCTCTGACTCCAAACCGGTAACCTGTTGAAAAAAATGTAAGCGTCGCCTATGGAGATTTTTAAGTACTGAAGTTTGGCACCATTCCATGAGTGTGCACAATTTTAAAGCGTGACAAGCTAGGTATCTATTTACTTGGCGTAACTTCATCTTTCACTTTATACAAAAAAATTGGGCTAACTTTGCTGTTTTGTTATTTTTTAATTCATGAAACCGTTTTTTCTTCCAAAAAAAAGGCGTTTGAAAAATGATTGCACAAATACCATGCGAGATAAAAAGTTGCAATGGCCGCCAAATTTATTCCCTAAGGTGTCTGCTAAAAAAAAACATATATAGTGTTTGGGGGTTCTGAGTAATTTTCTAGCAAAAAAATGATGATTTTTGCATGTAGGAGAGGAGTGCCAGAATAGTCCCGGTAAGGAAGTAGTTAAACTGCTACCATAGCCTTCATCATGTGTATAGTTAGAAAAATATGAAGCTGGTTAAACTGGGAACTTCTGGCAAGTTAACCAGGCAGAATAATCAGGTCACAAGATGGCTTATTACAGACGTCGGGCAAAGATTTCTGACACAGGCAGATTGTGGTGGTTTGCTAGATTTTGAAAGACAGACTTGTGTGAAAGCCAAACAATTCTGCTTAATGACACGGCTCTAATTCTGTTGGAAACTTCCAATATAATTATTGTTTTTAAAGCTCCATTTACAGCAAAGGTAGTCTTTATGGCCATACAGAGTTGTCTAGCCCTTGCATTATGTTTGTCATAATATTAGGCCATGAGTTCAAGCTTTCAGAGAGTTACACAGGATATGAATGTAATATATCGGTGTACAAAACAGGTATGTGTTCATATGGGTGTTTAATCCCACTAGTGATGACTGGTATTCAGATAGAAGACGTCTTACTAAATGTATGAAGATTCGTGATTGTAGTACCTCCTCTTCATATTCTGCAACTGCTGGAGAGAGCTAGAGTCAGGGGTGTCAAACTGGCGGCCCTCCAGCTGTTGCAAAACTACAAGTCCCATGAGGCATTGCAGGGCTAACAGTTACAAGCATGACTCTCACAGGCAGAGGCATGATGGGACTTGTAGTTTCGGAACAGCTGGAGGGCCGCCAGTTTGACACCCCTGAGCTAGATGATGCTAGACATCCTATAACCAGGAAATGAAGCCGAGACTAGCTGACCTGAAATCAATGTAAGCAATTTGAGTACAGGAGAGGAGTCTGTACAACTATATACAGTGGATATAAAAAGTCTACACACCCATGTTAGAATGTCAGGTTTCTGTGACATGAGAAAAAGATGAGGAGTCATTTTAGAACTTTTCCCACCTTTAGCCCAGGTTCACACTGACGCGAACACCGACATCACATGTGATTTGCACTCGCACTGCGGTGCCGATCAAATGCAATATCTGTGCAATGCCAGTTCAGCCATACAGTTGTATGGCTGAACTGGCATTGGGTGCGCAGAAAAAAAGTGCATAGCCTTCCCCCCCCCCCCCCACACTGGATTTGGATCGCATGGGCGTTCTCACTGATGCGATTAAAAATTTCTGTCTGAATCCACAGTTCACACTGCGACCTGGGGATATCCTTAACATTGTATTGACACCCGCACCGGTTTTCAGAAGGCAGTATGAACTGCCTGTGGGAGAGATGCGATGCGGGAAATGGCGCTGGAATCGTGCTTGTTCCCGCATCGCTACAGTGTGAACCCAGCCTGGATGTGACCTATAAACTATACAACTCAGTTGAACAACAAACTGAAATCTTTTAGGTGGAGGGAAGTAAGAATGAAATATGGTTGCATGAGTGTGCACACCCTTAAACTTATGCCACGTACACACGATCGGTTCATCCGATGAAAACGGAATGATTTTTTTATTAGATATCCGATAAAGGCTGACTTTCATCAGTCTTGCCTACACACCATCAGTTAAAAATCCGTTTGTGTCAGAACGCGGTGATGTAAAACACTACGACATGCTGAGAAAAATGAAGTTCAATGCTTCCGAGCATGCGTCGACTTGATTCTGAGCATGCGTTGATTTTTAACCGATGGATTTCCCCACAGACGATCGTTTTTTTCTATCGTTTTTTTAACCATCAGATAATTTTAAAACAGGTTCTAAGTTTTTTCACCGATGGGGGGGGGAAAAAAACGATGGGACCCACACACGATCGGTTCGTCTGATGAAAATGGTCCATCAGACCGGTTTCATCAGACGAACCGATCGCGTATACGCGGCATAATACTTTTGTTGAAGCTCCTTTTTGATTTTGTTACAGCATTCAGTCTTTTTGGGTAGACTTTGCCTGACCGGATGGCGTGCTTTATGGACATCTCTATACAGCTTAAGGATCCACATACAGAGCACTCCAACATAGCGCCATCACCTACGCAGGACCTTGACTATTGTCCTATTCTGATTCCTACTGTGTGATCTTTATAGAAGTTGTAAAGTTATTGCTCCTAGCTGCACACCCCTGGGCCTGAGGGACCATTGACACGCTCCTTTCCTACGGGCTGTTACAGTTCAAATCTACAGGTTGAACTAGACCCCTACATACGCCATCCACTGACAATTTAAAATTCCATCTTGACTGAATATTCTTGATTGCGGTGCCATTCACCATATCTTAAATTTAAAATCTCCTATACATATACCCCTGAAGGGACTTTGAGCCTAGAACGCATTGGCTATCCGATGGCTTTCCCTGCATTTGGATACCGGAAAGTGGTCCTGATTACTGGAGAGAAATTACTCTAGATTACACAATTCCGTATATATCATTGTTTTATCAATCATTGTTTTATTAATACAATAAAACTAAAAAAAAATCTAACGATTTTACTCATTCTCTCAGCTAATTTAAAGTCCCAATTGGGGGTATTTTTAACTCTTTTTCTTTTTGGGTATGAGTCTATCAGCATGGCACATCTTGACTTGGCAATATTTGCCCACTTTTTTTTGCAAAAACACTCCAAATCTGTCAGATTGCGAGGTCAACTTCTGTGCACAGCCCTCTTCAGATCACCCCACAGATTTTCAATCGGAATTCAGGTCTGGGCTCTGGCTGGGCCATTCAAAAACTTAAATCTTCTTCTGGTGAAGCCATTCCTTTGTTGATTTGGATGTATGCTTTGGGTCATTGTCATACTGAAAGATGAGGTTCCTCTTCATATTCAGCTTTCTAGCAGAAACCTGAAGGTTTTGTGACAATATTGACTGGTATTTGGAACTGTTCATAATTCCCTCTGGCTTGACTAAGGCCCCTGTTCTAGCTGAAGAAAAACAGCCCCAAAGCATGATGCTGCTGCCACCACCACCATGCTTCACTGTGGGTATGGTGTTCTTTTGGTGATGTGCAGGGTTGTTTTTGCACCAAACATCTCTTTTTGGAATTATGGCCAAAAAGTTCAACCTTGGTTTCATCAGACCTTAACACATTTCCCCACATGCTTTTGGGAGACTTCAGATGTGTTATTTGCAAAATTTAGCCAGGCTTGGATGTTTTTCTTCATAAGAAAAGGCTTCCGTCTTGCCACTCTACCCCATAGCCCAGACATATGAAGAATACGGGAGATTGTTATCACATGTACCACACAGCCAGTACTTGTCAGATATTCCTGCAGCTCTTTTAATGTTCCTGTAGACTTCTTGGCAGCCTCCCTGACTAGTTTTCTTTTCGTCTTTTCCTCAGTTTTGGAGGGATGTCCAGTTCTTGGAAATGTCACTGTTGTGCCATATTTTCTCCACTTTATGATGACTGTTATCACTGTGTTCCATGGTATATCTAATGCCCTGGAAATTCTTTTGTACCCTTCTGCTGGCTGATACTTTTTTTTTTTTTTTTAACAATGAGATCTTTTTGATGCTTTGGAAGCTCTCTGCAGACCATGGCTCTTGCTGTAGGATGCGACTAACAAAATGTCAGGAAAGACCTATTAGAACAGGGGTTGACAAATTTGCTTGGAATCTAGGAGCCAGCTAAAAAAGTTAGGAGCCAGAAAACGCGCCCCGTCGCGACGAGCTTGCGCGCAGAAGCAAACGCATACGTGAGCAGCGACCGCATATGTAAACGGTGTTCAAACCACACATGTGAGGTATCGCCGCGATTGGTAGAGCGAGAGCAATAATTCTAGCCCTAGACCTTCTCTGTTACTCAAAACATGCAACCTATAGAGTTTTTTAAACGTCGCCTATGGAGATTTTAAAGGGTAAAAGTTTGACGCCATTCCACGAGCGGACGTAATTTTGAAGCGTGACATGTTGGGTATCAATTTACTCAGCGTAACATTATTATTAAAAATGGGGATAATTTTACTGTTGTCTTCTTTTTTAATTTAAAAAAGTGTAATTTTTTCCCCAAAAAAGTGCGCTTGCAAGACCGCTGCGCAAATACGGCATGACAGAAAGTATTGCAACGATCGCCATTTTATTCTCTAGGGTGTTAGGATTAGAGGTCGACCGATATGGGTTTTTCTCTGGCCGATGCCGATATTTTGAAATCGCGGCGGCCGATAGCCGATTTATGATGCCGATTTTTTTTTGGGCCGATATGTTAGGCCGATTTTTCAGGCGCTTTTGGGCTAAACAGTAAAGTTAGCCCATATTTTGTTTTTCGTCCAAAATTTTTCATTACCTGTTTTTGTGTATTACATTTTTTATATATATATATATATATATATATATATATATATATATATATATATATATATATATATATATATATATATATATATATATATATATATAAATAAATAAAAAATGTAATACACAAAAACAGGTAATGAAAACTTTTGGACGAAAAAAAAAAAAAAGGGCTAACTTTACTGTTTAGTTATTTTTTATTTTATTTGTTAAAGTATATTTTTTCCCAAAAAAAATTGTTTGAAAGACCGCTGCGCAAATACCGTGTAACATTAAATATTGCAGCAATCGCCATTTTATTTACTAGGGTCTCTGCTAAAAAAAAAAAATATATAATGTTTGGGGGTTCCAAGTGATTTTCTAGCAGAAAATACAGGATTTTTACTTGTAAGCAACAAATGTAAAAAAGATTTAGCCTTTAAATGGTTAAACTGAGAACTCTCCTACACAGAGTTCAGTTAATTGATAAGTAGCAACATTGTATATCTTTTCTAAAACTTGGCAGGCTGCCCAGGAGAGAGAGAGAAGTCTTCTATGGGAAGCTTCAGGCAACTTGCATTGACTTCTATTACAGAAGCTTTTTGCAAGTCGCGGTGCTGAAGTTTAAATCGGCTTTTTTAAAGCACACCGATTAATTATAAAACGCCAAATATCGGCCGATATATCGGTCGACCTCTAGTTAGGATAAAAAATATATATAATGTTTGGGGGTTCTAATTAGAGGGAAGAAGATGGCAGTGAAAATAGTGAAAAATTACATTAGAATTGCTGTTTAACTTGTAATGCTTAACTTGTAATACCAACGGCCACCACCAGATGGCGCCAGCTTACACATCTGGTGGTAATAACTTGTAATACCAACGGCTCACCACCAGATGGTGCCAGCCCCCCCTTCCAAGCCAAGTCGCCAGGACCCTATTTCTAGTCGCCATGGCGACCTGGCGCCCGGGATTTGTCGACCCCTGTATTAGAACAACTGAACTTTTTATTTGGGGTTAATCGGAGGCACTTTAAATGATGGGAGGTGTGTATTGACTGCTATTTAGCCTAAGTTCGCACTGGGCTGCGGGAGTGAAGCCGTGCGAGTTCAGCGAAATCGCAAAAAGTAGTACAGAAATAACTTTTTGAAATCGGTGCAGCGCCGCAGATGTCATTGTTGGCGATCGCCAGCAAATGCCGCCTATTTGACATGTCAAAATGCAGCAGTGTGAACCAGGGCTTAACGTGAGTTTAAATGTGATTGCTTAAAGCGCAGGTTCACCCAAAAAACATCTATATAAGATCATATTCTTTATACTTCCAACATGTACAGTAGGCTTTTTTTTTTGGCTGTACATACCTTATTATGGCTATTTTCAATCCGGCTTCCGGGTAGTCACTCCTGCGGGAGTAGGCATTTCTATGCTGCAATGTAATCTGGGACTTCGCCCAGATGATTAACGTTCTTGAGAAAAAGTTCCCCCCGGCCAGATAAGGCCCCCCCCCTATTGCGTAGGCGCGTCACGAGTGTCACAGAGTTTCCGAAAGAACCCGAACATGCAGAGCTGCGCGTCAGCTCTATATGGCGCCTGCACAGTCAGCTCTACACGGCTCCTAGTCGGTTTCACAGGCGCCGTGTAGAGCTGACTCGCAGCTCTGCATGTTCCGGTTCTTTCGGAAACTCTGTGACACTCGTGATGCGCCTATGCAATTTTCACCTTTCAGCGCTGTAACATTTTTAATGAAAATTGCACGTATGTCATGCAACACTGTACCCAAATATCAATTGTATAAAAAAAAAAATCCCCCACAAATGGAGCTTTCCTTTGGTGCGATTTGATCTCCTCCTCTTCGTTTTTTTTTTTTTTTGCGCTATAAACAAAAAAACGCAAATATTTAAAAAAAAAAATTTTTTTTTTGCTATAGTAAAAATCCCAATTCTTTTCCCTCAGTTGAGGACTATATTTTTGGTAAATAAAATCGCAATAAGCGTATATTGATTGGGTTGCGCAAAAGTTACAGTGCCTACAAAATAGGGGATTTATGGATTTTTTTTTAATAGTAATGGCGGCGATCTGCGATTTTTTTTTTTTTTTTTTTTATCGTGATTGCGGCAGACAAATGGGACACGATTTTGGGACCAGGGACACTTATACAGCGATCAGTGCTATAAATAGGCACTGATTACTGTATACATTTCACTGGCATGAAAGGAGTTAACACTAAGGGGCAATCAAGGGTTTAACTGTGTTACCTAGGGAGTGATTCTAACTGTGGGGGGGAGGGGGACTGACTAGGGGAGGAGACTGATCGGTGTTCCTATATACTAGGAACACGCAATCTGTCTCCTTTTCCCCTGACAGGATGTGAACCTGTGTGTTTACACACACAGCTGCATGTTCCTGTTCTGTCACCAGCAATCGCAGGTGCACAGCGAACATTGCGGTCGCCGGGCACGCACATTGGCTCCCAAGTGACGCGGCAGGCGCGGGCACCCCCTATACCGCTGGGAAGCCAACAACGGAGGGAGAGAGTGTTCCTGCGGACGTCATGTGACAATGGATTGGTAGGGAAGGGCATAAATGTCAAAATTTATTATGGTACCCAAAATCATTAAATGTGACGCTTTATCTTTACCTTGGTGTATGATGTACGTCCCTTGGACCTCAGCAGTCTGTATTGAGAACATTGATTAGGGTAATATCCCCCTGTAACATGTTTCTAATTTCATATCGTTTTCTGCAGCATATCCCCAGCCAAAAATGTAGCATGTCTACACTCTCTGATCCTCATTTCCTTTATTCGTTTCTGACAGTCCTCTCAAGCATTACATATACTGAACATCGTGTGCAGCCCCCTTTAGCTAATATTTTGGCAACTACTGGTTTACAGTATACCATAAATGATGGCCCTATAATTATTCCTACCACTTTGATGTTTGCAGTGTTGTATAATCTTTGTGGGGTAGATGCTGTGATTCATGTGCACTTGCAGGTGTGTGCACGGCAATGGAGTTGCTTTTATTTTTTTATAATTTTATTTTTCCTTTTATTTTTTTTTACATTTTTAAATGTTTTTTTTTTCATTCAACTTAATTGGTATCATAAGGGGGCTAACAAGCCCATATGTGATAGCATTGGGGCATGTCACAAGTCCTTCTTTTTTTTTTTTTTTTTTTAACCTGGGTTCACATTGCTGCGGGTTAGAAATCAGGCAAGTTCAGCTGAACTCACACATATTCAACCCGGCGATGCAGTCCGACTTCGGGGGCAATTTGACAGACATCTGTGCGGGTTCCTGCACAGATATCTATACAAATTGCCTCCCGGAGTCACCAAAAGCATAACCGGAACTACTTTTTGGGAATCGGTGTGGCGCCGCACCGATTCGAAAGGTGCCATTGCCGGCAATCGCCTCCGATTTGGCACGCAAATTGACATGGGCTGACATTTACCACTGTGTATAAGCTCACATGTGTGACTCTTAGGCCTCGTACAGACGACCGGACAGTCCGCTGAAAACGGTCCGCCGGACCGCTTTCAGCGGACATGTCCGGTCGGAGATTTCTGTCTGATGGTTGTACACACCATCAGACAGAAATCCGCGCAGACAGACAGCGCGGTGACGTGTCCGCGCTGTCGCCGCAACGTGCGCGACGCTGGAAGGTCAATGCTTCCACGCATGCGTCGAAGTCATTCGACGCATGCAAGGGATGGCGGCCGGTCGGACATGTACAGTGAGTCTGTACAGACAACCGAACATGTCCGACGGACAGGATTCCAGCGGACATGTTTCTTAGCATGCTAAGAAACATTTGTCCGCTCGAAAACGGTCGGGCGGACAAATGTCCGCTGGAAACCTGTCCGCTCGGCCGTACAGACGACCGAAGCGGACCAGTTTCAGCAGACATGTTCGGTCGTCTGTACGATGCCTTATAGTCACCTGATCTGCTCAGATGTGATGGGGAGGGTATGCTCAGCATAGAAACTCATTGAAAACTAAGCATGTACAGAGTTTCCACCACAGCTCTGCAAAATCCCTAGCTGAATTGGGACTTGGACAGAAGGTGGAGATGGAGAACAGCATGATCAACCTTTTTATTTTTGCAGAACAACATGAATTTATTGATACTTTGTTATGATGTGGGTTTAGTAACATTTTAAGGTCATGTTCCTTTTGTTCTTGATCTTGGCTTCCTGATAAAAATACTGCCTTCCGGAACCTTCTGCACTCAAGTCTCCCTTTTCCCTCATTCCTCGTGACTACATCAGTGTTTCTCGACTCCAGTCCTCAAGGTGCCACAACAGGTCATGTTCCCAGGATTTCCATCAGATCAAACGGCTGTGGTAATTACTAATGCTGCCATACACTATACGAAAAATCGGCCGAAATTCGGTCGTTCAGATAGTTTGTTTGTTTTCCGAACAGATAATCGTTAGGACGTTTTTGAGACGAAAAAACGAAGGACAAGTTTGGAAATTTTCTGCCAAACGAACGATAAATCGGAAAGGTTAATGTGTTTCCCATCCGAACTTTCTGCACTAGGTATATGTAAAAAAAGAAAAACGATTTATCGGTCATTACATGATGGCAATATCGTTTGCGCTCACGGCCAAACATTCGTTTTTCGAAAGTTCGTTCGGACGATTTTTCGTAGAGTGTATGGCCAGCATAAGGCATTGAAACACTGATAAAATCACCTGTACAAAATAATGGAAAGCCTGAAAATAAGACCTGTTGGTGAGCCTTGAGGAACCCTGCTATACATATTAACTGGTTCCCGACCGGTGTCCCACGATCGGGACACAGAGCTGAAGAACGGGGAGATGTTAGTGTAAACACAACATCTCCCCGTTCTGGCTAGGTGACACTGTCACTGATCGTGGTCCCTGTCATCGGGCACAACAATCAGTGACATGTCACGCCAAGCCACGCCCCCTAACAGTTAAGGCACTCCCTAGGACACACTTAACTCCTTCAGCGCCCCCTACAGGTTAACCCCTTCACTGCCAGTGTCATTTTTACAGTAATCTAACACTGATCGCTGTAAAAATGACAACGGTCCCAAAATGGTGTCAAAAGTGTCCGATGTGTCCGCCATAATGTCGCAGTCACGATAAAAATCGCTGATCGCCGCCATTTCTATATAAAAAAAATAATAATAATAAAAATGCCATAAAACTATGCCCTTTTTTGTAGACGCTATAACTTTTGCGCAAACCAATCAAACGCTTATTGCTTTTCTTTTTTCTTTACCAAAAATATGTGAAAGAATATATATTGGCCTAAACTTTTTTTTTTTTTTATATATATTTTTTTGGGTTATTTATTTAGCAAAAAGTAACAAATATAAAAACTGCAGAGGTGATCAAATACCACCAAAAGAAAGCTTTATTTGTGGAAAAAAAGAACGTAAATTTTGTTTGGGAGCCACGTCGCACGGCCGCGCAATTGTCAGTTAAAGCAACGCAGTGCGGAATCGCAAAAAGTGGCTGGTCTTTAACCAGCCAAATAGTCCGGGGCTTAAGTGGTTAAAGAGGACCTTCAGCCTCAGCCCCCTCTTTTTTTTTTTTTTTTTTTTTTTTTTTTTTATATACCCCCCGCTTACCTGGAGGCAATGTCTGCACAATGTTGACACTCGCCCAGCCACAGGATCCAGCGTTGTCCTGCTGACATACTTCTGTCAACAGACACTGACACTGCTTAGGAAGTGATATACTGACAGAAGCACTCAAGCGGAGTGTGGGACGTTCCGTCACATGCATATTAACCACTTCAGCCCCGGAAGATTTGGCTGCTCAATGACCAGGCCATTTTTTGCAATATGGCACTGCGTCGCTTTAACTGACAATTTGGCGGTCGTGCGACGCTGTACCCAAACAAATAGAGCTTTCTTTTGGTGGTATTTTATCACCCATGCGGTTTTTATTTTTTGTGATATAAACAAAAGAAGAGCGACAATTTTGAAAAAAAACACTATCTTTTGCTTTTTGCTATAATAGCTATTCCAATTTTTATTTATTTTTTATAATTTTTGTTCCCTCAGTTTAGGCCAATATGTATTCTTCTACATATTTTTGGTAAAAAAAAATCGCAATATGCTTATATTGATTGGTTTGCCAAAAGTTATAGCGTCTACAAAATATTGGGTAGTTTTATGGCATTTTTATTATTTTTTTTTACTAGTAATGGCGGCGATCTGCAATTTTTATCGGAACTGCGACATTATGGTGGACACACCAGGACCATTGGCATTTATACAGCATTCAGTGCTTTAAAAATGCACTGATTACTGTAAAAATGTCACTGACAAGGGAAGGGGTTAACACTAGGGGGCTATCAAGTGGTTAACTGTGTTCCCTAATGTGTGTTCTAACTGGAGGGGGGATGGGACTGACAAGGGCAAGAGATTGATCAGTGTACATACATTGCATGAACACACGATCAGTCTTCTCGCCCATGAGAGAACCGGGATGTGTGTTTACACACACATCCCCATTCTTGGTCTGTAATGAGCAATCGCAGATGCCCGGGGGCCATCGCGATGGCTGGGTACTCGCATCGGCTCCGGGGACACACTTTGAGCACGCACACGCCGCCGGAGGCGTCTTAAAGAGCCAACGTACAGCTACGACGGCTCGCGCAGGGGGGCCAGCCTGCCGCATTATAACCAGAAGCGGTTAATGTTGATGGTAGGTGGGGGCAGGGTAGCAGGTCAAACATTTGTGAACACAACAAAGAACTGTGCAGACTCTCGGATTTCTATGATTTTTGTCATTTCTGTACATACATCTTGGTGCAGGAAATAATGCCGGGGGCCAGTTCACACCACATGCAGTCCATTGCGTTTTTAATCTGCATCAAAAACGCATTGGCAGGATGATTTCCAATGGCATAGTTCACACCAGTGAAGTGCGTTCCAGTGCAGTCAACAAAAGTAAAACGTGCTGCATTTTTTTCTACATTAAACGCATCGTGAACATGACCACCCGCCCTGGAATGCAAAAAAGGGGAAAAACGCATTAAGAACTCGCTGGAACACATCAAAAACGCACATGCAGAAATGTCTGGATCACAAATGTGTGGTGTGAACCGGCTCTGAACAAAGACTCTGGAGAGAAAAAGCGATGAGGTAATTGAAATATATTTCTATTGCTTGGTCCATTTTAAGACTAGATACATTTTTCTGCATTTCCTGTTTTAAAAAATAAGGTGAGAGGTTTAAAAATGTAAACACTTCTGCTTTAACGCAAGCTAGAGAGACAGGTTTTTGGATGTGCTGCCATTCGGGTGTGTCTGTTTTGTAGATGTTTCAGAGCTGGAGACGGCGAGATTTGGCAAACGGTGACATCATGTATACAATGACACACTCTGTAATTAATACAGACAACATAAATTCTAATGCAACATGTGCAAACCTATCTGGGATCAGTGTAATGTTAAACCAATAGAAGTACAGTATGTCATTGTATAACAATTTTAACAAAATGAGCTTAAAGTTTTACTAAAGTCAAATAGTTTTTTTTTTTAATTAAAATAACAAACATGTTATACTTACCTTTTTTGTGCAGTTTTATTGCTCAGAGTGGCCCCGATCCTCCTCTTCTGGGGTCCCTGGCGGCGATCTTGCCTCCTTGTTTTTAGGACCACTATAGCCAGCTGCTGGCTATAGGGAGAGTGTACTCTGCACGCTCCTGACCTGTGTGTCTTTGGAGCCGCACTCCATAGACTTACACAGCGGGACTTGGGCCCGCCCCCCACTTCCTCTTCACTGCATCTGATTGACAGCAGCAAGAGCCAATGGCTCCTGCTGCTGCTCGAATGCAGTGTAAAGAGAAAAAGAGGGGAGAATAGATGCAGCCATGCCCAGTGCGGATCTCTTCTCTTCCCCTTCACACAGGGAAGGAGTGGCACAGAGAAACTGAAAAGTCAGCGGCTATGGCCACGACTGTATCACAGGAGCGCTTCCCAGAACGGGGGTTTGCTCTTGTGGGGAGGAGCTGAGACAGCCACTGAGGGACCACAGAAGACGAAGATCGGGGCCACTCTGTGCAAAAGGAACTGCACAGTGGAGGTAACCTTTACTAACCCTTTAAGCCCCCATGAGTGCCTCCATAGCAAGGGGCTTCTATATGGGAGCACACGGAGGGCAGGAGGAGCCAGGAGCGCCGGTGACTTGTCCTCAATGTTCCCCTATGGGGAAAGTTCATTCACTGACTGCACAGGCGCAAACTTCCCGACGGAAATCTCCGAACCTCGCCCGGCATCCAGGCTCATTCTTTAACATCCCCGTGGATTGGAGGATGTTAAAAAAAGAGCCAGGAGGCCAAGCGAGCGAAGCGAGCCATCCGAGCGCAGCGAGCCATCCGAGCGCAGCGAGGACGTGAGGCCGACTGGCCACTTACCTCAAAATCCACGTCGCCCTGGATGCCGGCCGCCGTTCTGGGATTTCCGTCAGCAAGTTTGCACCTGCGCAGTGCTTGAAGGAATTTTCCCGATAGCTGGAACCAGCTCTGCGCATCAGTTCGCTCATGCGCTGGAACTTCCATGATACCTGGAACCAGCACGGCAGATCACCGGCAAGGGAGTCCAGAAGGATCGGGGCTGCTCTGTGCAAAACCATTGCACAGAGCAAGTAAATATAACATATTTGTTGTTAAAAAAAAATAAAAAAGAACCTTTACAATTACTTAAATAAACAAATGTGTTGGTCTGCAAAGCTTGCTATTATCTTGGCAACCCACTGGGCTGTCTGTGAAACATAAAATGGAAGAAGCTGCCAAATTGGCAGAGCTCGGCTCCCGCCGCATTAAATTAAACACTATGCTTAGCACCAAACTTTGATTTCTTTCCTGAACAGAGAAGTGGATTTCCTGAATTGGAAATGTTTCTATTGCTAAGAAACTATTTTAATGTTCTCCAAGATCTGACACTTTTGTGTTTCATTTGCTGATTTGTTTGGTCATTCAGAGCAGAGGTGCTTATTCTTTTTATGCTGAAAAATGACCAGTCCCTTTTTTTATTTTTTCCCAGCATCTTGATTCAAGGACCCTAAATTGAGAGGTACCTAGTAAAATGAGTATTTAACCACTTCCCGCCCGGCTATAGCAAAATGACTGCCGGGCGGTGGTTCGGTTATCCTGACTGGACGTCATATAATGTCCAGCAGGATAACAGCTGCTGCGCGCCCGTGGGGGCGCGCATCGCGGCAATCGTTGTGGCGGCGTGTCAGTCTGATACACCGCTACATCTATCTTGGTAAAGAGCCTCCGACGGAAAAGAAAAAAAAAGAGGTGATCACGTACCACCAAAACAAAGCTCTATTTGTGAGGGAAAAAAATGAATTTTTTGTTTGGGTACAGCCTCACTCGACCGCACAATTGTCAGTTAAAGCGACGCAGTGCCGAATTGCAAAAAGTGCTCTGGTCAGGAAGGGGGTAAATTCTTCTGGGGCTGAAGTGGTTAATGCGCATATTTATGGGCTTCAGATTACAACCCCTGTTCCAAAAAGTTGGGTGGCTGTGTAAAACCTACATAAAAACAGGAGTGCGCTGATTTGCAAATCTCGTTAACCCATAGAAAATGGAAAACATATCAAATATTTAAACTGAGAAAATGTACCTTGTTAAGGGGAAAAAATAAGGTAACTTTGAAATTTTTGGCAGCAAAACATTTACAGGGCCATGTTCACTACGATGTAACATCCTCTCTTCTTTTAACCACTTCAGCCCGGACGACCATATTGCTGGTGAAAGACCGGAGTACTTTTTGCGAATTCGGCACTGCGTCGCTTTAACTGACAATTGCGCGGTCGTGCAACGTGGCTCCCAAACAAAATTGGCGTCCTTTTTCCCCCACAAATAGAGCTTTCTTTTGGTGGTATTTGATCACCTCTGCGGTTTTTAGTTTTTGCGCTATAAATAAAAATAGAGCGACAATTTTGAAAAAAATATATGTTTTTACTTTTTACCATAATAAATATCCCCCCCCCAAAAAAAAAAAATATATATATATATATAAAAAAATGTTTTCCTCAGTTTAGGCCGATGCGTATTCTACATATTTTTCGTAAAAAAAAAAAAAGCAATAAGCGTTTATTGATTGGTTTGCGCAAAAGTAATAGCGTTCACAAAATAGGGGATAGTTTTATGGCATTTTTATATATATATTTTTTTACTAGTAATGGCGGCGATTAGCGTTTTTTCTTTTTCGTACTGCGACATTATGGCGGACACTTCGGACACTTTTGACACATTTTTGGGACCGATGGCATTTTTATAGCGATCAGTGCTAAAAAAATGCACCGATTACTATAAAAATGCCACTGGCAGGGAAGGGGTTAACACTAGGGGGCGAGGAATGGGTTAAGTATGTTCCCTGGGTGTGTTCTAACTGTAGGGGGGTGGGGGTGGACTCACTAGGGGAAATGACTGATCGCTGTTCATACATTGTATGAACAGACGGTCAGGCATTTCTCCCCTGACAGGACCGGGAGCTGTGTGTTTACACACCCACACACACACACACACACACACACACACACACACACAGCTCCCGGTTCTCGCTCTGTAACGAGCGATCGCAGGTGCCCAGCGCCTCCACCTCAAGAGGTATATGACCTGCTGGAAGACAGCGACAGTGATGCAGAATCGCTTGCAGAGTTGAGTGATAGTGACTCGTGGGGGAAGTTCGTCATCAGATGCAGAAATCGATTTTGGCTATGATCCTGCGTCTCTGCCCAGCGATGTGCGGACTTGGTGCTCGATTGACTGCAGTACGAAGCACGTAGCGCCCCCCAAATGTCCGTTTACAGGAGCACCTGGTATCAAACGGGATGTTGAGGATGACAACCACTTGGCATACCTCCAACTCTTTTTGACCGATGAGGTCATTGAAAAAAATTGAGAGTTCTCATCCAGCTCCAAAACTGAAAACAATTTGGGAGGTTTATCAAATAATGCTGAAGAATTTCCAGCAGACCTTTGTACCAGACAAAGACATAAGTATTGACGAAAGTCTAATGGCCTACAAAGGAAGACTCAGCTGGATACAGTTTATCGCATCAAAGCGAGCTCGATTTGGCATAAAATTGTTCATGCTGTGTGAATCCAGCACTTGGTACATCTGGAATTCGGTCCTGTACACCGGGAAAGGGATCAAATTCAGCAAACGATTCAGCAGTTATAGAATGGCAACCACTTTGGTTCTTTCTCTGAGCCATTGCTGAATCGGGGCTACTGTGTAACCACAGAAACTTTTTATACTTCTCCAGAACTCTGAGTTCCTTCTTCTGAACAAGACGGATGCATATGGGACCGTTAGGGCTAACCGGCGTGACATGCCACCAACCTTTGGCAATAAAAAGCTCAAGGCAGGAGAAATGGTTGCCTGGCCGAAAAGGAAAAATTATGGCACTGAGGTGGCCTGCCGTGTAGAGCTGACTGCGCAGGCGCCGTAAATTGCAGTGTCACTCGTGTGTATTTTCGGAAGCCGTGATGCGCTATCGAAGGCTGTCAATCAACTTGCTTGTCTTCGGGAACGCCTATACCAGGAAGTAATCCCCGCTCGGAGCCATAGAAGAAATACTGCTAAAATGATAAGTACCAAAATAAAATAAAAAAATACTGCAGATGTCAGCAGTATGCTGGATCTAACTGCAGAAAGTTGATTTTTGGGTGAACTCCCGCTTTAATTCAGTGCAGAGCCATTCTCTGCTCAAGCTGACACCTGTCAAGGAAAAAAAAAACAGGCAGCCTGCCAAGTTTCTCACCCATGAAAAACAATACAAAAAATAAATAAAAATAAAACCTGCAAGACAAAGGCATAGCATACTAGCTCATTATGAAATACTTACCTTAGAATGAAGCCCACGCAGCGGTCCTGGCACACTTCTCTAGCTGGCGACATGTCTCCAGGAGTTATTTCCGGGTATCACGGGCTCCGACGCTGTGATTGACCGGAGCCGCGATGACGTCACTCCCGTGCATGCGAGTGGGAGCCGCTGTTAACGGCACATCAGCTGAAGAAACTGCACGCTCGGTCCATTTCTTCAGTGCACATTTACCAATGACGTCGGCACATGCTGATACAGGGGATATCTCCTAAACCATGTAGGTGTAGGTTTAGGGGTTATCCCCTGTGTCAGTAACCCTGTAGGTTTAGGGAATATGTACCCGTGTAGGTTTTGGAGATATCCATGGTAGCTACAGGTAAGCCTTAGTATAGGCTTACCCATAGTCAAAAGTGGTCTGTAAGGGTTTACAACCAATTTAAAGACTAAGCCTTTTTATGACACTTGTTTCTTAAAAGTTAAAATCAGTATTTTTTGCTAGAAAACATATATATTTTAGCAGAGACCCTAGAGAATAAGTTGGTGGTTGTTGCAATATTTTATGTCGCACTGTATTTGCTCAGCAGTCTTTCAAACGCAATTATTTTTTATTTTTAAATGCACTTGAATGAATAATAATAAAAAACTAAATGGTAAAATTAGCCCAATTTTTTTGTATAATGTGAAAGATGACGTTACACCGCGAGAATCCTGATTTTTATTCTAAGCAAAAAAATCGTGATTCTCATTTTAGCCAGAAATGTGCAGCTCTACTTCTACCAGAGGTTTGCCTAAGAAGTGAGTCAAGTAATTGGTGCCTAAAGGCAAAGTTTCTTGCAAAATGAATGATTGACCTACACTATGCCGAAATATTTCCATACACATTTTTTTTCTTTATCTAATGCTTTAGGAATGTATCTGGTTCTAAGCAGAAGCACTCAGACTATGTAGACTATGTAGTGCCCTATTTTATTAGGATGAAGCAGATGGCTTATGTGGGTAATTATCAGTATAATTCTCGGTACCGTTTCCCCCCGCCCCCCTAATTGATTCATGAAGCTTTGGTAATGAATAAACACGTCACCCTACCCTTTTTGGTAGGATCATTTATGATATACGGTAAGCTTGCCTGATGATAACCGCAAAGCTCAGACCAACATGGCATTGGCGGAACATTTCCAATGACATTACCTGTTTTTGCCGACTTTCAGGGTCCCTTGAGTTTGTTACAATTGTTTTAGGTGTTTTGCACAACGTTGATTAATAAAGACCCATTGCAATTCCTATTAGACGATAGGGCTGGGGGAAAAAATCGATTTGAATCGAGTTGAGAAGTCAAATGAATCGAGTTGAGAAGTCAAATCGATTCAGATTTTCAGCAAATCAATTTTTTTGATTTTTTTTTCTTTTCACCAGGACCGGCCCTGAGGAGCTGCGGCAGGAGTTTTTAGGCGAGGCCGCAGCTTTGGCCTAGTCTGCGAGGCTGGATGGCGCGGACTAGGCCGAAGCTGCGGCCTCGCCTAAAAACTCTTGCCGGAGCTCCTCAGGACCGGCGCGGTGTCCATAAAAAAAATAATTGAATCGTGAATCGAGTTTTTTTTTTTTTTTTTTTTTAAATCACAGATTTTTTGGGGGGAGAAAATCGCCCAGCTCTATTAGACGACTAGTACTGTTGAAGGGCAGCTATACCACCGCCCTTCAGCAGCGCATTGCCGGCGGTTTTAACCCTTTCTCGGCCGCTAGCAGGGGTTAAATGCGCCCCACTAGCGGCCGAAATGCGCAGCAAATCTGCCCATAGCGTCGGCCGTAAAAATAGACTCGACAGGGCTGAACGCTGTACCGACTGGCACCAGAGGGGGGAAGGAATCCGATGAGCGGAAGTTCCACTTTTGGGTGGAACTCCGCTTTAAGACCCCTTTCACACTGAGCCGCTCAGTGTGAAAGGAGTCTTAAAGCGGAGTTCCACCCAAAAGTGGAACTTCCGCTCATCGGATTCCCAAACCACGCCCCCCCCCCCCTCGATGCCAGTCGGTACGGCATTCAGCCCTGTCGAGTCACAGTCTGCCAATAGACATTGATAGGCTGCAGGCAGTGAGGCTGAACACGGCACTCGTGCCTCCTGAGTGCACTAAAATGCTGGGACGCATTCACAGCAGCTAGATTTTACTGATACATGGTGACAGTGACTCAAGGGCACCCTGCGTTTGGTTGTGGTGAGTGGGTACAGTGGACGCCACCACAGGAAATGTGTATATGGCCCAATTAAAAAAATCCCACAATTTGAACAGCATTCTGTTGGCATCTGACCAGATCTGTTCACGTGTGATTGTGTGCACACTATAGGAATAGTTTGTCTGGAAAGCGATTCCAAGGGAATTTAGGTTTTAAATACATTGTAGTTTAGTGCACTTGTGTCACACTCTCTCACATGATGAGATTTATTTCCTTTACACAAATTCCATTCCTAATTGCAATGAACTAATGGGCAACGTTTGGTCATAAGCCTTTCAAAGTCATCCTTCTAATAGGCTGGGCTTGGTAGTACCTGGTAATACTTGCTCATACCTTGTGCTCATACCTTGTGGATGACCTCTATGCATTTATTTGACATCCTTCCCTTTAAAAAAATCCAACTGCACTTTCCTGTTTTCCACGTTGGCAAAGGCCTTACTTATATATTACAAAGGCCTTACTTATATATTACAAAGGCCTTACTTATATTACATTGTTGCTCCTATTACATCACTTCACTTTCATATTACTGTTTGCTCCAAAATCTATATCTGTCTTGATCTATTTTACATATTCTTTTTTTATACTAGTTGATCTACACATAAGATGCCTCAATTGGACCACTTTTATGCAGGTGGTTCTGCCATATACTCAAAGTGAACCATTTATCTTAAAAGTAATTTTAAAGCTTATTCTTTTTTTATTAATTAATTATATGTCATACTTACCTGCTCTGTGCACTGGTTTGGTGCAGAGCAGCCCCTATCCGCCTCTTCTGGGGTTCCACATTGGCGCTCCTGGCTCCTCCCATTTTGCAAGTGCACCCTATATAAACATAGAAAGCCACTTTCTATGGGGACACTCACGCATGCTCCCTCCTGACCTCGGCTGCCTGCGCCTGCCTCTTCCCTGCCTCGCTCATCATAAAATTTGACAAGCAGCAGGAATGCATGAAGGTAAAATACCTTAAAGGGGAAGTTCTTTTCTGTTCTTTTCGTATTTTTTGGGTGGTGGGTGCCTAGTTTCGACAGGCAGCCTTAGACTCCTGTAAAAATTTACCCCCCCAAGAAAAACTGGAAAACCACCAAATGTGCCCAGATGCAGTCAGTGCTCTGCAGGGCAAACCTGCCAGATGTTATGTACATACAATTTTCTAGAAACAAGGATGCTAACTAACCCTTAAGTGGTTTGGATTTGCACGTCTCCTTCTTCATCACACTTCCTTCCTCGTGTTTCCTGCTTTTACAAACAACGTAGAGGTGCTTTAAAAGCTCAGCAAGTGATTTATCTGGTAGTTTCAAAGGAAAAACATGTATGACAAGCCTGCGATAACCCTAGTCTTTTAAAATGAAAAGCTATATTTATCTCAGAATTTATTCTTTCAGCACTTTTCTATTGGTTATAATCTGCCGTGAAAGCATTAAAAAAATATATGAAACCTGAATTTCAACTCAAAGCACTTGCAGTTCTGTCCGGCCAGTCCTGAGATTTACACAGCCCTGCCAGACAGCAGAGTCAGGCTAGTGACCTGAGTGTTCTCTGCAGTTATAGGCACTCCTATTGCGTAAAGGGAAAAATCAGCAGAAGTGTGGGAGAAGCACCCCAGGATTCATGAAAGGGGTGGACTGTCATTAAGGGGCAGATCCACAAAAAAATTACGCCGGCGTATCTATTGATTTCCGTTTGTCTTTTTTCCGGCGTATAGTTAAAGCTGCTATTATGAGGCGTACTCAATGTTAAGTATGGCCGTCCTTCCCGCGTACAATTTTGAATTTTTTACGTTGTTTGCGTAAGTCGTTCATGAATAGGAATTTGCGTAGAATGACGTCACCGTCGTAAGCATTGGCTGGTTCCGGATTAATTTTGAGCATGCGCACTGGGATACCCCCAGGGACGGCGCATGCGCAGTTAAAAAAAAAAAACGTTGTTTACGTCGGGTCACGACGTATTAGCATAAAACACGCCCCCATCACAGCCATTTGAATTCCGCACCCTTACGCCGCGAGAGATGCACTACGCCGCCGTAACTTACGGCGCGGATTCGTTGTGGATCCAATTTAAAAAAGATAAGTTACGGCGGCGTAGCGTATCTTAGATACGCTGCGCCCGGCGCAGATGTATGTGGATCTGCCCCCGAGGCCTCCTACACACGGTCGAACATGTCCGCGGACCAGTTTCATCGGACATGTTCGGTCATGTGTACGGCCTATCGGACCGTTTTCCAGCGGACATTTTTCCAGTGGACCGTTTTCCAGCTGACAAAAGTTTCTTAGCAAGCTAAAAAACGTGTCCGCTGGAAACATGTCCGTCGGACATGTCCGATGGTTAGTACACCTAATCGGACATTTCCGCTGGTTATGACGTGTAACCAGCGTCCCGAAATGCCGCGCATGCGTCGAATTGATTCGACGCATGCGTGGAAGCATTGCACTTCCGTGTTTGAGAACGTCTGTGTCTTCTACGTCACCGCGTTCTCTGTCCGCTGGGATTTTGGTCTGATGGTGTGTACACACATCAGACCAAAAGCTCCCAGGAGACATGTCCGATGAAAACGGTCCGCGGACCGTTTTCATTGGACATGTCTCCTCGTGTGTACGGGGCCTGAGTGTTTTTTGCTGTTGCACTTTACTTGATGATTAGAACTTTTATTAACACGCATTATGTGCCCTGATCTTCTGCTTCTTGGGTACAACTTGCACATATTTCTTCATGGAGACAACCCTGCTCTATGGTAAGCACAGCCGTGAACAGTCCTGGATGCTTTGTTGACTGTTGGATACTCCACTAGTGTGTTGCGAATCTCAAGGTTTTTCCAGTCATCGTAATTGATACATTCATCAATCTGGACTTGTTATATCTGTTATAATTTACTTACGCCCTGTGCTGCAATTGCTTATCTTGTCAATTCTATCAAATGTTTTTCTACATACTTTTACAGGCTATAAGGGTGCGTTCACACTTGCGATTGTACTCTGCCAGTGATTTATATTGAGAAACCCAGCGGGAGTTCCTACAATTACAGTATCTCACAAAAAGTGAGTACACCCCGGATTTTTGTAATTATTTTATTATATCTTTTCATGAAATGACACTTTGCTACAATATAAAGTAGTGAGTGTACAGCTTGTATAACAGTGTAGATTTGCTGTCCCCCAAATAACTCAACACACAGCCATTAATGTCTAAACCGCTGGCAACAAAAGTGAGTACACCCCTAAGTGAAAAGTCCACTCCTCCATGAGGACATCGCAGAGCTGGTGGATTTTGGAGACCTTGCGCTCCTCCACCTTCCATTTGAGGATGCCCCAATAGGGTTTAGGTCTGGAGACATGCTTGGCCAGTCCATCACCTTTACCCTCAGCTTCTTTAGCAAGGCAGTGGTTGTCTTGGAAGTGTGTTTGAGGTCGTTATCATGTTGGAATACTGCCCTGTGGCCTAGTCCCCGAAGGGGGGGGGGGATCATGCTCTGCTTCAGTATGTCACAGTACATGTTGGCATTCATGGTTCCCTCAATGAACTGTAGCTCCCCAGTGCCGGCAGCGCTCATGCAGCCCCAGACCATGACACTCCCACCACCAAGCTTGATTGTAGACACACTTGTCTTTGTACAACTCAGCTGGTTGCTGCCACACACGCTTGACACCACCTGAACCAAATACGTTTATCTTGGTCTCATCAGATCACAGGACATGGTTCCAGTAATATATGTCCTTAGTCTGCTTGTCTTCAGCAAACTGTTTGCAGGGTTTTTTGTGCATCATCTTTAGAAGAGGCTTCCTTCTTCAACATCAGCCATGCAGACCAATTTGATGCAGCGTGCGGCGTATGGTCTGAGCACTGACAGGCTGATCCCCACCCCTTCAACCTCTGCAGCAATCATACATCTATTTCCCAAAGACAACCTCTGTATATGACGATGAGCACGGTAATACAAGCTGTACACTCACTACTTTACATTGTAGCAAAGTGTCATTTCTTCGGTGTTGTCACATGAAAAGATATAATAAAGTATTTACAAAAACGTGAGGGGTGTACTCACTTTTGTGAGATTCTCTAGCTGTAAAAGGCAGCTCCAATTTACAGCACAACCATTAGGACTGTATTGATAGAAGTTCCCCACTGTGTTTTTGGTTTTCAGTTCCCAACATTCCCTTTTCTACATTGCTGTTTTTGTGGTCTTTTCTTCACAACTTTGTGAAAAGAGAGGACCTCTTGGCTATCTGAAATTTTAGCAGTACAAGATTTGAGAAAGCCGACTTGTTTGTTATGGAATACTGCATATGATTGCCCATTACTTTCTAAAGTGTTCTCCTTTTCACCTGCTTTTTGCCCTTTTTCTCTCCATTCAGGCTTTTGATGTGGCAGAGCGTGAGCTGGAAATACCGGCATTGCTTGACCCATATGACATGGTATCCATGAAAGTTCCAGACCGTCTTAGCATTATGACCTATGTATCTCAGTATTACAACATTTTCCGGAATTCCAACCCAGGTCAGTGATTAAAGTATAATTAAGCGCAAAACCTTTTTCTTTTTAGATTCTGATAGTGGTAGGTGTTTAGAACAGGGGTAGGCAACCTTGGCACTCCAGCTGTGGTGAAGCTACAAATCCCATCACGCCTCTAGGAGTCGCGCCTGTGATTGCCAGGGTCTTGCAATGTCTCATGGGACTTGTAGTTTCACCACAGCTGGAGGGCCGAGGGTTGCCTTCCCCTGGTTTAGAACCACTGTCACCATTTTTTATTGTTGTCCTTGTCTCCTTCAGGAAGAGTCGCTTGTCTAATGGCTAGTTTCAATGGGAATATTTGTTTTTATGATAGTTGTAGCAGGTTCTGTTCCCGTATGTTTCGCCTGCAGTTTCCCTGCATTTTAAAGGAATCTGGTGCAGTTTTGTTCACCGAGTTCAGGTTAAAAAATTTTTACTTGAAATTGCACATGAATCTGACTAGAAAACGCACTAAACTCTTTTTAAAAAGGACTGCGGCCGGCCGGCAGATATGTGAACCGCCTCTATAGAGAAGGCTTCCCAGTTCACGTGTCACATTCAAAATGCATCCAATTCGCATATATGTGAACTGTTTAGGCCGATACGTATTCTTCTACATATTTTTGTTAAAAAAAAAAAAAAAACGCAATAAGCTTTACTAGTAATGGCGGCGATCTGCAATTTTTGTCAGGCCTGCGATATAGCGGCGGACACATCGGACACTTTTGACACTATTTTGGAACCATTCACATTTACACTATATAGTAATGCACTGATTACTGTATAAATGTGACTGGCAGGGAAGGGGTTAACACTAGGGGGCGAGGAAGGGGTTAAATGTATTCCCTGGGAGTGATTCTTACTGTGGGGGGAGGGGACTGACTGGGGGAGGTGACCGATCTGTGTCCCTATGTACAAGGGACACAGCATCGGTCTCTCTCCCTGACAGGACGTGGAGCTCTGTGTTTACACACAAAGCTCCACACCCCTGCTCTGTCACTGCCGATCGCGGGTATCGGGCGGACATCGCAGCCACCAGGCACACGCATTGGCATCTCAGCGATGCGCCGGGCACAGTTTTTCCTCGCTGCGCGCCCCCAGCGGCGCGTGCGGGGAATGCAAATAAAAGGACGTCCAGGGACGTCCACCCGGCAGTTGAGAGCTGCGCTGTGGACGTTTTTCGTCTACAGCGCGGGTCTCAAGTGGTTAAGCAGGGTTTCATCAATGTCACTGCAGGCTGAATCACTTGATTGGTTCAGACCTGGTTGGCCTCAATTCTGTGCTTGCTGTCTGGTCTGAGTTCTGCTCCACTGGCTGGTTTGAGTTTGAGTGGTTGGCATGGCTAACTGGTTTGGGTTCTAGTGAATAGTGAAATACCACTTATAAACAAAAAGGTTACACTCACATAGGCAGAAATAATGTCTGCATGTCCTAAATCCCAGGCTATGGACTCGCTATCTGGTGCCACAAACCAGGCACTATCGTAGCTCAAAAGTGTTGCTCATTCAGACGAAACTCGTATGTGTATGGCGGGTTCTCAGAGGCGTTGTCACGCTTGGATGCTTTTGAGCTATGTGAGTGCCTGGTTTCTGGTGCCGGAGTGTGAGTCCGCAACGTTTGATTACATTCTGACGCTATTTGTGTCTTTTTAACCTTTTTAGTTTTATATTAGATCTTTTTAAGTGATAATTCACAATTGTTGACTTGAATATGGGATTTTCATCTTGATGTATTCATATGAGGATGGCAGTCCAGAGTGGACCATACAAAAACACTTTCGGACCTTTCGGTAATCTTGGGGGTCGATTGTGACAGTGAGCTTCTCCCCAGTGGGAGTAATCACTGGGTGTTTTTTGTTTTTTCCACCTTATCAGCACATCGGTGGCAGTAAATCTTTCATTTGCATTTTGGGTGTATTATGACATCTGCGGATACCGCTGTCTCAATAACATTTCCCAGAAGGGCAGATTCCTCCATCCTCACAAGGAGATGGGGACAGCCACACACTGATTGAAAGACGGCCAGTCCCTGCTGAATTGGCCAAATTTTGATCAGTGTATGGCCAGCATTACTTTTTATCTGGTAGTTTGCACTCTGCTACTGTTTTATTCTTGTTAATGTATACTTTTTATTTATCTTCACAGCCGGAGTTCCTCAGTTCAAACAGACCTCCCCACTGCAGCAAGGAGATAGTCAAGTTGCACAGCCTCAGGTAAAAAATAGCCCCACTAATAGAGTTAAAGTGGTTGTAATAAACACACCCCCATTATCCATTCTCTTATGTGGCAATAATGGGAGTGTGATAGGAGCTCTTCTGCACGCTCATGGCTCAGTCTGCTCTTGCTCCTGAGCAAAGGGACTGTTAAGCCTCGTACACACTACAAAAAAATCTGACAGCTCAGGTTGGAACCAATGTACTAATTATGTGATTTTAGTACATTGAGCCCAGGTTGGGCTGCGGGAGAGAAGCGGTGCAAGTTCAGCTGAACTCGCACAATTTCACTCCCACTGGCAGTCCCGATTTGACATGTCAAATCGCATCTCAAATCGTACCCAATGTGAACCAACTCTGAATGCTGTTTTTTCAGCAGGAGTGTTGGACAGAAGCCAGTCTTACAACCGGTTTCTGACAGAAATCTTTTTTATTCCTGTCGAACTTCCCGAATTTTGACACGTGTATACCTGGCTTAGACCTGACAGGTATGAATGCTAACCGCTCATATAATGCTTGAGGCACTAAAGACACTGAGAGACATATTACTCGGTGCGGCTTTTGAATATCCTAAAGGGTATTAAAGTAGAACAGTCTTTTGGGAAAGTCGGCAGCAACCACCCATACACCTTTTAATTATTGGTAGAGAAATCTAAGCATTCTCGGAAAACCTGCATTTATATTTGCACCCTAAATTTTAACTAAAGGCAATTTTTCTTTTTTTTCCGGTTGGATAGAGTGGAGAGGGATCAGAACACCTGTTTTTATTGCTGTCGGCGTCTCTGTTGGGGAGATTCGCCCTTTTTTTTATTTGTCCTGTTAACGGTTATCATTGAAAGGGAAAAAAACAAAACGCAAATTTTGTGTTGTCCCCGTAACAGTGAAGGGGAATCTCTCCAATGACGCACAAAAAATTCAATTTTTTTACAATCAGATTAATTTCCCATTTACTTTGGTTATTGGTCACCATTTAGGTAATTAACAATAAACAGTATATGGTGAGAGTTTCAGTATATGTGAAGTGTGTATTTGTTATTTCATTTAGGGTAGTTTGGATACCACAAGTCCAGCCACTCGTGTGGCACTGAGCAGCACCTGTGCCTTATGCCAGCAACATGTTCACCTTGTACAGAGATGCTTAGTAGATGGAAAGCTGTATCATCGGCAGTGTTTCAGGTACACCTTTAAGCCATTTTCTTTTATTCCCTTTGAGGTTATTTTCCTCCCTTTACCCATCATTTCTGTTTCTGTGTCCTACGATCAGCTGCAAGAGGCAGCCCCATTGAACAAGAGACTGCCCTCCTCCGCAGCTAATCACTGCCACTCGCTTGTAATACAGCGATTACATGCCAGTGACTGGCGATTACATGCGAGTGATTGGCCCTGGACGTAGACTGGACTAAACACTTGCATGTGATGGTTAGATATTTTTAAATGATGACCAATTTTCAGCTTTCGGTGCTCACATTTTGAATGACAATTACTCCGTCATACAACACTGTACCCATATGACATGTGTGTCCTTTTTTTTCATACAAATAGAGCTTTCTTTTGGTGGTATTTGATCACCACTGGGTTTTTTTGTGCTATAAATGAAAAAAGACTGAAAATGTGTAAATAAAAGTATTTTTCTTTTGTTTCTGTTATAACATTTTGCAAATTGGTAATTTTTCTTCATAAATTTTGGCCAAAATGTATACTGCTACATATCTTTGGTAAAAAATAACCCACATCATTGTAAATTACCGTATATACTCGAGTATAAGCAGAGTTTTTCAGCACATTTTTTTGTGTGCTGAAAATGCCCCCCTCGGCTTATACTCGAGTCACCTTTTTGTGCCTGATCTCCCGGACTTTGGGGACTTTGTCCCCTGGACCCCAAACTTGGCACACATATAGCCCCACTCTTCCTTTACAAGTGTGCAAAGTTTGTTGTCTGGGGGACCGACGGCCGGGGAGCACCAATTTTTCAAAATCGGGTACCCCTTCCATAGACTCCCATGTTAAACGGTAATTTCTCTGGTAACTTTGGGGACCCGGTACCGGCCGGCCGTAGGTCCCCTGGACCCGAAACTTGGCACACATGTAGCCCCAGTTCTCATTTACAACTGTGCAAAGATTGCTGTCTGGGGGACCTACAGCCAGGGAGCACCAATTTTTCAAAGCCGGGCACCCCTTCTATATACTCCAATGTTTAAATATCAGTCTAGTCATGGGCACAGTGAGGCATGCACATGGACACAGTGAGGCATGCAGATGGACACCCTAGGCTTATACTCGAGTAAATAAGTTTTCCCATTTTTTTGTGGTAAAATTAGGTGCCTCGGCTTATATTCCCGTCGGTTTATACTCGAGAATATACAGTTAACCACTAGGGGGCGCTAAGGGGTTAAGTGTGCCCCAAGGGAGTGATTCTTACTGTAGGGGGGCGTGGCTGTAGGTGTGACGTCACTGATCGCCGTTCCCTATAACAGGGAACATACGATCAGTGACACTGCCACACAGAAGAACGGGGAAGGTGTGTTTACACACACCTCTCCCTGTTGTTCAGCTCCTGTGACCCGATCGTGGGGCAGCGTGCAGGTCTGCGGATCGCGCAGCTTCGGACCGCGTCGCGCGCGACCCACGGCTGGGCTCTCAAAGGCGACGTACATGTACGTCCCTGTGCCCAGCCGTGCCATTCTGCCGACGTATATCGGCGTTAGGCGGTCCTTAACTGGTTAAACGTCTGTTTACCAGCAGCAGTGTACATGAAGCCTTAGTTGTATACAGCAGGTTTCTGTGTCTCTGATGTCACTCTTCCTGGCTGAATTTCAAAGTTCTCTGACTTTCTGTTTCCTTTTCCAGTCCTAATACTGGGCTATAAGAGTTGCTTGTATCAGTTCTGGAAGTTGATGTGGGTGGTTCCTAGGGTTACTTTGGGTATTTCTGGGCCTTCATGTGGGTGGTGAAAGGTGTAAAGGTGTCATACCTCCTGCTGTGTCATTCCTGTCTTGCCAAAGAATAATGGCTTACTGCAAGACTACAGAGGAAGGGCTATGGGAGGTTATTATGAAGGTGTTTCCTTCATATGTAAATGAATCCCTTCACAGAGTGCAGGGCACTGGGAGGGTGGGATCTGAGCGGTGGCACTCTCCCAGTTCTTACTGGTTGGTATATTTACCTCGACATTTAATTCTAATTGTGATCCATTCAATCCTGCCCAGCAGCAGCACAGCTAGCTTTCAGAACAGGCTGTGTATGAAGGGGTTTTCTTCTTGAATTATGCTGTGATCTGTGAGGCAGGACTTGGGAGGTTTGGACTCTTCCAGTAGGAGGGACTGGGTGGGACTGGATCCTAATTGGGATGTAATCGCTTCCACCTACCATCAGAGTTGTGGTTGAAGTTGCATCATTTGCAGTGTCTAAAAGACTACAAAGTAGAAAGACTGCAGAGTGTTACAGATTCTAGCAGCAGGATATACAGAGTGTCACATGATACAAAGCCACAACTAAACCCAGAATATCGGGATCTGCAGACAACAGAGCAATATGACACAGAGGTATGATCTATGTTGGGATTGATTTATTACAGTCAGTTCTAGTGAAAAGAAAGTTGGAGTTCAGCCTTAAAGTTAAAGGTGGATGCAAATGTTTAACCTGTTTATAGGCTCATTTACCCGATGCATTTGGCCCCTATCTGAACTGATAATAAAGTAACCTATTTATATAAGTATTTCCCCCCCCCCCCCCCCCCCCAATATTGCAGGTGTAAAGAATGCTGCAGCACTCTACTGCCAGGTTCTTATCGACCCGGATCTGAGACTGGCACATTTGTGTGTACCCACCATCATCGTCCTCGGACAGGTACCAGCAGTCCCGAGTCTGTTGAAGAAAATTCTATGCAAAATGCAGTCCAAAGCCCACCTAAACCACGCGCTCCTCCAAAACCTCCTCTTCCGAACAAACCTCAAAAAGAGCTTGATACAGATGGTGCACCATACACGCGACCTGTGCCAGCACCAAGGAAGACTAGTGATGTAGCCCCTCAGCCTCTGCCTCGAGCTCGATCTGCAGCAGGGCAGAGTCCTGCACGGCCAACAAGTTTTGTGAATGGTAAGATAATTAAATGATGCTTAGAAAGCCCATGTTTCAAGAAACCTGTTTAATTTGATATTGATATTAAAATGAAAAACACGCATGCAAGTTGGCACAATCACAATAATTGTTTCACATCAAATTTGTTTCCATTATAGGTGAACAGCAGATATCAACTCCACCAGTCCCTAAGCCGAGAGGTAGACAGAGGTCTGTGGAAAGGTGAATAACTATAATTTCTAAGTAAGAGGTTGATCCACGAAGGCATGTTATTTAAACAGTTTAGGGGACTTGTTTACATTTGTGACTGGGGGCGGTAAAATCCTGCAGTTGAGCTGCACGTTTACCACCCTTCAAACACTCCTCTCTTTGCTGTAGAGGCATTAGAGGCATTGACAGAGAGTTTACACAAGGCGATGCTTTGTGCCACAGCAACAATTGTATCACATGTTGTGCTCGGCGGGTTATTTACCGCCTACTGAGTGTGACACATTTAAGTGAATAGTGCTTCACTGCAACTGCCCAAACACGTGTAGTGGGTCCAGTATTTAGGAGGTTGAAGCAGGTGGGGAGGCTTTAACAATGCCTTTTTCTCACCTGTCGAATGCTCACTGAAATGACACTAAACCCGTTTTTTTTTTTATTCTTAGACACCTTTCACACTGGAGGTGTTTTTCAGGCACTAAAGGGCTAAAAATAACACCTGGAAATGGCTTCCCTGCTGCCCCAGTGTAAAAGCCAGAGTGCTTTCACACTGGGGCAGTGCGTTTGCAAGATGTTAGAAAAAGTCCTGCAAGCAGCATCTTTTGGAGCGGTTTAGGAGCGATGTATACACCGCTTCTCCACCGCACTTGCCCATTGAAATCAGTGGGCACGGCTGCCGCAGCACCTGCAAAACGTTTCCAGCGGCGCTTTTCGGGTGCATTTAAACCTTTCTTTGGCCACTAGCGGGGGTTAAAAACAATGCTAAAACGACAAAGGTCGTTATAGCAGCGCTTTACCACTAACGCGGAGCGGTGCCCCTGTAAAAGGGGTCTTAGTTTGCATATGAGCAGTGCACGTGAGTGCAGCTAATACGCAGTGCTCCTTCCAAGCAAATCTGAGGAAGTTCAGAGGGAAATGAGAATAAAAGGAAGTTTAGGTATTCACAGAGGAGAAAAATGATTTCATGATAAATAGATTACAGGGCATTAAGTAGTGGTTGTGTATGGATGATTTTTGGAAAATAAGGATATTCTTTAGCATCAATTTACGGGATCATTCAAACAGTTGGCTGGTAAAAAAGGTGATTAATCAATGGTTTAACTGGCCATCAACTTCCCCCTAAAGCTGCAGCAGCAGTTGGACAGTTTTGTTGGACATATGCCTTGGCAGAAACCCGGCAGATCAGGAAAGTGGTGGGGGATGTGTGAGCACACCCCCCAGCGCACCCCCACCCCAAAGCACCTTGTCCCCATGTTGATGAAGACAAGAGCCTCATCCCCACAACTGTGGCCTGTGGTTGTTGGGGTCTGCGGGCACGGGGCTAATTGGAATCTGGAAGCCCCCTTTAGGAAGGTGGTTTCCAGATCCCACCCCCCCATGTGAATGAGTATCAGGTACATAGTACCTCTACCCATTTACCCAAAAAGGTAATAAAAACACAGACAGTTTTTTACAATTCTTTTATTAAAAATTAAATAGTGTGCCACAATGTAAAACCGTCAATCATAATTTGTATTTGTATTATTGTCACTGCTTTGCGGCCTATGCTTCCTAGGGGACTGGAGCGAGGCAGTGGCGTACAAAGCGGGGGGTGTCAGGCCTGCGGCGCCCTTCCCGCGACTGAAGACAGTGCCGCTAGTTTAGGCAGCGGCAGCACGGGAGCGGTCACAGGACACACGTGTAGAGCACCAAGGTAGTGGCTTTGCGGAGGATTATTGCGAACTGCACCCGAGCCAGTCGGCACTCCCGGGACCCGGTGCAACCATCACATTCTCTCTACGTGGTCGTGGCTCTGATCAGTCTTTGCAGTGGCTTTCACAGCCAAGCAGAGAGTAAAGCCGCCTCCCCTCCTCCGTTATGTCTACACAGTGCTGTGCATGCAGGAGGAGGGGGAGGCGGCTTCACTCTTTGCTCGGCTGTGACAGCGGCTGCCGAGACTGATCAGAGCCAAGAGTCTGCGTGACCACGGAGAGAATGGGATCACCATGGCGCCAGCGGCTCGCATTACCCCTCCCCCTGCAAAGCCACTCCACTATTGGCAATGTAAGAGGTGAATCCTCCATCTTGTGCCTCCCAATCTAAAGCAAAAGAAAAATCTAAATTTCAATAGTAAGCACACGTGTGAATGCTGGGCCCTCTGTATTAATAGACATAGTAGTAGTAGATATTTATACAAATCCATGAAGGGAAATGGTAAATACTGACCTTCACATCCACAGAACCACAAAAGATCCAAAGGAAACTCCTGCTTCTCAGGATCATGGTCATTGTTAGGGGGGTCTGTGCACTGTATGGGGGGTTTGCATTGTTGAGGGGTCTGTATTGATAGGGGGGGTCTGTGGACTGTAGGGTGGTATGTACTGTAGCGGGGATCTGTACTGTAGGGTCCAGAGGTGCAGGGTGCTGTGTAATGTAAGGGGGCCTGAGGTGCAGGGTGCTGTGTAATGTAAAGGGGTCCAGAGTACGGTGTAATGTAAAAGGGTTTAGAGGTGCAGGGTGCTGTGTAATGTAAAGGAGTCCAGAGGTGCAGGGTGCTGTGTAATGTAAAGGGGTCCAGAGGTGCAGGGTGCTGTAAAATGCAAAGGGGTCTAGAGGTGCAGTGTAATGTAAAGGGGTGCAGGGTGCTGTGTAATGTAAAGGGGTGCAGGGTGCTGTGTAATGTACAGGTGTCCAGAGGTGCAGGTTACATGTTTTGCGTTACAGAGGAGGTCTAGGGCCAGAATTATTGCTCTCGCACCAACGATCGCGGCGATACCTCACATGTGTGGTTTGAATACCGTTTACATATGCGGGCGCTACTCACGTATGTGTTCGCTTCTGCGCGCAAGCTCGGCGGGATGGGGCGCGTTTTCTGGCTCCTAACTTTTTTATCTGGCTCCTAGATTCCAAGCAAATTTGTCAAACCCTGTGGTAAAACACTGCATGCGGTAACAATTGTGCAAGTGTTCAATTTACCAAGAATTTGTAGTTGAATACCGAATGCGGTATTTGTTCTGTCACTGTACTAATGACACTTGCTGAGAAAGGGTTAAACATCTAAAGTAATCTAAGGGTTAACGGTGTGCCTAGCCAGTGTTTTACTGTACTATGTGTGCTGATTTTACTCAGGGAAGTGATGGATTTTATTCCCTGCTTTGCAAGGACACAAAATCTATCCCTTCCCCACCTGTCAGAACAGAGATCTGCCTTGTTTACTGTCTGCCGGACGATCAGCGAGTACCCGCAGCCATCCAGTGCTTGGCACCCACAGATTGGCTTCACAGAAGCATAATTAACTCCCAAGCTATTGACGCTTGTAGATGGGCTTAAATGCATTCCACACATTTCATTACAAGCATCCATCGTTTTTTCTGCCAGGAGGAAAGGAGTCTAGGAGACATAGCAAAACGTCCAGTGTGCATGAGACCTTAAAAACACCTAAATAATAATGGAACCAACATCTTGGAGGAATGTCATTATCATACAGCATACTGGCAAATTGGAAACAAAGAATAACAAAACCTAGGAGATCCAAAGAGCAAATTGGCAAAGCAGGAAAAGTGTTAGTTAAAGCGGAGGTTCACCCATAGAGAACACATTTTTCCCTTAGATGAATGCTCGTTTTGTCTAGGGGAATCGGCTAGTTGTTTTAAAATATGAGCTGTACTTACCGTTTACGAGATGCATCCTCTCCGTCGCTTCCGGGTATGGGCTGCGGGACTGGACGTTTCTTCTTGATTGACAGTCTTCCGAGAGGCTTCCGACGGTCGCATCCATCGCGTCACGATTTTCCGAAAGAAGCCGAACGTCGGTGCACAGGCGCAGTATAGAGCCGCACCGACGTTCGGCTTCTTTCGGCTACGAGTGACGCGATGGATGCGACCGTCGGAAGCCTCTCGGAAGGCTGTCAATCAAGAAGGAACGCCCGCTCCCAAAGACCCATACCCGGAAGCGACGGAGAAGATGCATCTCGAAAACGGGTAAGTACTGCTCATATTTTAAAATAACTAGCCGATTCCCCTAGACAAAACGAGCATTCATCTAAGGGGAAAAGGTAAAAAAATAAATAAATGGGTGAACTCCCGCTTTAACAACATTTGAATTTTTTGTCAGCTGTCAATGAATTATTAAAACCTGCAATGTTATCTGTAGACGGTTTGGGGGTTTCTAGAAATGTAACCCTTGTTTTTTTGGCAAGAAGATTTAGTTTTGCATCTTATATATGTGATGTTGCTCTCCTTATAGGGAAGATGAAGGAAAACCTAAAAATCCTCCTTGGATTTCTTTGGTGGCAGCAAGTGAGCCTAAAAGAAGGGCTGCCCCGCCACCTCCATCTGCAATACAGATTAAGGATGATGTGGAAAAGGGCTCCAAAGAATCAGAAGAAGTTGCAAGTCAGAGCCCATCAAAACCTGAACCCTACAATCCATTTGACGAAGATGAAGAACAAGAATCGGATGAGAATACTCTAAAGCCAGGTCATCCATGGTATGGAATTACCCCAACCAGCAGCCCTAAAACACAAAAAAGACCGGCACCCAAAGCGCCAAATGCTTCCCCTCTGGGTAAGAATGTACCAGTAGGTAATAGGCTTAGATTTATTTATTTATTTATACAATATATGTATTATTTAATGGCCTGATGTGTAATACAAAGAGTTGTAACTTATACCACATGCATTTGGAGTCTTTAACTAGTTCAGCTCTTTGAATGTACTATGTATGTCCAAGGATTGAAGAGTAAAGCAGCCATCAGCTTGTGCCCATTTTCCACAGCCAGCTCCCGACTGCAAAGTTAAAATCATCCAGGCTTCTGTATAGCCACATGATCACTTTTACAATGAGTGTTTTGGTCTCCCCCCACCCCCTAGGGTGCCTGACCTGTGCCCACCAATGCAACTCGCCTGTGTTCATCAATGACATGTGCAGAGGAAGAGAGGGGAGAAAGAGGAGAGCCAGAGATCATCAGAGCGGGGATTGCCCGCTGTAATAGCTTTTATTTGAATTGCAGTCCACTCTTCGTCACACACACAGTCCCGCCTCCTTTGATAGATGTCACACGTCCTGGCATTGGACCAGTGTTCTGTCTATCAAAGTACCCGGGCCAGGAGGCACGGGGAGGCCCACGCTTGCCCTCACTCGTTTTCCACTTGCAAAATGCCAGTAGGCGAGTGGAAATTTTGGGGCCTGTTCTACTACATGTCTCTGGTATTAAAAAAAAAATCACAATAAGTGTGTGTTTTAAAGGCGGAGATCCACCCAAAAGCCAGCAGCTACAAATACTGCAGGTGCTGACTTTTAAAAAATGAACACTTGCCTGTCCAGCGCGCCTGTGATGTTGGCAGCCGAGGCAGAGCAATCGCTCGTCTCTCGGCTGCCCCTGCTGCCATCCTTGGTGAGGGAATCCGGAAGTGAAGCATTGCGGCTTCACTGCCCAGTTCCCTACTGCGCATGCATGAGTAGCGCGGCGCGCCCTCACTGGTCCTCGCTCTCTTCTGGGACCAGTATGTTTCCCAGTAGACAGGGGGGGGGGGGCATGACTCTATGCCCAGAAGTGGGTGCAAATACCGGCTCCTACCTCTGCTCTCTATCCTGACGGAGCATGGAGGAGGACACAGAGGGGGACTGGAGGGGGATATGGGGACAGTCAGTGGTGATCGGTGCGGCGGGGGGGGTTTCAAGCACTGATTACCCTGTATAGATTGCACTAAAGCAGCTGAAATCCTGGGGGGTGGGGGGGGGGGTGGTGGTGGGAAGGTTCCGGGAAGAACTGGCTGTCAGGCTTTATTGAAATCTATACAGGGAGATTGATGCTTGCAACTCCCCCACGCTGCATCGTTCATCCCTGACTGTCCAGGTATCGGGTGTAGCATTGGAGCATTTGCCCGAGTACAAGTACTCAGACCGGTACCGATACTCGTATTGGGACAACCCTAGCAAAGGCTGTGAATGCGTGTGTGTATTCTTCTTTTTATGTTATCATATGAGGTATGGTTTGTAGAATTTTAAGGAAAACAATTATTTTAATTCATTTTGGAATAAGGCTGTAACATAACAAAATGTGGAAAAAGTGAAGAGCTGTGAATACTTTCTGGATTTACTGTAAATACAAATCATTTGGCAGGGCAAACTGTTCCTAATATGTTGAGAGGTTATAGTATTTCATCTGCATATACAGTGGTTTGTCTGGAATAGTTACATTTTGGTCTCATCTGACCAGAGCACCTTCTTCCACACATTTGTTGTATCCCACACATGACTTTGTGCAAACTGCAAATGTGACTTCTTATGGCTTTCCTTCAACAACGGCTTTCTTCTTGCCACTTTTCTATAAAGACTGGATTTGTGGAGTGCACAACTAAAAGTTGTCCTGTGGACAGATTCTCCCACCTGAGATGGGGATCTCTGCAGCTCCTCCAGAATTACCATGGGCCTTTTGGCTGCTTCTTTGATGAATGCTCTCCTTGCCTAGCCTGTCAGTTTAGGTGGATGGTCATGTCTTGATCAGTTTAAAATTGTGCCATACTCTTTTCATTTTCGGATGATGTATTGAACAGTGCTCCATGAGATGTTCAAAGCTTGGGATATATATTTGTTTTATAACCTAGTCCTGCTTTAACCTTCTACACAACTTTATCTCTGACCTGTCTGGTGTGTTCCTTGGTGTTCATGATGCTGTTTGTTCACCAAGGTTCTTTAACAAACTTCTGAGGGCTTCACAGAACAGTTGTATTTTTATTGAGATTAAATTACACACAGGTGAACTTTATTTACTAAGTAGGTGACTTCTGAAGGCAATTGGTTTCACTATATTTTAGTTAGGGGTATCAGAGTAAAGGGGGCTGAATATAAATATACACCACACTTTTCACATATTTAGTTGTAAAAAATTTTGAAAACCCATTTATAATTTTCCTTCCACTTCCCAATTATGTGCCACTTTGTGTTGGTCTATCACATAAAATTCTAATAAAATACATTTATGTTTTTGGTTGTAACATGACAACATTTGGAAAATTTCAAGGGCTATGCAATACTTTTTGAAGGCACTATAGGTAAATCCCAACAATGGACTTATTTGCTCCATTCTGGTCTGTTAATTATACAATTTGAAAGCATTTTAATATTTCAGTTTGATAAGTGGAAAAAAAATGTGGATCTTGTCAATTTCTGAGCTGTCCCATGTCCTCTGCAAAATCTCTATAAAAAATGACGTCGGCGGGAACCTCTCGTCTTTCAGACTGGACGTCATATGACGTCCTTGCATTCCCGGCCGCTAGGGGGCGCGCCCGCGCTGTCGGCGGCACGTGTGCGCCCCCGCCGCATTGCTCGGGACCCGGTGCCCGGCGGCCACGATTGTCCACAATCACGGCAGAACCATGGATCTGTCCTGTCAGCGGTGAGAAGACGGATGTGTGTTCCCAGTACAGAGGAACACACATCGATCTCCTCCCCTTGTGAGTCCCCCTCCCCCTACAGTTAGAACACACTTTAGGGAACATATTTAACTCCCTCAGAGCCCCCTAGTGTTAACCCCTTCCCTGCCAGTCATATTTACACAGTAATCAGTGCAGTTTTATAGCACTAATCGCTGTGTAAATGTGAATGGTCCCAAAAATGTGTCAAAAGTGTGTCAAAAGTGTCCGATATATCCGCCGTAATGTCACGGTCACAATACAAATCGCAGATCGCCGCCATTACTAGTAAAAAATAAAATAAAATGCCATAATTCTATTCCCTATTCCCTATTTTGTAGACGCTAGAACTTTTGCGCAAACCGATCAAATTTGCGATTTATTTTTAATTTTGATTTTTTACCAAAAATATGTAGAAGAATGCGTATCAGTCTAAAAAACGTTTTGAAAAAAAAAAAAATATATATGGTATTTATTAAATCAAAAAGTAAAAGATATTGTGTTTTTTTTTTTCAAAATTGTCGCTCTTCTTTTGTTTATAGCGCAAAAAATAAAAACTGCAGAGGTGATCAAATACCACAAAAAAAGCTCTATTTGTGGGAAAAAAAGGGCATCAATTTTGTTTGGGCACAACGTCACACGACCGCGCAATTGTCATTCAAAGTGCGACAGCGCTGAAAACTAAAAATTGGTCTGGGCAGGAAGGGGGTGAAAATCCCCTGTATTGAAGTGGTTAAGAGCCCTCCTAATTTGTAGTTTGGGAAAAGACACTGAGGGGAGTGACACCACTTAAGGCAACAAAAAATGCGGTGCGTGGTCAGTCCAGAATAGAATCTTGAGAAATTAGTGCATTTCAGGCAGATCAACAGTTTTTTGTATGTACATAAAACAAGGGGAGATGTGCATGCACTTCTCTTTCTTTTATTTTGCTTTGACATGCACTTAAAAGCTATTTTTGGCCTAAAAGCAAAACGCTATGTGTGATGGAAAACTAACACTGGACATCACCCTGAACACATCATCCCCACCGTGAAACATGGTGGTGGCCGAATCATGTTGTTGGGATGCTTTTTCTTCAACAGGGAAGGGGAAGCTGGTCAGAGTTGATGAGGAGATGGATGGAGTCAAATACAGGGCAGTCTGGGAATAAAACCTGTTAATGTCAGCAAAAGACTTGAGACTGGCGAGGAGGAGGTTCACCTTCTAGCAGGACAATGACCATAAGGCTACTTTCACACTGGGGCAGGGGTGCGTTATCGTTAAAGCAACGCTAGTTTTAGTGGTGCTTTACCATCGTTTTAGCAGCACATTTCAACCCCCCACTGGCGGCCACAGAAAGGGTTAAAAGCGCCTGTGGTTCATTTCAATGGGCAGGGCGTTTTCCCAAACTGCCCCAAAGATGCTGCTTGCAGGACTTTTCTTCCCATCCCGCAAGCAGTGTGAAAGCACTCAGGCTTTCACACTGAGGAGCCATGAGAGACGCATTTCAGGTGCTATTTTTAACGCTAAAATGCCTCAATGTGAAAGGGGTCTTAACATACAGCCAGAGCTGCAATGGAATGGTTTAGATCAAAGCATATTCATGTGTTAGAATGGCCAGACCTAAATCCAAATGAGAATCTGTGGCAAGATTTAAAAATGGCTGTTCACAGAAACTCTCCATTAAGGATGAGCTCAGACGTGTTCGCAACCCACACGCACAGAGCCCGCCAGGAATTCAGCACTGCACAGCGCTAATCAAAGGCAGTGAGACATTTTTTGATCTCTGCAGCCGCAGATCGGGAAAACATCTCAAGGCCTTTGATTAGCGAAGTGCAGTGCCGACTTCCTGGCGGGCTCTGCATGTGCGGGTTGTGAACACGCCTGAGCTCATCCTTGCTCTCCATCCAATCAGAGACAGAGCTTGAGCTATTTTGCAAAGAAAAATGGGCAAAAATGTCACAGTCTAGATTAGAGGTAGACCGATATATCGGCTGATATTTGGCCATTTTTAAGAAATTGGCATCGGCCGATTATTGTAAAAAAATCGGCCGATTTTCGGCTGCCACGCTAAACCCCGATCCACCTCCAGCAGCACGAGAAATTAATCCTTCAGCCTGGTAGCCTGCGCGCCGACCCCCCCCCCCCCCCCCCTCTACCTCGGCGGGCTGTACTGTAGCATAAAGCAAACTTGTCACAAGCCCGAGCAACTGCAGTAGTTGTCTGTGCGAAGAGATCACACTTGTTATGCTTCCTGCATGCTGGGACGGTGGCGGGATTACTGAACATAGGCTCTAGGCTACGGCTCCAGCCGTAGCCTAGAGCCCATGTTCAGTAATCTCGCCACCGTCCCAGCATGCAGGAAGCTTTTGTGATCTCTTCGCGCAGACAACTTGTACTGCAGCTGCTCGGGCTTGTGACAAGTTTGCTTTCTGCTACAGTACAGCCCTCCGAGGTAGGGGGGGGGGGGGTGTCGGCGCGCAGGCTACCAGCAGCGTGGCTGAAGGATACATTTCTCGTGCTGCTGGAGACTGGGGTAATGTACAGTATTCCTATCATCTCTGATAGGTGCCTCGGCTCTCTAGTGATTGTACATAGTACTCCAACTCACGTGGGAGCTCACAGGTGTCACCCAATGGACAGTGCTGGAGGGAACAGTGTGTACATGTTAGAGCACACCCCTCTCCTGTATACACACTCATTTTATATATATCCATCCCCACCCACGGCCAGCTCCATCCATCCACCCCCCTCTACAAAGCATCTCCCACCCACGGCCAGCTCCATCCATCTCCCCCTCCACAATGCATCCCCCACCCACGGCCAGCTCCATCCATCCATCCATCCATCCCCCTTCACAATACATCACCCACCCACGGCCAGCTCCATCCATCCACCCCCCTCCCTCCATCCACAGCCAGCACCATCCATCTCTCCCCCTCCACAATGCATCCCCCACCCACGGCCAGCTCAATCCCTCCATCCACCTCCACAATGCATCCCCCACGGCCAGCTCCATCCATCCACCCCCTTCCCTCCATCCACAGCCAGCACCATCCATCTCTTCCCCTCCACAACACATCCCCCCTCCACGGCCAGCAGCATCCAGCCATCCCCCTCCACAACGCATCCCCCACCCACGCCCAGCACCATTCATCCACCCCCCTCCACAATGCATCCCCCAGGCACAGCCAGCACCATCTTTCCTCCTCCACAACGCATCTCCCACCCACGCCCAGCACCATCTATCCTCCTCCACAATGCATCCCAATCCAAAAATCGGCCCAAAATATCGGCCGCAAAAATCGGCATCATATATCGGCCATCGGCTGCCCCGATTTCTAAATATCGGCATCGGCCAGAGAAAAACCCATATCGGTCGACCTCTAGTCTAGATGTGCAAAGCTGGTAGAGACCTCCCCAAAGAAGACTTGCTGTGATTGCAGTGAAAGGTTCTGCAAAGTATTGACTCAAGGGGGGCTGAATACAAATGCACACTACACTTTTTCAGATATTTATTTGTCAAGGGGTATGAATACTTTTTTCAAGTCACTGTATGCTTCAGTTGTCTACGTCACTTTTCATTAAACAATTTCCCCCCTTTTTGTTTAATTGAACTAGATGAACTTGTTTCTTTTTTTAATCAGATTAACTGGTAACTATTTTTGCAGTTTTCTTAAAGCAACAATTGGAATTGCAACAGCATTTGGGTGCCATTTATCCTGACAACACTTGTGTGTAAAATCGCACCTTGCTCAGGGCCAAAATGGTGTCCCTTTGCTTTTTTGGAACGACAAACATGCATAGGGCAACCTATTAAAGTGAATGGGCTGCCCTATGCATGACACGTGCTTCAGTGTTTTAATCGTGTTTTTTAGGTTTCTAGCAGGAACCCATTTTCCTGCTAAGCGATATGTGAACAAGGCCCAAGATGTAGTGTTAGTAGGTCAAATAATTCTTGCATGTTACAAGAGTTGGGTTTCCGAGTGAGGAACTCAGCACAGCAGTTTTCAGCCATGGGGATTTTGCCACTTAAAGCGGAGGTTCACCCTTAGAGAGCACTTTTTAGCCTTAGATTCCTGCTCGTTTCGTCTAGGGGAATCGGCTAGTTGTTTTAAAATATGAGCAGAACTTACCCGTTTACGAGATGCATCCTCTCCGTCGCTTCCGGGTATGGGCTGCGGGAATGGGCGTTCCTTCTTGATAGACAGTCTTCAAAGAGACTTCCGACGGTCGCATCCATCGCGTCACGATTTTCCGAAAGAAGCCGAACGTCGGCCGAACGTCGCAGTATAGAGCCGCACCGACGTTCGGCTTCTTTCGGCTACAAGTGACGCGATGGATGCGACCGTCGGAAGCCTCTCGGAAGACTGTCAATCAAGAAGGAACGCCCTCTCCCGAAAACCCATACCCGGAAGCGACGGAAGAAGATGCAGCTCGAAAACGGTAAGTACTGCTCATATTTTAAAACAAATAGCCGATTCCCCTAGACCGAACGAGCAGGAAGCTAAGGGGAAATTTTTTTTTTTTTAATAAATGGGTGAACTCCCGCTTTAAAGCAAAGTATTATCAGCAAGTACACTGGAGTGTTATTTAACCCCTTCCTGCTCACAATCTGTATATTAATTTCCCCCCGTATGATGTCAAATGCAAAGAATACATTAGTATATGTTCTCCCCATTGAGAACAAGCAGTTGACACTTTTTGTGCGGTTGCGATTCTCATGCTGCGTACACACGATAATTTTTCAGCATGAAAAAAAATTCAGGCCAGATTAACGTATATTCGCATAAATCTGCGTCGGCGTAACGTATCACATTTACGTTACACCGCCGCAAGTTTTACGGGCGAGTGCTTGATTCACAAAGCACTTGCCGGTAAAGTTGCGGCGGCGTATCGTAAATTCGCCCGGCGCAAGCCCGCCTAATTCAAATGGGGCGTGGATCATTTAAATTAGGCGCGTTCCCGCGCCGAACGTACTGCGCATGCTCCGTCCCTAAAATTTCCCGACGTGCATTGCGCTAAATGACGTCGCAAGGACGTCATTGGTTTCGACGTTAACGTAAATGGCGTCCAGCGCCATTCACGGACGGCTTACGCAAACGACGTTAAATTTAAAATTTTGACGCGGGAACGACGGCCATACTTGACATTGGCCTTAGAGTGCCGTCGTACGTGTTGTACGTCACCGCGCTTTGCTAGATAATTAAAAAAAAAACGATGGTGTGTAGGCAACATCGTTTTAATGATGCAGTTGGGAAAACTACGTTTTCTTTCATGCTGAAAAATGATCGTGTGTACGCGGCATCAGTCCTGGCTATGACAGCTGAGTCCCCTGATGATTAGTAAAGTGATTTTTTGATCATGTGGTTACAGTAAAGCAAGGCTCCTGTTTGGTGTGTACTCCGTGACTCAAAGCATTTGTACATGGACTTCTGTGGTATCACAGTGTTCATACATGGATCAAAATTTGGCTGGTCCCTGCTGAGCTGCCCAAATTTTGATCCATGTATGGGTGGCTTTATTGTGCGTGTTTTTGTATTATAAGACTATTTCTTGATTTTTATTATCCGCAGTTATTGGTTAAATATCAGTTTAAGTGCTACTGTAACTTAGAGCTGCATGATTAATCGAAATCACGATTCTTTTCCCTTCCCGGTCTTAAAACAGCATTTCCGGATTCTATCTAACAAGTGCAGAGAGTTCTGAAAGAAAATAATAATAATAATCCAGGCAGCCTGCCAAGTTATATCACAACATCATAGTTCTTTAGATCAAAGGGTTTGAACTAGGGTTGTCCCGATACCCAGCATTTGCGCGAGTACTTGTACTCGCGCAAATGCTCCCGATGCTTCTCCCGATACTTTTTTTCCCCCCGAGAGCGGGCGGAGAGCGGGATGAGAGGGGGCAGAGAGCGGAGCAGAGCAGTCTTCGGGTATGGAGGAGAGCTGCTGCCGCTGCCACCTAGTGCCCAAAGCGCTAATAAACTTGGCTTTCTCTTTAGGGACATGGCTGCATTTGGGGACATGGCTGCATTTGGGGACACAAGGCTGCATTTGGGGACACAAGGCTGCATTTTAAAAAAAAGTATCGGTAATCGGTATCGGCGAGTACATGAAAAAAAGTATCAGTACTTGTACTCGGTCCTAAAAAAGTGGTATCAGGACAACCCTAGTTTGAACTTCTGACTGTAGATGAGGAAAGTTTAACCACTCAAAGACTAAACCTTTTTCTGACACTTGCTGCTTACAAGTTTAAAATAAATATTCATTGCTAGAAAATTATATTATAATTTCTTTTTAGCAGAGATCCTAGAGAATAAAATGGTGGTTGTTGCAATATTTTATATCACACTGTATTTGCGCAGCGGTCTTTCAAACACAATTTATCTGAATTTAAAAAAACCTAAACAATAAAGTTAAAGTTTTAATAATGTGAAAGATGATTTTATTCTGAAAGAACCGTGATCTTTATTCTAAGCAAAAAAAAAAATGTGATTCTGATTTTAGCCAAAATTATGCAGCTCTACTGTAACTGTATATTTTGTGTGCATCTCCTTTTTACTGTTTTTTTTTTCTTTTGTCTTTAGCCCGTCACTCAAGTGGTCTGGCTTCCCGTCTGTCTCATTCAGAGCCTCCTTCTGGCAGCCCATCCCCAGCTCTAAGCACAGAGAGCCTTCCCACAGAACCCTCCACGAAGGGTCGTGAGTCGGAAAATGTTCCTAAAAGCTCCTCAGAACCAACCATTCACTCCCCCACCACATCTGGACCTTCAGATGTAGGGAACACAAACATTGTCAACCATTCGACAGCCAGTAGTCACGATGCGAGTAACCTGTCTGCCAATACCAGCCTCTCCTCATCCAGTGACTTAGCCAATACAAGCGAAGTACAGGAAAGCCTTTCCCCAGAAAAGAAAGATTCCTCTTCTGACAGTCTACAAATAAATCCCAGCCAACAAGCTTCATGTCCTGATCTTGCACTAACAACCCCCTCTCCAGAAGCTAAGCAACCAGTAAAGGTAAGTGTGATAGTTTGGAGGACGGTGGTAATACATACTGGTTAAAAGAATACTGTTGCACGTAAAGAACAAATGCTTTCTTAACTACCTGTATAAACATATACACTGAGTTTGGTGCTAAAATTCACTTTACCAAGCTAGTAAAAAGGCTAATTAAATCTGGCGCTCTTACAATGTACATTAAAGTGGTATTAAACCCCCACAATTTTAATATATTGTAGCTTGCTAACCATTAGATATGTTGGATGCATCAGTTTTCTTGTCTTTGGCTTTGTTTCCCTTCTGTTTTCACCTGGTGATCTGGCCAGTAACACACTTCCTGTATTGGTGAGACACAACTCTGGAGAAGTCACTGGTTTCTCGGAGTCTATCCCAGTTTTATTCTTGGTTGAGCCCTGATCAAGGAGAGTGGTATTGCCCCCAAAATGCATTGGCTCTTTTCATAGACCTTTTTTTTTTATTTACCACTTTCCGTCTACGCTATAGCCAAAAGACGACTACAGCGCAGGCTTCCAGTGATGGGAGCACGTCAGTAGACGTCCTTCTATGATGGCGCTGCTCGCACGCCCCCTGCGGCACATGGGCAACGTGCTCTGTTATCGTCTGGTCCTTTGGCCTTGGCTGATCACAGAACAGGGTTAAAGGCCAATAATGGCGAGCCCTTTACCACGTGATCAGGTGTCAGGCAATGACAGCTGATCACGGAAGAAAACAGAAGCCCGTTATCAGCTTTTTTTCTCCCCACGATCAACGTGAGGGGAAAAGAAGAAAGCCGGTCACCGGCTTCTGTTACAGGGACATCGGCCCCTATCAGTGCCACCTATCAGTGTCCATCAGTGCAGCCTTATCAGCGCACATTAGTGAAGGAGAAAAATTGACGGTTTGCAAAATTTTATAACAAATTTTTTTTTTGTTTCTTTAGCAAAAAATTCAAAACTCAGTGGTGATTAAATGCTACCAAAAGAAAACTGTGTGGGGGGGAAAAAATGATAAAAATGTCATTTGGGTACAGTGTTGCATGCCTGCGCAATTGTCTTTCAAAGTGCGACACCGCTGAAAGCTGAAAATTGGCCTGGGCAGGAAGAGGGTATAAGTGCCAATTAAGAAAGTTGTTAAAATTATCTTCGACTCCTATCCGATTTTTGTCTGGCACTACATTTGTATTTTTATTTTCTGCCACTATTTCTGAGTTCTTTGTATAAGTCTCAGCACTTTTGGCTTCCAGAATAAATTCTTTCCAAATCAGACAATGCGATTGTCTGTATTTGTTTCCACATATTGTCTCTGACAATATGAGGTATACCTATGATGACAATTGCAGGCCTCTCTCATCTTTTTAAGTGGGAGAACTTGCACAATTGGTGGCTGACTAAATACTTTTTTTGCCCCACTGTATGTGTATTTGCTAGACAATTGCTAACTGGTCAACACAAATGAACAGCTACCAAGAACCTGTGTTTAAGAACCCTGCTCTCTCAGAAAATTGCAGCTCATGCTCTGACTATTATTGTTTTGTGTTAAAGCTCTAGATAATGTAATTTGCTAGGTCTCAAGAATGTCTGTTTTCTCTGTGAATATGTTAAAAAATGTTGTGGTTAAAAGCTTAGGGCTAGATTCAGGTAGGGCGACGTAAAATTGTGTGAGCGTAGCGTATGTTATTTACGCTATGCCGCCGCAATTTAGAGAGGCAAGTGCAGTATTCACAAAGCACTTCCTCCGTAAGTTGCGGCAGCGTAGCGTAAATCTGCCGGCGTAAGCGCGCCAAATTCAAATTGTCAAGAGGTGGGCGTGTTTTATGTAAATTAAACATGACCCCACGTAAATGACGTTTCTCACGAAGGTGACGTCAACGTAATTTACTCAAAGCCCTATTCGCGAACGACTTAGGCAAACAATTTTCAAAATTCGACGCGGGAATGACATCCATACTTAACATTACACCGGAAAAAGCCTTAGGCAAACAAATCTGCCGGGCGCACGTACGTTTCTGAATCGGCGTATCCAGCTCATTTGCATCTTCTACGCTGAAATCGATGGAAACGCCACCTAGAGGCCAGCGTAAATATGCACCCTAAGATACGGCGGCGTAGGAGACTTACGCCGCTCGTATCTTAGCCTAATTTAAGCGTATCTGGTTTCCAGAATACGCTTAAATTTACGACGGCGTAGATTCAGAGTTACGACGGCGTATCTACTGATACGCCGGTGTAACTCTCTATGAATCTAGCCCTAAGTCTGCTGAACCTGCTTGTAGAAAGCAGCTTTTATGCATGCCTTTTGGTGCTGATGGCCTATTTGGGGAATCTATTGATACTTTTTTTGATTAAGTGACTGGGGGAAAGGTGTTCCTGCCCGACAAAAAAAGCTCATATGTGCACTCAGCCTTCCCAGAATCCCTCCTCACAATTAAGGGGCGCCACCACTCTATGGAGCGGAGAGACGTCTGTTGTTGTAGCAGCTCCTTCAGAAGAGCATTTTTAGGGTTTCTGTTCACACCTATCCACAGTCCCAAAACCTTATGGGGGCATCCACCCCATGCTTAACTTAAAATCTCTAAACAGATTATTTTTTTTGTGCATAAAACTTCTTGATGGAATCAATTAGAACTGTCATTGCATTTCTGGCATCAGTAGACATAAAAGTTGCCTATTCCCAACTTCCCCTCACATCTGTGCCTGGATATGGTTTTAGTTAGGGCTGTCGGGGTCCTTTTTTGTCCTGCCTGTGGGCCCTCATTGCCAGGTGGATCAGGAAACTTATCTCTAAGGCCTATGTTCCTAGGGACACAGTGCCTCCTCCAGTATCTGGGCCTGCCCATTCCAGCACGGCTGTTGGTATCTCTATTGCCTCTCAGCATTGAGCATCTGCTTCCCAGATATGCAAGGCCAGCACCTTGTCCTGTGTTTTCCAAGTTGTAAAAGGTAAATGTTCAAGCCATGGCTGATGCGAGTTTTGGCCGCAAGGTGCTTCAAGCTGTAATGCAAGTTTTTATTTGTGTTCAGGTTCTTTATCTCTTGTTTTGTTGCAGAGCCCCCCGTCCCAAAGCACCCCCCCCCCCCCCCAAGTTGAGGGCATGTGGCCTGGTACGGTTCAGGTCTGGTATGGATTTTGGGTGGACCCCTACGCAATTTTTTTTTTTTTTTACATTTTGGCGCAGACCTGAAGGGACTGGTATGGATTTTGGGGAGGACCCCCATGCAATGTCTTTTACATTTTTGGTTCGGGGTTCCCCTTAATATTCATACCAGACATAAAGGGCCATGCCGTTTTTTTAATGAGTTTTATGTACATTGCCGAGACCCGACAATTCATTACAGCCACGATCAATGACCTTATTCCTTTTAGAAATGTCATTTTGCTGCAGGGACTGTTCTAAACACGGGAAAAATGTGTAACTTTACAGGCATACTATGGACAGCCCCCAGGCATGAAATTTAAAGGAATACAGAATTTTTATTGTTTCACTTTGAGCATTTTTAAAAATCACTGCTCCCGAAAAAACGTCCGTTCATTGACGTAAATTCATTGATGCATGGCCCCTGGGACAGGGCCCAGGTCCCCACACACTTTTTATGACAATAGCTTGCATATAAGCCTAACAACCAAAGTTCGGCCCGAACTCATGCTCGGGACAAACCGTTCGCCCATCCCTAATCAGAGCAGCGGGCGGATTCCAGATTTGGAAGTCGGGATGACGCTCTGCCCTGACTGATGGCAGTGACGTCAGCAGAGAGCGGACTTCAGACCGCTCTCCGCTGAAAACAGGTCACAAGAGTGCAAAACGAATTGCACTCCTGTGACCCATAGAAAAAGCCCAGCCTAAAAGGCTCAGGTTGGGACTTCTCCTTTAAACGATGCTCAATTGGTACTAAAGGGCCCAAAGTGTTCCAAGAAAATGTCGTAGCTAAAAATGGGAACACCTCAGACCAGGCAACTTTTTTCTAATCTCCTATTGCCCAATTTTGGTGAGCCTGCGTGAAATGTAGCCTCAGTTTCCTGTTTTTAGCAGACAGGAGTGGCACCCGGTGTGGTGTTCTGCTGCTATAGCTCATCTGTTTCAAGGTGCGATGTGTTGTGTACTCAGAGATGGTATTCTTCATAACTTGGTTGTTACGAGTGGTTATGTAAGTTACTGTTGTCTTTCTATCATCTCGGACCCATTCACCTCTGACATCAACAAGGCATTTTTGTGTTAACAACTGTCACTCACTGGATATTTTTTCTTTTTTGGGCTATTCTTTGTAAACCGTAGAGATGGTTGTGTGTGAAAATCCCAGTAGAGCAGCTGTCCGGTGAGTGTATGTGTAATGCATCCGACCTCCCTCTTTTTTTTTACCTACTTTGAAAAGGATTCTGATTTATGTATAAAACTTTTAAATCTGAGAAAAATAGTAATACTTAAAAAGCATAATGGTTAGAACTGTGAACAATACCAGATGGCTATTGACATTGCTGTTATTGGCAAGCCTTCAACAGTCTGTGGGTGTAGTATGCTTTATAAAGGTAAATGCATCTGTTGGAGCATAACAAACATCAGATATACAGAAAAAGGCAATACTCATTTGTGGTTTACTCTTTTCTCAGCCTACATGTAAAGAAAACCCCTTCAATAGAAAGCCTTCCCCAATCACTTCACCTACAAATAAAAAGAGCAAGAAAGGACCAAAAACTGCACATCGACCTGCACCAGGGCATGGATTTCCTCTTATCAAACGGAAGGTGAGAGAAAAAAATCTGATATTCTTTATCTAACATTGACTCTTGGTAAGGAGGAATATATGTCAGAATGTATGGGTCTATGCAGTATTATTTATTTACTTGACAGATCTGCATTTAGATAGGCAAGAAATGGAGTAATTCCACACCCCAAAGTTTGACTAGTGCCTCGTACACACGATCGGAAATTCCGACAGCAAAAGTCTGATGTGAGCTGAAATTCCGACCGTGTGTATGCTCCGCCAACAAAAGATTGAGAGCTGGTTCTCAAATTTCGATCATGTGTAGCAATTTCAACGTGCAAAATTCCGACGCATGCTCGGAAACAATTTGACGCATGCTCGAAGCATTGAACTTCATTTTCTCGGCTCGTCGTAGTGTTGTACGTCACTACGTTCTTGACAGTCAAAAGTTCAGAGAACTTTTGTGTGACCGTGTGTATGCAAGCCAAGCTTGAGCGGAATCCTGTCGGAAAAACCGATCATGTGTGCACAGCATTACTTTCTGGTCACCAGGGCTCTGACTTTAAAGGGTAAGTTCGCCGTTACAGAAAATCTGTTAGGTGAACTTACACTGGACCTCCTCCCCATCTCCCCTGGTCCTGCTGTACCTGAAGCCGGTGATCACCCGCTGGGAGGAATCTGGTCGCTGCTTTACCAGTCTGGGGGAGGAGGTAGAAAGCCACGAGGATTTCAGATTTTCGGACCGGTGAAGTGGCTACCTGATGTCTCCTAGCGGGTGATCACCGGCTTCAGGTACAGCAAGACTGGGGGGTTGGGAGAAGGTCCACTGTGGATGGCCTGAGTGAGGAGCATGCATGCTCCGAACGCGCGTTCCTCCCAGCTCTCTCTCTTCAACCCGGTTACCAATTGTCCTTTATGAAATAAAATGTCTTAATAATGCTGCACTTAGATTGCGCTGCTCTCCTTCTGTCCAGTGTAAGTTCACCTTACAGATTTTCTGTAAAGGTGAACTTACACTTTAAGCTGTAACTTTTTCTGCTTTTTGTGTTCTATTGCAAAATTGTGTATCGTGTTACTGGGAACCTTTACAGCTTGTTTTATGATTTTTGCAGTTTGTTGTCTAGTGACAGAACAGTCCCCTATGTGGGTACATTGCCCTAACAATATACTGTTGCTGTACTTTACGTTGCTGTGTTTGCTGTGTTTTCTATGTATATAATTGTTACATATTTGGCAACTTTCCAGTGTATAGAATTATATGAGTAATCCAGTTTATGCGGGTGTTGTGTCATTACTTGTTTTCATTTTATTCGTTTTGTAGTCTAGACCAGGGGTCTCCAAACTGCGGCCCTGGGGCCGGATGTGGCCCTTTGCTTGCCTTAATGCGGCCCCTGGGGCATTATTCCATCCAATTTTAAATGGGGCATAATTCTTGTTGCTGACACCAATGGGGCACTATTCATTCAACTGACACCATCAATTCTTTCCATTAACACCAACGATGGGGCACTAGTTCTCCCACTGTCACCTAGGATATGGTATTATTTACTCCCACTGGACACCTGGACATTTTTTACTCCCAATGGCCCTAGTCTGGCCCCCCTAAAGTCTGAAGGACCGTAAACTGGCCCTTTGTTTAGAAAGTTTGGAGACCCCTGGTCTAGACCAAACTCCAAACTTTTCTTAATGTTCTTCAGCCTTAAGGAGGGCCGGATTGTGGCCAGCGGGGGCAGAAAAAGCCCCGGGCCAGCATTGGTGAGAATAAATATGAACTCATAGTTTGTGATCAGTAGGATAAAGAGTAGTGCCCCTACTAGTAGGAGTAATTGTATCTCATCATTGGTATCAGTGGAAGAAAAAGTGCCCACTTGTTGGAGTCAGTTGGAAGAATAGTGCCTCATATCAGTGGGAGGAATAAAGTCCTGAGGACCGGATAAAGGCTAGCAAAGGGCCGCATCTGGCCCTCGGGCCGCAGTTTGGAGACCCCTGGTCTAGACAAATACACTGTCTGTAGATTTAAAGAGGACGTAAACCCTCTCTTAAAAAAAAAAAAAAAAAAAAAAAAAAAAACCCTGCAAGACAAAGGCAGCGACTGAGGAGGTGTCGAGGACCGCTGCGGGGGCTTCATTCTCAGGTAAGTAATTCATAATGAGCTAGTATGCTATGCATACTAGATCATTATGAATTACTTACCCGAAAATTAAGCCCCCGCAGCGGTCCTCGACACCTCCTCAGTCGCCGCCATGATACCAGGAGTGACTTCTGGGTATCGCTGCTCCGGGGCTGTGACTGGCCGGAGCAGCGCTGGCGTCACTTGCGCGCGGGAGCCACCACTGACCGCATGCTCAGTGCGCCTGAGCGCTGTTGTCTTCTTGGAAATATCTCCTTAACCGTGTAGGTTAAGGAGATATTTCTTGGACTTATTGGTAAGTCTTAATCTAGGCTTACCCATAGGTCAAAGTGGTCTGTAAGGGTTTACAACCACTTTAGCTCTCTTTCTTATGCCATGTGATATAATAGAAATGCACCACCAATTTACGCATGACTTTACATATTGTACATTCACAGTAGCCCCTGCCCTCAAGGAGCTTACAGGTTAAAGTGGAACTTTAGCTGAAAAATAAATAAATGGGCGATTAGGCAGGACCTTTAGTGCAGAAGAGACATGTTCTGTGTCTTCTGCACTGAAGTTATTTACCTACCTTTCTACCCCTGTACAGTAAGCTGTGCACGCTCTGCCCCCGCTTTTGTATGAAAGTGAACCTATGGACTCCCATCTCCACTGTGGATCTTTGCATCTCCTTTAGTGTTCTTTGTTTTTTTGGTTAAATCTCTGATTAATTCCCTTCTTGTTTGATCTGTGAGTTGTGGTGGGCAGCCCTCGTATTTGTAGTGGTGCCATATTCTTTCCATTTGGTTATAATAGATTTAATGGCGCTCCATGGGGTGTTGAAAGTTTGGGATCATTTTTTATTACCCACCTCCGATCTATACTTCACAACTTGTTGTGGCTGGCAGTACTCTCATCACTTGTTCTGTGAAGAAAGGATGTTAGAGGAATTTGCCTTTGCCTGTGGATAAAAGCTGTGAGAGTAGGGGGAACCTGGGAAAGAGGCTTGGATATGGTATTCACAACTGAACTTTTATTTTTTCCAAAACACCTCAATTTCCAGCAAAATTCAAGGAATCCTCATTAATACTGCTGACATGTTAGCACAGGGTCCCTCCAACCTTTTCCCCTCCTGCTCCACTAGTTACCCATTTGCTGGAAATGTAATCAACATAATGGCACTTTACTACACATTTTCTGTGAAATTCCAGTCTTGCAGAGGTTCTGGACCATGGAAATTTTTTATTTTTAAGGAGATGGTTCACTTTTCAACTACAATTACACATGCAAAAAAAAAAAGCCTATTTAGATTGTGCAAAAGAAGCAGTGACATATCAGCAGGCTGTATGCAACCACTTGTAAGCCGGTTTAAAAAACTCCTCCTTGCTGATGGACCCCCGTCCTGAATAGATGACCATCTGAATAAATCAAATAAATTTGGAATAAAATAAAAATCAGTGTGACGACGTTCTACAAAATGAAAGTCATTGAATGTGAAATGCAGTGTGTGTGTGTGTGTGTGTGTGTGTATATGTATGTGTGTATATGTATATATATATATATATATATATATATATATATATATATATATATATATATATAATGTATTATGCTTGAAATTAAAGTACAGCTTGTTCATTAAAGAAACATGCTTTTTCAATTGTTCTTATTCGCAACACTTCCTTACATGATGCTGCTGTTAGTTGAAGAAAACACTTTGTGATGATCCAGAAGCAGCAGAGTATTTCTAAAAAATGAGAACTCTGGAGGGAAAAGTTACGTGTTCATTATGGTCCTACTCTTTTAATTCCATAAAGTATTTGTTAATGTCTTTAAGGCACCTCTTGCATGCAAGGATGTGTTTTGTCATCTTTGTAGCTTTTGTAAAAGAATATTTCTTCTCACAATATCTGAAAATTGCAGCTTTGCTCCCAGCAGAAATTGCACTGTGAAAATATTTCACTCTAGATGTTGGTCTCACCATTTTACTGGGAGGAAAAAAAGAAAAAGCAATTTACTGACCAGCCTATAGGTAAACATTATGCTGTGATGGTGGAGAACATTAGTAGGAATCGTTTAAGGCGGCGTACAAACGGTCGGACCAGTTTCCGTGGACATGTCCGACCGTGTGTACGGCCTAGCGGACAGGTTTCCAGTGGACAAAAGTTTCTTAGCATGCTTGTCCGCTGGAAACATGTCCGTCGCACATGTCCGATGGTTAGTACACCTAATCGGACATGTCCGCTGGTTATGACGTGTAACCAGCGTCCCGAAATCCCGTGCATGCGTCGAAGCATTGCACTTCCGTGTTTGAGAACGTCGGTGTCTTCTACGTCACCGCGTTCTCTGTCCGCAGGGATTTTGGTCTGACGGTGTGTACACACATCAGACCAAAAGCTCCCAGGAGACATGTCCGATGAAAACGGTCCGCGGACCGTTTTCATCGGACATGTCTCCTCGTGTGTACGGGGCCTAAAGGTTATAAAGATAAACTCATTTGTCAGACAAATGTACCCTCTTACGTTTCAATTAAGACCTGAGAGGACCCTGACTTGTATTCCAGAATTTGCTTGTCTTCAGGTGAGAGAACTTAATTTGGAACTTTACAAAAAGTCTCAGAAATCTTTCATTAACCATTTATATGTGATTCGGGAAGCCTGGCCTGGCTGCACTGTGATTCGTCACCACACATGCCGATCACCAGGTCCCGGCCACTGATTGCCGGTGATCGGTTCTGAGCTTCACGGGACACGGCTCTGTGAGTGTAAACAGCACAGAGCTGTGTTCAGTGACAGGGAATCTAGTTTTTTCATCACCTGCTGAGCAGGGAATGAAAACGACTAGATCCACAGGAAAACACACAAACACTTGTTAGGCACATATTTAACCCCTTCATCACCCTATATGTTAACCCCTTCCTGCCCAGTGTCATTAGTATAGTGCATATTTTTAGCACTGATCACTCTAATAATGTCACTGGTGATGTCAGTGGCAGTTCCCACAAAGTGTCAGATTGTCCGCCATCCCGTTATAAGTCACTGATCACTGCCATTACTAGTATAAAATGGATAAATAGAAATTCCAATATGTATCCCATAGTTTGTAGACACTATAACTGTCATGCAAACCTAGAAATATACATTTATTGAGATTTTTTTCTTTTCAAAATTGTCAAACTTTTTTTCATTTATATAATAAAAAAAAACACAGATGTGATCAAATACCACCTAAAGAAAGCTCTATTTGTGTGAAAAAAAACGATATATACATTTCATTTGGGTACAGCGTTGCATGACCGCGCAATTATCAGTTAAAATAGTGCAGTGCCACATAGCAGTGGTTAAGGTCTTAATGTTATGTAGTATAACCACTTCCCAACCGCCTCATGTAGATATACGTCGGCAGAATGGCACGGACAGGCACATCAACGTACCTGTACGTGCCTGCCTAGACGCGGGTCGGGGGTCCGATCGGGACCCCCCCCCCCCGCTACATGCGGCGGTCGGATCCCCTCGGGGAGCGATCCGGGACGACGGCGCGGCTATTCGTTTATTGCCGCTCCGTCGCAATCGCTCCCCGGAGCTGAAGAACGGGGAGAGCCGTATGTAAACACGGCTTCCCCGTGCTTCACTGTGGGGGCGTATCGATCGAGTGATCCCTTATATAAGGGAGACTCGATCGATGATGTCAGTCTTACAGCCACACCCCCCTACAGTTGTAAACGCACACTAAGTGAACACTAACTCCTACAGCGCCCCCTGTGGTTAACTCCCAAACTGCAACTGTCATTTTCACAATAAACAATGCAATTTAAATGCATTTTTTGCTGTGAAAATGACAATGGTCCCAAAAATGTGTCAAAATTGTCCGAAGTGTCCGCCATAATGTCGCAGTCTCGAAAAAAATCACTGATCGCCGCCATTAGTAGTAAAAAAAAAAAAAGAATAAAAATGCAATAAAACTATCCCCTATTTTGTAAACGCTATAAATTTTGCGCAAACCAATCGATAAACGCTTATTGCGATTTTTTTTACCAAAAATAGGTAAACGAATACGTATCGGCCTAAACTGAGGAAAAAAATTTTTTTTAGATATGTTTTTGGGGGATATTTATTATAGCAAAAAGTAAAAAATATTGCATTTTTTTCAAAATTGTCGCTCTATTTTTGTTTATAGCGCAAAAAATAAAAACCGCAGAGGTGATCAAATACCACCAAAAGAAAGCTCTATTTGTGGGGAAAAAAGGACGCCAATTTTGTTTGGGAGCCACGTCGCACGACCGCGCAATTGTCTGTTAAAGCGACGCAGTGCCGAATTGTAAAAACCCCTTGGGTCATTTAGCTGCTTATTGGTCCGGTCCTTAAGTGGTTAAATACCATGTCATAGATTTATTATTTATCATTGTAGAAAAACATATTCTCACTTTTTTGGGGGAAAAAACAATACTTTAGGAAAAAAAGTGTTTCCCAATAATTTTTTATCATTTTTTTTTCTAGGCCTTCCCATCTCTAATCCTTACTAACTGATATATACTTTGGTTATGGCCCTGCAGCCTTTCTTCTCCTCTTGACAAGGGGCTCCTTGCTTATTCGTTTAATTATGTGGCAAGAACATGCATTTTATTGTCTTGAAAATTCCACCCAATCCCCTTCGATGTCCTCACCACCCAGCCACTATATTTTTACAGTGGCTTGGAAAGAAAGGAACTGATGATTAGACTTGAATTTTCAGTACAAATCCAAGTGTATGTTCAGTGACTCATTTATTATTTTTTTCTTATTATTTTACTCCTATTGCCTATTTCCATAACCAGGTTCAGGCTGATGACTACATCCCAGAACATGAGATTCAAATGGAAATGGAAGAGATTGAGCTTCGTCTGGATGAGCTAGAAAGACGTGGGGTGGAACTTGAACAAAAGCTACGAAGGATGGAGGATGGTAAGAAGAGAGACGAGTGCTGGAAACTCCTATTAAAAAAGATACCAATATCTAATTGTCTCTTGTTCACACAGAAACAGATGAGGACAGTTTGTTGGTAGACTGGTTCAAGCTGATTCAGGAGAAGCATGTTCTGGTGAGAAGGGAGTCTGAGCTTGTATACACGTGAGTTGATCTGGTTACATGTTGTGTATAATACTACTGGGGTGTTAAACCATTTTTTTTATATTTTCTATCTAATTCTTGTAGGACCAAACAGCAAGACCTTGAGCAGCGTCAGGCGGATGTAGAGTATGAGCTTCGCTGTCTTCTCAATAAACCAGGTATGTATGAAATAATGTGTATATGTATAAAGCACCATTTTTTCATTTGTGAATTGTACAACTTAGTGTTACTAAACCCAGTAATATGAAAATATTTCATCCGCCCCCCCACAGTGCCCACAGCTTATAAATCTTCTTTTTACGTTAAAATATTGCCACTATATACCTTTTTGGATGATCTGTATACCACGGTTACATGATAAACTGCACAGTTTCTCCAGTGCTGAGAGTTCAGGTAGGCGGAGATCTCTACTACAGCCTGTATACATGCCCTCTTGTGTGATGTCAATATCATGTGACCTGGCTAGCGCTGAGAACAAGTAAATGTTCTCTCCAGCATAAAAGACAAAACTGAGCATGTGCAGGTCGGCTACCATGCCTGTGTTAGCTGGCCTTCCCCAGTTAGACGTGCAGGGAGGGGAGGATCTGTGCATACAGGATAAAACTGCCTTTTTACACAATTCAGAGGATTAACCCCTTAGGTTCCACAGTGAGTATAACACGCATTCTATGCTGCATATACAGACTGACTTTACTCTTGTGGGTTTAGTAACACTTTTTTGCACTATGGCACTGTGTCGCTTTAAGACCCCTTTCACACCACTATTTTTACTGCCAACGCTATTGGCGAATTTGCGGCACATTTCAGCCGCTAGCGGGGTGCATTTAACCCCCGCTAGCGGCCGAGGAAGGGTTAAAACTGAAGCAGCGCATTGCAGGCGGTATTTCAATGGGCAGCAGCGGTGGAGGAGCTGTATACACACCGCTCCTTCACCGTTCCAAAGATGCGGCTAGCAGGACTTTTTTTTACCATCCTGCTAGCGCAACGCTCCAGTGTAAAAGCCCTCGGGCTTTCACACTGGAGACAATAGCGCAGTAATTTAAGGGCGGATTGCAGACGCTATTTTTAACGCTATATCGCCTGCACTACGCTTCAGTGTGAAAGGGGTCTAACTGACAATTGTGCTGGCGTGCAACGTTGTACCCAAACAAAATTGATGTCCTTTTTTTCCCCACAACCATTTGCTTTCTTTTTGGTGGCATTTGATCACCTCAGCCAAATCTTCCCCCGGTGAAGTGGTTAAATTATGTGCCACAGTGTATGTGCCTTATAAAAAAATGTGTAGTGACCACCCATCGCTCTCCTCCTCCCCTCCTGCCGGCTGACATCTCTGTGGACGCTCTGAAATAAGGTATAAAACTTCATATTTTTTTTATAAAGCACATACACTGGGGCAGATAACTTAATGGAACAAAGGGGATCCCATTAAGTAAACAAAGTGGCTTTGCAACCACTTTAAAGTGACACTAAATGATTTCCTTATTCTGCCACATTGTAACATCTTCTGTGAGCTTTTAAACCTCTTCTTTTCCCCCTAATTTTCCTCTCTTAGTTGCAGTCAGGTGTGCTGTTCTAAACACACTATATATCCCCGAGCCCTAGTTTATCTTGCAAACAAACCATAGAAGGTAGCTACGCTGGGACCATGGAGAGTGAACATAGCTACCCTTTCAACAGGAAGTTGGATCACAACGGCAAAAAAAAATAATTTTGGAGGAGGCTGATGGCAATAGAAGATACCTTTTTTTTAGGGCTGTTACTGATAAAAAAAATTCTGTTCGATTAATTGTTTTGTTTTTTAATCGATTAATCGACTAATTTCGATTAATTATAACGCACTATGCCCTACTTTTTTTGGAGTTAAGAATGCATACCTGAATAGAATATTTGTTTGTTTTAACCAGTTTAGTGTCCCTTTTAACAAAATGTAACAAACTATTGGTGCAGTTTTAAGTTTTCAAGATACTTTATGCATGGAAAAATAGTCACCAGTGATCTGCTATTGCTGCTATAGCTGTCAGAATCATGTGTTGGTTTTGCTAATGTTAATTTAAGGCTATATTTACATGGACGACTAGCGCAGGTTCAAGCGACAGGGCAGGAATCTGCTTATTCTTGCAGCCGTTTCTGCCACCTGTGAGTGGCTAGCTGCGGCCACTGAGCCCTGTGCAATTCAATGACAGGTCTGCGACTGCTGCAGCCAACTATGGCTTTCAGCTAGGCCAGCGAATACCAGCGGTGATCACTGCTGGACGCACACAAAGTACATCCAGCAGTGATGACTGCAGGTAATTTCTGGCTGGGGGGACAGCATTGATAGCTGTGCCAGCTGCTGACCGGTCATTGAATTGTACAGGACTCAGCGGCCACAGCTAGTTGCTCACAGGTGGCAGAAATGGCCGTAAGAATAGAGTAGATTTTTTCACCGCTGCGAATCAGTGCTAGTCATCTATGTGAATGTAGCCTAAAACAACAGTTGAAGTGAGCTGATCACTGGGGAAGCTGCAGATCTTTGCAATGGGATTCTATAGGTAAGTAAGTAGGCTTTACATCAAAGTATTTTCTTTATCGTACATCACGGGACACAGAGTCTTAATCATTACTATGTGGGTTATATTCCACCATCAGGTGCTGGACACTGGTGTAATCAATTAGAACAGGAAGTTCCCTCCCTATATAACCCCTCCCATACTGGGAGCACCTCAGTTTTTTCACCAGTGTCTAAGGTGTTGGTCACGAATTAACATGTGCTCTGAGGAGCCCCACTGGAGGGATCCATGCTGGATGTAAAAAGCCTCCATAAAATCCGGATCCGTCCAAGGTGCTTCATAGCCAAAGTGGACGGTACCCGGGCCTCGGTACGAAGAACGAGGTTTTGCCTATAATGCTTCTCTCTGAGAGCTGGACCCTGGGTTCCAGTACATTGGTCGATGTCAAAGACCAAATCTTTTTTCTGTTGCCAGGGTGCTATATAGGTCCAGGGGAGAGGTGACCTGCTATGGACCCCAGTCCCTGAAGGTCTGAGACGAAGCCCGCGTTGAGGGGTGAAGGCTGGGCCTCTTGCTTTGCAATACCCTGCAGCGTGGAAAGGTAAGCGGAGGTACCTACGGGACTTGGTCCGACAGTGGGTTCTCCATTGGGGATTATGGGTCTCGCCTATTTTATGCTTCTATGCATGGGCAACTTAACCACAAAGTCTTTTGAGACAGGATGGCTCTGGCACCCATATACCTCCCCTAGTGGGTCCTAGTCCTCCGCTGAAGGGGCTATTGGGTCTTGCCTATAATGCATGTGTGCCTTGGCAAAGAAACCACTATGTCTGTTGAGACAGGATGGCTGTAATACCCATAGATCTCCCATTCAGGAGGTTGGTACCCCCTACATGAGTATGTCTTATCTGTTTTCCAGGAAGGGCCCTAAGAGGACATGCCGGGTGTTTCGCTTGCCATGCTTTCCAGGAACGGAAGCTCAAGGTTAGCTGATCTAGGGTGCAGCTTACTGCCTCCGCTTCAGGCTCTGCCACGATGGGGGGGGGGGGTCCCTCGTAGTCTCTACGGCTCCTTGGGGGATCTCCCTCTCCCAAGGAGGTTGCCGCTGGCGCACATGCGCCGGCTCATGGTGCAGACGCAGGGCAGCCCCTTCAAAAGGCCCAGACGTCAGAGAAGCCAGGGGGACACGGTAGCTTGAGCACGTAAGCACCTTGTGGAAATTGGATACAGATTCATTTAAGACACCTACTCGGCATCTAGCTGTGTTGGCAAGCATTATTTGCTAGACTAAGTTCAGCTGTTGATGCACCAGGGTTAAAGTTCCTCTGCTTTTTGCTTAGGACTCCTTTGTCTCCCCGTAAAAGAGGGTTCAGGGGTAGGAAGGGGTATCACCACCTAAATCTGGTGGCCCTTTTTATCATGCTTGCATGATACTATCCTCCCCTGTAGAGACTTAAGATAGCTCACATAATTAGCTATCAGCCCTGTCAGGCGTGAGCCTCCCCCAACATTGCAGCACTCTGCATATGTTTTGTTGCATTGCATGTATAGGTCTATAAGAGGTTAACTGCTATATTCACAGCAGCCTCACAAGCAGAAAACAGGGTTTGTCCCTTTCCCTGCTCTAAATCCTCAAACAAGGGATTGTATGACCTGAGGATGAAGGTTCACTGTCAGAGAACAGATAACAGGTGTTAATGAGGAGAAAACTATCAGAAGCCCCAAAAGCTCTGGTTGCAGCTGCAGTCTTTTCAGAGATCCAAGCTGCATATAACTTCACTTAGCCTAGACGGCCAGAGCCTCTGTCTCTATAAAGTCCTCATCCTGGTGTTGGCTTCAGGCTAACCGAATGCACAACAGGGGGGGTGCACATTTGCTGCTGTGCACATGGCTAACGTTGCAGGTTTGCGGAGACGCACATCTGCAGAGCATAACTGCCTCTTTACAGTCCACATGTTTGCATGAAGTACATGAGTTTGGAATGTTCAAAATGCATGTGGGGTAAAAAACGGTAACAAAGCATGTTTTATTGTTGATCACATAAAGAGACATGTTATTTTGTTCGTATGATTTTATATGTTCACATAAGGGTGTTTAATCACAGCAAAGTGACTAAAATCGCATAAAAATGCTTAAGTGCATAAAGATGCGGGATCTCACATGGTTACTTGATAACCCAGGTCCTTGATTACCCAAGGTTATTTAGGTCACACAGAGAGGCTTGTTTCCACAGGAATGCCTAAAATCGCATAAAGATGCTTAAGTGCATAAAGATGCGGGATCACACATGGTTACCTGATAAACCAGGTCCTTGATTACCCAAAGTTATTTAGGTCACACAGAGAGACTTGTTTCCATAGGCATGTCTAAAATCCCATCGAAATGCTTAAGGGTGCGACATCACACATGGTTATCTGATAACCCGAGTCCTTGATTATCCAAGGATATTTGGTCGTACGGAGAGGCTTGTTTTATACAGGAGTGCCTGAAATCGCATAAAGATGCGGGATCACACATGGTTACCTGATAACCCGAATCCTTGATTACCCAAGGGTATTTGGTCACACAGAGAGGCTTGTTTCCACAGGAATGCCTAAAATCGCATAAAGATGCTGGAGTGCATAGAAATGCGGGATCACACAGGTTTACCTGACAAACCGCAATTCTTGATTACCCAAGGATATTTGGTCACACAGAGAGGCTTTTTTCCACAAAAAGGTCTGAAATCGCATAAAGATGCGGGTTCACACATGGTTATCTGATCACCCGAGTCCTGGATTACTCAGGCATATTTGGTCACACAGAGAGGTTGTGTCCGCAAAAATCGCATTAAAAGGCTTAATTGCATAAAATTGCTGGATCGCACAGTGGTGCTCGATCATACAAGAATCCTTGGTCCCACAAGGGTACTTGTCCGCACAAGAGTGCTTAAGATACATAGATGTTGGATCGCATGAAAATTTGCTGAATCGCATAAGAATGCATGTTTGCCTAGAGTTTGACTTGGGAGGCATTCTAATTAGGTTTCCTTAATTATACAGGATTCCTTGGCCTTACATAGGCGCATACTTGCTTGCAGGATGCTTGTTCATAGCTCACATGCTATATGTATGCGTGTATACAGCACGCCACCTTTTTTGTGTGTTTGCGGAAAACATATTCTTATGAACTCACACTTCTATGAACACACGCTTCCATAGAGGCATATGGCTTTAAAGGTTGCCACATGCACATAGGGGGAGCTATTTTCATGTGTGTTTATTTACAAGGCTGCTAGGACCCGCCTCTAGCAGGGCTAAAGGCCCAGAGTTTAGCAGTAATGTCATTCCGAGGCAAACCCGTGCTGACAGATCAGTCAGTAGCATGGCTGGGCCTAGGGGAGTCCAGCATGATTAATTATCTGGAACTCCTGGGTTGGGATCCCAGTCTAGAGGGAATATGCCGTCTTTATTCAAACACAGTTCCCTATGCTCAGTTTTATTCAAGGCTGATATAAACTTTGCTCTGTCGGCCTGGAACGAGTGGATCCTAACTTAGCATTATCCTAGGAGTCTTGTCCCAGGGATATGCTGGAATTTCAGTTTAGGGTTCTTAACTGAATGATTGGCAAAAGGGAATATCCTTCATACCCATTACCTGGGAGCAGGTTGCGAGGACTGGCCTCTAGGGATAGAATCCAGGCCTGGAAGAGACCACGGCACAGGGAAGGTGGTCAAGCTCCTAGGGAGCCTTATCTGCTAGCTTGCTAGAGCTACGGATGGAGCATCCGGCTTAAGGACCTGAACGTTTAGGTTACAGGGTTGCTCTGTCTGAATACAATCTGACTATGCCTCTCTAGTGGTTTACTTTGGTTACCAGAGAAGAGCTTGTGCCTTGCCTATTGTCAATTGTCATTTCATGGAATGCTAGATTGGCAGGCGATTCACTGGAGCCATCAACAATCGGGTCCGGGAGATTGGCCTCTACACCCCGATTTTTTCTGACCACATGTCACAGAAACGTTACCCTGCACATAAAGGGTGTTGACGTCCAGGTTCAACAAGAGATTGAACAACTTTGTGTCAAGGACCAAGGATCCACCCGCATGCGGGACAGATTTTTTAGTGACCCTGGGGGCCCAGTTGTCGCTGGTTTATGTGTTATCTCCCCCCAGGGCCGCAACCTTTGTGGCTTCCATGCTACATCAGAAGAGAACGGAAGCTGGCTTAATTGCTCCAGCATAGCCCATACAACCTTACTGCGCAGGGACAGCAGAACTGATCGTAGAGGACCCAGGGTCCCTTACAGCATGTCCAGGCCTGCTTTGCAGGGTTACATCCTGTCTTGCATACATGGGTATTAATGGTCTGGCTGTTATAGCCTGCATTCTTGAGGATCAGAATCAGCGGCAGTTACCTTGATTCATACAGGACAGCTGGCCTCCAGGACCAGATATCCTAGGATATGGAAGGCCCATATTCCTGGTGTGAAACCAAGGGGTGGAATCCTTGGTAGTAGGTCATAGGTAAAATTCTTACCTTTCTACATTGGAAAAGAGATGGAGCTGGCCTTAAGTTCCATCAAGGGTCCGATCTCAGCACACTCTTGATCTGGGCCGTTATACAAGGGGTGACGGGTATAAGTCCGCCAGTTAAGGCGCCCTTGTGCTCGGAGGATTGGATCCAGTATGCTGGCTTACAGAGTCAGCACCTTGGGCTGATGCACCATAAATATTTCCATTTATCCTTCTAAAGAGGAAATTGGTGTTCTTGGTTGCGGCTGCCTCCGCAAGAGAGTATTGGCAACTTTCTTTGTATAGAGCCATACTTAATTATTTGTACAAGAAGGGTGATGTTAAATACTCACCCAACCTTATTGGCTAGAAGGATCCAGTGTTCATTTGAATTAAGATATTCTTGCCTTCCTTTTCCTTTTTTTCAGGACCTTGATCCGCGGAAGGAGAGGTTATTGCTTTCTCTTAATAAAGATAAGAGCAGTTAAAGATCTATCTGAAGGCTTCAGATATAGAAACCTAACGTTTTGTTGCCAGAAAGCCCCTAGATGGGGCGGGCAGTGTTCAGATCGGCTATTAAAATGGCTATGCGCTCTCTCGTTATAGTAAGAGAGGTCAAGACCTATCTGAAGCGGCTGCTCGGATACGGAAGACTGATGTTGGTGCGCTACCAGGAGGCCCCAGCAAGGGGCAGGTAGCGTCTAAAGCAACTATTGTCAAATGTTGATTCATCAGGTTATTATTCAGGCTTGTGGTTTATAGAGAGGTCTTCCCCCTGTCTCTTTTTGGGGTACACCCTACCAGGATAGTAAGCACTTCATGTGGGGTGCATTACCAAGCCTTTATGACTCAGATTTGCCAGACCTGCAACTTGGTCGTTTGTGCTTACGTTCACTAAATCCTATCAAGTGGACATAAGACGGCAGGAGGATGCAGCCTTTTTTTGTTGGCACAATATGCGGCAGGCAGCATTAGAGGTCCTCGTGTCTGATGGCAGTCTGCATTGTTGGTGTCTCCCTCCCCTCAGTAAGCATTGCTTTCGGACATCCCACATAGTAATGATTAAGACTCTGTGTCCCGTGATGTATGATAAAGAAAATAGGATTTTTATAACAGCTTACCTGTAAAATCCTTTTCTTGGAGTACATCACGGGACACAGAGTCCCCACCCCTCTTGTTTGGGGATATTGGGACACTTATTGCTTGGGATAAAAACTGAGGTGCTCCCAGTATGGGAGGGGTTATATAGGGAGGGGACTTCCTGTTCTAATTGATTACACCAGTCTCCAGCACCTGATGGTGGAATATAACTCACATAGTAATGATTAAGACTCTGTGTCCCGTGATGTACTCCAAGAAAAGGATTTTACAGGTAAGCTGTTATAAAAATCCTATTATTATTTTTTTTTAGACATAAGAGTATTTTCTTGGAGACCATAATTAAGGTATCGGTGTGAGTTTCTATTTCACTAATACATATTTAATTCTCTACAGAGAAAGACTGGTTGGATGAGGATAAGGAGAGAGAGCGGGTATTAATGCAAGAGCTGGTGACACTCATTGAGCAGAGAAATGCTATTGTAAAGTGCCTGGATGAAGACAAGCAAAGGTACACCCCACTGTGTATGAAATGGTTAAAGGAAAGCTATAGTTAGAGAAATATGGAATCTGTCATTGCTTGCCTGAAAATACTAGTTGCTTGGCTGTCTCAGGCTTCAGCACATGAAATCACCAATCAATTTAGAGTGAAGTGAGATTTCGGGCTAAGAAAGTACAGAAGCCATTGAATTTGCAAGGCAGTCAGTGATCAAGTATATCCGTAAGGGGAGGTCAGCCAAGGCGGCTGCCTTACTCGATACAGGTTTTAGTTACCCAAGCATTCCAAGTATCAAGAAATACTGAAATCTCCCATGGCTATTGACTAATTGGATACCTTCCTCAACCATTGATTTTTTAAATCTGAAGTGACTGCTGCAGATCAAACAGAGGCTAGGATGGCAGCTTCCTTGGCTGTATATGATAGGAGAGTTTAGTTCTGCTTTCATGAGGTGTGTAAATGTTGCTTTATTTTGAGGTTCTTGTGGTGTTAGTAGTTTTGTTCAACATGACGTCATTGCAGATGCATAAATTATCCCTTATGCACTGCAGCGAAAAGGAGGGGTTGGGAGAGCGGGTCATATTTAGCAGAGTGGAATGGAGTAATGCAAAGCAGGGTGTTTGAAGGGAAGAGCCTGTTTAGAATGCCCCAGCTACCACTACTACATCGACTTTTTGGTGGGAGAACTGATGCATTGACGTCAGAACTGTTTCGCTATAACTGCAAAGGGGGGACAAAAAGGAGACCCTTCACACTGCTCATAGAAAGTGGGCAGCAATGACTGGTCTCTATACCACTAAAAAAGATGATACTGCTTAACATGAAAGACACCATTTTATTAGTACTATGCAGCACAATACCACCAGAGGATGACATGAAGACTTACATGAAGATAATCGCTTCCACCTTCCAGTGATGTGGCTATTACTACTTCTGGGTGCTAGGTTATGCCTCTTGATAGGCTGACAGGGGGAATGATGTCATCCTGTTTGCAAGAATCGGTCATTCTGGCACAGCTAGCGTGTGGCGGAAATGCATGCTGAGCTGTGCATGCAATAGAAGATTCTGAGCAGGCTGTTTGTTATTGCAGAAGAGATATGGCATGTCTCTTCTGCATTAAGGAGCAGGCTACTTGTTTTTTTTTTATTTTGCTGGTTAAAGTGGAACTTCACCCTAAAAGGTAAGTTTCGCTTTAACTACTCCTTTCCCCCTCCTCTCCCACTTTTGGGGGTGGGGGAGCAGGTACCTAGTTCTCCACCTAACCCCCCATAACACCACACCCCCCACCCCGCATCCTCCACGCACGCAACCTTTTAGGACACATCGCAGGTCCATTTACAAAGGGCAGCGCGACTCGCGCAGGTGCAGTGGGAAGCCGGGTGTGAAGCTGCAAGGAACCACAACTGGCTTTTTTTTAGTAAACATACTGGCGGCCAGGACCAGAAGACCTGCGAATAACCATCCTGCTTGAGGACAGAGCTGGATCCCTGGACAGGTAAGTGTCGTCTTTTTTTTTTTTTTTAACTGCTTGTGGACTACCCAATGCACATATACAGCGACGGGGCAGCCGCCCTGCTCCGCATCACATACATGTACGTGATCCAGCGTTTCATAGAGGGCATGCATGCCCGCCGCCCGATCTGTGTTGTGATTTGATTACAGCACAAATCGGTTAGCAGGTCCCAGCCGATGATTTATGGCCAGGACCTGCTAATTGGCTTAGCAAATCAAAATACAGAGCCCTGTGTTGACTAACACAGGGTTCTGTACACAGAGCAGCAATGGGGGCTGTTCTTTTCTCCCTGCAAAGTCAGCCACATCGATTAGTAAAAGCAGAACATACTGCACACATTACACATTGTTAGGCACACAGTTACCCCTTGATTGATTGTCCCTAGATGTTAACCCCTTCCCGGCCAGTGTCATTAGTACAGTGACAGTGTATAGTATTGGCACTGATCACTGTATTAGTGTCACTGGCAATGTCAGTGTCAGTGATAGATTGCCCGCAGCACTATCACAGTTCCACTCTTCTTGGTGGGGGGGCGCAAGTTCTCAAAGAAGAATATTTGCAGTGATTTGGGGTGGGATAAAAGGATGCTGTACAGTATGTGCCCCGTGGGCACTTTGGGAGGGGAGAGGATTTGACAACTTGCATGTGTCATATATATTGCATTTAGTTTCAGTACAAACCTTAGATCAGCACAGGACATGTAAAGCTGTGTCCTCCTCCTCCTCCTGTCTGTTTAGGAAAATTTCTGAGCCGAGGGGGAGGGGCTTCAGTCTGTGTGTTAGTGTGAGGCAGGAGAGGGAAAGATGCGGCTGCCATACAGAGTGATCGCAGTGCGTGGGCCCGAAGCTTCCCACACAAGCTGGGAGCAAGTCACTGGAGCCAATTGCCGGATGCGAGTACCAGCTGTGCTAGAGCTCACCCTCCTTTGTGGCCACTACATTAGGCGCCGGACTAGAAGTCTTTCCTGCCGTCTTGGGGGACTCCTTGCAGTGACGCAACGCTAGGGCCAGGTCGCAAGTGCAACTGTTGCAACCCTGGTAGTTGCGCCACTGACAAAAGTGTTCATGTGGTTCAAGGAGTGCAGTTGTCCACAGGGGATGCCTGGGACTGGTTTCTAGCAGTAACCTTTTTGGGAGAACGTGCAGATGAAATCGTTCATGTGGTGGGCACCGACACCGTCAATTAACAGACCAAGGATAGTTCCTGGCAACAGGCAGAAATGTAGTCAATAAACAGGCTAGGGTCAGTACAGACGGCTGTCATAGGCAACACTGGACTGGTGTGGCAGTGATCAGAAATGCTTTTGCTGGCTGCACCGGCTCTGGTGATGACACTGTACTGATGTGGTGAAGATCAGGGGCATTGTTGGCTGAATTAGTCTGGTGACATTGGGGCAAATCCACAAAAACGTAGCCTAACTTAACTTTTACCATTTAAGTTACACTGGCGGAAAATTTCTACCTAAGTGCCCGATCCACAAAGCACTTACCTAGAAATTTTCGGCCGTGTAACTTAAATGTCTCCGGCGCAAGGCGGTCCTCTTCTGCAGGGGGCGATGACAATTTAAATGAGGCGCGCTCCCGCGCCGGCCGTACTGCGCATGCTTGTGACGTAATTTTCCCGACGGGCAGCGCGCAAAATTACGTTACGCCGGGCTTTGTGGATTGCGACGGGACAATAAAGTTGCGCCGGGTAAAAAAAAAGTTACGCGCCGAAAAATTAAATTCAAAATTTAAAAAAAATAGCGGCGATCGAAAAAAAGGTCTGTTTTTACAAGGTGTAACTAGTTTACACTTTGCATACGTAAAATTAGGGATGCTTTTACAAACGTAAACTTAAGCAGAAAAAACAAAGCTGAAAAGCTTTGTGGATCTCCGTAAGTCCTCATTTGCATACGCAAAGCGGCATTTCGACGCAAAATGCCCCCAGCGGCTGTTGCGGTACTGCATCCTAAGATCCGACAGTGTAAGGCCCCATACACACCATAGAATCTATCCGCAGATAAATCCCATCAAATGGGTTTCTGCGGATAGATCCTATGGTGTGTACACGCCAACGGATATTTATCCGCAAATAAATCTCCCCTGGAATGGATTTCCAGCAGATAAATATTTGTCGACATGCACAGAATATCTATCTGCTGGAATCCATTCCAACGGATGGATCCGCTCGTCTGTACAGACTTACCGGATCCATCCGTCCAAAGGGATTCCCCGCACGCGCCGTAATGAATAGACGCATGCGTGGAATTCCTTATATGACAGCGTCGCGCCCGTCGCCGCGTCATAATAGCGGCGACGGCGCGACACGTCATCGGCAGAGGATTTCAGCGCGGATTTCAATGCGATGGTGTGTACACGCCATCGCATTGAAATCCTCTGAAATCTTAGAGAGGATTTATCCGCGGATACGGTCCGCTGAACCGTATCTGCGGATAAATTCTATCATGTGTATGGGGCCTAAGTCTCTTACAGATGTCGGATCTTCTGCCTATCAGTTCCAAAGATAGGCACAGGGATACGCAGGCGGAACAGCAGATCCGCCTGCGTATCCCTTTTGAGGATTTGGCCCGTTGTCCCTGGTGTGGTGGCGATAAACACCATGACTGGCTGTATTATTGGGCCTCGTTCACATGGGGTGTACCCTGTGTGAGGGCCATGTTTACCCACATGGGACTGCTCAAGTGTTCAGTGCATCCCTGTGCAGGCAGTCCCATTTATATCTGCTTGGACACAGCAGCTGCATGGACACCACCGCTGCTCAAATCCTGACATCTGCACGGTTACGTGTCACAAACGTATAATGTCTGTGTTAAGGCCTTGCACCTACACGTCAGATTTGAAGCAGGGGCTGTGTCCATACAACCACTGTGTCCCACTAGACATAGGCACGGGGTACGCATTGATATTCTCCATGTGAGTGAGACCTTTGGTGACACTGGGACTGGTGTGGTGGTGTTCAGGGAATGGCTGAATTGGAAGAGTGTGTAAATGCTCGTTTACACTTGGGAGAAGGCAGTATAACCCCCTCAACTGCTCCACATTTAACTAGGAAGGTAGGGGCTGGAAATGTACTCATGCCAGGGCAGGAATTGCACCCCCTGTACTGCTTGATGCACTTCTTGGGGCATATCCATTTAGAGCAACCCATTAAAATGAACAGGGCCTCGCTGTAACTGCCCAGAGGAGTCTCCGCTCTAAGAATACAATAGCACAGCAGGGAGGATTCCCTCATCCACCTCAAATTTGTGGATGAGGGAATACATTCAGTTTCTTTTAATCAGCCCACTGACACAAATAAACTGATGAATGTATAGCCAGCTTAAGCAGGCACAGGTGCACTGGAGCCACTTGGCCTCAGCTGTCAGGAGAGCAGGGTGTCCAATGCAGAGAACTCGGTGGAGGGACAATGTGGTGACACAGGTTATATCCAAATGCTGTCAATAATGAAAAACTTAAACATAGTCGCCTGATCCTCCATATTTACAATCTTTCCTTTTTTAGGGAAGAAGAAGAAGATAAATTAATAGCAGCTATGATCCAAAAGAAAGGTAAGAAATTAAAAATTTACGAAAAACATTTAATTAATTATTTGTAGATGTTATGCATTAGCAGACATTATTTCTAGTTCCATTTTTCCATTGGCCATTTGTTTAACATGTATAACATAAATACGTGGAACCTAAGAATTATATTTCTGTGAATTGCAAAAAGAGAAAATATTTTTTAAAATAGGATCTTTGTACTTACTGTAAAACCTATTTCTTGGAGTCCGTTAAAGCAATCAGGACTTTAGAAACAGTTGGGTTATAATGTCTCGAGATTGTGACCCTGGCAAATAAAAAAATTGTAAGCCAGCTCCTGAATACCCCTTCCTTCCACAACATACAGTGCCAAGGGAAAGGCAAAAAACACACAGGTGGGACCTGTGTTCCTATATAAAATTCAAGAAATAGATTTTAAGATCAGTATAGAAATCTTATTTTCTTTCTCATCCATTGAGGGACACAGGATTTTGGAAACCATCCAAAAGCATCTCAAAGGAAGGACTAGAAACTTAAAGAACAGGTACAAAAGAGAGGACCAACTGGTGAAGGCCAAAGCCTTGCACTCAAGGAGCAAACAGTGGGTATAAAAAAGAATCGCTACCTTGTAATGAAAACCGACACAGTTTTTGTTTTATCCAGCTGTATTTACTCAGTGCAACTGATAACATCCAAGTGAAAGATATAACACCAACATGTCAGAAAAAAATCAAAAACTGAATCGGGGAGTTGGGAAAATGAGCACCCCCAACCCCCCCCCCCCCCACCCTCCGAAAAATGACTTGTAAAAATAATCAAGTGTGGCCAATCACCTTCTCAATGTCACACAAAGCCATTTGACTTTCAAATGGAGCATTTCAGTCCCTGGTAGTGCAACTGTGGCAAACAATCAACTATGGGTGACAAGACACTGTCAAAATATCTCCAGGATTAAGTTGTGGACAGGCACAAGTCAAAATGTCAAAGGCTTTATCAATGCCTAGAAGTCTATTATTTAGAAGTGGAAGATATTTGGTACAACACAGACCCTCCCTGGATCAGGGCGTCACTCCAAACTGGATTAAAGAGCGAAGAGAAACTGGTCAGAGAGGCTACCAAGAGGCCTACAGCAACTCTGAAGTAGTTGCAGAAATTTATGACAAAGAATGGTCATCGTGTGCATGTGACAACAATATCACAATTTCTCCACAAATGTGATTTGTATGGGAGGGTTGCAAGAAAAAAAACACTGTTCAAGAAAGGCCGCATGCAGTCACAACTGAGCTTTGCTAAAACGCACATTTGAGATTGAGACCACAAGGAAACAGGTGTTATGATCAGATGAGACTAAAATTTAATTATTTGGCCTCAACACCAAATGATATGTCTGTCAGAATGTTCAGCTCACCATTAAAATAACACCATTTCTACAGTAAAGCATGGGTGTGGTAATATCCTGTTATGGGGGTGTTTCTCTGCAACAGGAACTGGAGCACCTGTCAGGATAAAAGGAAAAATGGATGGGGCAACATACCATCACATTCCTGAGGAACATCTGCTGGCCTCTGCCAGGAAGTTGTCAATGGGAAGAAGGTTTACCTTCCAGCATTACAATAACCCAAAGCACACAGAAAAATAAACGCACAGTGGTTGAAGGAGAAAAAGGCGAGTGTTCTTGCTTGGCCTAGTCAGAGCCCCGTTCACGTTTTTTAAGTTGAGTTGTGTATCACTATTTAGTGTTCAAAATAATAGCTGTCCAACATCACTAACCAGATCAATCATTGTTTTTGGTATTAATTAAGTTTCTACATGGCAAATTATTTAAAAGTTGGCGTAGTAGAGTAATATTAAACCAACAGACCCAACAGTCATGACATGCATGCTGATAAATCTGTGCAATCAAATCATTCATTGAAAGGGCATGTTCAAAATAATAGCAGTGTGGATTTAGTGAGGTAATTTAGTCTGTGAAAAAAACAATGTCAAACAGGTGGCACGAAGGCAGCAAATGTTGTAAATGCTAGGTAATAGTGCATTTCTCTCGGAAAATCTGAGAAAAATGGGTAGTTTCAGACATTGTGCAGAAGAACAGTTTACTTTGATTAAAACGTTGATTTGGAGAGGGGAAAACATATAAAGAAGTGCAGAAACTGATAGGCTGCTCAGCTAAAATGATCTCAAATGCTTTAAAATGGCAACCAAAATCATAAAGACGTGGAGGAAAACTACCATTCAAATGGATGGTGAATAGCCAAAATGGACTTGACCATAGACCAGCTCCTGGGTAATCAAAGAAAGTGTAAATTTAACTGTGAGTGCTCTAACAATTAAAAGAAGACTATGTGAAATCAAGCTATTGGCAAGAGGCCCCCGCAAAGTCCCATTGTTGAAAAAATTATATGTGCTGAAGAGGTTACAATTTACCAAAGAACACATTAGCTTGCCTAAAGAGAAATACCACAACATTTTGTGGACTGATGAAAGCAAGGTTATTCTTTTTGGGTCTAGGGACCACAGGCAGTTTGTCAGAAGACCCCCAAACACTGAATTCAAGCCACTGTACACAGTGAAGACCTTTAAGCCTGGCGGCGCAAGCATCCATGATATGGAGATGTTTCTCATACTATGGTGTTGGGCCTATTTATTGCATACCAGGGATCATGAATCAGTTTGAATGCATCAAAATACTTGAAGAGGTCATGTTGCCTTATGCTGAAGATGAAATGCCCTTGAAATCGGTGTACCAACAAGACAACAACCATAAACACACCAGTAAGCGAGCAGCATCTTGGTTCCAAACCAACAAGAGTAACATTCTCGAGTGGCCAGCCCAATCCCTGGACCTTAATCCATTAGAAAACTTGTGGGGTGACATAAACAATGCTGTTTCTGAGGTAAAACCAAGCAATGCAGAGGATTTGTGGAATGTAGGGCAATCGTCCTAGGCTGGAATACCTGTGTACAGATGCTAGACGTTGGTGGACCCCATGCAACACAGATGTCAAGCAGGTCTCAGAAACACTGGGGATTACAACTAAATAATAGTTCAGTGTTTTACAAGAAAGCTAAATCTTCAAGCATGTTTTAGTTTATACAATGTTTGAGTTTATGAAGAAAAATTAAGACACTGCTATTTTTTGGGGAAAAGCCTAATATTTATTTTTCTTCACTTTTTGTAAAGTAATAACAAATATGAAAAAATGTCTTCCTTTTTTTTATTTGGATCAGACAGTGCAATGTTCCCAATGCATTTGCGTGTATGGAAATAAAAGCTATTATAAGGATTTTAAACTTTACTCACTTTTTTAAACACACTGCTATTATTTTAAACACAACTGTGTATATATGCAGATTAACCACTTGCCCACCGCAGGACGTCATAAGACGTCCTTCACTTTGTGCGGTGATATCTGAATGATGCCTGCAGCTACAGGCATCATTCAGATATCACCGTCTTCAGCTGGCGATTCTGTGCACTATAAGAATGATCAAAGCAGCAGTTCCGCCGCTTGATCGTTGTTATAGGCAGCGGTGCTTCTCCGGGCTCTCCCGTGCCATCGGGGGCCCGGAGAGCGAATCGGCCGGCGCTCGCTGCTGAACCATAGAGATGACTGTTGACCAGACGGTTGGTCATCTCTATGACCGTCGGAGGCCCGGGAGCGACGTTATGACGTCACGCCCGGTACCCGGAAGTAAACAAAGCCGCAATCGTGGCTGTCGGTGTGAGATCGGTGAATCTTTTTTCACCGATTTCATGCTTGTAAGCCTGGAGGAGAGATGTGGGGTCTCCATAAAGAGGACCTGTCACACTGATTCCTATTACAAGGGATGTTTATAGGAATAAAAGTAATAAAAGTGTAAAAACAAAAAAAAATTAAGTAAAATAAAAATATTTTTTTTTTTTCGCAGAAGCGAACGCGCATGCAAGTCCCGCCCACATATGTAAACGCTGTTCAAACCCCACATATGAGGTATCGTCGCGTGCGTTAGAGCGTGTGCAACAATTCTAGCACTAGACCTCCTCTGTAACTCGAAAATAGTAACTTGTAAAAAAAATTAAAGCGTCGCCTATGGAGATTTTGAAGTACCGAAGTTTGGCACCATTCCAGGAGTGTGCGCAATTTTAAAGCGTGACATGTTGGGTATCTATTTACTCGGCGTAACATCATCTTTCACATTATACAAAACAATTGGGCTAACTTTACTGTTTTGTTATTTTTTAATTCATGAAACCGTTTTTTTTTCTCCAAAAAAGGTGTTTGAAAAATTATTGCGCAAATACCGTGCGAGAAAAAAAGTTGCAATGACTGCCATTTTATTCCCTAGGATGTCTGCTAAAAAAAAATATATAATGTTTGGGGGTTCTGATTAATTTTCTAGCAAAAAAATTGTGATTTTTACATGAAGGAGAGAAGTGCCAGAATAGGCCCGGTGGGCAAGTGGTTAAAGTACATGTGTACTTAGATTGTACCTAACTTTGTTCTATTTCGGGCTTTCCGTTATCTGTATCTCATTGCTCGTTTTGGTTCTTTCAGATTTTCATGCAGATCCTCAAAAGAAGAAGAAAGGAAAACTCAAACCTTTGAAAGTTCTTAAATTGCTTTCCCCTAAAGACCCAAAGCATAAGAGCCCAAAGGACAAAAAAGATAAAGGAGACGGGGCTAAGAGGTAGATCAGAAATGATGAGGAAGGGAATAAACAAACCACATCTTTGCCGTGCCTTCCCTTCCACTTGAGACTAAGCTGTCAATCTCCCTATCAAATCACGGAGACTCCAGATATGATATGAACTACAGTCCATAATAGTGGGAGATGAATAAGGTTCTAATTTTGCTGACTAAATATGCACCCAGGTAATCTCATTAATATGTCTTATGTGAAATGCAGGTGGTTTTATGACTCCAAGTCATTTAGTTAGTAAATAAGTAACAGCTTCATTCGGTTTACTAGACCAACAAATAAGCATTACCTGAAATGTAATGTCCTTGGGTCAGCAGAGCTGTTCTTGTTTTGGACAGCCTTTTAATTTCTCTCACGTATAGCGTAGCTGTCGCTCATGATGCTAGAAATTTAATGTAAAGCACTACTATAGCACTCACTGCAATCGATTCTTCTTCCTTTACAATACATTTCTGGTTCATTTTAGGCTTTTACAGCATTCTATTCCTGAACCCAAATAAGTTCTGCTTGGTAAGATTTTTGTTGCATTATTAAAATTGCATTTCTGCAGATTCGCAAACACTTTTTTCAGCATGGGATATCTGTCCAAATTTTTCAATATTGGAGGTTATGGTGTCTGTTTACAAATGTTTTTACACAGATTTCACACCGGATTCACACATTTTCCATATTAAAAATGTGTAAATCTTGGGTGAAGGTAGTGTGACTCTCTTAGGGGGGAAAACATTTGTAAGTAGACACCATGGGGCAGATCCACGTACATCAGCGCTTCTCTCCGCCCGGCATAGTGTATCTCAGAAACACTACGCCGCCGTAACTTACTTTTTTTTGTATCCTCAAAGATTTCCCGCCGCAAGTTACGGCGGCGTAGTGTAACTTAGGCGGCGTAAGGGCGCGCAATTCAAATGTATGTGATGGGGGCGTGTTTTATGTTAATACGTCGTGACCCGACGTAAGTGACGTTTTTTTTAACGGCGCATGAGCCGTCCGTGGGGGTATCCCAGTGCACATGCTCAAAATTAAAACGGAACAAGCCAATGCTTACGACCGTGACGTCATTCTACGCAAATCCCTATTCGCGAACGACTTGCGCAAACGACGTTACATTTTCAAAATTCGACGCGGTAACGACGACCATACTTAACATTGAGTACGCCTCATATAAGCAGGAGTAACTATACGCCGGAAAAAGCCAAACGCAAACGACGTAAAAAAAATGCGCCGGACGTACGTTCGTGGATCGCGGTATCTAGCTAATTTGCATACTCGACGTGGCATTCGACAGAAACGCCACATAGAGGCCGGCGGAACAATGCACCTACGATCCGACGGCGTACTAAGACGTACGCCTGTCGGATCGATCCCAGATACAGTCGTATCTTGTTTTGTAGATACAAAACAAAGATATGACGCAGGAACTTTAAAATTACGTGGCGTATCAATAGATACGCCGGCGTAATTCGTTCGTGGATCTGGCCCCATGTGTCCCAGCATCTTAGCATTTGCCTAAAATGACTAGCTGCAGTCCAAAGTTGACTAAATGATATTGCAGCAAGTTGAAAAGCTGAGATTGTGATTAGGATATTAGCCATCAACTAGGAAACAGTAGGAAATAAGCTACACATTTTATAGCAATCAGTCATCCTCCTGGCTGGCGGTGTTTTTCACATCCATGCATTGTCATCCAAACATGTCTGAAAGTCCGATATTAAACGGAGTGTGTTTGTTAACTTGTTTGTAGCAATGTAAAGGGCCCGCAAAACTAGATCACAAACTCCCCTATGCAAACGTAGACATGATCGCATCGATAGGTCTACGTGAAAGAAATTTCAAGGCTTGTCAGAGTAGATGTTTGAGATGAAGTATTAATTTGGAGAACTCTGTTTTTCCAATATGCAACTGACATTTTGTTCAGAAATCACATTAAAGTACCCCGAAGGCCAGTGGCAGACTATGTGTAGTTGGTCACCAGACTGTTTTCTGTTCATGGATTTTCATGCTGAATAATTCCGCTCTATGACTGTGGTTAATATCTGAAAATATCACATCAATCCCTGAAAGATTTTGATTAGATGTACATAATGTCATGTGCAGTAAATTTATTTAACTGGTTTTCTCTATCTGGAGAGAAACTACAAGCCACATATAGAAACAAGCTACTATTTAATTGCCTTTAATAATTTAGTTGTATCTTAACATTCCTCCATTTCTTGTCAGTGTCCATCAGATATAGATTATATTGCACATGCTTTAGCCTTTTGCAGGCATGGCAACGCTAATTAGCTATGGATTAATTCAGTTCTGTATTTTGTCTTTTGTCACTTGAAGCTGCCTTTAAAAGTTAGATAACCATATATAAAGTATTAGTCCAGCCAATCTGGTCCCTTCTTCCTATCTGGTGAATCAGTGACAGCAAGTGAGGGGAAAGCACTCTCTAATCTTATGCCTGGTGAGCAGTAAAACCCAGATAGGTGTTCTAATCCTTATTCCCTTTACCCAAAACTAACAAGTTGCCTGAAAAAATTTGACTAGTTGGGAGCTTCTTGCTACTAGTGGCTTGGCTGCAAACAAATGACATATGCTTATTTTAAAGGTGCTGCCAGATGGTATTTAAAGAAGCCCTAATTGGCAGACTAGGGGAGAGTTAAGTAAACAGTGGACCATTTTCCTGGCTTCTGTATTTATTTACACTTTTGAATCAGAACTCCTGTGATAATGATCTGGTCAGTTAAGTAGCAGAGGGGGTTGTTAATCAGTTTCAGCTGCTTTGCTGTTAATTGAAATTACCAACAGGTGCACTAGATGGGCAACAATGAGACAACCTCCAAAACAGGAATGTTTTTTTCAGGTGGAGGTGTCTGATTTTTTTCCCCCTAGTCATCTTTTCTGACTGTTTTTCACTAGTTTTGCATTTGGGTAGGGTCAGTGTCACTACTGGTAGCACAAGGCGATACTTGGACCCAATAAAGGTTGCACAGGCAGTCCAACTCCTCCGGGATGACACATCAATACGTGTCATTGCCAGAAGGTTTGCCGTGTTTCCCAGCACAGTCTCAAGAGCATGGAGGAGATTCCAGGAGACAGGCAATTACTCAGGATGAGCACTGCCAGGGCCCTACAAAATGACCTCCAGCAGGCCACTGGTGTAAATGTCTCTGACCAAACAATCAGAAACAATGACCCTTGAGATCAACTAATCTTTGTGGTGACACAAAGTTTTGAGGTGAGAAATGGAGGAGGTGCCAGAGAGCAAAATTCCAGTGTGTATCCCTGTGATACTACCTCCTGCACCCAAGCTTTGGAAATGCAAGTTAACAAAGCATCTACAAAGATTAGCAGCCTCCCACATTAGAAGTGGGGACACACCTTCAAGCTGAGGAAGGCTTGGCAGATTTTGAGTGGCGGACATTGTGGGTGGACTGGAAATCGGGCTTGAAGGGTCTTGACAAAGAAGCAGAGAAAGGAAATAAAGTTATGGAAGAAAAAGAACACTTGTTCTATGGGGTAGAATAATTGAAGCTAGTGACATGGTAGACAATAATAATTTCATGCAGAGTAATAGCTACATGTTGAAGTATATCAGAACAATTCTGCGTTCAAAGTGGACATAGAAACCACATCTAATAACGGATCCACAAAGGGAACCTGACCAAACCATAGAAGCCAAGGATGTCGGTGTCAGATTTGGCTGAAGAGGGGGAAATTGACATTAGCAAACCATGTGTCAGAGGTGGTCCGCAGCAGACAGCTAAATAAGGTAATAAGGAGCCCACTTTCACAAGAGCCAAGTGCCACGACATCCTGTGGTTCACTTGCATGTGCAAAGTGAACCTGCGTTCTGTTTGTCAAAAATAGAAGAGAAAGACAAACAAAAGGCTAAGGGTTAACCCAATTCTCTAACTGTCCAAATATACTACAGTATCAAAAGCAACAAGTAGGCCTGTAATAGAACTCCTGCCAGTACTGGGCCACCTAAAAAAAAATACTTGGCAGATACAGATAAATGCTGGGAAAGAATCCACTGATCCATCAGGGAAAAGCACTATGTTCAGAACATTTGTCAACATCTGCATCATGGTCGATCCAGGGTAGGCAACCTTTCAGAGGTTGAGATCTACCTGGACAACATAGAGGAAATCAAAATTTCCCCCCAGCCTCCTCTATTAAAAAGAGAGCAGCAGAGACTGGGGGAAGCATCGGCACAACCCTGATCGTGATCACCCTGTCGGATTCCCGCGATCGACAGGTTGCCCTGGGGGTAGATTGTGCTGCTTGGTAACAACTTCACCTAAAAGCCACTGCAGCTTTTACAGTAAGTCAGAGGGAGCTTTAAAACTAGACTACCCAAGTACAAACTGACTGTGGTCTATAAGTGTGGTCTGCATTGGCATGAGGCCTCTGCTTTTACAAGCCCAGAGAAGCTTTGCTTGAACATGTGGTGGTTATGCAGTACCAATCTGTCTGGGGAAAAAAAGGTCTTGGGTCACAGGATACTCCAAATCCTTTATTTCAATGCAGAATAACATCCATTACCTAAAGATCTTACTGTAGAAAGTACCATGTACTAAGCCTCCGTTCTTAAAACAGCATTAACCTGCTAGGAACTCCCAACAATGAGGTGCAGAGGCTGGGAGACTGACACTGCCTCAGCTGTTAACTCCATAGGGAATTGTCTGACCTAAATAGCAGAGTCCTATGTGAACTGGGGAAAGACTGGGTAGTCGCCCACTGCAGGGAGAACACCAGCATAGATAGTAAACTGGGAATTTGTATTGTTTGACTAACTGGATAACTATCCAGGATTTCCATGGGCAGCTGTAGAAATGTCATGACTGTCGCAGAGAGAACTACATGATAAACTAGGAGAATCTGTGGCTTTTCCAGGATTTAATGTACCTGGCATGAGTCTACAAGTGCTCTTTGGCTGACTGGAGAGGCTTCCACGATTTAACCTATCCAACATGAATCTGCTAGATGGAAATGCAGAGCTGAAGAAGATGCAACCACTCAAGAAAAAAAGCTGTGGCATGATGGTTATGGGTGGGGTTATCCTGTGTCCATTTCTGTGGATGGCAGTATAATGTGTGTGTCCCTAAATGGATGGGGAAAACAAATTCTTCCCCTTAGAGTCCATTGAGGGACACAGGTTCTCCCCTCTGTGCTTGTGATCATGATCTTGGTTCTGTTTGCTACAAACTGACAGTATACTGTATGAGGTTCCGTGTCGCTCCATAAACGTCAAGAAAATGATTTCATGGCAAGTACATGAATTCTATTATTTCTTATGAACCGGCATGTGACAAGCTAAAAGTCATTTCTTTGTGGCCTTATTACTCTAGATGTGTGTTTTTTTTTTATTTCTTATTGTTATGTGATTTTTTTAACCATTTGTTTTACTATAATATCAAACAAGAATACTTGTTAACTTGTGGGGTGAACAAAGATAATATTTACATAGGGTCTTTGTTACAGAAAAACACGGAAATGTGAATGGATTTTATGAGTGCTGTTCCCTGTGTGTGCCTGATCCCAGCGTTTACCAGCTGTAAGTTTTGGTAAAACGGTCCACTTCCTGGACCCTTAGCCATTTCTGCATCTCTCTTGGTGACAGGAAATTCAGTTCACCATTATATAAGGCTATCGCCTAATAAAAAAGATTTAGACACAATCTACAGGGCCGGTAAGTGGTTTATCGAGGACTTGCAGGTTGGAAGATCTCCATTACAAAGGTTAGGTTAGAGCTACACGGGTGATTTTTTATTTATTTATTTTTAATTATGCTCCGGAAATCACCAGAGATTAATTGCAAAGAGTTATTGTCTGTCACTCAAAATATGAAAACAACTTCCTGTGGCATATGTTACAAAAGTAGCATCATTTAGTTAACAGTCCCAAAGAGTTTGAGAACTATGCAATCATGCAAGATTAAAGTGGTTCTAAAGGTTTTATTTTACTTTAAGCAGCCCCTTAATGCTTACCTAAGCGCCATCTCGATACAGAGATTTGCACGAGAGCCTCTGCTATCTGGGAACTCTCCCTCCTCATTGGCTTAGACAGCAGCAGGCGCCATTGGCTCTTGCTGCTGCCAATCAAAGTCAGTAAGCCAATGAGGAGAGGGAAGGGGCAGGGCCGAGCTACGGTTCCATGTTGAATGGAACACAGAGCAGCAACTCGGATGCTATGGTGGCACTCGGCAGGAGAGAGGGACCAGGAGTACCGCCGAGGGACCCAAGAAGAAGAGGAGGATCAGGACTGCTCTGTGCAAAATCGCTGCATAGAGCAGGTAAATATAACATGTTTGTTTAGAAAAAAAAAAATGGCCTTTAATGTCACTTTAATTGCTGCTCCACACTATTCATGTAGGTTACACAATAGTAAGCATTTTGTTCCACCTGTTAAATGATCAGTCTTCAGTGCCTATAAAAGGAAGACAAGGCCACAGGAAATCACCTTTCTTCCCCTGATCTGTTGATTCTCAACATTTTAAGAATCTAGACGTCTTTTGGATGGTGGTTTATCACTACAAAAATGATGCAGGCCCATTTGTGATTTTGTTGGAGCTTTGGTGGAACACATTTTAACTTCTTTTTCCTACATTACCTTTTTTTCTCATAAACGTTTTATTGACGATTTAGACCATTAGCAAAGAAAGAAAAAAAAATAACATATATATATTTTTTTAAGCATTCAGCAGAAAGCCTTTGTACATATTTTTAACCACTTCACCCCGAAAGAATTTACCCCCTTCCTAACCAGAGCACTTTTTGCTATACGGCACTGCGTTGCTTTAATTGACAATTGCGCAGTCGTGCGACATTGCACCCAAACAAAATTGATGTCCTTTTTTCTCCACAAATTTTGGTGGTATTGGATCTTTTATTTTTTATTTTTTTGCGCTATAAACAAAAAAAGAGCAAACATTTTGGGAAAAAAAGCAATATTTTTTACTATAATAAATATCCCCCAAAAATATATAAAATAAACAAATTTCTTTCTTAGTTTAGGCCGATATGAATTCTACACATTTTTGGTAAAAAAAAATCCCAAATGGCGTATAATGATTGGTTAAAAAAAAAAATGTTTTATTAGTAATGGTGGCGATCTGTGATTTTTATCGTAACTGCGACATTATGGCGGACACATCGGACACTATTTTGGGACCATTGGCATTTTATACAGCGATCAGTGCTATAAAAATGCACTAATTACTGTGTAAATGACATGACAGGGAAAGGGGTTAAACACTAGGGGGCGATGAAGGGGTTATATATTGACCTCTGTATTTTAGTCCGCAACTCTGTCACTGGACTATTCATGTCAACATAAAACTTTCCAGAAAGTTTTAAAGGCTCAGTTTATCTTTGGGACCATGTCTCATGTTACACACATATTTAGGGTGCAACTTAAAACACTGGTCACATGGATCTCAATAAGCCCCCACCCTCAAACCACTCCAACCTACCTGAATCACAGGGTGCTTCGCCCTGAAATATCCTGTTGACTTTTGAATTTAGCACGGAAGTGCTTGGCTCTATCCACACAGCCATGTCATCTATTCACAGATCCATTTACAGGGCACAAGTGCAAGGAAATCACCAAACTTCTGGTTCATTTATGAATTCCTTCAGTCCCATAACAGAAGGGGTATGTACCTCTGTATGGACATGAGGTTGGAATGTAAATTATGCAGGAGCAGGGCATTGCACCCATTATGCAATGATTGCATTGCCATGTCCTGCAGGCTTCAGTGCAAAAATGTAATAAATGCAAACTTTTCGTTTTATTAAAGTTGGTGCATTTGTTAAATCTTTGGTGGGTGGGCTGTGCCTTTAATGTATTTTGTGCATGTTTAACCGTAAAAAAAACTTTATGTAGCCATCCAAAAGTCCTGAGACTGCTGCTGGGCACTGCCATCTTGGAAGAGGTGTCACTTAGGCGATATTCCTTGGTAGTCCCCTTGCTTTTTCCCTGTCGGCTACATAAGCCCCCATTCACACCTAGGCGTTTTGTCGCCTGTAGTGTGACGCCGCTGCCGCCCCGAGACGCCAGAGGGATGATTTAACATTGCCCTCTATTGAGATGGTTCACATCTCCACGCCGAACGCCTGCCGCCTGAAAAAAAGTTCCGGACCTTTTTTTCAGGCGGCTTTCGGCGTTCGGCATAGGAGATGGGAACCATCTCCATAGGGGGACAATCTAGGGGCACATCTAGGCGGACAATCGCGGCGTTTTGTCACCGCAAATCGCGGTACAAAACGCCGCTATTTGTCGCCGCAATTCGCTGGACAAAACGCCGCGATTCTGTCTGCCTAGATGTGAATGCAGCCTAAAGGTTATGTAGGGAGCTGAAGGGAGGAGCAAAGATACTGAACCAGCACAGAGAGTAATTAGATGCTCCCTGAAGAGAAGACTATTATGTGCAAGAAAGGGGGGACGTTTCTAGGGAATTTACTTTTCCTGGAGTGGTTACATTTTCGATTCTCAAAGGCGTATAGCAGCTGAATAAAAAATGTATTCTTGGAAAGGAAAAACTCTGCAAATTGGCATTCAAAATAGTTCGATTTTCTGCGGTTTGACTTGTAAAAAGTCGGCAACAAAGTGACAACGTTTTAAGTTATTCCTGCTGCTTTGGTAGCAGACCCTTCCTCCTGCATTCATCTTAATAGCGGGCACATTTCCAATTTCCACAGAAGTTCAATGTACCAGGGAATACAGGGGAACATAACTTGCTGCTGAAGTCCTGGAGAAATCTAAAAAGCTGTCCCTTAAAAACTGCACCTTTTTTTATAAAGAGCAAAGATTGTGAATTTGAAGATACTTTGATACATAGTGCCAACGCATGTGTTGTCATACGTCTGTTACATTCTTATATCATTGAGCTGGCTGCCATGGACAGCAAAGGTTTAGTGTCATTGGTATACCAAGTGCAAGTCACACTTCTGTAAATTTGGCTTTGTAAGTCACTTTGTAAGAGCTAAAGATGCTTAAATTGGAGAAGCTAATGTCATTTGTATTGTCTACCCTTGTCAGTATCTTGTGATACCACAGTACCAGCCTGGCACTTACCAAGGTTACGCTGTTCTTGCTCTGTAGCTGCCTATTTGTGTGTATTTTTATAATAATTAAATTATTGCACTGTTTGGAAAGAAACTTCTGTATTAAAATAAATCAACATTATATCGATTTTTTGCTTGTGTATATTGTTAATGCCGAGGCAATGCTAATGTTTCACATAGGCTTTTTATAGCAAAAAATAAAGGTGATGTTTTTAAAAATCGGGATTAGGGAAAACATTTTTTTGCTTTTATTTTTCTTCATTACAGAAAAGCAGCTGGAACCTGATGTGGTGTCAAGGCAACACTGTCAGACTAATTTGGTAAGGTAGCGCAGACAGCAGCAATCGCATGCAAAATGCTGTAACCCATAGAATCCATATTCCTGGTAGCAACATTTAAATCGGAGAGCCATTAATATTGGTTGCTATGGGCTACTGCTCTTTGCTTTAATAATGAAGACTAATGATATTTGTATTAATAAATGTTGCATTACAGGGAATAAGAATTGTGTACAGCAGATAGTGTCATATATGAAACAGCTCTGAGGCTGGGTTTACACTAAACACAGATGCGGCTTAAAGCAGGGGTCAGGTGCGTTCCTGTTCTCCGTTTCAGGGACAAATCGGGCCCAAACTTTTGCCTGATTTCAGACCTGAAACTGAGCCAAAGACGCACAGGACCCCTGTGCAATCTGCTACGCAGATGTGTGAACCGGCTCCATTGAGAGCCAGTCACAATCTTCTGTCATGCGACTTGGGAAACCCGAATCCAATTCAAACTAGTGTGAACCCAGCTTCAGAGTAATCTTTTTAAAACACAACTTTATAAAAAAAAACAATCAGTTCCCAGCCCTCAGTCTGTGTTGAGTGAAAGTCCACAAATTAAATCCTTGGTACTTGGCTCTATAGGACAAATTCCAAGAAGAGTCCACAGGTGATAAAAGTAACTGTGGAGTGGACTGAGTAGCTCTAGGATACATGAAGTGGAAGTAGTCGAAAATCCACACCTCCTGGGAACATCAGTGAAGGATCCATAATGGCATATAGAAGAAAACAGAAGAACCAGAGGGCAGGAATAATAAAACATTGTAACATTTATTGGTAAGCAATATGCACACTGGCATAAAAAAAGATGTGCAGCTTAAACGCATAGTGAGAGATGTTGTACAGAATTGGATGGAAAACGGGCAGATGCTGGTATACACAAATAGCCGAACACAATGGAGCTAGACTTGCTAGAGACAACTAACAAAGGGGGCAAAGCCCCTGAAATGTGTAGTGACGGCCACCCTCTGATCCTGGAGCCTGCCGTGAACATGGAGGACACCGCTGTCTTCAGTTGTCTCTGGCAGGTCCGGCTCTGTTGTGTTCGGCTGCCATTTCTGTATACCAACAGTTGCCTATTTTCCATCTAATTCTGTATGTAGCAGTGGGTTGCTACATGTTTCAGCATCCGCACATTTCACCCTGCTGCCAGCTATCCATTAGACATACTCCTTTAGTCAATGAACAGTCTCTTGCTTGTTTTTATTAGGGGATTGAACTTGGTTGGGGAAAAGGGACATGGGATGCCCATAGGTTAAATTAGTACTTTGAAGAATATAGTAACTGTCACACTTCTCAGAAGAACAAGATAGCTGACCCTAAACTTGACAGATTTTAACCTCAGAACACTTCTTCCTCCAGCACACTACTTTACTGCCCAAGTCTAGTAATCCTGTCACGCCAACATCATCTTAAAGCGGAGTTCCGGCCACAATTTCACTTTTTATATATAAATACCCCTGTAATACACAAGCTTAATGTATTCTAGTAAAGTTAGTCTGTAAACGAAGGTCCGTTTTGTTAGGTTGTTACAGCATTTAGACACTTTATAAAATAGAAATTGACTGGGGCCAACTTAGGTGTGGGCATCATGAAACCAGACTGTATGGCCCCGTACACACGGCCGAGAAACTCGACGTGCCAAACACGTCGAGTTCCTCGTCGAGTTCTGGGATGAAGCCGCCGAGGAGCTCGTGGGGCCGCCTTCTCCCATAGAACAACGAGAAAATAGAGAACATGTTCTCTATTTTCTCGACGAGTTCCTCGGCGGCTCCATCGAGCCAAAAGTGTACAGACGACAGAGTTTCTCGGCAGAATCAGGGTTTTGACCGAGTTTCTCTGTGAATTCTGCCGAGAAACTCTGTCGTGTGTACGAGGCCTATGACTTCCTGGATTTCAGCCTTGCAGATCTCGCACATGCTCAGTGCTGCACAAGCAGTGTAATAGGTTTCAGATCAGGTTTCAGCACCTGTGCTGTCCAAGTCACATAATTCTTCGAGACTGGGGAGTGCACAGACTCCTGGAAAGTTACACCCACTACATTCCCAGGAGTCTGTGCGGTGTAGGTTAGGAAGCTTAAGCACCTAGGTGCAGGAAGTGGTAAGATTAACTATTCTGCCTAGCAACAACACTTTGAAGGCATCTAAAAAAAAAAAAAATTCTTAAAGGACTAATGACATTTTTTTAAAACTACTGATGTAATGTTATATTTATGGGTGGAACTCCACTTTAATGTGCATAGACACATAGGATAACATTGAGCTGCTTCTACGGGCAGAACACAAAACTCCTGTAGTAGCGATTTTTTTTTTTTTTTAGGCCAGTGTGCATGGAGCCTAAGGTATCGGCTTCCTAGATTTATAAGGCTGCCACCTGGTCTTTTGTTCACACATTTGGTAAGTTTTATTATGTGGATGTTCAGAAGCCTCTTCTGATTCCAGTTTCTGGCATAAGGTGCTTCAGGCTATTGGCATTTGTTTAATGTGTTGCCTACCTCTCCATTGCTTTTGGAGATCCCATGGTCAGGCATTATGCCCTGTATTGCACAATTAAGAAAAGAGAATGTTTTTGACTTTACTGTAAAATCTTTTTCTTGGAGTACATTACAGAACACAGGTCCCTCTCCTTTGTTCCTTATGATGCACTCCTTATTGCTTACTACCAAACTGAGGCTGACTGGGAGCTGCAGGGGTTATTCAAGAGCTGTCCTTACAGCTTTGTTTGCAAATATCCAATCACCTAAAGGTAGCTGCACGATCCATGGTCCAAGACTAGCGCCAGCCATACATGGATTCAAATTCTGCCAGTTCAGCAGAGGCTGGCTGAATCTCGATCCCTGTATGGGCAGGCTGATTGTACCCAAATCGATCGACTTGGGTACAACCAGCCTGTCGGATCGATCTACCCACGTCCCGTGCTAGCGGAATACAATAGAGCTGCCGGGAGCCATTTCCCCATCAACACTGAAAGTGTTGATGGGGGAATAGAGTAATTTTCTTTGCTTTCACCTGTGGTGGCAGGAAAGAAAAACAAGTAATCTATGGCCTATGTCCTGTAATATACTCGGAAAAAAATCATTTTACAGTTAATCAAAAATCCTATTTTTTAGGGCCTACTGTATTAGCTTTTACCATGACATCTTGCAGTCTATATACTATGGACTAAAAGTATATGTAAACCTAAACATTAAAATGTCATACACAATGGGTACAGAAAAGAATCTCCCCCTTTAAAATAATCACATTTTGTTGCTTTGCTGCCTGAAATATAGACAGGGACAGTTTTGTTTATCCAGCTGCAACTTAAAACATCCCAATTAAAGAGATAATGTAACACCAAAATGTCAGAAAAAATGAAAATAAAAAAACACAATCACTGAGTTGGAAAAAGGATCACCCGCTTGTGTCAGTGTTTTGTTGAACCACCTTCCCTTAGTCTGTTGGGATATGTCTCTGCTAACTTTGCACATGAAGACTTTACAATATTTGTGCACTCTTCTTTGCAGAACGGCACAAGATTAGTTAAATTTGATGGTGACCGTTTGTGGACTGCAGTCTACAAGTCATTCCACAGATTTTCAATGGGGTTTAAGTCTGGGCTCTGACTAGGCCATGCAAGGATATGCACCTTTTTCTCCTTCAACCATTGTGTGGTAATTTTTGCTACACAGTGGTTGAAGGATGAAAAGGTAAATGTGTGCTTTGGGTCATTGTCATGTTGTAAGTTAAACCTTCTTCCCATTGACAACTTTCTGGCAGAGGGCAGCAGATTTTTCTCATTAATTTGACGGTATATTGCCCCATCCATTTTTCCTTCTATCCTGACATGTGCTCCAGTCCTTGCTGCAGAGAAACACCCCCATAACAGGATATTACCACCTCCATGCTTTACTGTAGGAATTGTGTTATTTGGGTGGTGAGCTGTATTGGATTTCTGACAGATTGTTTGGTGTTTAAGCCAAATAATAAAACTTTAGTCTCATCTAAGCATAACTTGTGGCCTCAGAATCTTCAAGGTGCATTTTGGCAAAGTTCAGTTGGGACTGCATGTGTCCTTTCTCAAGGAGTGGCGTTTTTCTTGCAACCCTCCCATACAAGCCACATTTGTGATATTGTTGTCACATGCACACAATGACCACACTTTGTCAGAAATTCTTGCAACTGTTTCAGAGTTGCTGTAGGCCTTTTGGTGGCCTCTCTGACCAGTTTTCTTTTGGCTCTTTTATCCAGTTTGGAGCGACGTCCTGATCCAGGAAGGGTCTGTGTTGTACCAATTACCTTCCAATTCTTAAAGAGTTCACCCGAATTTTTTTTTTTTTAACATTAGATTGAGGCTAATTTTACTAAGCAGAATCGGGTGTTTTTTTTTTTAAATGAATGTAGTACTTACCGTTTTAGAAATCGATGTTCTCTGTGGCTTCCGGGTATGATCTTCGGGACTGGGCGTTCCTATTTGATTGACAGCCTTCCGACGGTCGCATACAGCGCGTCACCAGTTGCCGAAAGAAGCCGAACGTCGGTGCGGCTCTATACGGCGCCTGCGAACCGACATTCGGCTACTTTCGGGAACTCGTGACGCGCTGTATGCGACCGTCGGAAGGCTATCAATCAAATAGGAACGCCCAGTCCCGCAGCCCATACCCCGAAGTGGCGGGAGAACATCGATCTCTAAAACGGTAAGTACTGCATTCATTTAAAAAAAAACACCCGATTCTGCTTAGTAAAATTAGCCTCAATCTAATGTTAAAAACCTGATGAAGTCTGCAAAAGACCTGAGACTGGGACGGAGATTTGTCTTCCAACAAGACAATGATCCAAAACATAAAGCAAAATCTACAATGGAATGGTTCACAAATAAACATATCCAGGTGTTAGAATGGCCAAGTCAAAGTCCAGACCTGAATCCAATCGAGAATCTGTGGAAAGAACTGAAAACTGCTGTTCACAAACGCTCTCCATCCAACCTCACTGAGCTCGAGCTGTTTTGCAAGGAGGAATGGGCAAAAATTTCAGTCTCCCGATGTGCAAAACTGATAGAGACATAACCCAAGCGACTTACAGCGGTAATCGCAGCAAAAGGCGGCGCTACAAAGTATTAACTTAAGGGGACTGAATAATTTTGCACGCCCAATTTTTCAGTTTTTTATTTGTTAAAAAAGTTTGAAATATCCAATAAATTTCGTTCCACTTCATGATTGTGTCCCACTTGTTGATTCTTCAAAAAAAATTACAGTTTTATATCTTTGTTTGAATCCTGAAATGTGGCAAAAGGTCGCAAAGTTCAAGGGGGCCGAATACTTTCGCAAGGCACTGTACCTTCAATGTCATTAGCAAGGCTTAATTAGTATGGGGGATGTGGGGGGCTTCTTATTTTCTGTCCAATATACCTGAAACTATCCATAACTAAGAAACCAGGAGGATTTTGGAAACAAGGCTTATGGAAATTGAGAGGAACAACTTTTATTTCACTGACATTTTCTGCAAAAAGCAATAAATGGAACACAAAATAAAACTACAAGACAACAAAACAATGATTGTTGTGAGGCAAATTGAGTGTAGTGCACCTACTTTAACTGCCGCGTCCCAAAAGAATAATCCATTTAAAATGAATATTTTCGTGCAGAAAACAAGAGAAAATTGAATTGCTTCCACATTGCAAGGAAGCCCCAAAAAAAAGCAAGTTTCTAATCCAAAACCATAACTTGATGGCATTGACTTCAATAGCAAGGAGGGGCTGATTACAAAGCAACACATGGAAACAATTAAATGTTATTTCTAAACTACAAGTCTCTATTCCAGGGTTTCTCATCTGTGGTTCTGCCACTGGAGGTGGCAAAGCAGCTGGAAGAGAAATTACAGCACAGGCAGTGTATGTGTATGCAGCGAGCTGCAGAAATAGAAATTGATAGTACAGACAGGGGCCCGGATTCAGATAGAATTGTCTATCGGCGGGCGTAACGTATCGCAGATACGGTACGCCGCCATAACTTAGGGCGCAAGTTCCGTATGCAGAAAGAACTTGTGCCCTTAGTTACGGTGGCGTAACATATGTGTGTCGGCGTAAGCCCGCCTAATTCAAATGGGGATGATGTGGGCGTGTTTTATTCAAATTCACTGTGACCCCACGTATTTGACGTATTTTACGAACGGCGAATGCGCCATTCGTAAAAAAAAATCCCAGTGCGCATGCTCGAAATTACGCTGCAAGTCGTCATTGCTTTAGACGTGAACGTAACTTACGTACAGCCCTTTTCGCGAACGACTTACGCAAACGACGTAAAATTTTCAAAACTCGACGCAGGAACGACGTCCATACTTATAATTGGCTATGCCTCATATAACAGGGGTAACTTTATGCTGAAAAAATCCTAACGTAAACGACGTAAAAAAATGTGCCGGCCGGACTTAGGTTTCTGAAACGGCGTATCTACCTAATTAGCATATTCATTGCGTAACTATACGGAAGCGCCACCTAGCGGCCAGCGTAAATAGCAGCCTAAGATACGAAGGTGTAAGACACTTACGCCGGTCGGATCTTAGGGAAATCTATGCGTAACTGATTCTCTGAATGAGTCGCATAGTTACGACCACGCACACTTAGAGATACGACGGCGTATCCGGAGATACGCCGGCGTATCTCATTTCTGAATCTGGCCCAGTAATTTTACTGGAGGAAGATCTGCCAGAAACCTTGGAAACCAGGATGGAGCAAACCGAAATAATGCTCTCAGCCTGGAAGTGTGGAGCTGGGAGTGTATTAGTTTTGGGGCTGGTTTGATGCAAGCCAGTGCCATCATTGAAACACTAAGGCCCCTTTCACACTGGAGCAGGGCGTGCGGTGGCGGTATAGCGCCGCTAAAAATAGCGCCGATATACCGACTGATTTGCGGCAGTATTCGGCCGCTAGCAGTGAGGTTTTAACCCCGGCTAATGGCTCTGCAGAGGCGAATTGACGGCGGTATTACCGCAGGTTTCCCATTGTTTTCAATGGAAAGGAGCGGTAAACACACCGCTCCAAAGATGCTGCTTGCAGGAGATTTTTGTTTCTCCCGCCAGCGCATTGCCTCAGTTTTCAGGTGGTATTTAGGCGTTATTTTTAGCGCTAAACCGCCTGAAAAACTCCCAGTGTGAAAGGGGCCTAAAGCTGGCTATAGACAGATTAAGGCTGGGTTCACACTATTGCAAATTGGATGTGGGTTTCTCCACATCCAATTTGCGTGTCAGGAGATTGTGACTAGCTCTCAATGGAGCCGGTTTACACATCTCCGAAGCGAATTGCACAGGAGCCCTGGTCCGTTTCAGGTTCGAATGCAGCCAAAAATTCAGACTGAAATTGAACCTGAAACAGTGAATGGGGACGAATCGGACCCTTGCTGTGAGCCGCTCTGTACGGCAGTGTGAATCCAGCCTGATATTCGTCCAGTTTAATAGGAACCAGTTGAATTTCGATCTATGTGTAGCCATTCCTGTTTGACAGATGTTGATTGTTAGAGCGCCGCATGTTGAACCGCGATGTTGGAAAACAACTGCAGCTGTATGATTAGTATATTCTGACATCGGAAAGTCCTGCTGTCTGATTACAGTTTCTTCTGATGACAATAGTCTCCATGCGAAAAAAATGGCATTGGGTCTCCCCAGCAGCGATCACAAATAAAACCCATCTAACACATCTCCCTAGAAAAAAACATTTGGGCTGTAAGTTTAATATCTGCTACTGTTTTTCGTTATGTGACCAATGGACAGGATTTGCAAAGAAAACTGGGGCCAGAAAAAATAGCTTGATGTGGGCAAGAGCTTCACCTTTGCTCAAGTTTTTCTTTGTTCATTTTGTAAAAACAAAAAGCTATATAGACACGCAGGGATAATCACTACTACCGTTCACATTGAGAGAGAGAATCTGTCTCTTCAGTTGTGGTTAAATCCAGCACAATAAACCAAATTGATTTCACAGTGCAATTAAACTTAAAAAAAGAGTTTCTAATCCAAACTCATGAACTCCCGACAGTGACTTCAGCAGCAAGAAGCAGATGGGAAACTTGGCAGCACAATAAGGCCTCAGATGTCTTTTTAACTTTTACATACAGATTTTCAAACATATACAAACTATAGACCAACCATTGTAGTATCCGCTGTCTAAATAAGAGACGGACAAATTCTCAGATGAGGTACAGAAAAAAGACTATGGGCCAGATTCACAGCGGAGATACGACGGAGTATCTCCTGATACGCCGTCGTATCTCCTGATACGCCGTCGTATCTCCTGATACGCCGTCGTATCTCCTGATACGCCGTCGTATCTCTGTTTCTAACGATGCGACTGATTCATAGAATCAGTTACGCATAGATAGCCCTAAGATCCGACAGGTGTAATTGTTTTACACTGTCGGATCTTAGGATGCAGTACCGCGGCCGCCGTTGGGGGGAGTTCGCGTCGTAAACCAGCGTCGGGTATGCAAATTAGGAGTTACGGCGATCCACAACGGATTTTCGCGTTCGCTACGTCGCCGCTAGTCTAGTTTCCCGTCGCAAAGTTAGTCGTCGTTTTTGGTGCCTTAAGTTTACACAGCAAACGTATTGCTGTATAAAGTATGGCCGTCGTTCCCGCGTCGAAATTTAAAAATTCACGTCGTTTGCTTAAGCCGTCCGGGAATACGGAATTACGCTACGCGCGTTGCCGTTCGAAAAAATGACGTCACTGCGCGCAAAGCACGGTGGGAATTTCGAAACGGAGCATGCGCAGTAGGTCCGGCGTGGGAGCGCGCCTAATTTAAATGGCACACGCCCATTTAAATTACGTGGGCTTATGCCGGAGGCCGCCAGCGTAGTTTTCATCGCTTTGTGCTTTGTGAATCAGGCACTTGCGATGAAAACTTGCGGCGGTGTAACGTATCTGCGATACGTTACGCCGCCTCACTTCTACCTGAATCTGGCCCTAAGTTCTTCAACAGTTTGTAAAAGTTCGCAGTGGGCCAAGAAGGAGTTTAATTTTCTTTTGTTGGAGGGAAGTTCTTGTTTTCTGACTTGTGCAGTGCTTCTCTGAGCGCAACACTTCTCTGCTTATCAATCATTTCCATCTCTCGCAACTTCTGCAATAGAAACAACATTGGAATGTTTTCTGTGTTCCTTCCCAAACACTTGTTACATTGATCCCCCTGACAATCTGCCATAAGTTTCTTACCTGTGAAATTTCTGTGTTAATAATGTTGTAATATTGTTTTCCTCGACCCAAAGCTTCCATTTCTTTCAAGAAATCCCATCTCTCCTGGATTTCTGCTACCACTGTAAGGAGAAAACGGTCAGCAATTTCTAATAGCACAACATTAGCCCAGCTTCTTCCTACTTCAAGGAACTTACACTCATCAAATCTGTCCTGTTCCTCTGTTTCAGTCTCCTCTATTGGTAGAGCTGCTTGGGGGACTTCTGGCAGATCCTTTCCTGTGGCCATAATGTTTTGTAACCGTCTCTTTTCCTTGTTCAGGTCTCCTTCAAATCAGAAAATGTACAAACAGTCTTAAGTGTATCCTTAAAGTGTTACTGAACCCACAACAGTAAAATCAGTCTGTATATGCAGTAAAGCATGCTTGTTATACTTACTGTGGAACCTAAGGGGTTAATCCTCTGCATTGTGTCAAAAAGACTGTTTGATCCTGTATGCACAGATCCTCCCCTTGTTGCATTGCCCCCAAAACATATTTGGGTAAGACAGTAAATGGAGTCAGGCTGCACATGCTCAGTTTGGTGTGTATTGCTAGAGTTTTTTCTTTCTTGGGAGAGTGCATGAGTTCAGAACAGGGCCAGTCAGCACTGTCCAGACAGAGGGTCAGGGGTCCTGCATCCTGATAGGGCAGCCAGTGCAGTATGAAAACTCCCCTAAGGCCCCGTACACACGGTCGGTTTGGTCCGATGAGAATGAACCGAAGTTCAGTTTCATCGGACCAAACCGACCGTGTGAATAGGCCATCGGTCTGGTTTCCTTCGGTCCAAAATTTCTAAACATGCTTCAAAACCGAACCGATGGACCGCTGCCCCATCGAACCAAACCGATGGTTAGTACAGAAAAGCATCGGTTCAAAACCCGCGCATGCTCAGAATCAAGTCGACGCATGCTTGGAAGCATTGAACTTAGTTTTATTCAGCATGTTGTGTGTTTGACGTCACTGCGTTCTGACCCGATCGGATTTTGGACTGATGGTGTGTACACATATCAGGCCGTACGTCCACTTCAGAGGTGAACCGATGAAAACGGTCCGACGGGCCAGTCTCATCGGTTTGGTCCGACCGTGTGTACGGGGCCTAAGTTTTAACCAGACACTAAGAGAAGTCACAAGACTGCTATATGCTGCTTATAAGAAAAGGTATTTAGCAGTTTATATTTACTAAAATGATTGCATTTCCATGTTCTGTGTACTATGAGAGACCAGATATAGTGAACGCAGGTTCCTGGGTTTAGTAACACTTTAAGTGACCCAGTCAGGGGTAAAATATGTCAAAATAAATAAACTGTGAAGAACATTGCTATGTTTAGTGTGCTGTGCATGGTGTGTGTATTTGAGACTGTGCTGCAAACCGTGTCTACTGTTGTGTCCACTGTGCTGGATGCTGTTATGTGTTGCACCACTTAACTGGGCATTTTGTGTGTCTGTGTCCACTGGGATGGGTAAAGTGTGCCTCTGTTCCTTAAATTGTATCAAAAGCCAATACTGTTTTGGGTTTTGTATGGTTGCAACCTCTATCCTGTTTTTTTTTGTAAACATTCATCCTTATTTGTCATGGTGGCCACAGTCTCCAGGTAAGAAGGTGATGGCAAATCCCAAGTTAAGCCAGCCATAGATGGTTCAAATCTTGTAAGGACAGTCTGATATTTGTTCTATCTATGGGCAGGCTGAATGTAAAGTAGATACATTGATTGACTTGGGTACAACCAGCTTGTTGGAATTCTAGCATGTGATTATTGCCAGCGACTATAACCGCTAGCAATAATCATTGTGGTCTTCCATCAGGAACAGCTCCCTGCACACTGACTGTGTTGAAGTAGGAGTCAATCAATTTTCTTGCAACCAAAATCGCATAATCTATGGCCTGCCTTTTACCATTGTCTAAAAAGGGTGACAGGAAGTACAGGAAAATCTCTCCAATGGTACAGACATGACAAAATAAAACTTGAGATTTAAGTCTTCTGCACTCTATCTAAAAACATTGTTTTTGCTTTATACTTTCATTCCTATAATCCCTCTAGAGGACATCAGGGAGACATCATCTAAAGCTGGGTGCACACGGATCGAAATTTGTCTGGTTCAGCAGGACCAGCAGAACTACTAGAAAACCTTGTTCAATCAGCAAGTTTAAGCCAATTAGCTGCAGTGTCAGTGTACTCTAACAGTGGAGAATCCCTGCTGTCAAAATACAATGTCCCGGCGGGGATGGGGATTCCTGTATCCAGGGCTGCCATCAAGGGGGTACAGCCGTTACAACTGTAAGGGGCCCCAGGGCCCGCTTGGGCCAGAAGAAGGCAGGACGGGTGAAGGGGAGCCATGTTGTGCACTATAGAAATGATCTCACAGCTTCTGCTGCTCTGTGTCATTGAGCTCTTTCCTGCCACCTCTGGCTACTATGTGCATGTGCACCCCTCGTATGAGCTGCTTGTACTGTGCTCCTCTGTGTTGGCAACATGTTAGCTTTGTAAAAACGAGCTGGGACTAGGTAGGAAGATTTCCTTTACAAGTAGGGGCTGTGAAGGAAAGGGAGAGGGCTGCATGTGTAAAGGGAGGGGCCAGAGGCTTGTGTGTTTACAGATTTGTTTATGTGTGGGGCTGACATTTAAATACAGGTGTGGGGGGCTGAGTGCGTACAGGTGGGGTGGCAAGCCCTGGGGAATGTTGGTGGTCAGGCTCGGGGGGGGGGGGGGCAGGCCTAAAGCTATGTAAGGGGCCCAACCTGTATCCACATTGCTTGTGTGGATGCAGGAATATAAAAACTGACAGTGTGTATCCAGCTTTAGACTTGAGTATTAGAGATTATTACACTGAAGAGAATAAAGCAGGCTTACTGAAGAACAATTCTAAATATGATGCTTTGCTGAAGGTCAGTTTTTCAATGGTGCTAAAAACAGTCTCGTCAGTTGATTGAATGTTAAGTAACACCTTATCTTGAAAACGGCAGATATCGAGTACTCCAGATAATAGATAACATTGTGTGTCAGCACTTACGGGTTGGTCGGGGTTGAAATTTCTCTCTGCTGTAAGCATCCCCGGCTCTGCATTTCTCTGCAGGACGTAGTCCTGATCCAGCATTTGTTATGTTTTTTTTCTTTGGTGCAGATTTAGAGGTCGGAGGTTTATGTTGGGCAATGCTGGAGCTGGGATGACATAGAACTGGCAGTGTATCCCCATCTATTAAAATGAAATATGAAGATGATTTGGCAGATATAAATCATAAATTGGTTTAACTTGCCATTAAAACATATAATTTCCCTTGGTAAGAAACAGGAAATGCCACAGATCATATCACAAAATAACACGGTTACAAAGTAAGCTGCTTAAAGAAGAACTCTCTTCATTTATTATTTGATGCTCCAGTCCCCTTGAGTGCATTTTGCTAGTTCCAGTGACAGCTAAACCCACCGATTTCCTATAAAAAGGGGATGTCAGTTTAACATTGAACATTTTCTGGGACACGTCACGGAGGATTGCCCGGCCATTGGGGAGGCACAGCGCGACCCGCACCGGGCTGTGAAGCTCCAAGCTGTCAGTCGGGTGCCCACACTAGTGATGCCGGGGAGAGGCGAGTGAGAGAACCGAGGGTTCGGGCAGCCGCATTGCTGGATCGTGGGACAGATGAGTGTGTGTTTATTAAAAGTCAGCAGCTACACTTTTTGTAGCTGCTGACTTTTAATAAACACAAGAACAAGTGCAACTCCACTTTAAATGCTTATTATGCCTAGGGGGGTAAAGTACAGGCATTATTACTTACCTTACTCATGCACTCTGGGTGGCACCAGGGCTCTTCTCGCTGATACTTCGTTCTGTGAGTAGAGCTTCAGCATCATCACGTACAATACAGGGACATTACCATGTATCGTGCACTGAGGAGGCATGAGTGCAACCAATGGCTGTTGCATCTTTCAGAGCAGGTCCGTGGCTTACTAACTGGGGGGCGGTCTGCTGCGGGTGTCACACACTGGGGGGTGTCAGGTGGCGCCCCATCCTCCCCTGTATGAAACAGTCACAACGGGACGGGCTTGGTAGCTCAGTGGCGATACAGGGTCCAGAGTGCTGTGTAATGTAAAGGGGTCCAGAGGCGCAGGGGGTTGTGTAATATAAAGAAGTCCAGTGGGAAAAGAGGGTTGTGTAATGTAAAGGGGTGCAGGGTGCTATGTAATGTAAAGGGGTCCAGAGGTGCAGGGGGTTGTGTAATGTAAAGGGGTCCAGAAGTGCAGGGGGTTGTGTAATGTAAAGGGGTCCAGAGGTGCAGTGTAATGTAAAGGGGTCCAGAGGTGCAGGGTGCTGTGTAATGTAAAGGAGTCAGAGGTGCAGGGTGCTGTGTAATGTAAAGGTGTCCAGAGGTGCAGGGGGGGGGGCTTGCATAATCTGCAGGGGTCCAGCGCTGCGGGGGGGGGGCTGTGTAATGTAAAGGAGAGATCAGTTGTGGAGAGGGGGTACAAAGTAGTAACAAAGAGATATTGGATGCAGGTGGGACAGTGGGGCGTTTTTACATTTTAAAGTTGGGGGGAAGGTGCCAGATATAGGATTTGCCCCGGGTGCCAAATGCTTTAGGTACGCCCCTGGTACCAACTGATTTTGGCAAATTTTAGGTCCCTGTGTACAGTGCTTTGCAGTAAAGTAATCTAATATTTAAAGCCTTGTACACATGGGACAAAAATTGCCTGAAATCTGCTGACTTTTGGCCCATGTATACAGCTGTCTGTTCTACAGAAGCCGGTCTCACAACTGACTTCTGTTGAACGGGCATGCTGGAAAACCAGCATCCGATCAGCGCTGGCAGCAAATGGCTGCAAGGGCTGATCAGTGTGTATGTGCAGTGGGGGGAGATTGCTGCACTATCATTGCTTGTGTTAGTATAGCGATCTCTGGGTTGACCGAACAATAACGTCTAGTGTGTACTGGGATTAACATGTTCTGCAAAATACTGAGACTTTCCCATGCCAAAAAGCAACAGAGCTGAAGCTGTCAGTCCTACACACAGGGATTACACAATGGCGAGTTACCAGCCCTGACAACCACTAATCTACAGAAACATGACTTTGCTTATAAAACACAAACTACGATGTTACAGATGCTACAGCAGAAGTGGTGAATTTACTAGATATAGAGGGCCTCGTATGTGACCCCTGCAGCTCATTGCATTAAAGCTTTGAAATGCTACAGAAGATCAGAGACTGATACTCTACATACGATAGGGCAGGGGTAGGCAACCCTAAAGAGGTATACATACTATAGGGCAGGGGTAGGCAACCCTAAAGAGGTATACATACTATAGGGCAGGGGTAGGCAACCCTAAAGAGGTATACATACTATAGGGCAGGGGTAGGCAACCCTAAAGAGGTAGCGATCTACTGGAACAACATGAGAGAAGTCAAAGCTCATTGTGCACAGTGTCGTCTCCTCACACCTGATTTAAACCTCTAATTGCCGTACTACCGTGTCGCAATTGTGTGCATTGCACTACAATTATGGGTTTAAATCAGGTGATGAGGAGGCACCTTATCGCCTCCTCATCACCTGTCAAACACACGCGGATCGCTTTTCAGAAGAGCAGCAGTGCCTGCTGCACTTGTGAATGAGCCCTTAGTTGCATTCGGCAAATATACCACCCCCAATCCCTGCCCCCATTTTACCAACCCCCAACCTACAAATGTAAATGAACTCTTAGGGCCATATCCACAAAAGAGATACTCCGGCGTAAGCCGTCGTATCTCTGGTTCTAACTTTGGAACTGATCCTCAGAAGCAGTTTTCCTAAGTTAGGCAGAAGATCCGACATCTGTAAGGGACTTACACTGCCGGATCTTAGGATGCAGTACCGCATCCGCCACTGGGGGCATTTCGAGTCGAAATGCCTCTTCTGGTATGCAAATTAGCACTTAGGGCGATCCTCAAAGCTTTTGTGCTTAGTTTTTTCGCCGTAAGTGTTAGTTTGCCTGGTGTAAAACTAGGGCTGCTTTTACAAAGTGTAAAGTTAGTCACACCTTGTAAAGGCCCATTCAAGCGACGGCATTTGGTATGCATTCCCGAGGGAGAACTCCACGGCAATTTGTAAAATCCAAACCGGCATGGGTTCCCCCCCAGGAGCATACCAGGCCCTTAGGTCTGTTATGGGTTGTAAGGAGACCCCCCCTCCGCCGAAAAATCGACGTAGGGGGTCCCCCTACAATCCATACCAGACCCGTATCCAAAGCACGCTACCCGGCCGGTCAGGAATGGGAGTGGGGACGAGCGAGCGCCCCCCCCCTCCTGAGCCGTGCCAGGCCGCATGCCCTCAACATGGGGGGGTTGGGTGCTCTGGGGCAGGGGGGCGCACTGCGGGCCCCCCCACCCCAGAGCACCCTGTCCCCATGTTGATGAGGACAAGACCTCTTCCCGACAACCCTTGCCGTTGGTTGTCGGGGTATGCGGGCGGGGGCTTATCGGAATCTGGGAGTCCCCTTTAATAAGGGGGTCCCCAGATACCGGCCCCCCACCCTAAGTGAATGGATATGGGTTACATCGTACCCCTATCCATTCACCTGTAGGCAAAAAGTAAAAGTTATTAAACACACAACACAAGGGTTTTTAAAATAATTTATTATTCTGCTCCGGAGGCCCCCCCTGTCTTCTTTATTAGCTCTATTACCAGGGGGGGCTTCTTCTTCCACTCTCCGGGGGTCTTCTTCCACTCTCCGGGGGGGGGTTTCTTCTTCCGCTCTCCGGGGGGGGCTTCTCCGGACTCCGGGGGTCTTCTTCCATCTTCTCCCCTCTTCCTCTGTTGACTCGGCGAACCCCGGTTCTTCTGCAGCTCTCCGGTGCCTTCTTCTTCAGCGCTGGCTGCCTGCTATCTTTGTGTGTTAGCTCAATTTCTAACAGGCAGCCGGCGCGGTCTTCTGTGACGTCAGGTTCTTCTCTTCCCTTCTTCCCATCTTGACTCGTCGCCTCTTGTTGCTGTAATGATGGAAGCGTGCCTTGCATCCCATTTATATAGGCATCACCGTCCCATCATGCTCCGGTAGGTACCCACGTGGTGGGTGCACGTGGGTAGGCACCCACCACGTGGGTACCTGCCGGAGCATGATGGGACGGTGATGCCTATATAAATGTGATGCAAGGCGCGCTTCCATCATTACAGCGACATGAGGCGACGAGGCAACATCGGAAGAGGGGAGAAGAAGGTGACGTCACAGAAGACCGCGCCGGCTGCCTGTTAGAAATTGAGCTAACACACAAAGATAGCAGGCAGCCAGCGCTGAAGAAGAAGGCACCGGACATCTGCAGAAGAACCGGGGTTCGCCGAGTCAACAGCGGAAGAGGGGAGAAGATAGAAGAAGACCCCCGGCGAGCGGAGAAGCCCCCCCCCGGAGAGCGGAAGAAGAAGCCCCCCCGGAGAGCGGAGAAGACCCCCGGAGAGTGGAAGAAGACCCCCGGAGAGTGGAAGAAGAAGCCCCCCCTGGTAATAGAGCTAATAAAGAAGACAGGGGGGGCATCCGGAGCAGAATAATAAATTATTTTAAAAACCCTTGTGTTGTGTGTTTAATAACTTTTACTTTTTGCCTACAGGTGAATGGATAGGGGTACGATGTACCCCATATCCATTCACTTAGGGTGGGGGGCCGGTATCTGGGGCCCCCTTATTAAAGGGGACTCCCAGATTCCGATAAGCCCCCGCCCGCATACCCCGACAACCAACGGCAAGGGTTGTCGGGAAGAGGTCCTGTCCTCATCAACATGGGGACAGGGTGCTCTGGGGGTGGGGGGGCCCGCAGTGCGCCCCCCTGCCCCAGAGCAACCAACCCCCCCATGTTGAGGGCATGCGGCCTGGCACGGCTCAGGAGGGGGGGGGCGCTCGCTCGTCCCCACTCCCTTCCTGACCGGCCGGGTAGCGTGCTTTGGATACGGGTCTGGTATGGATTGTAGGGGGACCCCCTACGTCGATTTTTCGGCGTGAGGGGGTCTCCTTACAACCCATACCAGACCTAAGGGCCTGGTATGCTCCTGGGGGGGGGGAACCCATGCCGGTTTTTTCTTTGAAAATTGGCATGGAGTTCTCCCTCTCAGGAATGCATGCTGAGCGACGTTATCATTTTTTTTTATAATTATTTGTTTTCCCGGCGCGTATATTTTTTTTCACCCGTCGCAACTTTAGTGTCCCGTCGCAATCCACAAAGCCGCCCGGCGTCAATTACGTTCGCGCGCTGCACGTCGGGAAAATGACGTCACACGCATGCGCAGTACGGCCGGCGCGGGAGCGCGCCTCATTTAAATTGTAAACGCCCCCCGGAGAGGAGGACCGCCTTACGACGGCGGCACTTAAGTTACACGGCTTGAAATTTCTACGTAAGTGCTTTGTGGATCAGGCACTTAGGTAGAAACTTTAAGTCAGTGTAACTTAACTGCTGAAAGTTAAGTTACGCCGCCTGGCTGAGGATTTGGCCCTTAGTGTTCTGAGCCCCCTATATGGCTGCTTTCACACTGATGTGCTGTGGATTAACTGCACCATTGGTGCAGTGCAGTGCATCTGCGACCTTCCTGGGTTAGCTGTGCTTTTCCTCAGACTTCTATTATATCCTGCAGGTGTGGTGCAACTTTCTGAAAGTGCACCAAAACTATTGCGTTCAGAAAGTCCACCAAACCCGCACCCGTGGTTTAGGTAAACCGCAGCACATCCGTGTGAAAGCAGACCTATACTAATATGCCCATTGTATTGCTTCGCACTGACCTGAAGGTCTCTTCTTTCCTGCTGCTGGCACCACTCTGGAGACCACTAGTAGGCATAAGAGGTGGAGTGCAGTTGGTATCACTCACGTAGGACAGCAGCCAGCACTATAGAGGAGCTTAACAACTTAAGGACCGGACCAATATGTGCGACGTGGCTCCCAAACAAAATTGGCGTCCGTTTTTAATTTTTTGACTAAGCATTTCTCAATATGGGAAGTTTTTGTTATTATAACATTGGATTTAGGATAAGGGACTGAAACTGGTCATACACAGCTCACATTTTGTCCGATTCCTGATTAATTAGCTGAAATTTGAGCTCTTGGTGGGTCTGCACCACCCAGCTCAACAAAATATGAATACAAAAACAAAATGTGGAAAATTGACAGAGGAATGGTGATTTCAACCTATCAAGTGCAGTCACTCTGCGGTTATTAAAGTATCCCGGGTGTGAACACTACACATCACACTGCATCCATCCAGTGCACACTGCACCTATCCAATGTGCACTGCACTCATCTAGTGTGCAGTGCATGTCACACTGCACCCACCCAGTGAACACTGCACATCACACTGCATCCATCCAGTTCGCACTGCACATCACACTGCACCCATCCAGTGCGCACTGCACGTCAAACTGCACCCATTCAGTGCACACTGCACATCACGCTGCACCCATTCAGTGCACACTGCAAGTCACACTGCACCCATTCAGTGCGCACTGCACACCACACTGCACCCATCCAGCGCACACTGCACGTCACACTGCAGCCATCAGCGTGCAATGCACCCATCCAGTGCACACTGCATGTTGCACTGCACCCATCCAGCGCACACTGCACGTCACACTGCACCCATCCAGTGTGCAATGCACCCATCCAAGGTGCACTGCACTTTACACTGCACTCATCCAGTGCACACTGCACCCATCCAGTGCACACTGCATGTCACTGCACTCATCCAGTGCACACTGCGTGTCACACTGCACCCATCCAGTGCGCACTGCACGTCACGCTACACCCAATCAGTGCACCTTGCACATCACATTGCACCCATCCAGTGCACACTGCACCCATCCGGTGAGCACTGCACATCACACTGCACCAATCCAGTGCACACTGCGCCCATCCAGTGCACACTGCATGTTGCACTGCGCCCATCCAGTGTGCACTGCACATCACATTGCACCCATCCAGTGCACACTGCACCCATGCAGTGCACACTGCGTGTCACACTGCACCCATCCAGTGTGCACTGCGTGTTACACTGCACCCATCCAGTGTGCACTGCATGTCACACTGCACCCATCCAGTGTGCACTGCACGTCACACTGCACCCATCCAGTGCGCACTGCACATCACACTGCGCCCATCCAGTGCACACTGCACCAATCCAGTGCACACTGCATGTCACACTGCACCTATCCAGTGTGCACTGCGTATTACACTGCACATCACACTGCACCCATCCAGTGCGCACTGTATGTCACACTGCACATCACATTGCATTCATCCAGTGCATGCTGCATGCCACACTGCAACCATCTAGTGCGCACTGAACATCTCACTGTGCCCATCCAGTGCTTACTGCATGTCGCACTGCATATCACACTGCACCCACCCAGTGCACACTGCATTCTGCACTGCACCCATCCAGTGTGCACTGCACATCACACTGCACTCATTCAGTGAACACTGCACCCATCTACTGTGTGCTGCACCCATCCAGTGCACACTGCATGTCACTGCACCAATCCAGTGCACACCGCATGTCACACTGCACCTATCCAGTGTGCACTGCGTGTTACACTGCACGTCACACTGCACCTATCCAGTGTGCACTGTATGTCACACTGCACATCACATTCATCCAGTGTGTGCTGCATGCCACATTGCAACTATCTAGTGCGCACTGAACATCTCACTGTGCCCATCCAGTGCTTACTGCATGTCGCACTGCATATGACACTGCACCCATCCAGTGAACACTGCACGTCACACTGTGCCCAGCTGCCAACCACTGGAAAAATGGATAACAATAGAAAAAAAACTATAAAGCAGCGCTCTATGAGTAAAAGTCAGGAAGTACATATGAAACTTTAGCTCAATAAAAACTTGTCTTCAAAGACTGCAGAATGCTGTAGAAATGTGGGAAAGCTGCAGGAAACATAAAAGCATATAGCCAAAAGTAATAATGATTGTATTAAAAAGCAAACGGTACCACAATAACATCCGGGTGAGGAAGGGTTACCACCATCCAAGACTCTTGCTGGTCAGACATGGAGAAAGGGCGCCATGAGCCATGTGGAAAATGATAGGAGCCCGGTGGAAGGAAGGTGGTATTCAGCCCGCTGTCTGTAGGCTCGTTGTCACGCTCCGCCAGTGTCCAAGGTGAAACCCGCAGGTTGGGGAGGGACACTGTGCTGACTGCTGTGATGTCTTGAGCCAGTAGCGGGAAGAAGCCAGACTGGGCTGCGGGTGGTGAGGTGTGACACCCGCCGTGAGAAGATGGAACCGGGGGAGCTGAGCAAAGCCAATGGAACCGGGCATGACCCATTCAAGTGAATGAGGCAGCTCTGCAAGTGCCCTGCAACCTTGTGCAGTACAGCAAACAAGGGGATAAAGCAGGTAGCTTTGTGCTGCTTCCTCACCACCTGCTTTAACCCCTTGGACTCCGCAGAAACATGCAGTTGCAGGGCACTTGCAGAGTGGCTCCATTATGGCAGGCAGTGGCACCCACCAAATGCAACAAGGGGCTTAATTCCTGCTGCAGAATGTGAATACCTTTGGTTGCTGCCTCAGAAGCTAAAAGGGGGTAGGGATTGGGGGCGGTAAAACAGTGTCCCAACCGCAGGGTTTTAACCCCGCCAAGCACTGCTGCTCCCCTGAGTGTGTATGACAGGTGGTGAGGAGGCGATATGTTACCTCACCACCTAATTTAAACCCACAATTGCCATACAATGCACGCGCCTGCGACACGGTACTATGGCAATTAGAGGTTTAAATCAGGTGTGAGGCTGGGTTCAGAATTATGGGAATTGGATGTGGGTTTCCTTGCATCCAATTTGCATAGCAGGAGATTATGACCGGCTCTCAATGGAGGCGATTCACACATCTCCGCAGCGGCTCCGGGGCAAAGTGCACAAGAGTCCTGTGTGTCTTTTGGTCCGTTTCAGGTCTGAACACAGCCCAAAATCGGACCTGAAACTCTGAATGGAGACGCACCGGACTCCTGCTGTAAGCCGCTGCATGTTCTTGTGTGAACCCGGCCTGAGGAGGCGACACTGTGCCCGGTAATCTTTGACTTCTTCCATGTTGTTCAGGTAAATCTCCACCCCTTTAACCACTTCAGCCCCGGAGGATTTGGCTGCCAAATGACCGGGCCACTGTTTGCGATTCGGCACTGCGTCGCTTTAACTGACAATTGCGTGCGACGTGGCTCCCAAACAAAATTTCCATCCTTTTCCCCCACAAATAGAGCTTTCTTTTGGTGGTATTTGATCACCTCTGCGGTTTTTATTTTTTGCGCTATAAACAAAAATAGAGCGACAATTTTGAAAAAAAGCAATATTTTGGACTTTTTGCTATAATAAATACTGGCCCAGATTCAGGTAGATCCGTGCAATATTTGCGTGGGCAAAGGGCAGCGATTTTTGCTCTGCGCCCACGCAAATATTTTGATATGCCCGCGATTCACGGAGCAGTAGCTCCGTAAATTGCGCGGGCGATATGCTAAATAGCCGGGCGTAAGGCTGCCTAATGTAAATGATCCCGCCGGGGGCGGGAATCATTTAAATTAGGCGCGCTCCCGCGCCGAGCGAACAGCGCATGCTCCGTCGGGAAACTTTCCCGACGTGCATTGCGGCAAATGACGTCGCAAGGACGTCATTTGCTTCTAAGTGAACGTGAATGGCGTCCAGCGCCATTCACGAATCACTTACGTAAACGACGTGAAATTTAAATTTCACGAGCGGGAAGGGCGGCTATACTTTAGCATTGGCTGCCCCTGCTACAGCAGGAGCAACCTTGCGCTAAAGTCGCCGTACGGAAACTCCGTACCTTGCGTGCGCAGGGCCCGCGCAACTTTTGTGAATCGGTGGTAGTATGCAATTTGCATACTATACGCCGATCACAATGGCCGCGCCCCCTAGCGGCCAACGCAAGAATGCAGCCTGAGATATGAAGGCATAAGGAGGCTTATGTCTGTCATATCCTAGGCTGCAGTCCGCGTAGCGATGTTCCTGAATCAGGGGCATTCGCTACGCGGGAGCAAAACAGCTATTGCGCCGCGCAACCTATGGTTGCGCGGGCGCAATAGCTTCTTGAATCTGGGCCACTGTATTTATCGGCGTATAACACGCAGGCACAGTTTACCCTTTATTTTCAGGGTAAAAAAGTGAGTGTTATACACCAATAAATACAGTATCCCCCCCCCCCCCAAATAAGTGTTTGATTGGTTTGCACAAAAGTTATCGTGTCTACAAAATAGGGGACAGTTTTAGGCCCCATGCACACGAGACGCAGATGCAAACTCATCTAAACACGTTTTCAAACGCAAAAACCGGCGTTTAAAACGCCCGTTTTGCCGCGAATTTTGTGGCGTTTTACCGCGTTTACGTTTATAAGCGTTTAGTTAAGAAGACCCTCCCTAAGCTCAAAAAACAGTATTATTTAACCATTTCAGCCATTTTGTGAGACCAGAGTGAGTATTAGCTGAGAGAGCAGCAGTGTACTTGTATTTAGCGTGTCACTTGCCACATCACCTGCCACAAGCTGCGGATTGTCCACTTGCCACGTCACCTGCCACAAGTTGTGAATTGTCCACTTGCCACGTCACCTGGCCACGCCACCTGCCACAAGTTGTGGATTGTCACCTGGCCACGTCACCTGCCATGTCACCTGGCCACGTCACCTGCCATAAGTTGTGGATTGTCCACTTGCCGTGTCAACTGGCCACGTCACCTACCACAAGTTGTGGATTGTCACCTGGCCACATCACCTGCCATGTCACCTGCCACAAGTTGTGGTTTGTCCACTTGCCGTGTCAACTGGCCACGCCACCTGCCACAAGTTGTGGATTGTCACCTGGCCACATCACCTGCCATGTCACCTGGCAACGTCACCTGCCACAAGTTGTGGATTGTCCACTGGCCACGTCAACTGGCCACGTCACCTGCCATGTCACCTGCCACAAGTTGTGGATTGTCCACTGGCCACGTCACCTGCCATGTCAACTGGCCATGTCACCTGCCACAAGTTGTGGATTGTCCACTTGCTACGTCACCTGGCCACAAGTTGTGGATTGTCCACTGGCCACATCACCTGGCAATGTCATCTGGCCATGTCACCTGCCACAAGTTGTGGATTGTCCACTTGCCACGTCACCTGCCACAATTTGCAGATTGTCCACTTGCCATGTCACCTGGCCATGTTACCTGGCCATGTCACCTGCCACGTCACCTGTTCACATCACCTGGCCACAAGTTGTGGATTGTCCACTGGCCACGTCACCTGCCACAAGTTGTGGATTGTTATTTTGCCACATCACCTGGCCACGTTACTTGCCACGTCGCCTGCCACAAGTTGTGGATTGTCCACTTGCCACATCACCAGGCCACATCACCGGCCACATCACCTACTAGTCACCTGCCACAAGTTGTGATTTGTCCACTTGCCACATCACCTGGCCACGTCACCTGCCATAACTTGTGGATTGTCCACTGGCCACGTCACCTGGCCACAAGTTCTGGATTGTCCACTTGCCATGTCACCTGGCCACAAGTTGTGGATTGTCCACTGGCCACATCACCTGGCAATGTCATCTGGCCAAGTCACCTGCCACAAGTTGTGGATTGTCCACTTGCCACGTCACCTGCCACAAGTTGCAGATTGTCCACTTGCCATGTCACCTGGCCATGTTACCTGGCCATGTCACCTGCCACGTCACCAGTTCACATCACCTGGCATGTCACCTGGCCACAAATTGTGGATTGTCCACTGGCCACGTCACCTGCCACAAGTTGTGGATTGTTCACTTGCCACGTCACCTGCCACAAGTTGTGGATTGTCCACTTGCCACGTCACCAGGCCATGTCACCTGGCCACATCACCTGCCACAAGTTGTGGATTGTCCACTTGCCAAATGACCTGGCCACGTCACCTGCCACGTCACCTGGCCACGTCACCTGCCACGTGACCTGGCCATGTCACCTGCCACAAGTTGTGGATTGTCCACTGGCCACGTGACCTGGCCACGTGACCTGCCACATCACCTGGCCATGTCACCTACCACAAGTTGTGGATTGTCCACTTGCCACGTCACCTGCCACAAGTTGTGGATTGTCCACTGGCCATGTCACCTGGCCACGTCACCTGCCACAAGTTGTGGATTGTCCACAATGCAATGCAAGCAATTACAGTTTGTTTATGTTTTTTTAATGTTTTTTCATCATTTGCCATCATTTTTGAGATTTCTAATGTAAAAAAATAGATCACCTTTAAAAACGCCTATAAACGAAATCTCGGCAAAACGCCGGTACCGCGTTTTGCCACGTTTAGCGGTGTTTTGCGTCTGAAAAAACGAAAAGTTTTGCGTCTGAACCCATTTGTTTGCTTCTGAAAAAACGAGCATAAACGCAACTGCCGAAAAACACAGAAAAACGTGACTGTGTGCATGGACACATAGGATAACATTGAATGTGTTCAGGGGCAGTTGAAAAAGCTGTCCAAATGCCTCTGAACACGCGTTTACCAGCGTCTCGTGTGCATGGGGCTTTATGCTATTTTTATAAAAAAAAAAAATGTTACTAGTAAGGGCGGCGATCAACAATTTTTTATCATGACTGCGACTTTATGGCGGAAAACATCGGACACTTTTGACACTTCTTGTCATTTATACAGCAATCGGTATTATAAAAATGCACTGATTACTGTGTAAATGACACTGGCAGGGAAGGGGGCAAGGAAGGGGTTAAGTGTGTCCTAGGGAGTGAATCTAACTGTGTGGGGGCTGGGCTACCAGTGACACAACACTGATCACTGCTCCCGATTACAGGAAGCAGTAGATCTCTGTCCTGTCACTAGGCAGAACAGGGAAATGCCTTGTTTACATAGGCATCCCCCCCATTCTGCAGCTCTGTGACACAATTGCGGGACACCGGTGGACATAGAGCTCGTGGGCACGGTCACGGAGTTGGCGGCAGGGCCACGAAATTCAAAGCAACGTATATATACGTTGCGTTGCACAGCCCTGCCATTCTGTCGACGTATAAGTGCGTGAGCTGGTCGGCAAGCGGTTAAGTTGCCTACCCCTGCTCTGCTCCAGACAACGTCATTTTTTTTTTTCACTTGCGTGTGCCCAGGTTCTAACTCTGCAGGTGCAATTCTGGTAGCGTTGGTACTGTATAGCAAAAGCAACCACTGAGTGCCGTGGGGGACCAAGGGTATTGACATTTTGGGTTCGTTTCTCAGTGGGATTCAGAAGAATAATGTTTGGCACCACAACAGCCTGAAAGGATCCTTAATTGATGTTGTTGCTGAGAGGATAATTCATGCAATATAAAATCACCATGATAAAAGAGAGACTTATATGGGCATTTATCTAAAGCAGTGCATGCAACACTCACCAAACATTCTGTGGTGGTGAATGACCACATGCACCAGGAAGATACACCTGCAGTGAATGTTTGATGAATATAGCATTCACTGCTTTATAAATGCACCCCCAACTAGAAAGGCAGAGGAAATTTCGAGAACTCTTACTCTGTAAATGATCTCTTATCTGACGCTGCTGGAAGTTTGTCAGCTTGGATTCCTGCATCATCACTGCAAGAAAAAAAAAGTCAGCAAACCTATATAAGTGCATTGTGGGAACAAGTAAAGTGCAACATTTGTGCAGGAAGCAGAGCCTGTGTAGCAAATCTGGCTGTGTTCTATCAGATAGCCGCTACCCATCACAAAGCCGATACCCGGCCTACTGCGCATGCACACGATGCTCAGCCAAAGTGACATTGCCTCGCGGCCATCTTGGTAAACCCGCACTCGTCTGCGGTAAGCCTGGAGTTAGAAGTCAGCCAGCGGACATCTTTATACTCCCTCCGGAGTCTTTCTTTTCACAGTTAGGCCCCGTACAGACGACCAAACATGTCTGCTGAAACTGGTCTGCGGGCCAGTTTCAGCAGACATGTTCGGTCGTGTGTAGGCGCGAGCGGGCCGAATTCCAGCAAACATTTTCCCGCCGGGCCTTTTCCCAGCGGACAAATATTCCTGGACTTGTTTTAAAACAGTCCGCTGGAATCCTGCCCGCTCGGACATGTTCGGTCGTCTGTACAGACCTACCGTACAAGTCCGAGCGCCCGCCATCCCTCGCATGCGTCGAATGACTTCGACGCATGCGTGGAAGCATTTAACTGGCAGGCCCGCCCACGTCGCCGCGTCATTGTCGCGGCGACACCGCGGACACGCCCCGCGTATTGTTTATGCGCGGCTTTCTGTACGATGGTTAATACAGCCATCGTACAGAAAGCCCCGGGCAGACATGTACGGTGAAAACGGTCCGGCGGACCGGTTTTATCGTACATGTTTGCTGGTGTGTACACGGCCTTATTTTAACAGTAAACTCAGCTTATAAAGTCAAATTCAGTATTTAGAAGTCCGTAACACTTTTTTGATGTTTAATTTTAAAAGCAGCAGTGTTTGGTCACATCAGCAAACCTGTGAGATCAGCAGGCTTGCCGCTGCTTTTAAAATTCAACTTTAAAACTGTTACAGGCTTCTAAATACTGCATTTCACTATATAAGCTCAGTTTATATTGGAATTTCCTTTCAAATTTGTCCGTTAGCGAACTTAACGAATACGAAATTATCTGAAGCTACGAATTGTCCGAAATAAAAAATGCCACATCTAAACAAATGGAACAAAACTAAATAATAATAATAATAAATTTTTATTATTATTATTATTACTATTAATTAGTTACGTTCCATTCGTTTAGATACAGTGGGGCAGATCCACGTAGCGCGGCGCATTCTTCCGTCCGGCGTAGCGTATCTCTGATACGCTACGCCACCGTAACTTACAGTTTTTTTTTTTGTAACCTGAAAGAATTTCCGCCGTAAGTTACGGCAGCGTAGTGTAACTTAGGCGGCGTAAGGGCGCGCAATTCAATACCGTGGGGGTATCTCAGTGCGCATGCTCGAAATTAAACCGGAACAAGCCAATGCTTACGACAGTGACGTCATTCTACGCAAAGCCCTATTCGCGAACAACTTACGCAAACGACGTAACATTTTCAAGTTTCGACGCGGGAACGACGGCCATACTTAACATAGGATACGCCTCATATAGCAGGGGTAACTATACGCCGAAAAAAGCCTTACAGAAACGACGTAAAAAAATGCGCCGGCCGGACGTACGTTCGTGGATCGCCGTATCTAGCTAATTTGCATACTCGACGCAGAATTCGACGGAAAAGCCACCTAGCGGCCACCTACGATCCGACGGCGTACTAAGACGTACGCCTGTCGGATCGAGCCCAGATTCAGTCGTATCTTGTTTTGTGGATACAAAACAGAGATATGACGGGGCATTTTAAAAATTACGCGGCGTATCCATAGATACGCCGGCGTAATTTGTTTGTGGATCTGCCCCAGTATTCGTTATTACGGATAATTCGTAACTTTGGATAAATTTGGATTCATTATGTTCACTAACGGCCAAATTTGAAAGGAAATTCCAAATACATAATTTAATAGTTAAGTTATTATTTCAGATTTTGGAGTTTTCTGGTTTTTGAATTTTCATTCTTTTGAATTTTCTGATTTTCATTCTTATTTTTGGATTTCCGAAATTACAATTTCCGAATTTTCGAAGTTTAGAATTTTCTAATTTAGAATTTCTGAATCTCGGAAATTTTGAATTTTCTGAATCTCCCAATTTTCACATTTCCGAATATTCGGAAAAATTCGGAAATTCGGATATTTCCGAATGAACAAATTTGCCTATATTTGTTGAAAAACTAATTTGGAACTAGACTAATTGCACATGTCTACAATTAACTACGCTCTTTCTAGTCGCTCTCCTCCTCCTGCTCTGCCTCCTCCTTGAGTTCAGCTTTTGATTGGAGGAGGAGAGCGGTCACGTGACCATCAATGAAACATCAGAGGAGAGCAGTCACATGACCAGGTCCACGAAAGAGCGGCGTAATTGAGGTATTTAGAAGCTTCGATTTACGAGAGTGACACAGGAGGAGCAGTGTATGAGAAGGGGCTGGCAGTGATGTTTTCTCAACCTTAGAGTATACCGACAATGCTGTCCCAGGAGACTTGGGGTCTCCTGGGAGTGCAGGGGGGCTTTATAATGATGTATTTTCTCATACCCTATGCACATACTGCCTGCTCTTATACCCTCCACATTGTTTTCCTCTACATACTGGCAGCACTTATATTCTTCTCGCTCTTTTCCTGCACATACTGCCCACTGTCATACCCTCTGCACTTCCCAACTGCACATACTGTTCTCTTTTATACCCTCTCTGCACTCCTGCCCTACACATACAGTACTATCTGCTGTTACAGCCTCCATACTCCTACCTGTAACATGCCATTTTCCTGTATGCCCTCTGCACTCCTCCACTGCATATACTCTTCAATATCGTAGCCTCCACAGGTCCCCCCTGCACATACTGCCTGCTATGTCATGCTTTCTGCACTTCTCTGCTACACATACAGCACCACTATAAGGCCCACATTGGGGCGTTTTTCATGCGGTACAGCGCTAAAAATAGCGCTGCTATACCGCATGAAAAATCATGCCCTGTAGTCTTAAATGTGAAAGCCCGAAGGCTTTCACACTGAAGCGGTGCGCTAGCAGGAACGCTCCAAAAGTCCTGCTAGCCGCATCTTTACCGCGGTATAGGAGCGGTGTGTTCACCGCTCCTATACCGCGCCTTCCCATTGAAATCAATGGGAAAGCGCGGTAATACCGCGGTATTAACCCTTTTTCGGCCACTAGCGGGGGTTAAAACCTCACCGCTAGCGCCCGAATATCGCGGTAAACATGATGGTATAGCCGCGCTACAAATAGCACGGCTATACCGTCACCGCGGCTCGACGCTGCAATGTGAAAGCAGCCTAACACTTCTTCAGAGTTGCTTGTTCTGGAACTGGCACACTTTTGCTAGTTTCACAGAAAGCATACTGCACCCTCTTCTTTTTTCACCAAGAAGAGCCTTTAGTAAAGTAAATAATGCACAAAGCTAGGTAGCATTGGAAGTGAAAAGTAATGCTGATGATTAAACATACCGTATCTAGTTTTGAAAGTCATGTAAGGCAATGGTTCTCAACCTCTGTTCTCAAGTACACCCAACAGGCCATGTTTGCAGATTTTCCTATATCTTGCAGAGGTGCTTTTAATCAGAGTCAATGGCTTGGTATTTTAGACAGCTATTTTATCTAAGAGAAATTCCAAAAACATGACCTGTCGGGGGTACTTGAGGATTGAGGTTGAGAACCACTGATGTAGGTTATCTTGTGTTTTTTACAATGCTTATGTTAAACACATAGAAAATGATAGGTATTACAACTCTCAGCATTGAAGTGGATGTAAACCCTCACATATACTCAGTGAAGTGAACAGCCTCAGTTGACACACAAGTATTGCCGCGTACACACGGTCGTTTTTCGGCATGAAAAAAAAACGACGTTTTTAAAAACATCATTTAAAATCATTGTGTGTGGGTGGGCTTCACATCGTTTTTCGGCTTCTGAAAAACGACCAATTTTTTTTCCGAACATGCTGCATTTTTTAATGTCGTTTTTCGGGTTGTAAAAAATGATCGTGTGTGGGCTAAAACGACGTTTTAAACCCACGCATGTCCAGAAGCGAGTTATGAGATTGGAGCGCTCGTTCAGGTAATACTACCATTCATAATGAAGTAAGCACAGCTCATCACGCTGTAACAAACAAAAAAGCGCGAATCGTATTTTACTAACAAGGAATCAGCTAAAATCAGCCCAGAGGCGAATAGAACTTCCCCTTCAGAGTGCCGTCGTACGTGTTGTACGTCACCGCGCTTTGTTTTTTTTTTCATGCCGAAAAACGACCGTGTGTACGCGGCATATAAAACAAATCTCCCTACAAAAATATCTGCTGTCTTCAGCTTTATATATTCTTTAGAAAGTTCAGATTGTGTTAGGAGATTTTCACTTCCTGGTTAGCACTGCAGTGAAGCCTGGGCATAAAGCCAAGACAGCTGATTAGAGGAAAGGCACACACCATCTCCTCATAGGTAGAGACTCTCAGTTCTGTTCCTTGAATTGTTCAGGGCTCTGCTAATCTATCCATAGCATCCTCCCCAACACAGAACTTCTGCTTTTATCTCCTGTGTCAGAGAACTTGTTAAGAGTTATCATGCTGATAACAAAAGGACAGGGCAGGAGAAAGCTATGGGACATAGGGCTTTGAAAAGAGATAAGAAAACACTGCAGATATATGTGCCCAGCTCAAATTTCATAAATCGGGTTTACATCCACTTTAAGTTTAGTCCCAGCAACAATGATATTGACAGCCATTTACTATATATGTAACATCACCTTTCAACAGGTCCTGAGTTTCTTTGCTGTACTGAGTTGGTTTTGGACTGTTCCAGAAACCAGTACCCAACGGCACTTGAAAATTTCCATCCTGCCTTGACATAGCGATGCTATAAAAATCAGAACAAAGTAAATATATCAGTTCTTTAATCCTCATACGATGTGTGCTACCAGTGAACTGTATGTTTTCTATACTAATATACTGCTATTTTTAAGCAAAGTAAGGCTCTCCACACATTATACAATTTTCATGTACAATGTTCCTTTAGATTTACCAAAACCATATAATATAAGGTCAAACCTAAACACTTTCAATTTGTATGAAATTAGGTAAATCTAAAGGAAATTGAATAAGAAAATTGTATGTATGGCCAGCTTAACAGTTTAGCTGTATAGCAGGCACCATAAAGTGCCTGAACCTACCTTACATACTCATTCAGTATCAGACACCTACAAAATCCAAATCTTTTTCACCCAGTGACATCGCTCTACCAAACTAAAGTACTGACATATATATATATATATATATATATATATATATATATATATATATATATCGTATTTATCGGCGTATACCGCGCACTTTTTTGCCCTGACAATCAGGGCAAAATCGTGGGTGCGCGGTATACGCCGATACCCGCTTTCCCGCGCCGAGTTTTGAATACCGCAGTACACTCGGGTATAGTCGGGCAGTCTCGGCTCTATCCGCGCTCACGTCCTGGACGTACAGGACGTCAGCGCGAGAGTTGCCAAGCATTGCCAACAATACACAAGTGTACCGCGCTCTGTATATGTCGGCGCAGTATTCGAACTCGGCGCGGGAAACGAGCGGGGAGGACGCGACGACGCCGCAGAAGGACGCCGGACCCGACAAAGAGGACACCCAAAGCCGCAGAAGGACGTCGGACCCGACGAAGAGGAGACCCGAAGCCGCAGAAGGACGCCGGACCCGACGAAGAGGACACCCGAAGCCGCAGACGAATGCCGGACCCGACCGACGAGGCCGCCGATGGACGCCGCGCAAGACACCAAAACTGTAAGTACAAAAAAAACGTTTTTTCCACAGGATTGGGGGCAACTTTAGGGGTGCGCGTTATACGCGGGAGCGCGTTATACCGCGATAAATACGGTATATATATGTGTATATATATATATATATATATATATATATATATATATATATACACTAGCCTAGGGCAGGGGTTGACAAATTTGCTTGGAATCTAGGAGCCAGCTAAAAAAGTTAGCAGCCAGAAAACGCACCCCGTCCCGACATGCTTGCGCGCAGAAGCGAACACATACGTGAGCAGCGCCTGCATATGTAAACGGTGTTCAAACCACACATGTGAGGTATCGCCGCGATTGGTAGAGCGAGAGCAATAATTCTAGCCCTAGACCTCCTCTGTAACTCAAATCATGCAACCTGTAGAATTTTTTAAACGTCGCCTATGGAGATTTTAAAGGGTAGGTTTGTCGCCATTCCACGAGCGGACGTAATTTTGAAGCGTGACATGTTGGGTATCAATTTACTCGGCGTAACATTATCTTCCATAATATTAAAAAAAAATGGGGATAACTTTACTGTTGTCTTATTTTTTAATTAAAAAAAGTGTAATTTTTTCCCCAAAAAGTGCGCTTGTAAGACCGCTGCGCAAATACGACGTGACAGAAAGTATTGCAACCAACCCCCTTTTTTTTCTCTAGGGTGTTAGGATAAAAAATATATATAATGTTTGGGGGTTCTAATTAGAGGGAAGAAGATGGCAGTGAAAATAGTGAAAAATTACATTAGAATTGCTGTTTAACTTGTAATGCTGAACTTGTAATACCAACGGCCACCACCAGATGGCGCCAGCTTACACATCTGGTGGTAACAACTTGTAATACCAACGACTCACCACCAGATGGTGCCAGCTTTTTTTTTGCCCCCCCTTCCAAGCCAAGTCGCCAGGACCCTATTTCTAGTCGCCATGGTGACCTGGCGACCGGGATTTGTCGAGCCCTGGCCTAGGGTCTTGTAAACCCCATACAAGAGACCTTCTGGAAGCTCAGAATTTTTCCCTGATCATTTATAGACATTGATAGTGTATAAAGAAAAACATTTGTTGCGTGGTACAATGGCTGTAAATCACTGAGTATTAAAGGGGTTGTAAATTTCCGACAATATCTAGACAATATCTAGATTATGAGTGGTAGTTTACAAGGCCAAACTCTTCCCAGTCGTTCCTTGATTCCGCGCATGTGTGTTTTTACTTTCGACTTTTGTGTGACGCGGAGCCGTCGTTTGCCAAAAATTTACTAGCCTGTCATTCAACATTTGTTGGCCGAAAATTGGAAAACAATTGTTGAAAAGAGCGTGCGAACGGTAAGGAGTTCGGACAACAGCCTGTCAAACGCCAATCCCCTTCTGATTTCCATACCGTGTGTACAAGACTGTGGGCTGGATTCACACCGTTGTGTTAGTGCTTTATATGGACTTTTCTATTAAACTCAATGAAAATGCTGTGTTAAGATGTGTGTCATGATGCATTACTATCTATTATAATAATACAGGGTTTTTATAGCGCCAAAAGTTTGCACAGCGACTTACGTAAGGGCAAACAGTACAGTTACAATACAATTCAATACGGGAGGAATCGGAGGGCTCTGCTTGTTGGGCACTATGGGGCAGATTCACGTAGATCTGCGGCGGCGTAACGTATCGCATTTACGTTACGCCGCCGCAAGTTTTACGGGCAGGTGCTTGATTCACAAAGCACTTGCATGTAAAGTTGCGGCGGTGTAACGTAAATCCTCCGGCGCAAGCCCGCCTAATTCAAATGATCCGGGTAGGGGGCGTGGATCATTTAAATTAGGCGCGTTCCCGCGCCGAACGTACTGCGCTTGCGCCGTCCCTAAAATTTCCCGACGTTTATTGCGGTAAATGACGTCGCAAGGACGTCATTGGTTTCGACGTGAACGTAAATGGCGTCCAGCGCCATTCACGGACGACTCACGCAAGCGACATAAAATTTTCAAATTGCGACACGAGAACGACGGCCATACTTAACATTGGATACGCCACCTAGGGGGCATGTTTATCTTTACGCCGCGTATCTCTTACGGAAACAGCGTAAATTTACTGCGACGGGCAAGCGTACGTTTGTGAATCGGCGTAACGACTCATTTGCATATTCTACGCCGACCGCAATGGAAGCGCCACCTAGCGGCCAGCGTAAATATTGCACCCTAAGATACGACGGCGCAGGCCGTCGTATCTTAGGCATGTTTAAGTGTATCTCAGTTTGAGAATACACTTAAAGTGGTTGTAAACCCACTTTTTTCACCTTTGCCTACAGGTAAGCCTATAATAAGGCTTACCTGTAGGTATAAAGAATATCTCCTAAACCTGTACGGTTTAGGAGATATTCCCCTCGCAATGCGCCGCTGATTGCAGCGGCGCATGCGCAGGGGGGATCCTCGGCTGAAGGGCCGGCCCCGCCGACCCATGCCGGAAAGGAAAGTGACGTCGGGAGTGACGTCATCGCCGCTCCAGCCAATCACAGCGCTGGAGCAGTGATACCCGGAAGATACGCCGAGGCTCGGCGTGGACCAGGTAAGTTACCTACCTCGTTCCGAGGTAAGTATTTCATTGCGGTGCATATTAGCTCATTATGGCTTTTTCCTTGCAGGTGTAAAAAAAATAAAAAATTAATTATATGCGGGTTTACAACCGCTTTAAACATACAACGGGCTTAGATTCGGAGTTACATCGGCGTATCTGCTGATACGCCGGCGTAACTCTTTGTGAATCTGGCCCTATGAGCGTCAATGCACGTCTATGTGTTTGGACACTTGTCATCATCCAATACAAACTGAATTGATACACGCATTGAAAACGCTCAACAATCCATGTTAACGCATGCTGACATGTTGCGGGTCCCATTGATGCGTTCCATTGATTTTTAAAGGGAAACACATCAGGTGGAGAAGGTATCGGTGTGATTCCAGGCCTATAGCTCACCAATCCAAATTCCCCCAAAAAGACTGCAATGTAAATAGTACCTGTGGGAAAGTGTTGCGGGTCCCATCCAGAGCTGGTGCAAGGAATTTTAACACCCTAGGCCAGTAGTCTCCAAACTGTGGCCCGGGGGCCAGATGTGGCCCTTTGCTTGCTTTGATCTGGCCCTTGGGGGAACTATTTTCAAACACTAATACCAACAATGGGACATAATTTGACCCACTGACACCAATGATGGGGCACAATTCCTCCCAATGAGACAAACAACGGGACACAATTCCTTGCAAAAACACTAACAATGGGACACAATTTCTCCCAATGACACCAGCAATGGGGCTTAATGACACCAATGATGGGGCATGATTCCTCCCACTGACACCAAAGATGGGGCATTGTTTATTCCCACTGTTAATCGGGACCTTTTCTACTCCCGGTGGCCACAGTCTGGCCTCCATTAAGTCTGAAGAACAGTAATCTGGCCCTTTGTTTAGAAAGTTTGGAGACCCCTGCCCTAGGCAAAACTTCATTTTGCTGCCCCCCTTGGCTCATCCCCTGACTCCACCCCCTTTGCCCATGTATACCCCATCTTTTTCATGAAGCGCCCATCACATGCAGCCCACCAGCACCCATCAATGGCAGCCTCACCAGCGCCCATCAATGCAGCCTTACCAGCGCCCATCAATGCAGCCTCACCAGCGCCCATCAATGCAGCCTCACCAGCGCCCATCAATGTTTGCTCGCTTCCATTCATTCAGGAGTCGGGACACAGACCTCCACCACCGCTGCGCCTCTGACACTATGGGGGTTATTTACGAAAGGCAAATACACTTTGCACTAGAAGTGCACTTGGAAGTGCAGTCGCTGTAGATCTGAGGGGAAGCTCTGCTGATTTTATCATCCAATCATGTGCAAGCAAAAATGCTGTTTTTTAATTTTCCTTGCATATCCCCCTCAGATCTACAGTGACTGCACTTGAAAGTGCACTTGTAGTGCAAAGTGGATTTGCCTTTTGTAAATAACCCCCTATGTGCGAACGGAGCAGAGGCTGCCGGCTGATGCTGAGACTTAGTTGCTTGCTACAGAGAGAAGAAACACCAGTGGCCGGGCGCCCTAGGTGGCTGCCTAGTTTGCCTAGTGTAGCACCGGCCCTGGTCCCATCAATATAATGCCCTGAAATTCCATTACACCCAGTGGCGGTGCGTCCATAGAGGGCGCAGGAGCGCCACCCCCTCTCGCTCATGCACCGCCACTGAAAAACAATACATAGATTCACGCCGGCCATCTGAATAACGGCAGCTGGTTGGCCTGAGGGCTGTAATCGGCTTCCAAATAGTTAACCAGGGGACGCACGGGGTGTACGTTTATTGGTTAACACTGACACGCATCTCAGCCAATCAGGTTCCCCCCCCGGATCTGGTTACCGGTAACCTGATTGGCTGAAGCGACATCGAGGGCAGGACTACTTCGAGGGATCGTGGAGGAGGATCCGAGGATGGCTAACGGAGAAGGGTAAGTGCCAGGCGGGGGGGGGGGGCAATCTGGCGGCATTTTAGGGGCAAACTGGCAGCAATTGATGGGCACAATGGCGACAATGGCATGGCACAGTGGCTGCATTTGGCATGGCACAGTCGTGACAATTGATGGGCACAATGGCGACAATGGCATGGCACAGTGGCTGCGTTTGGCATGGCACAGTGGCAACAATTGATTGGCACAGTAACGACAATGGCATGGTACAGTGGCTGCGTTTGGCATGGCACAGTGGCGACAATTGATGGCACAGTGGCTGCGTTTGGCATGGCACAGTGGCAACAATTGATGGGCACAGTGGTGACAATGGCATGGCACAGTGTCGACAATTGATGGGCACAGTGGCGACAATGGCATGGCACAGTGGCTGCGTTTGGCATAGCACAATGGTGACAATTGATGGCACAGTGGCTGCGTTTGGCATGGCACAGTGGCGACAATGGCATGGCACAGTGGCTACAATTGATGGCATGGCACCGTGGTGACAATTGATGGGCACAGTGGCAACAATTGATGGCACAGTGGCTGTGTTTGATGGCATGGCACAGTGGCGACAATTGATGGGCACAGTGGCTGCATTTGATGGCATGGCACAGTGGCTGCGTTTGATGGCATGGACAGTGGTGGCGATTTCATGGCACAGTGGTGACAATTTTATGGCACAGTGGCTGCATTTGATGGGCACAGTGGCGGCAGATGATGGGCACAGTGAGGCTGCAATTGATGTTTTTTTTTTTCTCGTTTGTTTGTGCCCTCCCAAACATTTTGAGCACCAGCCGCCACTGTAACTATTCCAGTCATGTTTGGAATCTACTGTACGGGGACACCAAAGGCAAATTGTATTGAAATATATACATTTATCTAAAGCATCGGACGACAATTGGAATCTGTATAGAAACATCTAGAAAGACGGTGCTCCCGTCCACTCATACCTCTATTAGACCAATAGAACGCCGTCAATTCTCACTATTCGATAAGCCCGGGCAGATGTTTTCTGTTTCCTTAGAAACAAGACGGGGCGGGATCAAAGTTTGTAGGTAGGCGGGGCGATAAAGCAGGTCGTTGTGTTCCGTTTCCTGCTCCAAGTGAAGCCTGTGGGCGGGGCATAGTGGATACTCAATTCCTTTTCCGGTCCCGGTGTGTTCGGTCTTCCTGAGTCGCAGCTAGTTGTGTTCGAGGTACTGGAAGGAGAGGAGCTGAGTGAACGGCGGCGGAGAGATGTCGGATAACGAGGACAAGTGAGCGTTATTAGCGGGCATTGTTTAGCGTCATGTGTGAGGGAAGCCATTGTGTGCTCTGCTTTATACATGCGGCCACTTCACTAGCCATGTGTCTGTACATTCCCTTCCTGCAGGTTCTCATATTTGTGTTATGGCTGAACGCCTAAAGGCAGAGCTTTCTTTTATTTTGGGTGTAGTAAGGGAGGGTTATACCTCAGGTAGGGTTGTTTGCCATCTCTGTCCCATTGAGACTTCTCGTTTTTTACTTTTTCACAACCACAATAGGAAGTGAGAGGAAATCTCAGCAAAGTGAGGGAGTTTCTGGTTGTCACCAGAACAGGTGTCCCCCATTGGAAGATTTCCCCTTCATTTCTGTTTTGGTGACTGTGTGTGATATATATATATATATATATATATATATATATATATATATATATATATCTCTATCTATCTATCTATCTCTATCTATCCTTCATGTTTAGTGACAACAGTCACCAGGACAGACAGAGAGGGGGATTCTATCTAAGGCCACAGACCTAGTGGAAAAATAGTGCTGGAACTACAGCCCCGTACACACCAATCAGTGTTTTTTTGTGTTTTTTTTTTTTTGGAAAAAATAAATTTATTTTTAAAACAAATCGCAGTAGGCGTGTATTTGGTTTGCGCATAAGTTATTGTGTCTACAGAATAGGGGATAGATTTAGGGACTTCTATTTTTTTTTTATTGTTTTTGCTGGTAATGGCGGCGATCTGGTGACCAGTGATATTATTACATTGATTAGTGCTATAAAAATGGCATGATCAATGTAAAAATGACACTGGCAGGGAAGGGGTTAACACTAGGGGGTGATCAAGGGGTTAAGTGTGTTATCTCTGCTTTTTTTAAATATAAGTGTGTAGGGGGGAATGGCTCACTGAAACATGACAGATCACTGTTCCCGATCACTAGGAGCAGTAGATCCCTGTCTGTCACTAGGCAGATCACGGGCTGCCAGTGGACATCAAGTCCACAGGACCCGCGTCAGGCATGCGCCCGCTATCCTGCTTTTACGGACTGACGTACAGGTATGTCATACTGCGGCAGGTTGCCTTTCCTGCACAAACTATCTGTGTCGGCAGGTCCCTCACCTTGTAAAACAACCCATTCAGTTTAAAATAGAAATGAAAGGCAAATCATTTGTGTGTAGATATAAAAAAACATAAATACACTTGTGTGATCATGTTCCCTCTGAAAGAACTGGGGGAAGAAAACATCAGTACACTGAACTTTCCAGTGAAAGGCAGTGCAGGGGTGGGGGTGTGTCAGGACAAGTCTCATCATTGGAGGGGAGCAGGCTGAGTTCCCAGCACAGCTAGAGAACTAACCACACTGTGCTCTCCTGCCTAGTGTGGTCAGTATTTAATAGAAAAGCAGAGTGATTGGCAGGAGCTCCAGGAATTTCACACAAAGGAAGCAATACAAAAAGAACAGGATTTTTTTCATAAAAGTGCATGGTACAGCAGGCGCTTATAAGGAATATGAAATGATGGGTTTACAGATTCAACCACTTGCTGGCTGCCCTATAGCAGTTTTACTGCCACAGGGCAGCAGGTGTGTGTGTGTGTGTGTGTGTGTGTGTGTGCACGTATGTGTGCACACACGCACGCGTGCGCGCGATCTCGCACTTCCGCCTACAGGGTGTTGGGCAATCAATGTCTTCCAGTACCCGCCTATCATCGGGTGGAGACTCGCAATGGAGCGCTGCCTATGTAGACAAGGTTCCGTTCTGACAAGGGGGATCATGAGTTCTGTGTTCCTGCGTAGCAGGGACTCAAATCCACCTCTTTCCCTAGTAAAAGCAGCACACATTTAACCCTTTGATCGCTCTAGATGTTTAACCTCTTCTCAACTAGTACAGTGACAGTGCATATTTTTAGCACTAATAGCTGTATTAGTGTCAGTGGTTCCCACAAAGTGTCAAAAGTATCAGTGTCTGATTGTCTGCTGCAATATCCCAGTCCCGCTATAAGTCGTTGATCACTGCTATAACTAGTATAATAAAAAAAAATGTGGTATATATCATAGTTTGTAGACGCTATAACCTTCGTGTAAATCTATATACGCTTATTGATGTTACTTTTTTGGTAAAAAAAAAAAAAACAGAATACATATTGGCCTAAATGTATAAAGTTGTGTCAAAGCTGCACTCTAGCCTTAGGGTACGTTTCTACTAGTGCGACTCCAAAGCTGTGCGATTTTTTTTTTATTTTTTTTTTTTTTTTTTTTTTTTTTTTTTTTTTTTTGTATGACTTTGAGTGCAGCTTTGGTCCAACTTTACACTCTGGATCAAATTTGCATCAAAAGTTGAATCAAGGTAGTGCAGGGAACTTTTTCAAAGTCACTGGTTTTCAAAGTCGCATAGATAGGAATGTTTGCCATTGAAATCAATGAGCTTTGATTTGTCATGCGACTTTGTGTCCAAAGTTGCATGACAAATTGCACTAGGGAAACGGAGCCTTAACCACTTAAGGACCCATCCACTCTGATGTACGTCGGCAGAATGGCACGGCTGGGCACAATCGCGTACCTGTCTCTTTAAGCCCAGTCGTGGGGTCACGACCCGCGGACCCGATCCTCGCCGGTGTCCCGCAATCGGTCATCGGAGCTGAAGAACGTGTGTGTGTGTGAACACACCTTCCCCGTTCTTCATTGTGGCAGTGTCAGTGATCATCTGTTCCCTGATATAGGAAAAGACGATCACCGACGTCGCACGTCCAGCCCTGCCCCACATACAGTTAGAAACACATATGAGGTCACACTTAACCCGCTGCAGTGCCCCCTAGTGGTTAACTCCTAAACTGCAATTGCCATTTTGACAGTAAACAATGCATTTTCATAGCACTAAGGTCTAGGCATGCCTTTTTAGGAATGACGACAACCTTTTTCAGGAAGTGAAAGACAGCTTGGCAAATTCAGATAAAGGGAGATGGCGTTGTTAAAGAACAGAAGGAAGCTGATTGTCTTGCTTAGATAAGATGTTCTAAGCTAAAAAATCAGCTAGCCAGAAAATGAATTATATCAAAGAAAACGATATCTAAAATACTATTAATAGGATAAAAAATAATTTTTGACTGGACTTCCACTCTAAGTACTCTGTATGCTCTGAATTGGAAGTCTTCATTAGGGACCCAAAATGTGCAAATTCAGAAAGATTTGTGTGGGGAAGAACCCCCATACACCAACTACAGAGACTTTGGTCTTGAAGCGGTTAACCCAGGGCTCAACAAAACTCAGGCGCCAGGTTGCAATGGCGACTGGAAATTGCACCCTGGCGCCTGAATTACACTGCAGCAGTTGCGCAGACTAGCGTCGGGCTGGCTGATTAATTGAGGCTGTGGCTTTTGGAGCGGGATACACGTTCCATCTTCGAACCGGCGCCCTCTGGTGGACAGTGCTGTGATGAGAGCAGCTTGCTCTTGCAGCGCGGCTTGCTCTCACTGCCCGCCCACCTCCGAAATCATCTTCCCAGGTTGACAGCTGGGCTTGAGCGTTGCTAGGCGGGGGTGCGGGCTGCACCTGGGTGATGCACACCAGAGGGGTCCCACTGACGCAGCAAGGGAGGCGCAGGAGTCGGACCGAAGCCGCCAGCACCTCCGCGCTGTTCTGAGGTCTGTACTGTACACTCTCTATTAAGTAGATGGACATGTGCGGCAGGGGAGGAGTGCCTATGCTGATGGGGGTCTGCACCAAATTGGGTGTCTATACTGCAGTGATCTGTACTAAGGGGGGATTCTATACTGATGAGGGGGTCTGCACTAAGGGGGTGTCTATACTTCTGGGGTCTGTACTAAGGGGTGGGGGTGTATACTTTTGGGGTCTGTACTAGGGGGATTCTATAGTGATTGGGGGGGGGGGGGGTCTGCACTAAGGGGGTGTCTATACTTCTGGGGTCTGTACTAAGGGGGATTCTATAATGATGGGGGGTCTGCACTAAGGGGGATTGTATACTGATGGGGGAGGGGGGGATTCTACACTGATGGGGGTATCTGTACTGAGGGAGGGGGGTCTGTTCTTAGTGAAGGGGATCTATAGTGCCGGGGGTCTGTACTGAAGGGGGCGGGGAGACACAATTTTTTTTCCCACACCATGTAACATCAACCCTAGTGACGCCACTGTCAGAGCCACCTCATCAGTGCCACCCCATCACTGCAGCCTCATTAGCGTCGTTCATCAGTGAGTGCCACCTGTCAGTGCCCATCAGCACAGCCTATCAGTGCTTATTAGCGCAGCCTCATCAATGTCACCTAACAGTGCCCATCAGTGAGTGCCACCTGTCGGGATCCTCTGATGGGCACTGATAGGTGGCGCTGATGAGCACTGATAGGCTGCACTGATTAGATAGCACAATAGGTATTGATAGGTGGCACTGACATGTGATACTGATGAGGCTGCGCTGATAAGCTGCACTAATGGGTACTGATAGGCAGCAGTAATGGGCGATGCTGATGGGCACTGATAGGCTGCACTGATCAGGCCGTGCTGATGGGCACTGACAGGTGGCACTTATGGGCACTGCTAGGCTGCACTGATGAGGTGGAGCTGACAGGCAGCACTGACAGGTAACACTGATGAGGCTGCACTGATTGGCTGCATCAGCGCAGCCTCATCAGTATCGCCTGTCGGTGCCCATCAGTGCCGCCTATCAGTACCTATTGGTGCTATCTAATCGGACTTTGACAAAGCGTCCTGGCACGCGAAACATGTCAGTCACGGCTCACCACAATTACCTTTGATGCCCCCATATGTTTGCAGTAGTACACTGTAGTTGATGTGTTGTGCTGACACCCGGGGAATCCATTTAGTGACGCTAGCGCCAGTACTTCTACTGCTCGTTTTTTGCTCCCACCGATTGGCTCCTGGAGTCACCTGATGTTTGATGGACGGTGTCCGGACACCTCCTCCTCTCTCCCTGTGTGACTCAACAAGGCTTCCGTCTCCCCCTCCTCGCTTCCGTGTGACGCGGCCGCGTCACTGAACCGGCTTGGTGGTTCCCTTCCAGGACTTCCCCCGCCGCTTGAGATCCTTGTTGCGAGGAGGCACTTCTTTTCCATCAGCCCCTGAACCAGTGTGGTCTAAACGGCAGTATCCTCCCTGCATGTAAACAGCGCCAACATCTGCTCCCAGCGTGGTTGTCATCTCTCCACTGACGGATTCCATCTCCCTGCATAGAGGCGTACTAGCGGCTGCTGTTGTTGAGGTATCGTATCACCTCTGCATACTAGCGTATGCACACCATTTGGATCACATTTTCAACATCTTCCCCGAAGCGTGTGTGTTTCCACTCTACCATCACCACATGAACTTCTGCTTATGTATTGTGGACTATTTTCACTAGATTTTAAATGTTCTATTTTGCTGTGTGCTATTTGCGGCTATTTCAATTATTCATGCATATGTGTTTTTTATAAAAAAAAATTAGACTATAAAGTGACATTCACTAAACCCCTGTGCGCTGTATTTTTTGTTCTTTTGCTATCTAATCGGTGCCCATCAGAGCAGCCTCATCAGTGCCACTTTTTTTTTTTTTTTTTTACTTTTTGGTCTTTTTTTCACGTGGCACCAGGCCCGAGCAATTCTTATTGCCTGACGCACCAGACATGCAGTTCTGGGCTCTGGGCAGCTAATTTAAAAAACTGGCTCCTAACTTTTTTAGCTGGCTCCTAGATTCTAAGCAAATTTGTCAAGCCCTGGGTTAGCCCATTTTGATGTAAGTGCAGAACAGGAAACGCCCTGCACCGATCTATGAGCGGTGTGAAGCGGTACACACTTGAACGTAGGAGCGGTGGACTGATTGTGACTGAGAAGGCTAAGCTGTGTGTTTTTTTTTGGGACCCCTGGAGCAGTCAGGGACTTTAACCTTATCGGACCAGGTTTATGTGGTTGGCAAGCTATATCTTTACATTGTGCCACAAGTGTCTGGACTATTTGTTTTCTAGTTTTTATGCCGAGGGAAGCTATTTTGTGTTGGTCTTTATTCCTTCAAAAAAAAGGTAACTGCTTTTACCATCATGCTTGGCTAATGATCTCGGTTTTTATATCAGAATGTAAATAAGCTGGTTCCTGGGCAGGAGGCTTCTACGTCCCAAAGGATCTCCACTCTCCTCCACGTGTAATGTAACAAACATGGAGAACTACTTTTTGGATTGTCCCCATAACTTTTATTAGAAACAAGTTAAAGTGGAGGTCCATCCTTAAAAAAAAAAAAAAAATAGGCTCCAAAAAAATTGGAAAAAATATATATTAAATTTACCAGAAATGTCTGTTAGGCAGATTGTCCCAATCTGCCACTTCCTCTTCCGCTGGGATCTTCTCTCTTCTCCTCCTCACGTTGCCTCCTGGGAACTGGGTGTCTCCCAGAGGACAGCCGCCTATTCACAAAGCGCCGCAGTAAATGGGCAGTGAAGCCGCAAGGCTTCACTGGCCGTTTCCCTTGGTGAGGCTGGTGGCACCGGCACACAATCCAGAGGATGGATTGGCCTCGGAGAAGCCGATATCGTGGGCATGCTGGACAGGTAGGTGTGCTTATTAAAAGTCAGCAGCTACAGTGTTTGTAGCTGCTGACTTTTAATTTATTTGTTTTTTCCCAGCTGGACCTCCGCAGTTAAATCTGGACCTCTTGGCAGTGGTGTGGCACTTTAGTTGGCATTTTTATTAGGTAGCAACAAAAACCTGACAGGTGTTCTAGCCTTCCTCGCTCTCTCTAAAGCTAAAGTTATGCTTTCAGTTATATTTTAACATGTAAAGTCAACACAAATTTTGGATAATGCAAGAATAAGAAGGAAGGTTTGGACAGCCGCACTCCAAAAAATTGTTCCTTTTTATTGTCACAGCAAAAAAAAAACGGATACAAACTGATGCGTTTTCAGACTGTAACTCAGTGCTTGGTTACAAATTTTGGATAGTGTGAGGAATGGTCAGGACTCCTGTCTCTCCCATTTGGGGAGATTATCCTTCACTTCCTGTTTTCAGAAGTTAGAGGAGATCGCGCCAAAATTTGGAATATTCCCTCTAAGACTGTTACCAGAACAGATATCACCTTTTGTAAAATAAATTCCTTCAGTTCCTGTGAGAACGCAAACATTTTGGATTTTCCATCTGTTTCTGTCTTCCAGTTTTGATGGTGATGATTTTGATGATGCCGAAGAAGATGAAGGACTTGATGACTTGGAAAATGCTGAGGAGGTCAGTCATCTAAAATTCTTAATTTTTGTTCGTAGGCATTTATAAGGTATATCAAGGCTAAAAAGTGGGTAGCTGGCTTCTTTTAACCCTTTTACTGTCACTCCTAGAACTATTAACATCGGTGCAGTAAAGGGCTAAAAACAGCCACATGGATACAGTAGCAACCATGAGCCACACCATAGCTGGCTATATATATATGTATATGTATATGTATATGTATATGTGTGTGTGTGTATATATATATATATATATATATATATATATATATATATATGTGTGTATGTATTTTAAGACACTCCCCTGTGACTTCTGGAGGGAGGTTGGGCAATGGTGGCAGAATATGCACTGTTACAAATAGAGTTGCATTGAAATGTCGGCAGAATGAAAAAACGGCCAATACCAAAATGGGATGTGGTGTGCCCTGGGTCCTGGCGCACCCAGTCCTCCCCTCGCTGCAATCTCCGTGTTTCACAGAGCTGAATTGCTTGGCCGCAGTAACAGTGTTCCGCCTCCTGTGATAGATGGCACACTGATCTAATGGTGGGACATTGTTGCTGTGCCCGAGCAATTCAAATCCAGCCTTGTGACACACGGAGATCACTGCTGATGCAGGCACAGGCAGCCTGTAAATCATGGGCACCGGCAGGTTGCATATCACAGGCACTGGTGGGCTGCATGTGCACTAGGGCTTAGTAAATAAGGCTCTGACTTCCATCACCCAATTATGTGCAAGCAAAAACTTAATTTTTATTTTTATTTTAGGAAGACCGGGAGAATGTTGCAATCTTACCAGCTGGTGAAGGACAACAAGCAAACCAGAAACGAATCACAACAAATTACATGACAAAATATGAAAGGGCACGTGTTTTGGGTACCAGAGCACTACAGATAGCGTAAGTATGTAGGGACATCGAACCTACAAAAGGCAAACAAGTATATCAAGTGATAACGAAATGATGGTTTATTTTCCAAACACTGAAGAAAAGATGGCACGAATCGGCCTAATTATCACATATTCTGCTTGTAAATTAAAAGTTTGAAAAGTAAAAAGAAAAAAAATGCCTATGTTGGGACACTTGCCTGTCCTGGAGTCCAGCGCCGTCAGCAGCAGACGACGAGTGATCGCTCGTCCCTCTGCTGCCCCACCACCATCCTCGGTGAGGGAACCAGGAATTGAAGCATTGCGGCTTCACTGCCCGGTTCCCTACAGCGCGAGTCGCGCTGCGCCGTGCTGACTGGTCCCCGCTGTGTTCTGGGAGCCGAGTGTTTCCCAGAACACAACAGAGGGGGGGGGGGGGATAGACTGGATCAAACGTCCTGTCTGCAGTCTACCCGCAGACTGTGTGGCCAGAAGTGGGTGCAAATTCCTCTTGGACAGGTATCTGCACCCCCCTTCCCCCTGAAAGGTGTCAAGACGTTTTGAAGCAGGTGGAAACATGGCCACGTCTCCAGTTCCAGCATTGTTCAGTGATGATCTTGGCTGTACTGAAACTTATATACAAAGATGTATGAATTCAAGCATGATATATCTAGGTGCCCTGCAATTCCAGGTTTTGGTCAAATAAATGGAACCTTTCAAGGCACTAAAAATGATGTACTGTAGTTTGCATTTATTTACTTTTCCTGAAACTGCAAATTTCCTGGCTGTCATGCTGATGCAGTGGCTTAATTACTATAGTGTCACTGTCCCAGAAAGGTTATGCTAGAATCCGCTTACCATGAAAAGTGTATGATTTAAAGCAACCCATGCTCCCCACCCCCGATGTATACTTGCCTGCATCCTTCTGCAATATTTTTCTATGTTGCAGCTGAAATCTTTATTCCGCTAATCATGCATGTTTTTCTACTTGCTTTTGCTTAAGTAAACTTTGTTTTTTTCTTCTTTTAGAATGTGTGCACCTGTTATGGTGGAGCTTGAAGGAGAAACTGACCCATTGCTTATTGCTATGAAGGAACTAAAGTAAGTCTTTCAGATATACCTTTTTTCCTTGTGTATTTTCTTTAGGTCGGCTAATATTTTAGAAAAAGTAAAGTTTTGAATACAATTCATCAATTATATCTCGTCTTGCGCAGCACACTGCTGCGCAAACTGTTGGCGTGATGTAAATACTGTATAAAATACATTTATAAAGGGCTGAAATTATTATTATTTTTTTTTTTTTTTACTGTACTTTCAGAAAGCTTCAGTTTATCCAAGTAATTTATGAAACAAGTCACTATTTGATTCTTGGAGGTTTTCACTTATAGCTTCTTTCCATGCTGGTGTCATCTTTTAGGACCGTGATGGGGACAACCATCCCTTTTCACGGAAAAACACACAGAGAACAACCTAAACGCCCCAGATGCTCCATCGTAGTTGTGAAGGTTGCTTTCTATGTACTCTGGTTTGGTATAACTGCGCAAAGCATTAGGTGGAATTGATCAAAACTGGACATCTGGAGCAATTGTGGATGACAGTTGATCAGCTTTTCAATGAAAGATTAAAGTTGATTGGTTGCCAAGGACAGCTGCTCCAGTTTTGATAAATCTCCCTTTGTGTGTCTTCTGTTTGCTTCAACGAGTTCCCAGAGAAATCTGTATTTTAAGGCCATTGCTGACTCCAACCTGAAATTGGTAGTTCAATGGCTGCTTCTTGTTAGTACATTTCGAGTCACCGACCTGAAATAAGCATGCAGGCAGTAAAGCCAGAAAATAGTCAGCTACTGATCTGCATGCTTGTTGGGGCTCGTTACTTGCACATCCCTCTGGATCAACATAATAGACAGCAAACTGATGTTTAGAGATAGAAGTATTTTTTTTCTCCTTTCAGTTTTCCTGAAGCCTTTCGAACAAAAAGTTTGAGTTTGGTTTGTTTTCTTTGAAAACTGCTATTGCAATAACTTGTGATGCTTGGATTTTAGCTGGTAAAGCTATTTTCGAATGCCTCCCGATAAGCCGTTAGAGATATTGACCATGCCAAAGCTTTGCTTGGCTCAAAGAGCCCTTTTGAAAGTCTGAGTGTGGGCTTTTTTAAAACCTTGCTTTTATGCAATTCCCTTCATGGGTGTGTTTTTTTTTTTTTTTTTTTTTACCTATAATTGTAAATCTACCAGAAAAGGAAAAATATATATTTCTGCTTAAATTTTTAAAGCAATGGGGCTTTTTACTAACCACAAGGATTTGAGACTAATTACACCTTTAGGCCCCTTTCACACTTGTGCTACTACAAAGTCATTTTAAAGTCATTTATTAGGCAGCTCCGGGGGCCTTCTCCCACGCTCCGCTGTATTCTTCCAGCTCTTTTAATAGCGTTGGCCCGGTCTTCTCTGCTGTTTCCTTTCCTCCTTCTCTTCCGATGTTGACACAATGCTCTCTCCCGCTGTAATGCCGGGTGCGCAACGATTTATACAGGCATGGGACGTGGTCGACCCCCGCCCCTTATGACGGCAGTCCTATCATGCCCTGGGTGGTGATGACACAAGGGGAAGTGTTCACCGGGTGACATCACCCGGTGACCACGCCCCATGCCTATATAATTTGTTGCGCACCCTCAGCATTACAGCGGTAGAGAGCATCGTGTCAACGTCGGAAGAAGACCGGGCCAACGCTAGTAAAAGAGCTGGAAGAAGATAGCGGAGGACCCCGGCAGAAGACACCGGAGAGCGGGAGAAGAGAGTGAAGAAGTCGGAAAGAGACCCCCGAAGTCAGAAGAAAACCCCCGGAGCTGCCTTATAAATGACTTTAAAAATGTGTGTGTGTGTGTGTGTGTGTGTGTGTGTGTGTGTGTGTTTTTGGCACTTCCCAGATTCCAATAAGCCCCATCGCCAGCAGACCCCGACAACTAACGGCTAGGGTTGTCAAGAAGGGGCCCTTGTTCTTAACATGGGGGCAAGGTGCTTTGGGGTAGGAGGGGCGCAGGGCCCCCCTGCCCCAAAGCACCCACCCCAAAGTTGAGGGCATGCAGCCTGGTATGGTTTAGGAGTGGGGTACTTGCTCGTCCCCACCCCCTTACCTGACCGACCAGGCCCTTTTTTTTTTGGCGTTGAGTTTCCCCTTAAAATCTATACCAGACCGAAGGGCCCAGTATGCTTATGAAGGAGGAACCTATGCCAGTTTAAAAAAATAAATAAAAAATTGGTGTGGAGTTCCCCTTCATGCACAAGTCGCATGCCAAAGTCTGATCTGGTCAGAAAAATAGTGCAGGAACTACTGTACTTTGAAGTCCGCGCGACTTAGTCATGCCAATATGAATGGTAGTCATTCAAAGTCATGGAGAATGACTTGTCATGCGATTTTTTTTTTTTTTTTTTTTTTTTTTTTTTTTTTTTTTTTTTTTTTTTTTGGCCATCCAAAATCGTGGCACAAGTCGAAGTGTGAAAGGGGTCTTGGCAAGAAGTTGGGGAATTCCAAATGCCACATCTTCTGGTAGGTCAAGGCAATTTTCCTTCCCCCTAATGAGTTTCCTAGATCTATTTAAAGCAGAAGTATGGCCAAAGCTCCTTTTGTGTGTAAAACTCCCCGGCGTCAGGTCCGTAATATCGTATGGACCTGGCTGCTAAATGGGTTAATGCATGAGTGATATAATGTATACTTCTGCGCTGCCATTAAGCTTCAACTCCTAATCTACAAATGCCACCGAGCTGCCACTAATATCCTTTTAAAGTACAAGTTTTTAGTTTTGGACCGAGTGGAGATGGATTGGAACTGATCGGTTTTAATTGTCTGTGTCCCTGTTAGGAAGATTCACCATCTCAAAGTAAAAAAAAAAAGTAATGGAGGGGAAATCTTCTAATGGGGACACTAGTTCTGGTGGTCTCCAAGAGATTCACTTTGCAAGGATTTCCTCACTTCCTGTTTTGGCTATGGAACAGGAAGTAAAGGGAAATCTCCCCAATGGGACATGGCAAAAAATAAACTTTCAGGATGACCCTCCCTTAATCTGTCCAGAAAGGGGGGGGGCTTGTTCGTATAGTTCTACTTTAAATGTCTTCCCACATCCAAAATGTGCCACAAAAGATTGCGTAATGCAATGAGTGACACAACGCTCCCCATCTGTATCTCTCACCATTATGAGAATTTCCTTTTTAAATCCCACAACTCCGGTGCTCCAACAGCTATTGCATTTCGCTGTACGTATATAAAAAAAACAAGTCCTTTCAATTTATTCATAGTGAACATCTAGATATTCAAGGAAGTGATGCTACTTCAGTGTTCTATAAAACAAAGCAACCATGTGCTCCACCATCATGCACTCTAAAATCTCAACTGAGATACCAGACCCATCCAGGAATATAGGTCTAATGTGCTTGTCCCCTCTCTAGTGACCAGTGGGCTCGATTTCGCTTTCACAGTAAGGTTTCTGATCTAGAATATTTTAGGTCAGCGAGTTCCCTTTAAGATATCAATCCCTTTATATGGTGGCTAGAGGCTAACTCAAAACACATATACCACCATAATGTAGTATGTTTACATGTGCCCTTTATTTAAAACCTATTGCACTTGATACCAAAAATCTGGTGCTCCAACAGCTATAAGTATCAATTACCGGATTTAAAGGAAATGTTATGATATATTTCTTGAAGCACTGGAGCTGTGGTATCACTTATTGCATTACGCAAACACATTTTTTTTTTTTTTTTCTTTTTTCGTGGCAGCGTTGTCTGCAATGAGCCGCAAATGGCTGCGGGAGCTGTCGGCCTCCCATTGCTTTCAGTGGGGCTTCCCACCTGCAGCTATTTGCAGGGAACCCCCACTGGGTCGCCAAGCTAATCGCAGAAGGCCTTATTTGTAAATGGATATATATGTGTAGCGCTTGGACAATGATAATCGTAATGAGCATTGAAAAAATAAATGTGGATGTATATATCATTCAAACAAATGTTCATATAAGAACATGTATGCATCAATTAGATGTCAACTGACAAAAATGGTAAATATATGATGATAATAATAATAATGTCCATATATGTTGAAGATCTACCAAGTGAATGAGTGAAAGATATCAGAACATCAAATGAGTGACTTCCATGTGTAGTACTCCCACCACCAGAAAGACTGCAGGCTTACCAGAACAATTGGACTTAGGGGGACTTGCGTACGTAAGTTGAACTCCCGCTGATCGGAACCCCCCCCCTCCAGTGTCACATTTGACACCTTTCAGGGGGTGCAGAGACAGGTATTTGCACCCACTTCTGGCCACACAGTCTCGGGCAGACTGCAGACATTGCATCACTCCCCCCCCCCCCCCCCCCATTTGTGTGCTGGGAACACTCGGCTCCCAGTACACAGCGGGAGCCAATCAGGCGCAGCGCAACTCACGCATGCGCCGCAGAGAACCGGGCAGTGAAGCCGGAGCGCTTCGCTTCCTGGTTCCCTCACCGTGGATGGCGCTGGACTCCAGGACAGGTAAGTGTCCTATTATTAAAAGTCAGCAGCTGCAGTATTTGTAGCTGCTGGCTTTTAATATTTTTTTTTCAGCGGAGCTCCGCTTTAAACGATCGATGCTCAAACAAACATCATGGCCTCTGCTGGGCAAAAAGTTGGAATATGGCAAGACCTGTGCTGGAGAGTGGAATCCCCGGGCTGGTTTCTCATAGGATATCAACGGTATAAAGAGATGGAAAAGAAAAGTGGCCACATAGCGTAATCTTGTTTGAGTATAAAAAAAGATTTATTGCAGCTATTGCTCTTACATGTAGCTGGAATATCGCACGCTTGTATATACAAGTGAGGCGGCAGTGGAGTCCTCGCCCTTTGCCGCCCAGTGAGCATGCTCGTGGGTCCCGGAAACTCGATGTTTCTGGGCGGCCCGCGATTGCGGTCGGCAAAGGCAGAACAGGGGATGCCTTTTTGTAAACAAGGCATTCCCCTATTCTGCCTAATGACACTGTCACTGATGGCTGTTCCCCCATGATCAGGAACGGTCATCAGTGATGCGTCACGTGTTGCCACGCCCCCTAACGGTAAGAATCAATCCCTAGTACTGACTTAAAGTGGTAGTAAACTCTGTACTATCACTTACAGGTAAGCCTATAATAAGGCTTACCTGTAAGTATAAAGAATCTCCTAAACCTTCCCCTCGCAATGCGCTGCTGACTGCAGTGGCGCATGCGCAGCGGGGATCTTCGGCTAAAGGCCTGGCAGCTGCCGGACAGAAGTCTTCCGCGCATGCGCGATACCCAGAAGACACGCCGAGGCAAGATGACATCTCCCTCGCCGTGGACCAGGTAAGTTCCCCTAACCTCGTTCCAAGGTAAGTATTTCATACTAGCTCATTATGGCTTTTGCTTTTCAGGTATGAAAAAACAGCAGCGGCTTTACTACCGCTTTAACCCCTGCAGCGCCACCTAGGGGTTAACCCCTTCACTACCAGTGTAATTTTTACAGTAATCAGTGCATTTTTATAGCACTGATCGCTGTAAAAATGACTGGTCCCAAAAATGTGTCAAGTGTCCACCATAAAGTCACAGTCACAATAAAAATCGATGAAAACTAGTGAAATAAAAAGTATAAATAAAAATGCCATAACTACCCCCTGTTTTGTAGCTGCTATAACTTTTGTGCAAACCAATCAATAAATGCTTATTGTGGTATTTATTATAGTAAAAAGTTAATATTGCATTTTTTATTTTTCAAAATTGTCGCTCTGTTTATAGTGCAAAAAGTAAAAACTGCAGAGGTGATCAAATACCGCCAAAAGAAAGCTCTATTTGTGGGGGGGGGGGGGGAAGGGTGTCAATTTTGTTTGGGAGCCACGTCGCACGACGGCAATTGTCAGCCGAATCGCAAAACGTGGCCTGTTCTTTGACCAGCAAAATGGTCCGGGCTGAAATGGTTTTATAGGCAGAAGGGTTGTGTCGCATGAAATGCATTAAGACCACTTTCACACTGAGGGCGTTTTGCAGGCGTTATAGCGTTAAAAATAGCGCCTGAAATCTGCCCTTAAACAGCTGCTCCTCACACTCCAGTGCGCTGGCAGGGCGTCAGAAAAAGTCCTGCCAGAATCTTCTTTGGCATGCATTGGCAGTGGTGAACTCGCAGCTGCTAATATGCTCCTGGCCATTGAAATCAATGGGTAGCGCCGCCGTAGCCTTTCTCGGCCGCTAGGGGGGTGGGTGGGGGTTAAAAGCGCCCCGCGAGTGGCCGAAATACGCTGCAAATCCGGTAAAATAGCGGCATTTTACCACCGACGCTATGGGCGGCACCAGTGTGAAAGGGGTCTAAAGGGGGGGGGGAGACCCTTCTGTGTGCAGCTTCCCCCCCCCCCCCCCCCCACCTGTCCACCCTTACACCTATCTGAGCCAAATCTTGATTTACTGCTGTGTCTGAGAGCAGCGCATCCCTCCGCGCTCTCTCCCTCACGTGGCATATTGATGGTGGCGGGGGTGTCATTAACAATGTATTGACACTCCTGGCAGTTTGCATATGGCAGTGGGAACTGCCGTGTGAGTCGGGTGCGAGTATAAGTGTGAACCGAGCCTCAAAGTGCATAAATGTGCAATCGGAGGGTTGCAGTAAAAAGCCCTTTTACTGTCTACAAAGAACATTAGATTAAGACTACATTTGCAGATTAGATTAAGACTACATTTAGTCATCAGGTCAACTATGAATTCTCCATCCAAAGTGTGCTTGGTGAGAATGTTGGGGTTATCTGTCCAAAAGATGAAAGTGAACTGGAAATGTAATCTTTTAACACAATGATCCAAAATGTATTAGCAAGTCCACTAAGGAATAGTTAAAAAAAAATAAAAAATAATCAAGGTTTATGACTTGGTGACAATCCTGATTTTCAACCTCACTGGAATGATTTAGGACCCTGTTTCTCAGGCTCCTTTTTTTGCCTCAACTGGCAATGTTTTGGAAATTTCTTTTAGATAAAAGCTGTTTTTTTTTTTTTTTTTTTTTTTTTTTTTTTATATAAATTAAAGCACCAGTGCAAGATGAAAATTTTAAACGCATGACCTGTTGGGGGTACTTGAGGATTGAGTTTGGGAACCACTGTTGTTGCAGGATTTGAAATGGGCGTTTAATGCAGGATACCAATACATTTCTTGCTACTAAAGTAATTTTGCACGGTGGAGTGGCAAAAAAATGTACAGCGACAATGTGTAGGACTGGTGGGCAGCAACAAGTTCTAAGGCCAAGGGTGCACGTATTTAGTTCGTTTTTTCATTTAGCTGTAGGCATTGTTAAAGGAATGTCTTGTGTTCTCTACGCAAATACAGTATTTATTGGCGTATAACACTCACTTTTGTACCCTGAAAATAGAGGGTAAACTGTGCCCGCGTGTTGTATTCAGGGGGCTGTGGAAAGTTTTTTTTTTATATATATATATATATATATATATATATATATATATATCTCCTGACCCTTCCCTCTTAGGTTGCGTGTTATACACGTATGTGTTTATGCGCCGATAAATATGGTATGTGGAAAAAGACACTTTCGAAGTGGTGTGCTTACATTTTTTAACACTCTTGTATGTTTGCTGTTCAGTGTGTTTAGTACTTTGAACCACTGACCTGGCAGCACATGCTAGTTCCAAAGCAATGATTCCTGACACAGCTATGCAAGTAGCATTCTCAGAAAGTGGCCAATGGCTGTGGAATGCCTTGTTCAGTAAGGTGACTTTACCCTTTAACCCAAACTCGTTGTATCTGTGTTTTTACTCAAGGTGTATACCAGGGGTGCCCAACCTTTTGGGGAGTGAGGGCCACTTTAGCGACTTGGTAATCAGTCGTGGTCCACAATTGGTGGATGACAGGTCAGTGTTCACTCTGCATATGCAGAGCAAACGAGGACACAGCCCCCTCTACTCTATGGGGGCTGTGATCCACCCACACAGGAGGGGACTGATCTTGTGTGGTGTGTGGGTTTGGTGTTTTGTTTGCAGATCGGATTGGAGGTAGGCAGGTGTAAAAGGACACAAGTCCGTTTACATCTGCTGCTCCATAGAGGATCACATTTTGGGTCTGCCTGAAAGACAGGTGGACCTGATCGTGTGAAGGGGCCTAAAGCTGCTTTGACACTGATGTGCTGCCGTTTATTTGCACTTTCAGACAGCACACCAAGCCCACAGGTAATAACCAAAGTTTATGGTTCAGTGCAGGTAACGTGCAGGTGCACCTGCGGATCAGTTTGAAGGCAGCCCAGTAACCACTGCAGAAGAAATGTGCCCATATATACAATGTGATTTTTAGAATATAAACTGACTTTAATAATCTTCCATATAGAAATCTCCTTTGCTACAGGTATTACAGGTGGAGTGCAATTGGTATTCTGCCAGTGACGAGCTGATGCTATACAGGTAGAATTGGCTTATGCAGCTCTGCTCCCCTGCCGGGCTTCCTCTAGCGATGACCCCATTCAGAACACTGATGCTCTAGGATGGGAACCCGAATTCTGCGCTTGTTGACCCACCAGGGGTGTGGGCCAGCAGTTGGGCACCCTGGTGTGTACCCTCCATTAGTTCACCTTTCCACAAAAATGGAAAGGTGAGCGAACACTGTATGCCTATCCCACACCGGCCCTTGCCTCTGTGAGTGGTTAATGGTTTTGAAATTTGAAGAGCCTAACTTCCCCTTTGTGACCAGTCAGAATCACTCTGCTCCATATCTGAAGCCTTGAGGAAAAGAGGGGGGGAGGATCAGACTTTCAAATCCCCTGGCCACTGCGTGGGTAGTGACCGCTGCTCCCCCCATCGAGATAAGTGTAGTGGGGGCCCGAGGAGTGGGCAGGGTGTACAATGTAAGTTCACTCTTTCTCAAAAAGTAAACTTGTACTTTAACCACTTGTGACGCCTTCTGCTTTATATACTATTGCAAGGTGACTCGCATATGCAAACCGACATACCTGCAAGTCAATCTGTGCATGTGGTACTGTGGGCGGGAAGCTCGCAGCAATCGCCATAATGAGGATCTGCCTATGTAAACACGGCGGATCCCCATTTTGACAGAGATCACCTCCCCCATCGGTGCTATAAAAATGCACTGATTACTGTATTGGTGTCACTTGGTGGTCAATTTGTCCGCCGCAATGTCAGTTCTACTAAAAATCGCTGAACCCCACCATTGCGAGTAAAAACAATAAGTCCCTAAATATTTCCCCTGTTTTGTAGACACTAACTTTTGCGTGAACCAATTGCTATACGCTTATTGTGATATTTTAATAATTTTTTTTTTTTTATCTTCTCCTGTGAATGACTTGAATATAAAGCCAATAAATCCTACTGAAAGCTCTTGAAAGTCAGTAGATTAGTGTGTTGTGTTTACACAATTTTCTTATCTCTCCTACAGAGCCAGGAAGATCCCTATAATCATCAGACGCTATCTTCCTGATGGAAGTTACGAAGACTGGGGGGTGGATGAGCTCATCATTACTGACTAAAGCCACTGGATCTTCCCTTTCTTGGATGTTCCACTTTGTTTTTATGTTTTATTAGTCTACAGTTCCTTCTGATATTGTACAGAAATATTTTTAAATATATATTTTGCAGTATTTATATTTACATGCCAATGTGACAGGAAGATGTTGACAACGTGTACCCATTGTAAACATTTTTGTTCGTAGAGACAGATGTAGCTAGTGAGCATTTTTAAAGTGTTGTAGATTTTGTTATGAGTAAACTACAACTTATTGGCATGAAGAATCTTCTAGGACTATTTTTTTTTTTTTTTTTTCTCTTTGCTGTACGTTTATTATTCTCCTGCATTTAAATTAAGATTACTGTACTTGGCAAATCGGAGTTCTTTGGCTCCCTTGAAGAAATCAGCAGTTTAACTCCAGAATGTAACTAGTACCCCTCCTCAGCCTCTACCCACTACCTGTTCTTACTAGAACAGAAGACTCATTGTATACCTCTGCACCTGTTTCTATGGAAATGCTCAAGGTGGGGACAAATTTCTCAGGAGTATCGGAAAGCTAGATGAATCCCACTCTTTGTTTCATCCAAGTTCGTGGTCTGTTGCTCCTGCGTTCCTGTCACACCTGGGGGACAGGTTAGCTCTGATTCCTGTGCTGCATTCACATATTGTCAACATATCTGCAGATTAAAATGCCAGCCATATGCTAAAACTTTGCTGTCAGCAGGTACAATGCCACTTGAAAAATGTGCAAATATATACGTCTCACTACTTAATCAATTTCAGATTACTTTTTGGGATACAACTGAAGACACCTTTCAACATCCTTTTTCCAAATTGTTTATTAAAATTGATAAAAACGTATTCATTGTGGTCTTAATTAACATCTGCATACAATGTGGATGAAGGTCTAGGTTGATGTATCAGATTAAACGTGAATATCTCTATTAGAACATGTAGAAATATATTTGTAAATATAAGGATATTCCTCATTCCAGCTCTAGAGAGGGACCAGTGGCTGGTTTGGGGGGGGGGGGACTCTTGTGTAACTACACAGCATACAAGCCAGTGGGAGGAACCACAACGTGTGGCAGCAAATACCTGCAGTGGCCAGGCATCTTCAACACAGCAAAGTATCAATACACAGGCGGTGGGAAAATATAAGTATACCGCATCTTGTTTTAGGGCTTTAGGATAATATTCAATTCTGTAGTCACAAGGTCATTTTAACTGCTTCCTGTCCAGCAGCATATACTGAATAAAATACTTTTTGGACTGGAAGAGATCTATACCAGGGGCAGCTTGCAGCCATGATCCTGGTATTGTCTTTCAGAGATGGCGATCGATCAGCTTTCTAGTAAAAGTAATCTGAGTGGCTCTACGTTCACCCGATCACTTTTACAGGGCTTAGAAGGGGCATCGTCTGCTGCTGTTCCTAGGCTCTCCCATCCACCAGGGGTACCTGTGACTACTGTAAATGTTTGGGCTGGCAGCCCACAGAGGAGAATCATCCACTGATACAGCCAGGGAAGCAGCGGATCAAATACCGGTAGATCTTTTTTGGTCGGCTGCTTTAAAGGGCAGAGGAGAGGTATCAGGGGTCTAATAGAACACACACACGTGTGTGTGTATACATACAAATGTCAGGCCTCATTCACATCCTTGGCATAGCAGAAATGGTGAAAAATAGTACTAACATGTGACAAACTTGTGGTGCCTTTATTTCTTAATGGCACCTTATGTGTCGGTGGCAGTTGCGTGTTTTTGACGCAAAAAAAAAACATGACAAACAGCTGTCACTAAACACGCTTGGCTCGGTAACAAAATTTGGTACATAAGCTTTTTTAGCACAGAAGGGTATCTGCCTGAAAGGTGCCAAATGTGACTAGCAGGGGGAGAAAAAGACAATAGGTGGAAGTTCCATTTTAATTTTTTTTGGGTGGAACTCTGCTTTAAAGAGTTGGAAATCATCAACAGGTTTAAAAAAAGAAAGGAAGTTGGGAGGGGGTTAGAAAAACAGACTGCTTTGGTAATGCTAGTGCAGACTGCATATATTGTATGTCATTATGTTTTCTTTTGCCATTAGTGCCACTTATGGCTGCTTAGCTGTTAAAAATATACAGGCTTGAGCAGTCTACAAATGTCAGAGTCTAGTTGATTTTTGAGACCATATCAATTTTGGAAAAAAATGGTCCAGTGACTGGAATACATGCAATATATTGGTACAAATATTCATTTTATTTATGTTATGGCACCTGACCTAAGAGGATGTTGCTGAGGTAATTTGAGAACAGCTTTGCATAGCTTCAGGTGTGAGGGGAAGGTCCAGGCATATACTGTAATCTTGTGAGGTTACCTGTAAGTGGGTACCTAGATGATTGATGTGGGGGCCCATTTGAAACAAAAATAGGATTTCATGGTGAGTGCAAAAATCCTGTTCAGGACAAGACACATTATTGCATTAATAATGGATTATAGGCAGCCACCTTCAGGTGATTGGACATTACCAAAGAAAAAATAATTCAGTCTTCCACTTCCAGCAATTCTCAGTGTGTTTGCTAGTGTTCTTAGGTGATGGATGTGTTTTCTCTTTACTAAGAGAAGCTAGCCATTCTCCTGTGGCAAATTGTTTCTCAAGGCTTCAATTAAGAATGCTGCCATATAGTCAGTGGGGCTCCTATGTGCAGCTTTCTGGATCCATTGACCCCTGGCATGCTTTGGCAAAAGGACTCATCCAGAAAAGGCTGTGGGGCCAGCCTGTAATGTTGCTTGAGACACTACTTCCTGCATGGGTGCTGCTCTCCTTGGCACCATATTAACGACCCGAAAATCAGAAGATCCCTCTTTTTTTGCTGAAATGACTGTTTACAGGGTATAGAGACATAATAGTTAACTGATTCCTTTTAAAAATAGATAAACATCAATCATATAATGTACCTGCAGTTTCTAGTTTTGTTTTTGGATGTTTCCTGCTTCTGGGATGTACAGAGCCAATACAGGGCAGTGATGGTTTGGAAAACAAAACTGATTGGTGCCGAGGGGTTTTAGACACACAGTAATCACACCTCCTTGATTAGTGACCACAGAGAGAAAGCTCTCAGTACTGTGGTCATCAGGAAACAGCCAACCAGGAAGTGTGGAGATCAGAGAAGAATTACAGCAACTTGAGAGCAAAAACGAACAATGAGGACATGAAAACGGCTCTGCATTAAGGTAAAGGAAGCTATTAAGATCAAAAAAATTCTTTACAAACCCTTTTAGTCGCAGCGTGCTGTACATGTCCAGGGCTGTGGTCCATCAGCTGATGGAGCCCTGTCCTGAAGTCTCATTCTGAGGTATGTTCACTAAGACAAATGAAGCTGGTAGCGAGTCTTGTCCCTTGCATTATTCTACGGGACTGAAGAAGATGCTCTGCTGCAGTAAGTCATTGGGGATTATTTATGAAAGGCAAATCCACTTTGCACTACAAATGCACTTAAAAGTGCAGTTGTAGATCTGAGGCGAAGCTCTGCTGATTTTATCATCCAATCATGTGTGTGCAAGCAAAAATTATATATTTTTTATTTTCCTTGCATGTTCCCCCTCAGATTTACAGCGATTGCACTTGTAGTGCAAATTGGATTTGCCTTTCGTAAATAACCCCCATAGACTTCATTCCCTTCCCCCAGGGCCCAGTGTGCTTGGCTTTACTCCCCACTTGGTGCAGACTGCAGTGCTGTGACCGTTTCTGTCTGGGCCCTTCAGTTAAAGGATTTTCGCACTGGGCCTCACTGTGTTTGTGTAGACTTGCTTTCTCATCATTTACTGTGCTTTTTTCTCTGCCAAGCTTTGACCACCCTAAGGCCGGAATCACACTAGTACGTTGCGTTTTGGAGCTGTGTTCTCGTTGCGAATTTCTCTAGAGGGTGTTCTGCAGATCAACTGCGGTTTAGCTGCAGATCAGGTGCGAATTTGGAGACCTGGGAGAAGTTCCAGGTGAGAGGAGAGTGGGGGAGAATTGTATTGAGCTGAATGAGAGAAATTCCTGCAGAGAACTGAACACATGTGCGAATTAGATGCGTACCCATAGAAGATAATGGGACTGAATTCGCACCTGAGCCGCACCGCAAGACATAAAAACCGCATGCGGTTTGGAGGCAATACGCAGTGCGGATGCATCGCACATATGTGAACCAGCCTCATTTAAAACAATGTATTTTGAAATGTCCTGCGAATTAGATGCGATTTAAACCGCACTCAATTCGCATAGGTGTGAACCTGGCCTAAATATTTAATCTCCCACCATACAGTACAGTGATCCTTGGATGTTGGTTGGGCCCTAGCTTCCTACAGTGCCTGGCAAAGAAAGCTTAACCTTCCCTCTTTGCAGTGGTTGGTCAAGAGTATTCCATCTGGGGTTCATTATTGCACTGCACATGGCACATCACAGAAAGATGGCCCCTTCCTTCTCTGCAGGGGTCTCTGCAAACCCTTGTGGGTAATGCCACACCTGTATACTGTTGTACAGTGGCCCATGGTAATTTGTCATGCATGGCTTTTAACATTTTCTGTTCTGGTCTCTGGATAACCTTGATATTACATGCATACTATTTAAGAGGGGTCTATGGTGACCTAGTCCCCTGCTGCCATTAACCACCATTGTTCTGCAGTGTATGGTGAGAATCTCTTATGGTAATGTCTTGTTTTTTTGTTTTGTGAGTAATCCCCGCTGGTAGTGTTTTAATTTGTGCTCTTTGTACAGTGGTCTTTGACATGGCCACACCAGGCATTAACCTTTCCTGCTCTGCAGTGGTTTGTGAGCAACCCCTGTTAGTATTGTCTCACTTGTATACCATTTGTGTGGGGGCTTCCAGTGACCTGGTCATGTGGCCTCTACTGATGTGCAGTTGATCTGTGACCCTTGTGGGCACTGTCTCACTGGTATTCTGTTTGCAGAGCGACCTATGGTGTCCTAGTCATGGGTGGTCTTTGACACCTCCAGCTGTGCAGCTGGTCTGTAAGTAACCCTTGCTGTTATTGCCTCATGTGCACACTGCTAGTGGACTACGGTGACCTTGTCGCATGCAGGCTTTTCCCATCCTGCTGTGCAGTTGGGTTGTTGGTACCCTTTGTTGATACTATTTAATTGGCATACTGTTCATGTGAGAGAGGTTGGTGACCTAGTCACACCAGCACCAGGTCCTTCTGTTGTGGCAGAAGTTGCCTTTGCAGTTGTTGACTTGTATGCTGTTTTGGAAAAGCGCATAGGGCCCTAGTCAGTTAACCCTTTTTCCCTTTGTTTTGGAGTTTAGATGCTCCCGTCTAGGTCAATCTCGCCCCCTACTGCCCTGCAGTAGCAATGGTTTCATTGTTAGATCTGTTGGATTTAATTACCTCTCCTCCCCTCTTCTGCAGCTTCCCCCCTCATCTCCTTTGCAGGATCTACCAGTGATCCTGTGTGCACATTTTTTTTTTTTCTGATCTGCACCTTCATATGCGCTTAAGTACCATCAGTGAACAGGTTGTGGCTGTTCTGTTTGAGAGGCCATTGGTTCCGATTCTTTAGTTAAAGCCTATGTGCAGAGTGTTGCACACATTTCTCCCCACTGTATGACCCCCCTTTAGTTCTATAGGGTCTGAAACTGGTTCTTATGATCCTTCGGAGGCTCCTTTCAAACCTATTAAAGATAATCCCTTAGCTGACCTTGCACTCAAAATCGAGGTCCTTATCAGAGTACCCTTTATATGAGGGTCCCCCCTTCCATTAGAAGTGAAGATCCAGTGTCCTGTACTGTATGACTAAGAAAATAGGAATTTTGTCTTGCCAGTAGTATTTGTTTTTTTTGTAGTACAGTACAGGCCATAGCTCCCTCCCCTCTGATCGCCTTATTATATGCTACAAGACTGAGCATTGCCAGGAGTGGGAGGGGTTATAAAGGGAATGTCTCTGCAGTGTTTAATCACCTAAGAAAAGTCAGAAATTCTGTTTTTTTTTTCTTTGCAGGTGGCCTTGCTTGCCATACTCTATTTGCTTCAGTCTGTAGAGTTGTTTCTCTCTGATCATGTATCACACATGGTTGGTAAGGTTGAATAACGACACTAGTCCATCCAGTTCAACCTGAGTGTGTGTATGTCACTACCATCTTCCATATCCCTGTATATTACGTTCTCTCTAAGACAATGTTTCTCAACTCCAGTCCTCAAGGCACCCCAACAGGTCATGTTTTCAGGATTTCCCTCAGATGAAACAGCTGTGGTAATTACAAAGGCAGTGAAACTGATCAAATCACCTGTGCAAAATACTGGAAAGCCTGAAAACATGACCTGTTGGAACACCATGAAGACTGGGGTTGAGAAACACTGCTCTAAGAAATACATCTAAAAGTTTTTTTATTTTAACTACACTCCCCATTGAGAAGACTAACCGTGGAAGGGAGTTCCACACCCTTACTGCTCTTACAGTAAAGAGTCCTTTACGTAGTTTACCATTGAATTGCTTCTTGTCCAACTTCATTGTGTGGCCACGTGTTTTCTTTATAAACAATTGGTTAAAAGGTTTCCCCCCCAATGTTAGTCACAATGTAAAAATTTGTATTTTTAATGCATACTAATAATCTGCTAGCCTTGCTTGCCATTACATGCTATTGCTGAGTCTGATCTAAGAGAACCTCCTGGTCCTTTTCCATCCTAGATTATTAGAGTACTAATACTAGAGTCAGGGCCGGCCCTAGCATGGGATCTGGTGGGACCATAAGTCCTGGGAGGCACATTCAGAGGGGCGGGAGACAGTGGCAAGTGACATGCTGCAGACAAGTGACGTGGCAAATGACACTGCATCTGCTGACAAGTGACGTGGCAAGTGACATGCTGCATCTGCTGACAAGTGACGTGGCAAGTGACATGCTGCATCTGCTGACAAGTGATGTGGCAAGTTGCATCTGGTGGCAGGAGACAGTGGCAAGTGACATGCAGCATCTGCTAACATGTGACATGGAAAGTGACAAACTGCATTTGCTGGCAAGTGACAAGCTGCATCTGCTGACAAGTGACACGCATCTGCTGAAAAGTAACGTGGCACGTGACACGCATCTGCTGGCAAGTGACAAGCTGCATCTGGTGGCAAGTGACGCGCTAAGAGCTACCGCTGATTCTGCATTGTGGTGAGTTGAAAAATGTAATTTTATATTACAATGTCATAATAGAAATAATGCGCTTCAATAATCCTGACACCATAACAACTATGGTGTCAGGATGAGTGAAGCGCCAACACCAGGTGTTTGGAATAAAGTGGGCCAGTATGGATAAAGTCCAGGGCCATATTTATTTTTCGTACATCACGGGACACAGAGCTCTGTTAATCACTTAGTGGGTTCTATGTCACCATCAGGTGATTGGACACTGGTACACCCTAATTACAAGAGAAGTCCCCTTTTATATAACCCCCCCCCCCCCATATGGAGAGTACCTCAGTTTTTTTTTTTGCCGGTGTTAAGGTGTTGGTCACGGTTAGGAATGTGCCAAGAAGCTCTGCTGAGGACCCCTGCGGGGGTTAAGGAGCTACACAACCAGATCCATCCAAGAGGGCCAGAAAAAACGCCAAAGTGGATCGTACCCGGGCCTCGTGGAAGAGCAAGGTTTTGCCTGTAATGTCTGTCTTGTAGGACTGGACTCTGGGATCCAGCACTTTGGGCACGTATTAAAAAAAATGCCCAAAGGTTTTCTGGCAGAGTGCTCTAGAGGTCCAGGGAAGAGGCCTCCTTTAAGTTGGAACCCTGAAGGTTGGCACAACACAACCTGCCATGATGGGTGAAGGTTGGATCTGTCTGGTTTTCAGTAGTATCCTGCAGCAGGGATAAGGTAAGTGAAGACAACCCTGAGAAATTCCTGGGGTTCTCTTCTGTGAGTAGTTGCATATCTTACCTGTTTTCCACCATTAGGAGGGAGTAAAGAGACATACCTGTTGTTTTTACCCACATGCTCTCCAGGATGAAAGCTCAGTGCAGCCGGTTCTGTGATCTGCTCACCTCTGCCATGAAAGTAGAAAGGGGGGTCCCGCGTAGTCTAGGGTCCCACGGCGGCCCCTCCAGATGAGGTGCTCTCTTTCCCCGCTCCCCAATGCGCAGGGAGTGTGCTTTCTCTCTTTCGGTGGGAGGAGGGTTGCTGTTGCCGTGCACTGCGGTCTTTTGTATTTTTAACCCCAGAATGCCAAGAGCTCTGTAAGCGAAGAGACACAGAAGCTTGTTGGGGCACGTAAGCATCTTGTGGATTGGATTCAGGCATACTAAGACACATACTCAGCATCAGGCTGTGCAGATTAGCAGGAATTTGTTTATTGCCAGACTAGGCTCAGCAGTTGATGCACCTGTGTTAGTACCTCTGCTTTTGGGCTTCGAACTATGTCTCCCTGTAGAAGGGGTTCAGGGGTAGGAAAAGGGCACACTAAAGTGTCAACATCTGGATCTGGGGGTTCTAGACATGCCTGCATGATACCAGCCTCCCCCGAGAGACCCGAGGCAGCCGCACAGGATGAGCCATTGACCCTGTCGAGCATTGCAGCCTCTCCCAACATGGCAGTTTCTGCATATGTCATTGAAAAAGCTTTAGCAGCAGATTACAGCAACTTTGCAAAAGAACAGAAAGCGGGGTAGGTCCCCTTCCTCTGCTCTGGGGTCCCTATCAGACGATCAACAATCTGATGATGATGATAATAATAATGATGTTTATGATTCTGGGGACAAGGATCAGGGGCAGTCGGATGAATCAGGGGATGAGGAGAAGATTTTTTTCTACCTCTCAGGCTCTCAAGATGCAGGTGCAGTACTATACAAAGGTTGTGCGTGATGCGTACAAACTGCCCTCCACTGAGTCAGCCGAATCCCCTATTCCCTCCTTGGGGTCTTTAAAGTCCCCACAAGCGGTCCATCCATTACTGGAGAAGCTTATGTATGCTGACTGGGATCACCCAGATAAGCTGTTTTCTCCTCCCAAGAAGTTTTCCCTTCTTTATCCAATGGATATTACCAAGAAATAGAGTTTGCCAGCAATAGACGCAGCTATTTCTTTGAATTTCGTGAATAAAAGTCTGACCTGTCCTGTGGACAATGCTCGGGTATTTAGAGATCCAACTGCGAAAAAGCTGGACTCTTTGTTTATATCCTCCTTTATTATGGCTGGCGCTGTTACCCAACCTGCAGTAGCAGCAATTGGCATGGGTCTGTTCCTAAAGGATCAGATGAAGCGGGTGATTAAAATCCTCCCTGCTGAACAGGCCAGAGATTGGGTGGACCTTCCTAAGGCCTTATGTTTTGCGGTGGATGCTATTAATGGTTCTCTTCAGCAAGCATCTTGCCTTACTCTCCTGCTGGTACACATGCACAGGATTCTTTGGCTAAAGCATTGGTCACCTGAAGCTCCGTGCAAAAAGCTTTTGGCCGGATTCCCATTTCATGGGAAACGCTTTTTTGGGGATGACCTGGATAAATATATCCAAAAGATTTCTAGTGGTAAGACTACTTTGTTGCCAGTTAAGAAAAAGAGTAAATGTCCTTTTTTTAAACCTTCTCTTTCCCCAGTCCCAGGGGCTACAGCCTTCAGGCAATCGCGACGGCCTCCCCAGCCAAGTGCAATAGGGAAAGCCCAGGGAGAAACCCAGGGACAAAAGAAATCTTGGGGTCAAAGTTATGCAACCCCAAAGCTTCCTTATGAAGAGGTGCTCCCGCTCGGCCGAGTGGGGGGGGGGGGGACTCCTGCAATTTTCAAGGGCTTGGCAGGAAGAGATTCAGGACAAGTGGATGACCTTAACAGTATCTCTGGGTTAAAGACTGGAATTTCGGGGCTCCCGCCATCCCGTTTCCTAAGATCAAGCATTCCCAAGGATCCAGTAAAATAAGGCCCTTGGTACTAGCGTTGGATCACTTGTTATCCCAAGGGGTAATCCTAGAGGTTGCCACGGAGGAGCAAGGCTCAGGATTTTATTCAAATCTCTTTACAGTTCCAAAACAGAGATGTCAGACCCATTCTAGATCTAAAAGATCTGAATCAATTTCTGAACATTCGCTCTTCGCTGTCCTAAGGTTTGCGATAGAACAGCGCCACTTTGTAGCTCTACCCTTTGGTCTAGCTACTGCACCTCGGGTATTCACCAAGGTTCTAGCCCCGCTCCTGGCAAATCTAAGGGCTCAGGGCATAGCAGTAATGGCATATCTAGACAATTTACTACTGGTAGAACAGTCGGTTGCACGATTATACCACAGTGTGCTCAAAACGGGGAAATACCTAGAGGGCCTAGGCTGGCGCCTCAACCTAGAAAAATCATCTTTGCAGCCCCTAAGGAGGCTGGAGTATTTGGGTATGGTCATAGACACGGCCCAAAGCAGGGTATTTTTACCCAAGTCAAAGATCAAGGCCTTAAAGGAGTTGGTCCAGGTGGTCAAAGCAAGGAAGAGACCTTCTGTTCGCCTTTGCATGAGGTTGTCTGAGGGGAAGATGGTAGCCTCGTTCGAGGCTGTTCCTTACACCCAGTTTCATTCAAGACTGTTACAAAGCAGCATAATGTCTGCTTGGAACAGGAGAGGCCAAGCCTTGTACTTGCCGATGCGGCTGGCGTCGGAAGTGATCCAAAGCCTCAGTAGGTGGTTGCTAACCAAAAATTTGCAGATCGGAAAATCCAGGGCCAGAACGTACAGGTTACAGGGCTGTCCTGTCCGTATATAATCCGACAATGCTACAGTGGTGGCCTATATCAATCCCCAAGGGTGCACCAAGAGTCTGGGTGCCCAGAGGGAGGTGAACCACATTTTTATTCGGGCAGAAAGGCATGTTCCTTGCCGATCAGCGGTCTTCATTCCAGGGGTGGAAAATTGGCAGGCCGAATATCTGAGCAACTGTCTCCAGGAGAGTGGTCTCTTCATCCTGACATATTTCTGGCCATATGCCAAAGATGGGGCATCCCGATTGTGGATCTACTAGCCTCCAGGTTCAACATGAATTTGGACAACTTTGTTTTAAGAACAAGAGATCCACTAGCATCCGGAACAGAAGCATAACCAACGCAATTCCTTGTGATCAATTTTCTCTGATCTATGCGTTTCCTCTGGTTCTGCTCTTACCGTGACTTCTTCGCAGGCTCAAGAAGGAAAAGAAACCAGTAATTCTGGTGGCCCCAGCTTGGCCCAGAAGATCCTGGTATACAGTGATCATAAGGTTGGCGGTAGGAAAGCCATGGCTTCTTCCACTTCGCCCAGACTTGCTCTTGCAGGGACCAGTATTCCATCCTTTCTTACAAAGTCTAAATTTGACGGTTTGGCTGTTGAAACCTACATCTTGAAGGATCGTGGAATCTTGGGTCCAGTTCTCTCCACTCTGGTTAATGCTAGGAAGCCGGCCTCCAGGCTCATCTGGAAGGCATACGTTTCCTGGTGTGAATCCAGGGGTTGGCATCCTCGAAAATATGTCATTGGTCTACAATTGGGGGTAGAAATTAAGCCGACAAGGAAATTGGTCTTTGTGGTTGCTATATCCTCTGCTAGAAGGGTATTGGAATTAGCAGCTTTTTCTTGTAAAGAACCTTATTTAATTATTCACAAAGACAGGGTGGTGTTGCGTCCCCACCCAACTTTTCTGCATAAGGTGGTTTCAGGATTTCATCTGAACCAGGATGTGGTCCTACCTTCCTTTTGTCCAGATCCGCATTCTGCGAAAGAAAGATTGTTGCACTCTCTGGATGTAGTAAGAGCAGTCAAAATCTATATAGGCTATAGCCTTCAGATAGATGATGTTTTGTTTGTGCTGCCAGAAGGTACCAGAAAGGGGCAGGTAGCGTCAAAACGGGATGACCACGTCCATTTGCGACAAAACGTTGGGTAATCGACGTTCTGATGTCACTGCGCTCAGCTAACCCGGAAGACACGGGCAGGCGAATTGTGGAGCCGGCCCGATTCTTTTAATGCGATCTTGCATTCTACATGCTGTAAGTGCATATTTTTATTCTCTTCAATAAATTATCGTGGATTTTATGCTATGTGCGTTTCCTCTTCCTTTTTTGCACATCCTGCAACATCCATCCATCCATTGAGACTGCTATTTGGTGCCATAAGCGGTTTTACTTCATCAGCATATACGCTTTATTTGATCTCCTGTAACAAGAGGTCAACATCAGCTGGTAAGGGTCAGCTTTTTTCGAGGTGGAGGTGTTTATCCTGTCATCACTTTCTGGGTTGCTGTATATCTCTTCACCACTTGGAGCTTGGAAATCCTACTTCCTGGTTATCTTTATCCCTGGACACTGAAGTTTATTATCTGGTTTGGCACCATACATATGGACTTTCAGTTTAATATTCACAGATTATATAATATCACCATCTATGCTCTATCTGTGCCTATTCTTTTTCCTGGTGCATATATTGTTTATGTCATTTATTTGTATAATCACAGATTTGTGTAGCACAGGTACTTATGTTTGTTAGTGGTTGACAAACATTTTTCTAATCTTAGCGCAGCTTGTTTTTTCCCATTCTTGTTTTTGTGTAGTATAACACGGTCAGTTGCTTGCTTTTTAATTCACAGAATAAGCGCAGTATTTATTTTTACATAAGTAATTAACAGAGCTCTGTGTCCCGTGATGTATAAAATAGAAAATAGGATTTTTTAAACAGCTTACCTGTAAAATCCTTTTCTTGGAGTACATCACGAGACACAGAGCTCCCACCCCTCTTATTTGGGATATATAGATATTGGGATACTTATTGCTTTGCTACAAAAACTGAGGTACTCTCCATATGAGGGGGGGGGGGTTATTTAGAGGGGGACTTCTCTTGTGTTAGGGTGTTCCAGTGTCCAATCACATGATGGTGACATATAACCCACTAAGTTAGTAACAGAGCTCTGTGTCCCGTGATGTACTCCAAGAAAAGGATTTTACTGGCAAGCTGTTTAAAAAATCGTATTTTTTGTCCCAGTCCAGCCCAGAGCAGAGCACTCGCTGCCATATCCACACAATGGACTGCCCGCCCATCCTCTCTGTGGATCCCCCCCATTTTTGCAGACAAATGCCATGAATGGACAAGAGGCAGAAACTGCAGAAGAAAGTCAGCTGTCGAGCTGACAGCCAACAGTGAGCAGAGACCCCATGCTGGAAAAGGCATTACTGGATGCAAGTAAGCTCCAGCGCCATTGATCCTATCCCCACCACCACATCTGCCTCTGACTAACCCCCCCCCTTCCCACCACCACATCTATCTCTGACTAAACCCCCCTTACCACCACATCTGCATTTAACAGACCCCCCCCCCCCCCCACCACCACCACTCTTGCATGTAAAAAAAAATGGGGGGGGGGGGGCTGGGTGCGCAGCATGTCATTTTTGGTCCCAGGCAGCACAATGTCTTGGGCCGGCCCTGACTAGAGTATTCATACCCCTTGGAATTTTCCAAATTTTGGCATGTTACCACCAAAAACTTAAATGTATTTTGTTGGAATTGTATGTGATAGACCAACAAATAGTGGCACATACTTGTGAAGTGGAAAGTGGAAGGAAAATAATAAATGATTTTCAATTTTTTTTACAAGTAAATATCTGAAAAGTGTGACATGCATTTGTATTCAGCCCCCTTTCCCCTAACTAAAATCGAATGGAACCAACTGCCTTCAGAAGTGCTGCTCTCTTTTCCTCCTTACAGGACTCGGATGCATTGGCTCCCGCGGCTGTCAATCAAATCCTGGGGGTAAGGGGGTGGGGCCAAGCCTCACTGTGTGTGTCTATAGATGCACGTGCATAAGTGCCCTCATAGCACGTGGCTTCTTGTGGGGGCACTCGGAAGGGAGGAAGTGTCAGGAACGCCAGCAGTGGACCCCAGAAGAGGAGGTTCAGGGCTGCTTTGTGCAAAACCATGTTTATTATTTAAAAATGTTTGAACTCTATTGTTTGTTGCAAGAATTTGATCCCATTTACATGTAGTATCAAGCACAGCTTGGTAAAGTTGGCTTTCTTGAAATTAAGTGCTCTTGCCTGTCTCTTTTTCCAATAATTTATGACAAATGTAATTACTCTAGGAACACTGTTACCTAAATTGTCCTTTACTTCCACATCTGCAATCATCTCAGCTTTTTTTTGTAATAAGTAGATCCAGCAGAGCATTATTTCTACTTAGGGATCCGAGAAGAGAAGGATCAGGGCTGTTCTATGCAAACCCATTGCACAGAGCAAGTAAGTATACCGTGTCTGTTATTTTCAAAAAATAAAACGTGTAGCTTTACAATCATTTTGAGGATGAGGATGGCTGCAACATTTGGTCAATAGAACATTACAAGAAAAACAATAGTTTTGTCCTCCAAATAAGGAAGACCACCACATTCCAGCTGATAATAAGCTCTGAATACATCATTACTCCCCTAAGGCTGGATACACACTATACAGCTTTTGTTGTTTGAACTCCTTTAGATTTACCTTCAACTATGTATAGTGAGGGAAAAACGTATTTGATCCCCTGCTGATTTTGTACGCTTGCCCACTGACAAAGAAATGATCAGTCTATAATTTTAATGGTGGGTTTATTTTAACAGTGAGAGACAGAATAACAACAAACATATCCAGAAAAACGCATTTCGAAAAAGTTAAAAATTGATTTGCATTTTAATGAGTGAAACAAGTATTTGAACCCCTATCAATCAGCAAGATTTCTGGCTCCCAGGTGTCTTCAATACAGGTAACGAGATGAGATTAGGAGCACTCTCTAACAGGGAGTGCCCCTAATCTCAGCTTGTTGCCTGTATAAAAGACACCTGTCCACAGAAGAAATCAATCAGATTCCAATCTCTCCACCATGGCCAAGACCAAATGGCTGTCCAAGGATGTCAGGGACAAGACTGTAGACCAGAGTTTTGCCACCAGGTACTAAGTCATGTTTTGCGAAGGGGTCAAATACTTATTTTACTCATTAGAATGAAAATCAATTTATAACTTTTTTTATTTTTTTATGGATTTTTTGGTTGTTATTCTGTCTCTCACTGTTAAAATAAACCTACCATTAAAACTATAGACTGTTAGAACTACAGAACTCACCCTATGTTATGGAGATGATAAGTGGGAGGCTTGCAGTTCCAACACAGTTCTTCGCCTAGGGTGACAATCCTATAATAAGTAAGCGCTGTTTCTCTAACATAAGAAGTTTTAGTGGTAGGATCACAGGGGAAATTAGATAAAAGACATTCTGAAAAAAACAAATATAGTCCCCACATGTTTTAGCTGGTAAGCTGTAAAATTTTGAGTTTGTGTTATCAAATTTAGATACACTTTAACCACTTAAGACCCGGACCAAAATGCAGCTAAAGGACCCGGGCAGGTTTTGCGATTCGGCACTTTGTCGCTTTAACAGACAATTGCGCGGTTGTGCGATGTGGCTCCCAAACAAAATTGGCGTCCTTTTTTCCCCACAAATAGAGCTTTCTTTTGGTGGTATTTGATCACCTCTGCGGTTTTTATTTTTTGCGCTATAAACAAAAATAGAGCGACAATTTTGAAATAAAATGCAATATTTTTTACTTTTTGCTATAATAAATATCCCCCAAAAATATATAAAAAAAAGTTTTTTTCCTCAGTTTAGGCCGATACGTATTCTTCTACCTATTTTTGGTAAAAAAAATCGCAATAAGCATTTATCGGTTGGTTTGCGCAAAATTTATAGCGTTTACAAAATAGGGGATAGTTTTATTGCATTTTTATAATTTTTTTTTTTTTTTTACTACTAATGGTGGCGATCAGCGATCTTTTTCGTGACTGCGACATTATGGCGGACACTTCGAAGAATTTTGACAAATTTTTGGGACCATTGTAATTTTTACAGCAAAAAATGCATTTAAAATGCATTGTTTACTGTGAAAATGACAATTGCAGTTTGGGAGTTAACCACAGGGGGCACAGATGGGGTTATGTGTGACCTCATGTGTGTTTACAACTGTAGGGGGGTGTGGCTGTAGGTCTGAAGTCATCGATTGTGCGACCCACGACTGGGCACTAGCACAGGACATACCTGTACGTGCATGTGCCCAGCCGTGCCATTTTTCTGACGTAAATGTGCAGGAGGCGGTCCTTAAGTGGTTAAGAGGGGCCAGGCCGGGAATCCCATCAGGAAAAAAACGTTGGTTTTCCTGACGGGATTCCTGACAAAGTTTTCTCGCAAAGCCGTGCATACAGACGGGCATTCAAAAGAACTGCCGATCTTTTGAATGGAAAGAACGCGGTGACATCATCGACTACGACGAGCCAGCGCTCGTCATATTCGATGCCGCCGCCGCCATCTAGCTACACCCCACACTAACCTTGTAGGCTACTGCGCATGTGTCGAAGTCTTATCGAAAATGCACGGTTTTGTTACAAGGCAGGTAAGCATACAGACGACCGGTTTTCTCGGCAGGAAACACTCTGCCGGGAATCCTGACGAGAAAATAGAGAGCAGAGTTCTCTATTTTCCTGTCGGGATTCCCAGCTGTTTTCCAAATGCTCTCCAGGCAGTTTTCCTGCTGGGAAAAACGGTCGTGTGTACAAGGCTTAACTGTACTTTCCCTCTAAGTTATCCTTAAAGATACTCAAGACTAATAGCTAGATTCACGTAGGGCGGCGTATGTTTGAGCCGGCGTAGCGTATCGTATTTACGCTACGCCGCCGTAAGTTAGAGAGGCAAGTGCTGTATTCACAAAGCACTTGCGTCCTAAGTTATGGCGGCGTTGCGTAAATGTGCCGGCCTAAGCGCGCCTAATTCAAATTGTGAAGAGGTGGTCGTGTTTTATGCAAATGAATCGTGACCCGACGTGATTGACGTTTTTTACGAATGGCGCATGTGCCGTCCGTGGACATATCCCAGTGCGCATGCTCCAAATTACGCCGCAAAGACTTATTGGTTTCGACGTGAACGTAAATTATGCCCAGCCCCATTCACGGACGACTGACACAAACGACGTAAAAATTTAAAAATTTGTCGCGGTTCCGACGTCCATACTTAACATTGGCTGCGCCATCTTTTTGGTGGAATATCTTTAGGCCTGAAAACGCCTTACGTAAACGGCGTATCTTTACTGCGACGGCCGGGCCTACGTTCGTGAATAGGCGTATCTCGCTGATTTACGCATTCTAGGCTTAAATCAGCGTACACCCCCTATCGACCGGCCTAAATAGACAGCTAACATACAACGGCGCCCGCGGTCGTATCTTAGCTAGATTTAAGTGTATCTGTCAGGGACTTACCTTCCAAAATCGTCAGCCCAGCATTGGGCTGAGACAGCGGCGTGCATCAGCGGGACGTGCGTCAGCGGCGCGCGCGCGTGCACGTGCGCAGCGGGAGCGCGCGCGTGCACGTGAACCCTCCTTGGCGCCAAAACGCCTTTAAAAGCTCAGTCCTTGCTTCCTGCAAGTTGCTGTCTGATCTGCAGTCCCTGATTGAACTTGAACCTGAGAACCTGTTACCTGATTTGAACTTCTGATTGAACTTTGTGACCCGGCTTGTTTGACCATCCGTACCTCTCCGATCCTGACCCCGGCTTCCATTGACCACCTCTTCAGATTGACCTACCGTTGCCAGACCTTCCTGCTTGTACCCTGATTACTCTTCTGCCTGCTGCATCTGATTACCTGAACCATCTGTTGTGACCCGGCTTACCTGACTCTGCTTCCGTCTGCTGTCATTGATCCAATCATCTTCCAGCCTACCCTTCCAGAGGAAGTCAGCACCTGCTTCACCTACCCAGCACGCCGGCACTCCTACCTCGCCAGGCTCCTGAGTCTGCTGTCCCCAATCCGGCAGCTCACGAGCCGGAGCTGTAAGAGAGGCCTCCTCCTACCATCGGGCTCTGGCTACCAGGTACGTGATACATAACAGTATCAGACAGCCATGACAGAGCCTTCAGGAGTGGCCCCGGCCATGGAGGAGATTTGTAAACACCTCGCATCTCTCACACAAGCTGTAAAGAACCTACAGGACGGCTACATGCGACTGGAAGGTCAAGTACAGAACCTATCCGGAGACGCAGCTCCTACATCCGCTGCCAGATCATCTCCATCGGCCGCTGCTCCATCCGTAGTAATGCTACCGCCCGAACCCAGAGTTCCGATGCCAGAGCGATTCACCGGGGATCGTTCCAAATTCCGGGATTTCCGTAATGCCTGTCAATTATATTTTGCCCTTCAACCAAGGACTTTTTCCCTAGAAGCCACTAAAGTGGGATTTGTGGTTTCTCTTCTTCAAGGAGAGCCCCTAGCCTGGGCACACCGATTATTGGAAGAAAATGGCACCAACACAGAGACTTTACTAGCCTTCTTTCGGGTCATGGCACAAATGTATGATGATCCTCAGCGGACTACCACTGCCGAGGCCGCCCTGCTCGCACTTCAACAAGGCCGCCGAGCAGTGGAGGATTATGTCGCGGACTTTCGCCGCTGGAGTGCGGACACCCAGTGGAACAGCGCAGCTCTGCGACACCAGTTCCGCCTGGGACTTTCAGAGGCCTTAAAAGATGAACTGGCTCGTATCGGGGTTCCTGATACCTTAGAAGATTTGATCGACAAGGCTATTCAGATTGATCGACGTCTACGAGAACGACGGGCTGAACGTTCTTCTCATCTGAGTCGTCCAGTTTGGGTCACTACCAAAGCACCCATGCCTGCATCCCGATATCAACCACCTGTCTGCCCAAGTCCTGCCAGCTCTCCTCCAGATACTACTAAGCCTATGCAACTCGGAGTCATGCGACCCACATTGCCTCCAGAAGAACGAGCACGCCGTCGTCAACTGAATCTATGCCTATACTGCGGTGAGCCCGGTCATTATGTCGCCAACTGCCCCATCAAGATGCGTAAGTGCCGTTCCTCTGTTTCTCTCAACGTTTCCGCTCTCCCAGTCAATACAACCCACCTTGCTCTCTCTCTGTCTTTACAGCTCCAAGGAAGAACAATTCCGGTCAACGCAATTATTGACTCCGGGGCCTGCAGCTGCTTCATTGATGCCGCCTTTGCCAACCTACACAGTATTCCTCTTCGAAGAAAGAACTTTAGACTTTCCGTTTTTCTAGCTGATGGATCCCACATTAAATCAGGACAAGTAACACAAGAAACCCTTCCTCTACCTGCTACTACTTCCGCTGATCATAAAGAATTATTAATTTTGGATGTGATCTCCTCTCCTCTATTCCCTGTGATTCTTGGCATTCCCTGGCTCCGGATTCATAACCCTCAGGTTGATTGGTCCTCTGGAACTTTACGATTTCCTTCCCGGTACTGTCAAGAATATTGTTTACCTAAAGTACCTAGCTTTTCTCCCACTCTGCTATGCCTGAACACCGATCCCAGTTTGCTTCAGTCCGTCCCGGAACATTATCACGAGTTCCTCGATGTGTTCAGCAAAAAGGGGGCCGACTCCCTACCACCTCACCGTCCTTATGACTGCCCGATAGAACTGCTTCCTGGGGCTGAGATCCCTTTTGGGCGCATCTTTCCATTATCCGAGAAAGAACAAGATGCTCTGAAAATTTATATTGACGAAAACCTAAACAAGGGGTTCATTCGGCCGTCCACCTCACCGGCGGGTGCTGGAATATTTTTTGTTGCCAAAAAGGATCAGACCCTTCGCCCATGCATCGACTATCGGGAACTCAACAACATCACGGTTAAAAACCGATACCCGTTGCCCCTAATACCTGAATTATTCCAAAAACTAAGATCCGCCACTATTTTCACCAAGCTGGACCTGAGGGGGGCTTATAATTTAATTCGCATCAGAGACGGTGATGAGTGGAAAACTGCCTTTCGCACTCGGTATGGCCACTACGAGTACCTCGTCATGCCTTTTGGGTTATGCAACGCTCCCGCTACCTTTCAGCATTTTGTCAACGACGTGTTTAGAGACTTTTTAGACATCTTCGTCATCGTCTACCTGGATGATATACTGGTTTTCTCTGGCTCGTTAGACAAACATCGGGAGCATGTCTGCAGAGTTTTAAACCGGCTCCGCCTGCATGGCTTATACGCAAAGGCAGAAAAATGTGAATTTGAGTTACACACCATTCAGTTCCTGGGTCTAGTGATCTCCCCGACGGGAATCGAGATGGACCCAAAGAAAGTGTCTGCCATTCTGGACTGGCCAGCACCTCTAGATAAAAAGGGGGTACAAAGATTTATAGGATTCGCAAATTTCTATAGACGCTTTATTAAAGGTTTTTCTTCCATCGTTGCTCCCATTACACAGCTTACCAGACAAAATTTCCGTTTCCACTGGAACCCCGAGGCTCAGAAGGCCTTTGACACCTTGAAGGGACTCTTCACTTCTGCTCCGATCCTCAGTCACCCCAACCCGGTTCTACCTTTTCTCCTTGAGGTGGATGCTTCTGAAGCCGTTATATCTCAACGACTTGGGAACAAGGACTTAGTACACCCGGTGGGCTTCTTCTCCCGAAAACTCTCCCCTGCGGAGAGAAATTACGACGTAGGTGATCGTGAATTATTGGCCATCAAGGCCGCATTGGAAGAGTGGAGATACCTGTTGGAAGGTGCTGCACATCCCGTGCTAATTTATACAGACCATAAAAACTTAGAATATTTAAGAACTGCTAAACGATTGAAACCTCGACAGGCCCGCTGGGCTCTCTTCTTCTCCCGTTTCTGTTTCCACATCACCTATCGTCCTGGAACAAAGAATGTCAAGCCAGATGCTCTGTCCCGAATGTTTGACAACCCAAAGGACACCTCTACCCCTGACACCATTCTTCCAGAAAACAGCTTTCTGCTATTACATGCCGATCTTATATCATTACTTAGAGGAGCGTCTTCTGAATCTTCAAAACCTCCCAATATCTCTTTAGAGTCCAGAGATGGATTATTTTGGAAAGGAAGCCAAATTTTTGTACCTGAAAAGACCCGAGTCGAAGTTTTAAAACATCTGCACGATCACCCACTGGCAGGACATTTTGGGGTTCGCAAAACTCTGGAACTAGTACGCCGCACCTTCTGGTGGCCCGGCTTGGAGGATTTTTGCAAGTCCTATATCAGATCTTGCCCTATCTGTAACCGGAACAAGACACCCCGAAACCAAGCTTGGGGGCTACTGAAACCACTACCTGTGCCCGATCGACCATGGAAAATGATCGCCATGGATTTTATTGTAGAACTTCCCTGCTCTGAGGGTTGTTCTGTCATTTTTGTGATTGTGGACCGTTTGACCAAAATGGCCCATTTCCTTCCTTTAAAGAATACACCTTCTGCCATTGAGACTGCTCGTGTATTCATTAAAGAAATCGTCAGACTACATGGGGTGCCCTCCAACATCGTGTCAGATAGAGGAGTTCAATTTACCTCTCGGTTCTGGAAAGCTCTCTGCAAGACGCTACAGATTGAACTTGCTCTATCCTCGGCCTATCATCCTCAGACCAATGGGCAAACTGAAAGAACCAATCAGACTTTGGAACAGTACATCAGGTGTTTTACAACGTTCTCCCAAGATGACTGGGTGTCTCTGTTACCCCTAGCAGAATTTGCGTACAATAACGCCAGTCATTCTGCTACGGGGCAATCTCCCTTTTTTGCCAATTATGGTTTCAACTTAACCTTTTTACCAGACTTTGTTTCAGAGTCCTCGGTTCCGGCTGTACAGAGCACTATGGAGTTCCTCAACCGCAATAACCAACTACGGGAGACGGTGACCAAGGCCCAGGCTTGACAGTAAGAGGTTCTTTGACAGAAGAAGGAGAGGTGAGCTGGATCTGAAACCAGGAGACCAGGTATGGCTTTCTACGAACAATCTTAGACTAGCCTGTCCGTCCAAAAAATTGGGACCAAAATTTTTGGGACCCTTTCCGGTCAAGAGAAAGATCAATACAGTTTCATATGAACTATCCTTATCTGATTCTCTTAAAGTGCATCCTGTGTTCCATGTCTCTTTGTTAAAACCTGCAGTTCCGGATCCTTTTCCTAATAGGGGGTCCAAACCTCCCGAACCGATCCATGTCGATGGCAACGAGGAATTCGTGGTAGAGACTGTCCTGGATTGTAGGAAAAGACAAGGACAAAACCAATTCCTGATCAAGTGGAAAGGTTATGGACCAGAAGACAATTCCTGGGAACCCGAAGGTAATATCCATGCCAAAAGACTAATACGTGCATTTTTTCTCGCTCACCCTGACAAAGTGGCCCGACTGGGCATCCGGAGGTTGCCCCTTGGGGGGGGCAATGTCAGGGACTTACCTTCCAAAATCGTCAGCCCAGCATTGGGCTGAGACAGCGGCGTGCATCAGCGGGACGTGCGCGTGCGTCAGCGGCGCGTGCACGTGAACCCTCCTTGGCGCCAAAACGCCTTTAAAAGCTCAGTCCTTGCTTCCTGCAAGTTGCTGTCTGATCTGCAGTCCCTGATTGAACTTGAACCTGAGAACCTGTTACCTGATTTGAACTTCTGATTGAACTTTGTGACCCGGCTTGTTTGACCATCCGTACCTCTCCGATCCTGACCCCGGCTTCCATTGACCACCTCTTCAGATTGACCTACCGTTGCCAGACCTTCCTGCTTGTACCCTGATTACTCTTCTGCCTGCTGCATCTGATTACCTGAACCATCTGTTGTGACCCGGCTTACCTGACTCTGCTTCCGTCTGCTGTCATTGATCCAATCATCTTCCAGCCTACCCTTCCAGAGGAAGTCAGCACCTGCTTCACCTACCCAGCACGCCGGCACTCCTACCCCGCCAGGCTCCTGAGTCTGCTGTCCCCAATCCGGCAGCTCACGAGCCGGAGCTGTAAGAGAGGCCTCCTCCTACCATCGGGCTCTGGCTACCAGGTACGTGATACATAACAGTATCTCAATTTGAGAATACACATAAATTTACGACGGCGCAGATTCAGAGTTAAGACGGCGTATCTACTGATATGCCGGCGTAACTCTCTCTGAATCTGGCTATAAGTTGTTATATTGGTCATTTTACTAGAACATATTTCTGCGTTTGGTAATAAGATGGTATGTAGGTCAGCTTGTGCTTTGGATTTGGAAGCCCTTTGAAATAACCGTTGAAGTGATCTGATATCTGGCATTGAACGTCAGTAGATTGTTTAGTGAATCACCTCTAAAGTGTCTCTTAATAGGACCATAACCAGTGACGTTTGCTTTAGTTATGATTTTTGTATGGGATAAAAAAGATGTCACCTACATAGGCGGGTGACCCAAACTGAGTCTGTTTCCAAAACAGCATTATCTTCATCAAACGGGTTAATTGTACATAGTCATCTGACTTCCTTATTGGGAGGACAGAGACAATTTGCTTATTATGGCTTTGTCATATGACTGATACACAGCAGCCGGTTCTACATGGACATTAGGACAACTCCTTTGGTTATTTCTGTTCTTTACATGGAAAAAGCAATTGCTTTGTTTTTGTTATGATAATAATTCCCTAAAAAATGTATATATATATTTTTATGAAGATAAGTTCAGAATGCATTGTATACATTCATCTTAATGATCACTCTGAATCTATGGAAAAAGTTGTGTGGTATAGAAGTTACAAAGATCAAATTTTAATTTCTTAATCAGAGATGACAAAAAGAACTGAGCTTTCAATAGCCTTTATATGTATTATGAGCATGTGTCAGCTTTTTACATCTATAAAAAAGAGGATTTGTGGTAAGAACACACATCTTTTCCATGTACTGTGTAGAATACTGGTATACAGTATAGTCATCAGACACAATCAGCTACAGTCATTTGACACAAATACCCAAGTCATCTGACAGGAGCAGCAAAACACAGTCATATGATTGCAATCATCTGACACCAAAGCCTATCTCATCTCCCGTTATAACTCAGCCTGCATGTCCACACAACCTGAAGTTAAAAAACAGCTTACATACAAAGTCAATCATGCACTCACTTTAGGGGATCGAATTTGGGTAACATTTACTTCTAACATACCTGCCTTATCACTTACGTCACAATCAAAGTTATTAGACACATTATAGAAATGGAAGAGGTGCCTTTATGTGAATAAATACAGAATAACGTGTTTCTAGTAAATGCTATATACAGATATACACCCAGGGGAGGGCTGGCAGCCCTAGGCCTGGGGGGCAAGTTCAGTCAAGTGGCCCATAGAGCCAGTGGTGGCACAATGATGGATCGGGGAAAACAGTCTAAGGTTTTCAGATGGGGAAAGGTAACCAGGGTAATCCTTCCAGCACAGGTCAGGCGCAGTTCAGTGATCGTGAGCCTAAACTTCAGGCGATCTCTCTAGCAGGGGCCGCTTTGTTCTCCATCCACGTAAAAAACGCCTCCGGCGTGTCAAAGAAGTGTGCTCTGTCCCCCCTGGCCACACGAAGCCTGGTCGGGAAAAGCATGGCGTGCGAGTAATGGCACATTCTAAGCTGGTGTTTAGCTTCAGTGAAGAGGGCTCGTTTCTTCTGGACCTCCGCCGAGAAATCCAGAAAGAAACCCGAGTTCGCCATTCTTGTAGGGGATATTGCCCTTCAGTCTGGTGAGGCGGAGGACTGCATCTCGGTCACGGAAGTTCAGTATCTTGGCGATGAATGTCCTCGGAGGTGCGCCTTGCGGGGGGGGGGTTTGGCCGCCAGCCTGTGGGCCCTTTCCACCACGAAGGACGTGGAGAATTCTGCCCGGCCGAAAGAGGTTCTCCAGAAACGAAAGAGGGTCGGGGCCCTCCTCACCCTCCGGCAGACCAACAAAGCGGATGTTACATCTCCTGAGACGATTCTCCATATTGTCCTGCTTGGCCAGGACCATGGTGAGTTGGTGCTGCAAGCGCTCAGTGGAGATTTGCAATGGCGGCACCTCATCTTCCACGCGGCTGATACGGGTCTCCGTCTCCGTGACTCTCTCCCTGAGTTTCTGCAGACCTTGGCGGAGCAGGGAGACGTTGATCTTCACCTTTTCAATCTTGCCCATCAGGGTACTTTTGCAGTCAGATATTGCCTCTAATACCCTGGCATCCCGGTCTGCAGGGGGGGAGGGTTCGGCGCCATTTTCCTCCTCAGCCTCCTTCTCCAAGTGCTGATATTTAGCCAGCTTTGCGGAGGCGTCCAAGGCAGCACGAAATAGGTAAGCTGTGAAGCAGGATAAGACTTAGGATATGTAGAAACGGATATATGGCAAGCGGAGCTCCCATTCAGCACTCCTCACACCATGCCGGTCCAAGCCACGCCCCCCGGTCTAAGGTTTTCAATGATCACAAATGTGGGGGGAGGACAATGTGGCCCTCCAGAGCCCCTGGCAGGGGCTAATGCAATTTTTGGCCCAGGGAAAACCCAGAGGATGATGGTGGAGTGACTCGGCCCCACTCTCCATCTTCCCTGCCTCCACCCAACTCCCACTTTCGTCATCCATGTAAATTTTACTTTTCATTGCCAGAGCCGTTTTCACGTTTTTTGCACACATGTTTAAAACATTTTTTTTAGGCATGAAGATTACTCAAAACCCCCAAAACATTATATATTTTCTGAAAGCAGACAGCCTAGATAATTACTGCAAAGGAAACACAAAATTTCGAATTTTAGGGCACACAAACACAATAAACTACCAACATTTTTGGTAATATATAAAAGACGAAGTTGCACCAAGTAAATATATCCAACATGTCAAACCTTAATTTTGCGTGAAATGTCGACAAAGTTTGGTACCCTATATTTTTTATAGGCAATGTATCAAAAGCCCCCTATACTGTAGGTATCAGTTTAATGTTACGGAGGAGGTCTTGTGTTGCTCTCAGTCTGGCATGCAGGGTAATATGTGACATGTGTATCGCAATTGATGTTTTCATGCATAGGGGTTGGAGGGGGTTTATGTGCTTGGGTGTAACTTTTTTACTTTTCCCCAAAAATATATATTTTTTTTACTTAAGGTCTTTTTTTTCATCACATAGGGGACAAAAAGTTCCCTATGTGATAAATTCAAGGACACAGGTGACCGGATGAAGAGAAGGGGCCTGGAGCATCAGTGGGGTACCCCAGAAGAGGAGGATCTGCGCTGCTCTGTGCAAAACCATAACACAGAGCAGGTAAGTATAAAACTTTTTTTTTTTTTTAAAACAAAAACATTTACAACCACTTTAATCTACAATGCTATTTGGAATATGCAGCATGGAGGTGGGTTATTAATGCCATTGGTAACTGATGCATTAGTGACCAGTGTCAGTTAATTAACCCCTTTGTTCTGCAATAGTGGCAGTAGCAGTGTTAATTAACCCCTTTATGCTGCACCATGATGGGGTTAATTAACACTGACACCACTGCCACTAATGCAGCACAAAGGGGTTAATTATCTGCCACTGGTCACTAATGCATCAGTGACCAATGGCATTACATTAACTCCCCCCCATGCTGCATATTCCAAATAGCATTGTAGATTAATTACCCCCACCTCCCCCCAAAAAAGTACCACTTCAGTAAGATCAGACAAAGCAGTGGAGCAATGTTCAGGCTCTGCACAACCACCCACCCACAGTAGTGGATGCAGGGCTGGCCCAAGACATTGTGCTGCCTGGTTTCAAGAAATAAATGCTGCCCCCCCCAAAAAAAATCCCACCCACCAAAAGTGACGCCTATCAGTGTCCATCAATGCCACCTCATTAGTGCAGCCTCATTCGTGCCAATCGGTGCAGCCTTATCAATGCCCATTAGTGCAGCCTCATCAGTGCAGCCTATCAGTGCCCACCAGTGCTGCATATCAGTGTCCATCAGGGCCACCCCATCAGTGCTCACTAGTGCAGGCCTTCAGTGCTCACCAGTGCATCAGTAAACCACCAGTGCAGCCCATCAGTGCCCACCAGTGCTGCCTATCAGTGTCCATCAGTGTCACCGCATCATGCCCACCAGTGCAGCCTATCAGTGTCCACCAGTGCTGCCTGTCAGTGCCACCTCATCAGTGCCCACCAGTGCAGCCTATCAGTGGCCACCAGTGCTGCTTATCAGTGCCACCTCTTCTGTGCTCACCAGTTCAGCCTTAGTGCCCACCAGAGCAGCCCATCATTGCCACCTCATAAGTGGCCACCAGTGCTGCCTATCAGTGTCCATCAGTGCCACCAGTGCTGCCTATTAGTGTCCACCAGTGGAACATGATCGCCCGATCGCGTGTCCGTTGGTGGCAGCATGTTCCCGGGAACACTGCTCGTCATTGACGATAGTAAACAGCCATTGGTTAGGGCCGTGTACCACGTGATCGGCTGTGATCCATTCACAGCTGATCACTAAATGTAAACATAGAGCTGTAACTAACTGTTACCAGCTCTTCTTTCCTCACACACCGTTTCCAGTGTGAGGAGAGAAGAGCTAGGAGCAGTGAGTTACAGATCTATGTTTAGTAGTGTCTGCACCAACACCACACCTGTCCCATCACCCCCCCCCCCCCAATTGTCATCTGTCACCCAACAGTCACCCCATAAAAGTGCACCTGTCACATTAGAGACTGCCTTCAGTGACCATCAGCGGTGCAACCGACACCCATCAGTGTCCGTGCTCTGTCTCCCATCACCCGTCAGTGACCGTGCCCTGTCCCCTATCACCCTTCACCCATCAGTGACCTGCCCTTACACCCGTCACCCACCAGTGACCTGCCCTGTCACCCATCAGTGACCATCACCAATGCACTTGTCAGCCATCAGTGACCGTGCCCTGTCACCCATCAGTGACTGTTAGCGGTGCACCCATCACCCATCAGTGACCGTGGCCTGTCATCGGTCACCTGCCACCCATCAGTGACTGTTAGCGGTGCACCCATCACCCATCAGTGACCGTGGCCTGTCACCCATCACCTGCCACCCATCAGTGATCATCAGCGGTGCACCCGTCACCCATCAGTGACTGTGGCCTTTCACCCATTTGTGACCATCACCTGTCACCGTCCGTAGCCTGTCACCCATCAGTGACCATCGCCCGTCACACCATCATCACCTATCAGTGAAGTCACCTGCCACCCATCGCACATCCCATCAGTGACCGTCACCTGCCACCCATCTGGCCCACGTCACACAGCTACCCGCCACACAGCCAAAGTCCAAAAGAGTATATTCACAGAGATCGATTGCTTTCATCTGTTTTTGTCCGACACTTTGCTGCAATTCATTGTGGACCAGACTAATTTACTTGCCCAGCAGTATATTGCCAACAACCCCCAATCATCTTATGCCCGTCCGTTTGAGTGGAGCGATATGAATTTGGAGGAGTTCAAATTGTTTTTGGGCCTCACCATAAACATGGGGCTTACAAAAAAAATGAAGGACATACCTATTGGTCCACCAAACCCATCCACCACAAGCCCATAAGCCCATGTATTCTGCCATAATGCCCAGGTCCCGATATGAGATGATTATGAGATTCCTTCATTTTAACGACAATACCCAGTGCCCTCCCCGCAATCATTCAAATTCCGATAAACTATATAAAATTTGCCTACTGACAAGTTTCTTTTCCCAATGATTTGCAGAACTCTATGTCCCCGAGAAGCATATATGTGTGGATGAGTCCCTGGTACCCTTTTAAGGCCGGCTAGGAATAAAACAATGGCCTGGATTCAGAAAGCACTTACGCCGTCGTATCTCGATATACGCCGCGTACGTGTAAATATGCGCCGTTGTTTCCCCCCCCCCGTACCCAGAAAACAATATACGCCGGAAAATATGCTTCTTCCGACCGGCGTAAATTTCTTACGCCGGCGTATCGTAGGCGCATATTTACGCTGGACGCATCTGCCGCTCCCATTGATTTCCTATTCAAATATGCAAATGAGTGAGATACGCCGATTCAGAAACGTACATTTGGCCGGCGCAGGCTACGCGCGGTGCGCGTAAGTGCAATGTCCGGCGTTAAGTTACCCCTCATAAAGCAGGGGTAACTTTGCACCAGACTTGCACAGGTCAGCTGGAGAGCTGAGCAACAACACATGCAGGACAACACATCTGTATGCCAACATGCCAGGGGCAGCCATGGTCATAGCACTACTGCGTCTACGGGCACATAGAAGGGCACGGGAGAGGATATTCCGCACGCGCATTGACGTCTTTGGCATGGGTGAATCAGAGGTGTATCGCATCTTCAGATTCAGCCCTGATGCCATCCTGGAATTAGCCAGAACCCTGCATGATGACATCACCAGCAAGACACACCGCGTACATGCAGTGCAGCCACTGGTCAAGGTAGTGGCAACACTGCATTTCCTTGCAAGTGGATCTTTTCAAAGAACAAGTGGAGTAGTGGCTGGGATGTCACAATCCACCATGAGCAGATGTGTGGCAGAAGGCAATGGCAGGTGGGGGCCATTGATTGCACACATGTGGCACTATGGCCCCCCCGTGCCACAGAGCACATACTGTATACTGCAATCGTAAGCATTGGCATTCCATCAACGTACAGGTGATAGCCGATGCCCAATGCCTCATATGGCACGTCCGTGCCAAACACCCAGGGGCCAGCCACAACAGCTACATATACCGTCAAAGCACCATCCCAACAGAATTCGAACAGAACGTGTACAGGGACAGCTGGCTGGTTGGTGAGTGATATGGGTGTCAGGCATGACTGTCCGACCCCATGATGCAGACATCAAGAGGGGCACATGCACGACTAACATCCTCCTGTCTTTTCCCTTCCATGTGACACGACATATGCACTTGGGCCCCATCTCATGACTCCATACCGGAATCCCCAAACCAGAGGAGAGATAAACTAAAATGCTGCACACATACGTACCCGTGCAGTGGTGGAACACACATTTGGCCTCCTGAAGTCCCGTTTCCGATGCCTGGATAAGTCCGGGGGGACCCTGTTGTATTCCCCAAACTTTGTGTGCCCGATCATCAGTGCATGTTGCATTTTGCACAACTACGCCATGAGAAAGGGCCTGGAGATTGACATACGTGATGACCTGACCCCCGAACCACACAGTCACCCCCTGCCCGAGTCAGGAGTTGTCTCGTGGAACACATCTTTGCACGTTAAACACACATTCATCATGGCACAAGGACAATGCACGCATGCACACCACTGTGGTCCCTAGCTCACACACACCACATCCACATCACATTGGATTAGCCCAAGTCCACCATGCAGGACTTGGGAGCAGCAACGCCGCGCCAAGGCTCCAATTATGTCGCTGTCCATTCATACCACATTCACACGGTCGTGGGGATAACTTCTCCCCAACGACCAAGGGTGACACCCCTTTGCTGGCAAGAGTGTCACCCCCACATTCACACACCAGTCACACTGTAGCCAGCACTACTCCCCGTGTGCAGGGATTATACAAAAAAAAATAAACTCATAACCTGAGTGAAAATAATAAAAACACTCATCACCTGAGTATACAAATAAATCCAAAAACTCAGCACTTGAGCATAAAAGAAAACACAAGAAAAAATCATCTGCCCTGTCGTGGGCTACGCCTGGTGCCTAGGCTCCTGGGCTGCAGTTGTCTGGGGGGAGCCTCAGGTAGGGGGGGTGGGGTGTCTGGTGGTGGAACATCCCCCGGTCTCTCCCTGGCTGCCTGGCTGCCCTCCAATGCCAGGGCTATGCGGCGGAGGAAAATATTGGTCGCAGCCTGCATCCGCAGCTGGCCGGTGGTGGTGCTGCGCAGGTGGCGCCTTGTCTGCCTCCCCTCCTCTTGTACGGCAGCTGCCAGGCTCCGGACCTCAGTCACAAGGCCTGATGTGGTGGCCTGCAGCTCCCCCAGACAGGTCACAATTGCTGTGCCGTTTCCAACCACATCCTGCAGGCTGTCAGTGATGGCGGAATTCTGTTCAGCCTGCTGGGTGAGGGCCTGCTGCACAGCTAGGGTACAGGCAGCCTGGCTCTGGGCTGAGGAGGCCAGGCTCTCTGCCACACGTTGCAGATCACCCACTAGGGAACCCATATGGCGGGTCTGCCTGGCCTGGTCCCTCGCCAGATGATCTTCCAATTCCTTCAGATCAACCCTGGTTTTTCTTGTAGCCTTCCTGGGGGCAGGAGAGGCTTGGGGCCGGCTGTAGGGGGTGGCCCTTGAGGGGCTATCCCTGATGGGGGTGGTGGCCCTTGAGGGGCTATCCCTGATGGGGGTGGTGGCCCTTGAGGGGCTATCCCTAATGGGGGTGGTGGCCCTTGAGGGGTTATCCCTGATGGGGGAGGAGGTTTGGGAGGGTCCAGGTATGGGGGTCTCCTCCACAAGGCCCAGCTCCCTCCTGCACATCTGTGGATGACACAAAACATTCACATGTTGGTGGACCCACACACTTGTCACATGTTCCCTTGCCCCCCCACACATGCTACACACCGGAAAGGAGATAAAACACATTTACCTGTCCTGAAGGGATGATCAACTGAATCAAAGCCCTCCAGGCCCTCAACCATCTCCCTCTCCAGGCACCTGGCAATGACCAGATCATCAGCAGTCAGGGAGATCTTAGCGGCTGGTCCACCTCCTGTGCCACTGGCATGCCTCCTGATCGCCGCCAGCTTCTCTTTTACCAGACGCCGCAGATCGTTAATTTTTTTAACTATGTGCTTGGGTTTCCTAGCCGCCACGCCAAGGGCATTCACCTGCGTGGTGATCTCCAACAAAATTTGATATTTTTGGACCTTGCTGGTCGTGCCACTCTGTGCCCCATAGAGGCACGCGCCGTATTTGGAGAGGGCATTAATAATTATAGCCTTTTCCTCAGGGCTGAAGTTTTTCATCCTGCAGTCCGTAGTAGTCCCTGGTGCAGACATACCTCAATAGACAAAAGTACTAGCAGCGGGACATACGTTGACGTCACGGCGCATGCGCCATTCGTTCAGCCCTTCATTTGCATGGGGTCACGCTTCATTTAAATGGATCACGCCCACTTCCTTCCTACTTTGACTTAGGCCGGCTTACGCCGACGAATTTACGTTATGCCGGCGCATCGTTGGGAGCATTTGCTTTCTGAATACCATGCTTGCCTCTCTGACTTACGTCGGCGTAGCGTAAAAGAGATACGCTACGCCTGCCTAAAAATGCGCCAATGTATCTGAGTCCGGGCCTCTATATTCCTACCAAAAGGGCCAGATACGGAGTAAAATTTTACAAGAGAGAGAGAGTCACGGAATATCTTTATGCGCTCCGCATATATAAAGGAAGAGAGTCCCAGCTCCAGCCCCCTGAGTGCCTGGCCTACATGGGCACAACTGAAAAATCGTATGGGACCTGGCTTACCCACTTCTGAAAAAAGGATATCATATATACCTTGACAACTTCTATACCAGCCTGTCCCTTTTCAAACACTTATGAATCACAAAAACCCTGACCTGCGGAACCTCCTGAAAAAAATAGGAAGGGGCTTCCCACAATCTCTAGTGAACAAAAAGCTGCAAAGGGGGGAAAGAGCAACACTGAAATGCAATGAAGTGCTGGCCTTGAGGTGGAAGGATAACAGGAACGTGCACATGATATCCACTATTCACGATGACACTACAGTTGAAGTTCGGCAAAGACGAGGTCCCATTGAAAATCCGACATGTGTCCAAGATTATAATCTCTACATGGGGGAGGGGGGGGGGGTGTTTGATTTCAATGATCAAATGATTCAGCCCTATTTGTCAATAATAAGGTCCCAATTCTGGTACAATTTATCTCATCGATTTGGCCATTTATAATTCCTATATAGTCTACACCAAATCTACAGAAAGCCCGCCCCTTCCTAAAATCCATAGAAGAAGTAGTCACGTCCCTCATCTATCAACAAAGACCCCCCCCCTGAAGACCTTCACTCTGATGCTGTTAGCTGACTTCATGAACGCCTCTTCCCTTACAATATTCCATCATCATCTGAAGCAGGCCGAAGACGGCAAAAAAAAATGTTGCGTGTGCAGCAGAAGAGGATTTCGAAAAGATACCAGCTACAATTGTCCCCAGTGTCCCTCCCAACCTGCCCTTTGCATTGGCGAATGCTTCGAACTTTATCATACTGTCAAGATCAGTGGCTAAGGCCACCAGACACATAGCTACACAGAGGAACTAAGACCAAACAAAGTATTTATCATTAAAGTGATATTTATTTACAGTGAAAACACACCAATAAACATACACAGCAATCAGTGAAAGCATAAACCACTCCAGAAAACAAGAACAAGAATAAGTAATGAACCTAACTGCAAACTATATACGAAATCTACAACATAAGAGACAAAGGCAACAAGGATGCAAGGAAGGGGACAAGATTGGGAACAAGAGCATGGAACAAGGCAGAAGGTTGCAGGATTGATCAGGACAAGGGAAGGTTATTAGGCACAATCTGGCAGCAAGGAGGCAATCAGACAGGATAGTGACACCCTGGGGGAAGGGAGGAGCAGCCTTAAATATCCACCTAGTAGCTGGAGCCAGGTATGGCTGATCAGAACCTGCTGGCTTCTGGAAGACAACTGCAGGTGGACACTGGAACTGCAACCATCTGCAAAGTGAACCTCAGTGCCACCAGCTGGTGAACTCAACCCTGACAGATTCCCCCCCTTAAAGAGCATTCTCCGGACACTCCACAAGGCCCTACTACTGGAGTCTGCAAGCCAACCGAGTACCCCACTGTCAGCGTCCGAAGGCTTGGTGAGAACCCTACCTCCGGGGTCCCAAAACTGTCTGGGTTTTCTTCTGGTCAGACCCTCAAAGGCAGGCAGGTTGTTGGGCACAGGACACCCAGAGGCAGGCAACGGATCAGCAGGCTGGGCAACAGGCCGAGGCACATCAGACTGGGCAGTGGCACAGGTTTCGGCATAGTCCAACTGGGAAGCAGCCCTGGATATAGCGCAGTCCGGCTAGGCGGCAGCCCTGGAATCAGCACAGTCCAGAGGGGCGGTAGCCCCGGAATCCGCACAGTCCAGAGGGGCAGCAGCCCTGAAATCAGCATAGTTCAGAGAGGCAGCAGGCACCAGATCAACAGGTGGGGCAGCAGGCATATCAGACTGGGTAACAGCCCGGGAACCAGCATAGTCCAGCAGGGCAGTGGCAGCCCGTGAACCCGCCATGGCAAGCTTGGCAACAGATGGCAGGTAAACTGTGGCAGGCTTGGCAACAGACGGCAGCAGGGAGAAGGAATGGACCCCATCAGCAAGCGGCATCAGCATGGAGGAGTCATGGACATCATCAGCACCGTTTTGGCCAAAATTTATGAAGAAAAATTACAAATTTGCAAAATTTTATGACAGAAACAAAGAATAAGGACCACATCTCTGCCTGCTACATGGACTATGCAAATAACTAGCTGTAGCAAGAGGCAGTATGTTTATGAAGGGCTGGAGAGCGGTACAATGATGAGTGTCTGCAGGTAACAGTGTACCAGGACCAATATTATGGCTGTGCTGGCTGTCTCTGCCTGGACAATTTCTATGGACAAATGCTTGGGCTGTGCTAACAATATCCTTGTGCTGACCATAGACAATATTCCTGCCTGCTGCCTGGATAATTACTATTGCTGTCGCTAAGCACATCCCTGACTGCTGTCGGGACCAGTGCTCTCTTCTGTGGACACTACTAAAAGCACAGGTAACACTTTTTTTTTACCCTTTCCGCAATAGAATTTATTTTGGATTGTAATTCTTGGTATGTACATGCTATGTGTTATAAAAATTAAGCTGGAAGATCGGTTATTTGTCGCATAGACATTCCATCTGTCGCTGTGTGCAGTTTTACATTGTTGCATAGACATTTCATCTGTTGCTGTGCACAGTTTTCCATGGTTGCAGAGATATCTGTTGCTGTGCGCAGTCTTTTCCATTGTTACATAGACATTTCATCTGTCGCTGTGTGCAGTTTCACATTGTTACATAGACATTTCATCTGTCGCTGTGTGCAGTTTTCCGTGGTTGCAGAGATATCTGTTGCTGTGCGCAGTTTTTCCATTGTTGCATAGACATTTTATCGGTTGCTGTGTGCATTTTCTGTTTTTTCATTAGACTTGCAATATCAGCTCACGTTCACATATCACATTTGTTTTTGATGTTTGGATTCACATGAGTCTCTTATGCTGAGATGCTTGTATATACAGCAATTTTTTTTGTTATACCCATTCTCCTTAGTTCACCCATGTTCCCATTGTGACATTTGTATTTATATTGATTTACATCACTTTTATATACCCTGCTCACCAGGGTTTACTTACTTCTGTAGCGCTGCACGTTTTACCTTTATCCTTGTCACATATTTTTCTGTATGTTTTAGTGCCAGCAGCTGCCCCCACTCTCTCTCAGCAGTGCGGTAAATCTCCCTTTATTTTTCACTATAAATATGAAGGGCCTTCAAAAATGATAGGTTGCCAGGAAATTGTATATGTAATGTATGCACCTAGAATGCCTGATGGTGCTACTTGGATGTTGGGCCTCTATATGTGGCCAAGCTGTGTAAAAGTCTCACACATGTGGTATCCCCATACTCAGGAGTAGCAGATTGTATTTTGGGGTGTCATGTTTGCTATGTGTTGGAAATATCTTATAAATTGACAACTTTGTGTAAAAAAAAAAATGCGTTTTCCTTTTTCTTTCCACATTTTCCAAAAACGTCTGGAAAAAAAATAACTGTTTAAAAGACTCATTATGCCTTATAGATTATACGTTGGGGTGTTTTATTTCCAAAATGGGGTCATTTTGTGGGCAATTCCAGTGTCCTGGTTCTCCAGGGCCTTCAAAAGTGTAATAGGTGGTTGAGAAATGAGATGTGCAATTTATGCTTGTAGAACGCCTGAAGGTGTTACTTCAATGTTGGGCCTTTGTATGTGGCCAGGCTGTGTAAAAGTATCACACATGTGGTATCCCCATACTCAGGAGAAGTAGTAGAATGTATTTTGGGGTGTCATTTTTGCTATGTGTTGGAAATATCTTATAAATGGACAACTTTGTATATAAAAAAAATGCGTTTTCATTTTTTTTCAACATTTTCCAAAAACTTCTGTAAAAAATTAACCGTTCAAAAGACTAACTATGCCTTATAGATTATACAATGGGGTGTTTGCTTTCCAAAATGGGGTCATTTTGTGGGCAATTCCATTGTCTTGGTGCTCCAGGGCCTTCAAGTGTAATAGGTGGTTGAGAAATGAGATGTGCAATTTATGCTTGTAGAACGCCTGAAGGTGCTACTTCAATGTTGGGCCTTTGTATGTGGCCAGGCTGTGTAAAAGTCTCACACATGTGGTATCCCGATACTCAGGAGGAGTAGCAGAATGTATTTTGGGGTGTAATTTGTTGTATGCATATGCTCTGTAAGGGAAATAACCAGTAAATATGAAAATTTGGTAAAAAAAAAAAATCTTAATTTTGCTAAGAATTGTGGGAAAAAGTTACAACTTTAAAAAACTCACCATGCTACTTACTTAATACCTTGGAATGTCTACTTTCCAAAAAGGGGTCATTTGGGGGGTATTTGTACTTTTCTGATTTGTTAGTATCTCAAGAAATGAGATAGGCCGTCAGTACTTCAGGTGTGATCAGATTGATACATTTTCAGGGATTGGTACCATAGTTTGTAGAATATTTTTTACCAAAGATATGTAGCAGTATACATTTTGGCCAAAATGTATGAAGAAAAATTACTAATTTGCTAAATTTTATGACAGAAACAAAGAAAAAAAGGAAAATTTATATGAAATACTTACCGTAATTTTCCTTTCCTGATGGACTCCATGGCAGCCTACGTGTGGGTTAATCCCGCCTCTCATACCTCATAGGACCCTACTCCCATAAAGCTTTGCTTCTCCCAATAGACTGTGTTCCGTAATATAGCCTTCTCCAGCAAAGGGGAGGGAACTCCGGCTGCCATGGAGTCCATCAGGAAAGGAAAATTACGGTAAGTATTTCATATAAATTTTCCTTTTTCCTGACAGACTCCATGGCAGCCTACGTGTGGGAAATGACTAGCCAAACACACCCGGGTGGGCAATTGCTGGTTAACAAAAAGGTTTAATTGACATTGTCAACAGATAAAACATGCAAACCAAAATTAACCGACGATAAAGAAGCCGGTTCTACGCAATAGTGCGTCACAAAAATATTTAAAGACGACCAGGAAGCTGCTTTGCAGATGACTTCCGGAGAAACATGTCGGGCAGCCGCCCATGATGTCGAGATGCTCCGAGTGGAGTGAGCAGTTACCGCTTCAGGAGGAGCCAACCCTTTTGCCTTATAAGCCCTGTGAATTGCTTGGACGATCCATGTTGAAATGGTTCTGGAAGAAGCCCGCATCCCTTTGTTCTTCCCATGAAAAGACACGAACAAATGATCCGTTTTGCGGAAGGGTGCTGTAGCTTCCAAATATTGTTTCAGGACTTTCCCAACATCCAGAGGATGAACAATAGAGTCCTCAGAGGAACGAAAAGTGGGGAGGACAATTTCTTGGTTTTCGTGAAAAACTGATGTTACCTTGGGCTTGGACCCCAGCATCGGGACCAACACAACACGGTCTGGAAAGAAAGTGAGGAATGGTTCTTTGAATCCTAGGGAACCAATTTCAGAGACTCTTTTGGCAGATGTTATGGCAACAAGAAAGACAACCTTGAGGGAAAGATCTTTAATAGATAGATGAACCAGATTTTGTTCTTCTGAGAAAAAGTCCAAAACCAATGGGAGGTCCCATTTGGAGAACCTTGGTCTTCTTAGAGGTCTCAGCCTCATAGCTCCTTTGAAGAACTGTCTGACAAGGACGTGTTTAGCCCAGGATATTCCTGTGAAGGCAGATATCGCTGACACTTGAACTCTCAGGGAACTGACTGACAATGGTAGATCTAGCCCTGTCTGGAGAAAACCCAAAACATCTTGAACTCTGGGATCCTTAGGTGAACCGTTCATGGAGGAGGTGTAAACCGAAAATTTAGACCATATTCTTTGATAGATCCTGTTGGTACTTGGTCTCCTAGCACTTAGTAAGGTAGATAATGCTTGACTTGGACAACCTAGTTCTTCCAACCTTTCCCTCTCAAGAACCAGACCATTAGATGTAGATGGTCCGGGCAAGGGTGAGGGGTCGCTCCCTGCAACAGGAGATCTGGTCTGATCGGGAGTGGAACTGGATCCCGGAAGCTCAGCTGGCATAACAATGGAAACCAGGGCCTGTTGGGCCAGTAAGGAATTATTGCCACTACCTCGACTTCCTCCCACCTGAGTCTCGATAGGAACCGGAGAACGACCGGGACTGGAGGGAAGGCATAGGCTTTGTGGAACATCCACTGGTCTGTTAGGGCATCCACCCCGAACGCCTAGGGACAGCGACTTCTCGTAAAGAATTTCTCCAGTTTGAAGTTGCATGGGGATGCAAACAGGTCTACTTCCGGCACAAACCCTAGTGATAGGATCCAGCTGAATACTTCGCTGTGGAGAGACCACTCGTTGTTGTTGAGTGTCGTCCTCGATAGGAAATCTGCTTGTAGATTCTGATCCCCGGGGAGAAAAACTGCTGTCAGATCTGTCAGATATGTCTGAGCCCAGGACATGATCGGCTCTATCTCCTTCAGTAGAGAAAGACTGCGAGTGCCTCCCTGTCTCTTTATGTATGACACCGCTGTCGTATTGTCCATCCTTAGGAGGACTGACGACCCCTTGGTTAGATGAGAAAAGGCTTGAAGGGCACAGAAGGCTGCACGGAGTTCCAGGACAATGGAAACCACCTTCCGAGGTGACCAGTCCCACTTCCCTTGAGCTACTTCCTTTAGGCAAAGAGCACCCCAGCCTTTGCTGCTGGCGTCGGATGTAATTGTGACCCAAGAGACAGGGGCTATTGAAAGACAGTTGAGGAGATTCTCTCGTAGAAGCCACCAGAAAAGACTTTCCCGCATTGACCAGGTTATCCGAACCAAATGATCTCGGGAGCTTGGATCCCATTGTTGAAGAAAACCCTTCTGGAAGGGACGCATTCTCCACTGTGCCCACCTTACCATGGGAATTGTGGACACCATGGTGCCTATTATCTTGAGGCAAAGTGAGGCTTTGAGAAAAGGAGAGTCCAGTGCTAGACGAATCCTGTCCCGAACTATTGGGATTTTTTCCAAGGGTAAGGAAATGGTGCTCTGGACCGTGTCGAATTGGGCACCGAGGAAAACAAGAGACTGTGTGGGATCTAGATGACTTTTCTCTTTGTTCAGAAGCCAACCAAACTCGGTTAAAGTAAGGATGACTTGGGCCCGATGTGTCAGTAGTTGTTCTTTGCTCTGTGAAAGTAACAGCAGGTCGTCCAAATAATGGTGAAGACGAATGCCTTTTGTCCTGATCAAGGCCACGACGGCCAGTAAGAGCTTTGAAAACACTCGAGGCGATGTTGTAAGCCCGAACGGGAGACAAGTAAATTGGAGATGAGTACTGCCCACTGCAAAGCGAAGGTACTTCTGAAACTCTATCGCTACTGGGACATGAAAGTAGGCGTCTTTCAAGTCGATAGATATCAACCAATCGCCCGGTAGAATCGTCTGGCGTATTGTGAGTAAGGACTCCATCTTGAACTTCTCTTTTTTGATGAAGGTGTTCAGGTGTGTCAGGTCTATCACTGGCCTCCAGGAGCCAGTCTTCTTTAGGACCATAAACAGAGGTGAGTACATTCCTTGAAATTTTTCTGCCGTTAGAACGTGTATGGCGGCGCCCTGGGCCAAAAGAGTGTTTGTGTATGTTAGAAGAATCTGTTTTTTCTCTTCTGAGCAGGGTAGATTTGTGGGAATAAATTGGAGTATAGGTGGACTGACAAATGTCCAGGAGTGTCCCGTGGATACTGTCTTGATTGTCCAAAAGTCTTTGAGGCTGCCCAGACATGGCGGAATTGCAGAAGTCGAGCTCCAACTTGATCCGTCTGAGCCGACCCTATATCAAAAGGACTTAGAGGTGTCACGGTTACCAGAAGATGCCCCTTTTGCGGGCTTCTGACCAGAAGGCTGGTTTCTTCTCCAGTTCTTCCTGAACTCTCTACCAGGTTTGTACCGACGAGCCTCCCTTGAGCGATCCTGGTCTTGTCTGGGAAAAAACTTTCTTTGATTGAAGGGACGGCGATCCTGGGGAAGGAACCCCGACTTACCCCCTGTGGCACGGGTGATAGCACTATCAAGTTTGTTCCCAAACAGGGAGGACCCCTGAAAGGGAATCCGACACTATGCCTGCTTGGAGGCTGGATCGGCTACCCAAGGACGAAGCCATAGGGCATGTTTAGCTGTGACAGAAGAGAGCATGACCCGTGCCACTAAATGGATAATATCCAGGGAGGCCTCACCCAGAAAGGCAGTCGCCATTCTGAGTTCATGGAGTGGTAGATCTCTGAACACATGATCGGATAGATTTGACAGGGTAGAATCCACTTCATCCGTCCAAGCTTCCATTGCTTTAGATAGGGCTGCGAGGGCCAGAGCTGGTTTGCAGGCCATACCTGCTGTGACGTATATGCGTTTGAGATCTGTATCAATCTTCCTATCCAAACCGTCTTTAAATGAAACAGTGTCTTCCAGGGGAAGAGTAACATGTTTCACTAACCTCATTAATGCGGCGTCAATCAAAGGAGCAGATTCCAAATGTTTATCATCTTCAGATTTGAATGGATACATTTTTGCGACTTTAGAGAGCAATGAATTTTTCCTTTCCGTGGCTGTCCACTCATCAGTAATCATTTCTCCAAGTTCCCCTAGGAAAACTGGGACGCTCCTTTTTGAGGTGCTTGAAATATTTTCTCTGTTAGGAAGGCGCTTCAACCGGATCTTCCCACTTTAATGCGGCTTTAACGGCTTTAACTAGATTTGGAACAAGAGAGAAATCAAATCCTGCAGAATTGACAATACTTTCTACTTCACTAGTAGAAGACAGACTTGGTGAACGATTACGCTGAGAAGGACCCGGTAATTCAGAATCATCCTGAATATGGATTGGAGCTGGGACAATTGGAGAAGGAAAGCTACAATTGGGAACAGGTTTGTTCAGAGATTCCTGAACCACTTTTCTGACCAGAGCCTCCACCTGTTGATCATGATTTTCTCTTTCACCAGCAGCACAAGCATAACAGGGATCACAGAAGGATTTGCCTTCTGGAACTTGAGCTCTGCACCCCCAGCAGAATCTCCTATCAGAATGGCTGGAATGACGGTGGGAATGACGGTCAGATGTGGTTTTAGTTTTATCACTGTGATGTTTAGAAGGTGATCTTGGATGTCTAGAACTTGATCTGGAGTGACGATGTTGCGATCTAGAAACAACAGTTTCTTCATGTACTGAGGGCTGTAGATCAGACCTAGAAGGGCTGATGGTAGGGAAATAATTAAAAATTGCACCTAAAACCCAACAGACAGGTAGAGGAAATAAAAATTCCATCCTACCTGCGGCGTGCGGGTTGGCCACTGGGGGGCGGTGACACATCCATAATAGGCAGGGATACACACTGTAATTGATGCATATAGAGAAAACATGACCATAAGGGTGAGGCATTCAAAGAAGGCAACAGTATGGATATAAAACAGAGTGCCAATAGGCACCTACCTTAAACGACAAGCGATGTGCCTGGAAGCAGAAACAGCATGCGTCAGGAGATCCCAACAACATGCTGAGACTGACAGCTTTTTAAAAGCTGCCGCTTCCTGATGATGTCACCGCGCCCCGCCGTGTACTCTGTGCGCCTGCGCAGTGTCCGGCGTGACTGAAAGTACCTCGCGCGCATGCGCGAACAGCGGTACTAGCCGTAACTGCGCATGCGCGAACCGGAGGGGGCTCGCACACGCGCAGTAGACTCAGGGGAGAGAGGCTGGAACGCAGGTGCGCTCCAGCCGCCATAACCAGGAAGGGCACTAGCGCAGACAAACAACAAACATAAACAGGCTGCCAATAACAAATGCAGATAATACGATACCAAAAACGATCCGTCCAGTCTGGGAACCATGAGGCTCAGAGATGCACCATCTGGGAAACCGTCTGTGGGGGAAGGCCTCCTGCTAATAGCTGGGACGTTTGGCCACAATACTGCTTGCCTGCCAATGGCTGGTTCAAAAAGCTTTATAAGGCATTGGAGTTTTGAATGCTGCCTCTATCCACCCGGCTAATAGCTGGGACTTGTTGGACTCCAGAAACTGAGATCTCCCATGAGTGCAACGACCAGGACTGGAACTTCGAGAAATCTTCATATTTAAAAAGGTAAGACTACCTAGGTCCTAGGAGGAGGACAAAAAAGGAACACAGTCTATTGGGAGAAGCAAAGCTTTATGGGAGTAGGGTCCTATGAGGTATGAGAGGCGGGATTAACCCACACGTAGGCTGCCATGGAGTCTGTCAGGAAAGGCAATTTTTCACAAAATTTATGGTCTTTTTTTATTTATAGCACAAAAAAATAAAAAACCCACTAGTGATTAAATACCACCAAAAGAAAGCTTTATTTGTGTTAAAAAAAGGATGCAAATTTAATTTGGGTACAGGGTTGCATGACTGCGTAATTTTCATTCAACGCGTGAGAGCACCAAAAGCTGAAAATTGGTCTGGAAGGGGGTTTAGGTGCCCTGTATTGAGGTGGTTAATCATGCTTAAAGCGGAGTTCCACCAGGCCTTTGGTAGTGGTGCCACAACACTGTAACCCCTCACAGATACTCTTGTTGAGCGCAGGAACGGACCCTGCTGTGAACTATTAGATAGGCAGTGGTGGTGGTGCCCTAAACCAAAAATATTCTTAGAAGCTAGCATCATCAAGATTGTGGAGGAATAGGATAGTCACTCAGCATAACAGGATAGTCACTCAGCATAGGCAGACTTTAAGGGATCCCACATCCATAGAAAAATCAATCGGTTACATCAGCATCAGGTGCTTGGTAGCTGGTGATTCAAGACTGATTAATTTTTATGAATGTGAGCCTATCAACGGAGTCTGTGGACAGGCGCACTCTGTGATCGGTTACAAACCCTCCAGCAGCACTGAATGTGGGTTTCAGAAAGAACGTTGGATGCAGGACAGGCCAGTAGCTCAATTGCATATTGAGCAAGCTCTGGCCAATGGTCCATCCTCAAGACCCAGTAACCCAGTGGATCTGTTGAAAAGGTCTCCAAGTCTGATCTTGTCCCTAGATATTCCTGCACCATGTAATGCAGACGCTGGCGATGGTTGCTTGAACCGATCAGACCTTGGCGTTGAGGACTGAAGAATTGTCTGAAGGCATTGGTCAGCCGGCCACCTTCTCCACCGCTCTTTTTGTGACTGAACGAAGCTTCAACAACACGTTGTCCAGCACCAGGAAATTGTAACCTCCCAGGGTCTGGAAACGCATTGCACAAACATTTATTCAAGGCCTCCTGAAGATGTTTCATCCTCTGCTCCCTCTGCGAAGGCAGGATGAGTTCTGCAACCTTACCCTTGTAAAGTGAATCAAGAAGGGTTGCCAGCCCGTAGTGATCCCTCTCCTTGATACCACGAATCCTAGGGTCCTTTCGCAGGCTTTGCAGAATCAGGGAGGCCATGCAGCGTAAGTTTGCAAGGCATTCAATCCTGAGTCCTCTGGGTCACTAAGGATCACACGATCCGCAACTACCTCCTCCCAGCCACATACAACTCCATGGGTTTCTGGGGACTGAAAACGATCCCTTGAAGATTGCTGCTGAGTGTTATCCTCCACGTCCATGCTGACACAATCCTCCTCCTCTTCTTCCTGTGTGTTAGGGTGGCCCGCAGGAATACTATCAGTTTAAAGGCGGCCTTGAGAGGTAAGGAAGTCCTCCTCTTCCTCCCGCTGTTCTGCCTCAAGTGCCCTGTCCATTATTCCACAAAGCTTGTGCTTCAACAGGAAGACAAGAGGGACAGTATCACTGATGCATGCATTGTCACTGCTTACCATCTTCGTGGCCTCCTCATATGGTGACAGGACAGTGCATGCATCCTTGATCAGTAGCCACTGGTGTGGCGAAAAAAAAAGCCAAGCTGCCCTGACCCTGTCCTGGTGCCATACTCACACAGGTACTCATTGATGGCCCTCTGCTGCATGTGCAGCTGCTGCAGCATTGCCGACATTGAATTCCACCTGGTGGGCATGTCACAAATGAGGCGGTTGTTGGGCAGGTTGCATAACCTTTGAATGTCAACCAGCCGAGCACTGGCACTATATGGCAGGCGGAAATGACCACAGACTTTCCTGGCCTGCCTCAGGAGATCCTGTAAGCCTGGTGTACAGGACGCCATGGCTGAGTCCTGGAAGGACGCTATATTTCCCCTCTGTTTGGACTGCGGTCCCTTTAAGGGAACAGGAAGGGTTAACGCACCTGTCCATGGAAGTAGCTTAAAGCAAGACAGGAAGTTGTAGTTGGGCGTGGAGGAGTTTAGTGGAGACTGTGCATGGTGAATGGTGGACAAGGAAAAGCTGTAAAAGCTGTGGGAAGCTGTGAAAAGCTGTGAAAACACTTGGCAGTGCCCTGCCTGGAAGCCTGCTAGCTGGGAAACTTACCTGCAAGGACTGTTTAACTGCGATAGCAGTTCTGAGCTCTACAAGTCGGTGAGACTGTTATTTCTTTTGTTGTTGCTGTTGTGAAGCCATTTAAGTTTAATAAACCTCAAATTTGATTTAAAAGCCTGTGTCCTGCGATCTGGCTGGTTCCCTGAACTTTACACTGGTGCTCGAATGCGGGCAGGACAGAATAACAGGAATAAGAAAAGATTTTTATTTATTTTTTTGCATTGGACTTTTAACATTTGAACTGACATTTAAAGAGAAAGTACATTGGATTTATGTCCTGGGTTAAAGCTGCGCAAATTTTGAAAGCTGAAGCAATGCAGGAGCTAATTAAACAGCTGACCCTGGCTAACTTGCAAGTGCAGACTCGCCATGAGGAAGCTAATCAGCGCTTAGCAACCCAGCTGGAGGCACAACAAACTTACCACAAACAGCAAGAAAATACTCGCCTGTTGGTGGCCCAGTTGGCAGCCCAGCAAGCGACCCAGCAAGGGGTTATGTAGACTCAGGTAACTTCTTTAAAGGAAGCAGTGCAGCAGCTGTCTTAGGTTCGGGAACAAGCGGCTGTTGCCCCGGGCAACCAGGTGACTGTGAGGGCAAGCCATTTTCTGCAGAAATTGTCCCCGATCGATGATGTAGAGGCATTTCTTGCTACATTTGAGAGGACGGCAGAGAGAGAAGGGTGGCCTCAGGACCAGTGGGCTGGCCTCATTGCTCCTTTTCTCACCGGAGATCCTCAAAAAGCCTACTTCGACCTGCCACCAGATGATGCTAAAGATTATCAAAAGCTAAAGGCAGAAGTTCTGGCTCGTCTGGGGGTGACTACGGCTGTTCGGGCCCAACGCATACACCAATGGAAATATCGTCCAGATCGGCCACCCCGGTCTCAAATGCACGACCTGGTGCAACTAGTAAAAAAATGGCTGCAGCCTGAGGTGTTATCTGGCCCCCAAATCGTGGAGCAGGTCGTGCTGGACCGATACCTGAGGTCCCTGCCAGATGACCTTCAACGGTGGATCAGCCATGGAGACCCAAAAACAGCAAACCTCCTTGTTGAGATGGTGGAACGATATACAGTGGTGGAGGACCTGCTCGGACCTACCAAGCGCATAGGGCCCAGTCTGCCACGGCCTGTTTGACCAACTGCTGCCCTTCAAAAGGATGTTCCAAGGAGCCCTGGAACAAACACCCCGGAAGGCCAAGAGTCACTCCCGGTACCTCCTCAGCGTTCTGTTACTGTTCGGAGAGGAGGGGATGTACAATGTTGGCGATGTCATTCCTGCGGTCATACCGGGGCACACTGCCCACTGCAAGAGGAGCCCATGGAATGCAGGGTTCTTCTGAGGGGGTCTTTCTGTGCACCACACATCTCGACCTGGGTGAGGAAAAATTTGAGTGTGAAGTCCAAGTGAACCACCTCCCTGCCCGGGCTTTGTTGGACTCTGGAAGCATGGTAACCCTTGTTCATCCTAGAGTAATTGGGAAGATCGGTCCGGTAAGCAAAACTTTACGGGTGGTGTGCATTCACTGGGACACTAGAGAGTACCCTCTCATCACGGTGTCTATCTCCTCAGCATGTGGCACTGGTACTCAAGAGGTGGGGGTGGTAAAGAACTTGGTACATGATGTTATTGTAGCGCTACCCCCGAAGGAGCCGCTGTTTTATTTGGGACCGGCCTACCAAATTAACCTGGCAGTGTCTAGGGGTGTAACTGTGAGAATAGCAGCAGTGAGTGGAGGTCCAGACATTCAATAAAGAGTTTTCAATGCTTTATTGCCCAGGCCAAACACGGCCAACATCAACACACATTGGGAAGGTCAAGGTTGATGAAGGAAGAAAAAGAACCATGCGGTATCAGGCCTGGATATAGAACAGAGCAATCAGCACTGCTCTGTATAGAACCAACTTTGCTACATGTCGCCACTCTGCTTGGAGTGGGTAAAGTGCCCCCGGACAGACCCCTATGACAGGCCTGGCAGCTGGAGCGCCACTTCTGGATAATACTGGGAGGAACAGATCTCTCTTAAAGACCCGACTCTGGGGCCCCTGCCACGGGCAAATTTCAATAGAAGACTTGGGTGAATAAGGAAAAGAGAATCCTCCCAGTAGACTTCTCTATAAAGAGTCCCCGGATGACAGCAAGCATACCTGTCAGTGGTCCGGAGACCCGATCCCAGACTGGGATTCTGTCAACAGGCCTTGAAACCCAGTGAAATGCTGAGGTCCCTTCTCTCATCAGGATGAGGTTCAATGCAGAGGTCCGCTCTGGCCAGGTGGGCCGCATCAGCAGGGTCCATGGATGCGCGTACCCTGAATGTGGGTACCGCACCTGGAACGGGGACCCCGCGAAGACTCCCGAACACATGACCCCTGTCACAGATATATCCTCCCCCAGCATGCCTTGCGAGGCATAAACTCCTCCAATTGGCTGCTGGGGAAGAATTGCTCCGCCAGAACCCCTCTGGCGCCAACTGCCGGCCAGAGGTGGCATTGCACCCCCTGTCTGTAGACTGACCCAGTGGACTTTCTGGAACGACAGAAGTCCCCAAATTTAAGTAAACACTGAATGGGAGCAAGGTAACTCTCCCACTCCCCACTAACTTTAGGCATAGTGCCCATGCTGAAAGCAAGGGGGCGCTACATTATAATAGGACAAGACTGTCCATTGTTTATAAAACTGTGGGAACAAGGAGAACAGTTCAGAGACTGGGGATAAACTAGCCCCCCTGTTCCTGCTGCTAAGAGGAATAACACTGAACTGCCAAATGTTCTTAATGTGGATCCAGATGAGGAAAATGCTAATGATTTGGTTAATGGTGATGAAAGTAGTGTTGATACTGTTGAGAATGTCAAGATATGTGGTCCACAGACCTACCAAAACACTAAGGGGGAGGAGCCTTCCCCACTTCAGGTAATGCTGGGGGAAGAGGATGAGGAAGTGGCCTCTACCCCTGCCCTGCCAGATTTGGGTGTTCCCCAGGGGGCATTTGGTATTGCTCAGATGCAGGACCCCACTTTGGCCCGTGCACGGGAACAAGTTGTAGTAGTAAATTGGGTTCCCCAAGAGCCAGGTGAAAATGAGAGGTGGCCACACTTTGCAATATATAATGAATTGCTGTATGGGGTTACCAAAGAGAGAGAAAATGTGGTAGAACAATTGTTGGTACCCCAACAATATAGATGAAAGGTTCTGGACCTGGCCCATGACGATGTGTTAGGGGGACACCTGGGAGTTGAGAAGACGGAGGCACGGATCACTGACCGGTTTTACTGGCCAGGTCTGAAAACAGAGGTAAAGAAATACTGTACCTCGTGTCCCACCTGTCAGTTGACCGCTCCGGTGACTGACTTTCGGAGTCCTTTGGTCCCGTTCGAGAGGATAGCCATGGATATAGTGGGTCCCTTGGTAAAGTCAGCTCGAGGTCACTCCTACATATTGGTGATTCTTGACTATGCCACCCGATATCCTCAAGCACTACCCCTGCGGAATACCTCCTCAAAGGCCATTCCCCGGGAATTATTCCAGTTGTTTACATGGACTGGTTTCCCAAAGGAAATACTCACAGACCAGGGCACCCCGTTTATGTCGAGGGTTATGGCTGATGTGTGCAAGCTGTTCCGGATTAAACAGCTGCGCACATCGGTCTGCCATCCCCAAACGGACGGGTTGGTGGAACGCTTTAATAAGACTCCTAAGTCTATGCTCAAGAAAGTGGTACAAAGGGATGGGAAAGATTGGAACTGTCTGTTACCAGCTCTCCTGTTTGCTATCCGGGAAGTGCCCCAGGCCTCCACAGGGTTTTCGCCCTTTGAGTTGGTATATGGGCGGAGACTACTTGACTTTATTAAAGAGGAATGGCAAAGTGAACCTGTTCAGCATAAGAGTGTCCTGGAATATGTCTCCCAAATGCAGGAAAGGATCCAAACCGTGATGCCACTAGTCAAAGAGCATTTGCAAAAGGCCCAGGAGGCTCAACGACGGGTCTATAACAGGGCTGCTAAAATAAGGCACTTCCAAGTTGGGAATCGAGTAGCGAGTAAGTAAATTCTTGGCCAGATGGCAAGGTCCCTTTGGGAGAGGTAAATTATAGAGTCCACCATCCAGGCAAGAGGAAACCGTATCAGATATATCATGTCAACTTGTTAAAGCCCTGGACAGACAGGGAACCGGTGACCTCCCTGGCTAGTGCAAGACTTGAGCCTCAGGTTGGGGGGGAGAGTGTCCAAGTAGCAAGTAGCCTATCTAAAATCCAAAGTCAGCATGCAAAGGAGTTCTTGCAGAGAAACGTTTTCAGACTTACCAGGGCTAACTAGTGTCATAGAGCATGATGTTATCACAGAACCTGGAGTCAAAGTTTTTGTCCGGCCCTACCGCATCCCAGAGGCTCAAAGAAAGGCAGTTTCAGAGGAAGTGAAGAAGATGCTAGACCTGGGGATCATTGAAGAATCGCAGAGTGAGTGGTCGAGCCCGATTGTGTTGGTACCAAAGCCCAACGGGACTCTGCGATTCTGCAATTATTTCAGGAAACTTAATGAGGTTTCACGGTTTGATGCCTACCCCATGCCCTGGGTAGATGAACTTATTGAGAGACTAAGTCCAGCCAGGTATATCACAACGTTAGACCTTACCAAGGGGTATTGGCAAATCCCGTTAACTAAGGCTGCTAGAGAGAAAACAGCTTTGTCTTCCCCAGAGGGGAGTTTTCAGTACAAATGAATGCCTTTTGGACTGCAAACTGCTCCAGCCACATTCCAGCGAGCAATGGATAGGATTTAACGACCTCATCGGGAGTATGCCTCAGTGTACTTGGACGACATAGTCGTTTTTAGCAGAGATTGGGAATCACACTTGCCCAAAGTCCAGGCAGTACTGGACTCTCTTTGGAAGGAGGGGTTTACAATAAACCCTGAAAAATGTGCTTTGGGAATGGAGGAGGTGAAATACCTGGGCTATATCGTGGGTAGAGGGGTGGTGAAACCTCAGGTCATCAAGGTAGAGGCTATAAAGAATTGGCCCCGCCCCTTCACAAAAAAGCAGGTACATGCATTCCTGGGCATGGTGGGATACTACAGGAGATTTGTACCCAACTTTGCCACATTGGCGGCTCCATTGACTGATCTGACTAAGGCTCAGAAATCGGTCATGGTGGAGTGGAATGCAGATGCTGAAAAGGATTTTTTGGAGCTTAAGTCAGCACTGTGCCAACACCCTGTCCTGATAGCACCCAATTTTTCAAAAGAGTTCATTCTCCAAACTGATGCTTCCGATGTAGGATTGGGAGCTTTGTTGTAACAGGTTGTTCATGGTGAGGAGCACCCAGTAGTCTTCCTCAGTAGGAAGTTGACACCAGCGGAGAAAAACTATGCTATAATTGAAAGAGAGTGTCTGGCCATTAAGTGGGCTCTGGAGTCCCTCAGATTTTACCTTTTGGGGAGGAAGTTTAGGCTGATTTCTGATCATGCCCCTTTAACATGGATGAGGCAAGGTAAAGGGACTAATGCCAGGATTACTCGTTGGTTCCTGGCGCTCCAGGAATTTAAATTTGTAGTGGAGCATAGGCCCGGGAGACTGCATCAAAATGCAGATGCTCTCTCCCGAGTCCATTGTTTGAGCTCCACTGTTGCCTCCACCTACTTGGCATTGGGGCACAGGGGGGGTGGATATGTACAGGACGCCGTGGCTGGGCCCTGGAAGGACGCTATATTTCCCCTCTGTTTGGACTGTGGTCCCTTTAAGGGAACAGGAAGGGTTAACGCACCTGTCCAAGGAAGTGGCTTAAAGCAAGACAGGAAGTTGTTGATGGGAGTGTGGAGGAGTATAGTGGAGACTGTGCATGGTGAATGGTGGACAAGGAAAAGCTGTGAAAGCTGTGGGAAGCTGTAAAAGGCTGTGAAAACACTTTGCAGTGCCCTGCCTGGAAGCCTGCTAGCTGTGGAACTTACCTGCAAGGACTGTTTAACTGCGATAGCAGTTCTGAGTTCTACAAGTCGGTGAGACTGTTATTTCTTTTGTTTTTGCTGCTGTGAAGCCATTTAAGTTTAATAAACCTCAGTTTCGATTTAAAAGCCTGTGTCCTGCGATCTGGCTGGTTCCCTGAACTTTACACTGGGTACCTGCTCAAGAACCGCTGCACCACCAAATTCAGGACGTGAGCCAAACAGGGAACATGGGTCAAGTGTCCCTGTCGGAGGGTGGAGAGGAGGTTGGTGCCTTTGCCGCATACAACCATTCCTGGCTGAAGCTGGCGTGGCGTCAACCACTTCTGAGCCTGCCACTGCAGAGCTGACAGAATCTCTACCCCAGTGTGGCTCCTGTCCCCTAAGCAGACCAACTCAAGCACTGCATTGTATCTTTTTGCCTGAGTGCTTGCATAGCCCCTTAGGGAGCACCACTGGTTCAGAGGACAATTCTGCAGAGGAAGAGGCCATAGAGATGAAGAAGAAGAGGGGGGGGTGGAGGAGAGAACTGCGGCAGAATCACCACTAGCATTTTGGAGGTGTGGTGGCAGAACAAGCTCCAACAATACTGAACCCTGTCCTGCATCCTTCCCAGCTGCCAGCAGAGTTACCCAGTGCGAAAGAAAGGTAATGTCCCTGTCCATGCCTGCTGGACCATGAGTCATCGGTAATATGCACCATACTGCTGACTGCCCTGTTCAACGAGGCCAAGACATTGCCTTCCACATGCCGATAGAGAGCCGGATTGGCCTTTCTGTGAAAAGAAATGGCATTTGGGAACCTGCCACTGAGGTACCGCACATTCCAAAAATTCATGAAAAGGAGCAGAGCCTGCCAGCTGAAAAGGCAGCAGTTGCAGTGCTAGCAATTTGGCCAAGCTAGCATTCATACGCTGAGCATGTGGATGGCTGGGACCAAATTTCTTTCTATGGTTTAGTAGCTGGGGTAGGGAAATTTGCCTGCTAAAATCGGATTGTGGTGTACCGCTAGCAGATTGGCCGCAAGTACTTGGAACACCTATTGCTATACCTTCATTCCTCTCAGTGCAGGTTTCTGAGAGGACTGGAGGTATAGTGGGGTTGTAAATCCCAGAAGAGGAGCAAGTAGAAGTCACCCTTGTTCTTTTGATATGGTTCTTTCAAGTGCTGTTGCCAATGGACTGCATGGGAGGTCGTCACATGTCTGGTCAAGTATGTGGTGCCCAAGCTGCTGCTGTTTTGGCCATGCTTGATTCGCTTCAGACATAGGTTGCAAACAGCAACGGTGCGATCTGCTGCACACTTGTCAAAAAAGGCCCACACCAAAGAACTTTTTAAAATAAGCGGGGAGTCAGCAGTGCCCTGCACCTGCTTAGCTCTGCGGTGTGATGCAATAGGGTGGCTGCCCTTAAGCTGCCCCCTGGAGGGCATCCAGTCTCATTGGAGATGTGCCTCCTCCTCCTCTCTTCTATCAGGCACCCAAGTAGAGTCAGTGACCTCATCATCCCCTCCCTGCTCATCACTGGAGCAAGCTTGGCAGTATGCTGCAGCTGGGGGAACATGACTGCCAGTTTCTTGTCCTTCTTGGGCACCCCCTCTCTCTAGGCTCATGTTACTCTCTTCCTCAACCTGGGTACCATCATCGGAGCCTTCAAATCGCTGCACATCCCCCAGCAGCATGTACCCAACACTGTGGTCGAATAGTTCTGGGGACTACTCCGTGCTTGATGGTGGGGCTAGGGAAGGAGTGACTGTTGACAAGGAGCTCATGGAAGAGGCCGCTTTGGCACCTGCATTGTCAGGCAAACTATTCTGAGCCTGGGTGACAGAGCATGAGGAGGATGAGGACGGCTTTGTTATCCACTCCATCAACTCATCAACTCTGCAGGTTGTGGCTCAATAACATGGCCAGCAGCAGAAAAATAGGACAAAGAGGATGCACCGTCATGTCAGCTTACCTCCTCCATATGTCCTGCTTTAGAGGCCAGCCACTCTCACCTGGCTGTTTAAGTAATCTCTCCTCTAAGCATGGCCCCACCCCAGGCCCTATCAGGGAACACTATATTAACCTGTGCACTGCAAGCCAGCCGTGCTAACAACGTTGTTTGTTTAGCTATTGTCTGTTTGGGTTCCTGCTTGCCGCATGCTACGTTTGTCTCTGGTTTACCGATATTGGCTTGTTCTCTACTATCCCTGTCTGCTGGTGTCCTTGACCTTTGGCGTGTCTTATGTTTATCCTTGTCTGCTAGTCGCCCCGACCTTTGGCTTATTCCCTCACTATCCCTTGTATCCTGAGCTGCTGCTTCCCCCTATTTATATATATATATATATCTGGGGGCCGCGACCTGGATCCAGTTGCAGCCCAGTCCATCCTCACCACTAGAGGCTCTGGTGAACACCTGCTGGATCTTAGACTCCGCGCCCTGGGGAATCTTAGGCTCTAGCTCCCTGTGGGATCCCTGTTAGTGCTCCAGTGGACCTGCCTTCCTTAACCACCCTGAGGTCCATCCGCAGCAGTCAGCCATAGGGTTCACTAACATAGCGGTGCACTCCTGACCCCAATGACATTGCCCTCTTTTAGTGACATGTGAGCATCTGCCTCTCCTTGATGGCCTTCCGGACATGATGAAAATTTTGTTTTGCAAAATCACACTACACTGTATTGTGTACTGTGTACACCACCAGAAAGGTAGTAGCAAGTGCACTACGGCTGCACTGTATTGTGTACACCACCAGAAGTGTAATAGCAACTACGGCTGCACTGTATTGTGTTACTGTGTACACCACCAGAAGTATATAGGCTACACTGGATGCAGAGTATATATATATACTGTGTATATATATACTGGGGTAGATTCAGGTACATTTGTGCATTTTTTGCGGAGGCGCAGGGCAACGTTTTTGCCCTGCGCCCCCGCAAATTTTCTGCGCTACCCGCGATTCACGGAGCAGTAGCTCCGTAAATTGCATGGGCGCTCCGGCAAAATGCCCGGCGTAAGCGCGCGCAATTTAAATGATCCCGTAGGGGGCGGGAATAATTTAATCCCGCGCCGATTGTAGAGCGCATGCTCCGTCGGGAAACTTTCCCGACGTGCATTGCGGCAAATGACGTCGCAAGGACGTAATTTGCTTCAAAGTGAACGTGAATGGCGTCCAGCGCCATTCACGATTCACTTACGCAAACTACGTAAAGTTCAAATTTCGCGACGCGGGAACGACGGGTATACGTAACATTGGCTGCCCCTGCTAATAGCAGGGGCAGCCTTACGCGAAAACCGCCGTACGCAAACGACGTAAACTGCGTATGCAGGGCTCGCGTAACGTTGTGAATCGGCGTTAGTATGCGATTTGCATACTATACGCCGAGCACAACGGGAACGCCACCTAGCGGCCATCGCAAGAATGCAGCCTAAGATATGCGGGCATAAGAGCCTTATGCCACGCATATCTTAGGCGGCAGTCGGCGTAACGAGGTTCCTGAATCAGGAGCATTCGTTACGCCGGCGCAAGTAAGTAATTGCGCTGCGTAACTATGGTTACGCAGGCGCAATTGCTCTCTGAATCCGGGCCAGTGTGTATATATATATATATATATATACACACACACACACACACACACACACACACACACACACACACACAAGACTGATATATTAACCACTTCCATACAGGGCACTCACGCACCTTCCCGCCCTAGCCAATTTTCAGCTTTCAGCACTGTCGCACTTTGAATGGCAATTGCGCGGTCATGCTACACTGTACCCAAACAAAATTGGTGTCCTTTTTTTCCCACAAATAGAGCTTTCTTTTGGTGGTATTTGATCACCTCTGTGATTTTTTTTTTTGCGCAACAACTAAAAAAACACTGAAAATTTTGAAAAAAAAAAATAAGTTTTTATTTTTTTCTGTTAATTTTTTTGTAAATAAGTAAGTTTTCTCTTTCAATTACGGGCACTGATATGGCGGCACTGATGGGCACCGATGAGATGGCACTGATGGACATCGATGAGGTAGTACTGACGGGCACAGATGAGGCGGCACTGATTGGCGGCGCTGGTATGCGGCACTGATGGGCACACATAGGCGGAACTGATGGGCACACATAGGTGGCACTGATGGGCACTCATGGGCGGCACTGATGGGCACTGATGGGCGGCACTGATGGGCACTTATAGGCGGCACAGATGGGCACTCATGGGCGGCACAGATGGGCACTCATGGGCGGCACTGATGGATACTTATGGGTGGCACAGATGGGCACTGATAGGTGGGCACTGGGCATGGATGGGCACTGTGGGGTGGCACTGGGCACTGTGGGGGTGGCACTGATGGACACTGTGGGGTGGCACTGATGGACACTGTGGGGCGGCATTGATTTACCCATGTGTGCCAATCAGTGCCCATTTGTGGGCACTGATTGGCATCTTTTTTTTTTAATGCTTTTTTTTTTTGGTCAGACTTTTTTTTTTTTTTCCTTTTTTTTGCCCTTTTTTTTGTCCTTCCCTGGGCTTCCCTGGTGGTCCAGTGTGGCGGTCCGAGGGGGGGCTGCGCTGATAAACAATCAGCGCGAACCCCACCTGTCAGGAGAGCCGCCGATCGGCTCTCCTCTACTCGCGTCTGTCAGACGCGAGTGAGGAAGAGCCATCAACGGCTCTTCCTGTTTACATCGTGATCAGCCGTGGTTGGACACGGCTGATCACGTGGTAAAGAGTCTCCGTGAGAGACTCTTTACCGAGATCGGTGTTGCGGGGTGTTAGACTGACACCCTGCAACAACGATCGCCGCGATGCGCGCCCCCGGGGGCACGCAGCAGCTCAGAATCCTGAGGACGTCATATGACGTCCAGTCAGGATTCTACAACCACTTTGCTGACGTCAATGTGTCATTGGCGGGCGGCAAGTGGTTAAATACACCGCCTGAAGTATATTAGAAAAAGTACACCAGGAATGGTCTGCAGTGAGATATAGGCTACACTGGATGCAGAGTGTATATATATATATATATATATATATATATATATATATATATATATATATATATATATATATATATATATATATATATATATAGGCACAGATTCAGAGAGCAGTTACGACGGCGTATCTCTGGATACGCCGTTGTAACTCTGAGTTGCGGGGTCGTATCGCATAGATTTCCCTAAGATCCGACCGGCGTAAGTGTCTTACACCGTCGTATCTTAGGCTGCATATTTACGCTGGCCGCTAGGTGGCTCTTACGTATATTTAATATGCAAATTAGGTAGATACGCTGATTCAGAAACGTACGTCTGCCCGGCGCATTTTTTTACGTCGTTTACGTTAGGCTTTTTCCAGCGTAAAGTTACCCCTGCTATATGAGGCGTATCCTATGTTAAGTATGGACGTCGTTTCCGCGTCTAATTTTGAAAATTTTACGTTGTTTGCGTAAGTCGTTCGCGAATAGGGCTGTACGTAAGTTACGTTCACGTCTAAAGCATTGACGATTTGCGGCGTAATTTCGAGCATGCGCACTGGGATTCTTTCATGAACGGAGCAAGTTCTTTCTTAATACCGAACTTTCGCCCTAATTTACAGCGGCGTAACGTATCTGAGATACGTTACGCCCGCCCAGAGATACACAATTGTATCTGAATCTGGGCCATACTCTATACATCAGCAGGCTGGCTCCCTGCTCCCTGCTGATGGTGGCTTGTATGTGGATTTTGTAAACATAAGTGGAATTCTTAACCACAGTGGAGTTAATAACCAGGAGTTGTGCTTTTGACTGCTTCTGCTTGCAAGTGTTGTTTTTTTTCCTCCTTTATTTGATACGTTTGCTATAAGTTTTTAAAATATTTCCCCCCCCCCCTGCTTTTCCTGACACTTTTTAAACAGCTTTTTTTCTTCCTGCTAATTAAGGGGAGTGTTTAACTGTTCACAGGTGTGTATATAAGTGTCTATACCAGTGATGGAGAACCTTGGCACCCCAGATGTTTTGGAACTACATTTCCCATGATGTTCAACTACCCTGCAGAGTGCCTGAGCATCATGGGAAATGTAGTTTCAAAACATCTGGAGTGCCAAGGTTCTCCATCACTGGTCTATACAAACTCCCCTAGGAGCTGGCTCCCTGCTGATAGTGGCTTGCATGTGGATTTTGTTAACATAAGTCGAATTTTGAACTAAAGTGGAGTTTTTTTTCCTCCTTTATTTGATACGTTTGCTATCAGTTTTTAAAATCCCCCCCCCCCCCCGGAACCAGCAGTGCTCCGTAGGCGTTCAAGGGGCTACGCAGGCACGCTTGCAAAGAGATGCCATGCGGTGCTTGAGCTGGTGTGCTTGGGGGACAGGAGCCACGCTGGGGCAGAGGTTCTGTCAGCTCTACAGGGGCAGGTTCAGAGGTGGTTGATGACATGCCAGCTTAAGTCAGGAATGTTGGTTTGCGACAATGGCACCAACCTCCTCTCTGCCCTGCGACAGGGACAACAAACCCATGTTCCCTGTTTTGCTCATGTCTTTAACTTGGTGGTGCAACGGTTCTTGGGCAGGTAACCGGGCTTACATGATGTCCTGAAGCAGACCAGGAAACTCTGTGTGCATTTCCGACGGTCATATAATGCCAGTGCTAGGCTGGCAGACCTCCAAAAGAAATACAACCTGCCCAAGAACCGCCTAATCTGTGA